>NC_049212.1:24686328-25296328 GCF_013347855.1 Anguilla anguilla
TGCTCTGATTGGCACCTGGGGCAACTTTTTAAATTTTATTTAATTTATTAATATTCTTTTTATTTGCCAGCGGACAAGACAGAGGCGTTGGATTTTATAATAGCCTTTACACGTGGGCCTGTGTTAATATTCATGCTGGTTTTAAATATGCATGATTCCCTACAGCTTAGGCCTAAGGGAGCGTGCTCTGCCCTAACGTCAGGTTCAATGCAAAGCTGAGGGTGGAGTCCCTACTGCTGGAGCAGCAGGGGAAGACTTCTGGCACCGAGATCATAAATAAATACATATAAATACATTATTGTTATAACATTTGCATATTTACATTGTTTCAGCTTCAGGTTCTTTGAGGGAAAGGTTTTTTTTTGTCAGTTATTTGCTGGAGTCGCACCCTTACTGCAGATTCATCCCACAAATGTGCCATGGAAATCTAGAAGCAAATACGAATTTGGATTCTTAGAATATTTAAAAAATGGCTTGCAAATCTGGCTTCCACAACAGAATCCCCCTTAAAACCTCTAGGAAGTAGATTTTTCTATCCTGTATTGGGATTAACTCCTCCCACTCATACTGTTATCAAGAGAGGCCCTTTGTCAGTCCAGTGTGTGTGTGTGTGTGTGTGTGAGTGCATGTGTATGTGTGTGAGTGAGTGTGTATGAGTGCGAGATGAAGCCTATTGAATTGATCCAACACCAATAGCTCCTCGGGGGGACACGTCGGAGGCTAAGTGATGAAGAAGATGAGCAAAATCAGAGCAGACGTGCCTGATCAATACATGCACTGAGCACTGGAGCTCTAATGGCAGCAACCCGATTCAGATGACAACATCTTCAAATCACCTCTATAAATACAAAGAGAGGCCTGATATGTTTCATGAAGAGCTCTAATGCTTTGAAGTGCATAAAATGGATATAAATTAAATGGATTGATCTCTCTCTAGTGAATTTGCTATGAGACTTTCTCCCCAGCCTGTTTTCATTTATTTGTTGTTTGGCTTTTGGCTTTGTTTTTCATGCTGTAATTAGAAATAGATGAGTCTATTTCTGATTTTATTAATGAGGCTAAAAGCCTGTGATTTGCGGTGCATCAGGTGGCAGGAACAGAATGGAAACATTAACGCAGTATTACAAACTCTCTTTCAGTTACATCAGTGCCTAGTACAAAACAACATGCACTCCAACCACCTCATCAAAAGAGCTCTGCTCCTCCCACGTTGGGCTCCTGTGATGGAATTACGTTTTTATTTTTCAGTTATTAACTAATGCTGTATCATCATAAGCAAATGAACAGGTGTGTTAATTAATTTTATAAACACAAAAGTGGGTCTGACATACCTTTATGAAATAAATAAAAGCGTCAGGAAAAAGAAGGCAGAATCCTCAATTTTACCACCCACCCCCCCATCCTTCATTTTCTCATTAATTAATCTGGAAAGAGTCCAAGTTCTTTGTCGCAGCCCAAGGAATCGGCTCTCTTTGCATGGCTGCCCCCATCTTTTCCACAACAATACCTCTCCGATACAGGGAACGTAGTGATTAGAGAGTCTAAGGAAACACATTTCTAGTCCTGGAAGCTAAAGGAAACAGCCAGTGCAGAACATATTCCATTTGTTTGTATTAATGTGTTCACATTAGCGGTTAGTGCAGAGAGTCAAGAATTACGGCACCAAGATAACTGTAATCACAAGCAGATTATAAAGGAACACACAAATCCGATGGGTTTTTTTTTTTTGGTTATGGAAGTGAATGAAAGCATTCCAATATAAAAATCTCTCCCAGATACCTTGTCCAATTCCCTTCATTTGGTTTGTTACTTTGTTGTTTGAATAATGATTTGTAATCTGTATTACTTTGTGTGTAATGTCAATAATAAAGCATACCCATACTCCCTCCTCCCCCGCATTAGCACAGCCTCACTGAGCTCTTTGCCCCAGAACAGTATCAAATAATACCAGTCACATCAATCATCTCTCTCATGCAAGACATGCAAGTCGGCCTCTCTCTGTTGTCTGTCTCATAATTCTCTCTCTGTCTCTCTCTCTCTTTCAGGTGTTTTGGAGAGGATACCTGTATCTTGGTCCCGGACATTGAGGCGGTGGTGATGGTTCTGCAGCCCAGTGAGCCCCGTATCACCATCACCGGGACGGAGCGCCTGACCCAGCCGGCGGCTGACCTGAGTGGCCTGGCTGGCCTGCCCCTGTTCCAGGACCTGCACATCATCAGCACAGTCACCAAGAACGATGTCCCTTCCCACAGCAGAGGTAGCGGACTCAGCACAGTCACCAAGAACGACGCTCCTTCCCACAGCAGAGGTAGCGGACTCAACACAGTCACTAAGAACAACGCCCCTTCCCACAGCAGAGGTAGCAGACTCAGCACAGGTGCAGAACACAGCTACCAGACATAACTCAGGTAGCAGAGGCCGAGGAGATTAAGCAGATTTATACAGCACATTAACTGAATCCGGCTTTAAGCTGCTCATTGACAATACAGCACAGGTGTCTCCCTGATCCTTTGCAGTTGGGCGATGTTGCAGGATGTGAATTTCAATTGTAGTAATATACTATAGTTTGACACACAGCTGGTGTGGTCCAAGCCTAAGCTGATACAGATAGCTCACCAGTTAAAAACTCACTTTGCTGGAGTTGGGGATCTTGGTCTTTCGCCAAGCGTACCGATCGTATCTCTTGCCGTGCGGTGAAGACCTACCCGCATTACACCACCATGTCTGCATCCGGAGATAAAAGCAAATAAGCACATGAATAAGTGACAGCACTATTTCCCAAATGATCAGAGCCATTTTTAAACAGATGAGCTGCTGTTTCATTCATGAACATAAATCCCACTTCAAAGACCAACATGCAAAACACATCTTATGTGTTTAACTTTTAATGTGACCAAGAGTCCTGGACTGCCCAGTCAGCAACTATGAATATTTTACAGGGCAGTCTTTTACATATCTATCATTTGCTTGATAAAATAAGAATGTGTGTGAGAGAGTTTTACATCCCATGCATTGGTGATATTGCTTAGTATGACTAGATCTTGGCTACCTTCCTAAGTTCTGAGTTTCTTAGGAATCTTGCATAGAAGCCAAATGATTCTGTGATCTTGCTAAGAAGTACAAAAATGTTGCAGGCATTCACAATTCAAAGCACCACAGAGCCCACATCCTCCATGCAGTACATTGTGCCTTGGCAGAATGGAAGCCGCCAATGTGAAAGATAATCGGACAAAACTGCCTTTTGTTGAGAACTATGAGTCGCTTTCAGATTTTGCCGAGCTTCTAGAGTCATCCGCCATTTAAAACCTGAGAAAAGAAAGTGAGAGGAGGCAGAGGCAGCGCTAGAGTTCAAACATTTCCCCTTTCAGGCTTCATTCAGGTAACACCATGGACCTGTCGCCATGCCAGAGTAGACAAAGTGCGGCCTGTGGATCAACACAACAAAAGAGCAACAGGCCAGGACTGAATAAACAGGACTCCAGGGGCACAAAAAGATTCAGAGAGAACAGGACACACACACATACGCATCCACCCACACACCCACAAACATTTGCACTGATTACACCTGGGAGCTTTAGTCCAGTTGAATTAGTATATATATATATATATATACTATGAGGCACATGCCAGTACACCCCCATCTTCACTTCACATAGCAGAAGCCTTCATCTGGGTCACAGTATCTGCCCACAGAACCATCCAGAATGACAACAAATCCAGGACATTCCCACTCCATATGAAATCAGCCCTGGTTTATGCTCTGTTCTATTTCACTGGAATTTCACTCATTGTTTTAAAGGCATTTTCTCTCTCTATTTATATTAAATTTTTTTTTTTTGCAGTGATGCGTGTCCACATGCTGTGCGTGCATACACGCCACGTACGTGCATGTTATTAACTGCCCTCATATAAACTCCGTCTGTAATGCAGATGGCGTGTTAACCTGTGAAGCACACAGCCCACAGACTCAAGGCAGTGGGGTGTACAAACAATCAGAAGGTTCCATTATGAATCAAGCGAATAAGCGCACCGTTAACGCTGACACTGCGCCAGTCTCTGTCCTCACCCTAAGCCCTGCGTGATTTATGCCCGGTGGAGGGAATGCAGCGGCAGGCAGAGAGGGATTGCCTGTGAGCTCGCGTCAGAGCGGAGAAAAACCTGCTCAGCGGCGCGTGCCGCCGCGATGCAGCCCTCCGCCGACGGGCACCGTCTCTGACCTCACGGGCCCGCGTCATCCCGGATGAATATTTCATCCGCCGCAGACGGCATGCTTAATAACCCGAATGGGTCTGTCAATAACGCCGCCACCAATCCCCCAGCCTGGGCTTAACTTATGTGGACTGTCTCGCCGCGCAATGGAGGCCAGATATCGGCACTTCATTAAAAGTGCGTACCGTCACTCCTCCGCCGCCGCCGCCACCAGCCGCGAGCCATGAAAACTGAGGACCTGCTTGCCGCCACGGCTCTGTGTGAAAAACAGACCTTGGAGATGTCGTTCCCCCGCAGTCAATCACGGCGTGAGGCAGCCAGGTGTTTTCAGAGGAGCGAAGAGCGCGTCTAATAAACACCAGTGTGCAGAAAGCCTCGCTGCGTCAGCCCAAATCCGTGGCTGTGGGCTTAAGACCTCTTACAGCGTGCATTAGTGAATGAGTCCAGGAAGATATCAAAACCATTTTGGTCTATTGAGTGATACACATTCATCATTCAAAAAACTGACCTCCCACAATAAGCAACATGTACTTCGTACTGCTGGATGAATGAGGAGTGTCTCAGTTCGTAGCAGGTGAACACAAATAGGTTAAGCTTTATCATAAGGCATTCTTTCCCTTGTGATACATTTAACAAGTGTGATTTACATAAGTTTCTGGGTGTTCAGCCCACAGGCCCGGAGTACTGGAGGAGATCATCCACAACCTGGACTACTGTGATGTGCTGGTGATGGGAGAGGAGCTGAACCCCGGGCAGGAGAGCCTGCATCTAGACCGCAGCTCCCTTCTGGGGAAGCACCTGGACGCCACCAACTCCACCTCCGGCATCTCCATCTACGGTGCGTCCACCCACAGCAGCCCACCACATACCAGACGGCTTCTGCCTTCTTCTCTCCAAAATATTCTTCCCTATCATATTGTACATTTCTAATTCAACACAGATGTTTTCTCATAACTGCCAGACATAAACTTAATCAGGCAGTTAAGTACATCAAGGGTATGAAATTAAATAAAATGTACTTTTTTGGATTCAACAGAAACAGTTTGGATACAGGAAAAGATCTAGCTTTAAATATGTTTGAATTTCAGGCTGGAGGCAGGGGTTACTATCTTTCTCCATCTCCAACTTCACAATCCCCACCATTTAATTAAAATTTTAATAAATGCTAATTTTCAAAAATGTTATTAAAAAATGTAAAATAAGGATTGCCACCCAAATCTGACTAAATTCTTTTTTAACTCCTTCGTCAGAGTAACCAGGGTTCATTGGGGAAGAAATTAGGTGATGCGGTCATTTCACATGACCGAAGCAAACAACCGATGGCAAAATCAACTTTCCCTCATTGCAGGGCAGTGGCCAAACCAACTTGTTTCAACCAGTGTGGTTTTATTGAGGGGGGCAGAGCTGTAATACTAACTACTTATCCAGGAGCCCGCTAAAGTACAAAAAATAGCAATCTTTAATCATCATCATTAAGCACATACTGTAAGACCTGCCAAAGCAACAGCAGGAGCAGCATCAATGCTAAAAAGTTCATAACCACAGTGTGACAAATACGTGACAGTGTATAAAAATGTTATATGTATTGTAACTGGCAAATTAATATTATTCCTCCAGTCTTTTATTTCTCACTAAACTCCAATGGTGCCTGGTGGAGCTCCACTGGGGTCAGTGGCAGAAGGCAGCATAGCTACGTGACAGCTTGTCACAGTTCCCCTGTGACACAGACACACATGTCCTGGCTCCATCTGAGGCCAGCAGGAAATAAATGACCAGAGGAATGAAATTCATGTGAATTCCGACAAAAATCACTTGGTCAGGCATTTGCCCACAGCTCCAGCAGGAGAGGGATATTTTTATCTTGATGCAATATTTATCATCTCCCTTGTATTTTTCAATGTACAGTAGGCACGGGGCGATCTCAGCCTTCACAGAGAATACTGTATGTGCCCAACATGGCTCTTGAGAAAGTGCTTTTTATATCAGCTTTCTCCATGGTTTGGTTATGGTCACTGAGCCAGAACAGTATTTGGTATTTGCTCCATATAACTGACAGTGAAAAAATACTGTGCTTCAGTCCTCCTGTTCCAACCCTAGGCTTTAGTTCCATTGTTCCTGTGATTCAAAGTCATTTGGTATAGTGAATTAATTTAATTATTCCCTGGACATTTTTAGGACCAACTGACTCTTGTGAGATGCATGTGCGCACAAGTTCAAGTACAATGAGTTGTTTTATCACCAGTACGTTCTCATTAAATTCTTCCATAAATAGATTACTTTTCTTTCTTCCTAAGCATTTATAATAACATGTAATTCTGGTAACTGAGCTGACCCCTCAGTACCATATGTGGCAATGCACTGAATTATACATTAATCAAAGAGACACATAGGAGCAGATTCTATTTTTTTAGCATTGTTATATTTGTTCTCTGAAGTTATCTTTTTATCATAGATTTATTTTAATCTGTGTGCTGTTGATGTATGCAATCCATGCAATGTATACTAAATTGCTCAAATGAGACTACATTATAAAATGTCTCTTTTCAGGTGTGGATTCAATGTCGAATTATGAGCAGGTGGTGAGACAGGTGAGGTACCACAACTGGCATGCAGCAGAACTGTCAGAGAGGAAGTTCCGCCTCACCTGCTCAGAACTGAACGGCCGGTACACCAGCAACGAGTTCAACCTGGAGGTCAGTGCGGGGTGCAGTGCGGTGAAGAGGGAATACACGGAAGGCCCTGAACTATTCACCAAAACATTACACTTAATCATGCTCAGAAAGAAATGAAAAGCAGCTAGACACACGCCAAGGTAAAATCAATTACAAGGGCCCTTTTAAGTGGTTAAAAAGTTCCATGCTCCTTCACCCTCAATATCTCTCCAGATATTAAAGACGTAAGTGCTTTTGGTCCCCGTTAGTACGTTTTGTCTACAAAAGTGTATTTTGTCCCCGTAAGTGCATTATGTGAGATCTGTAGTTTGACAGGCTCTCATGTCTGCCCTGCACTCCCCAGGTCAGTGTTCTCCACAGGTCAGGGGCTGAGAGCCACGTCAATCACATGGCAGTCCAGCCTCAGTACCTGCAGGCTGTTCATCATCCAGTCATGGCCCATAGTCAAAGCTCAACCCACAACTCAGGTAAGAGAGGAGTGCTGACACAGTCTGACCGATTAATAGCCCATGAAGCCCCATTGCCCGGTTCCCAGTTAATTACTTATCTTTGTTAATTCTTTTTAACGAGGAGCCCTCGCTGTCCTAAGGAGCTCTAGCCTCTCTTAGGAGAGTCTAATGAATGTGATAACTGAGGCAAGCATATTGGTCTGCAGGCCACCATGGATATTAATTGGGGAAAAGAGGTCGCTAAATACCATAATAGAGCATCTCCACACCTCGACGATGACAAAACCATTCTCCTCTCGGCGTCCCACTGCCCTCCTGCTCTCCTCTCAGCAGGAGTTCACCTCCCTCTGCTCCTCAGCTGGTGGTTTCCTTTACTCTCTGTTCCCTGGCCACTCTAATCATTCATTAAGTGAATATAATAAAGGCTTGCCTTAAAAGAACTGAGCAGTGCTGGAGAAATATAAAGAGAGGGTGAAAAATTCCCCCAATGTTTCTTAACGAGGTGAGTTATGCCTTTGAAAGGACATTGTAGAGTCATGTACATGGGCTGGATAGCGAGATCAAAAGCCACAGCTGATTTCTGTATATGTCTTATATGCAGAGGGAGATCGAATGGATCAAACGGTCAATTAAAGCTCAGCTCTTTCATACACTAGCATGGCAAGGCTTATGGAGAGGCCATTCAGACCCACAGACTGGAAAGGGATTCTGGGAAACAAATTCACAGAATGGGAGAGAGAGAGGAGAGGGAGAGAGAGAGAGAAAATGAAAACAAAACGTCTCAAAGGAATCTGCTTTGCACACACACACACACAAGGTCTGCCAGCTCTGCAGTGGGTCTCCTGCCCTGATCATGAAAGCCAGGTGTATGAAAACATAAACCAGAACTTGACAGAGCCTCAGAAGGTGCCAATGTATTTTTGGAGAATTACAATGGAGATTAGGGCTGCAGAGATACATATCACACATCAAGGACAGCTGGAGAGTCATCAGACTCCAAAAGGCTGCTATGAAAGAAACGGAAAGCAGGATATAGAGATGTGGACCTGCCCAAGTCCCATGTTTCTGCAGCCCAGTGGTTGCTGCCCAATCAGATGTCATCACCGACCTTGTGGTTTAAATAATGACCCGGTTGAACCTCTGGCCACGGTACGTCCGAGCATCCCCTGCATATTGCTCCCTGGCAGACCACTATTAAGGCCTCTTACTCCCCCTGCTGGACATATTTGTCCACTGCATGCACTGTGCGTGTGTTTGTGTGTGTGTGTGTGTGTGTCTGTGGGTGTGTGTGTGAGAGAGAGAGAAAGAAAGAGTGAGGGAGAGACAGAGTTCAGTGGTGACTCATTCACCACCCGGTGACAAGAAGCTTTTTCTCTCTGTGCTCTACTGCACACCCAGTGTGTGCCTTTAGGACAGAGGTGCCTATTCAGCTGACACTTTAATCCCTGTTAACCCTCTCTCAATTGGAGCCAGACCTCCTCCTGTGTGTGTGTGTGTGTGTGTGTGTGTGTATGCATACTTATACTGTAAAGAGTATAGTCATAATTGAAAGAAGTGTGCTGTATCTACCATCATTGGCATTTATTTACAGTGTTTAGCAGTATAACCCCTCTACCGTGACAGCGCACATTACTTTAAATGGGAGGGTTGAATGAGTCTGTGCCATCAAGACCGCTGTAGGTCCCAAGACACGGAAAATGACCTTTTGTCAGCATATGAGCTTTTCATTGCCTCTAGTTCTATTGCTTTACCAGTGAAATGGCCTGTCATCGCCCTGCTGTGTCAGCTCCCTCTAAACTGCTCCCCCCCCACCACCATTCCTCCCCAGCTATTCCTAGTGCAGCCACAGTGGTCATCGTGATGTGCATCACCGCCCTGGTGGTCACCGTGGTCCTGGGCATCTATCGCATCCACGTGGCCCACCAGCGCAGCTCAGACAGTGCGGACAGGACCAAAGGGGGGGAGATGGACTGGGATGACTCCGCCCTCACCATCACAGTCAACCCCATGGAGGTGAGAGTGAGGTGGGGGTACAGACACAAAGGACAGAGATGAATAGGGTGAAGGAAAGAGAAGCAGGGGCAAGTAGACACAGGGAGAGAGGGGTATATTGAGACAGAAAGAAAGTGAAAGCAAATTGCCTGACCCCAAAAGCTGATTCTGAAGCACAGAATCATCTAGAATGTGATTGTGATTGTATGCTGTAGCATTAGGATTTGCCTTCACTGGAACTAAGGGGACTAACCCAAACCATGAAAAACAACTGAACTGTTTTTAAACTGAAGTGTTTGTTGGTTAAGTTACAGTTTTCAATTAAACTGAATGAGGTCATTTTTTTGCACATAAACTTTTTTGCCTGGGTAAGAAGTCAGAAAATAATTGGGTTTCAAAACTCACCTTTAAATTCTATAAAACATATACTGGATGGCCAAACGTATGTGAACACCTGACATTCAACATCTCATTCAAAGCTATGGGCATTAATATGGTGTTGGCCCACCCTTTGCTGCTATAACAACCTCCACTCTTATCGGAAGGCTTTATATCAGATATTGGAGAATTGCAGCAGGGATTTGCTTCTATTCTGCCGGAAGAGCATCAGTGAGGTTGGGCACTGATTGGGTGATTAGGTCTGGTTCTCAGTTGACTTTCCAATTGATCCAAAAGGTGTTGGATGGGGTTGAGGCCAGGACTCTGTGTAGGCCAGTCAAGTTCTTCCAAACTGTTCTGGGCAAAACCTTTCTATAAGGACCTCACTGTGTGCTTGGGGGCATTATCATTCTGAAACAGGAAAGAGCCTTCTCCGAACTGATTCTGAAGCACAGAATCATCTAGAATGTGATTGTATGCTGTGGCATTAAGATTTGCCTTCACTGGAACTAAGGGGACTAACCCAAACCATGAAAAACAGCCCCAGACCATGGGGTGTCCAGATATTTTTGGTCATAGAGTGTACCTAGCCATATTAAAGACACGTTTTTATTCAGTCAAACTCACTGTATACACAACCTTATACTCCTGGTCCTGGTGAAGGCTTGAGAAGTGTGTTGGATGCAGAAGCCTTCTTAAAGGGCAAGTGAGCTTCTGTCCAAATACTATTTACAAATGCTTAAATGCTCTTAGGTATAGATGAATCTACATTATCATTAAAAATGCAATGGTAGCTACTGGATTAGGTCTTAGAACATATGTAAACAAATTGTCTACACAGTGTTTTGGGGCCTATTCCGTACTGGTTCATTTATATTGATAATCAGCCTCTCCTGGTTCCACAGGTCTGCCATTAGCAAATTATGTCCTGGCAGGTGTAAATTAAGCTGATTAAATAAACATGTGCAGCAATAATGCTAGAAGCAAGAGAAGAGGAGATACACCTTGTGTCTCGTTCTGGAAAAAAAATATATACAATTTACAGTGTGACTAACAGCATGCCTCAGTGTGAGGTTTTGCATGGAAATATGCCAGCATTAGAGGTTGCACAGGAGCTGAAAACAGAGAGAGAAAATGCCCTCTCCTCTCATTTCAGCAGCGTATAGCAAATGCTATCAGGAATTTTTAAACATGTTGGTCCTCTTGCCCATCCTTACAAAACGAGCAATGAAAACGATAAAACAAAAATTATTGCCTGACTGAAATTTAACACAACCCTTTATGTAAACCATGTCAAAGAATTATAATTAAAAAAGATGTGAAAATAAGACCAGGAAAGAGTGAGAAAGACAGAGCAAAGAAGAGACACACCTGCTTAAGATTTTATTATAAGGCACAGTGAAACCCGCATGCAAGTCCGTCACACCTTTTCCTCTCCTGTGGTGCAGAACATTGAGGAGCCACAGGCTGCTGACAATGAAGCCAGTGAGGAGGAGGAGGAGGAGGAGGAGGAAGATGAAGAGGAAGATGAGCAGGACGATGACATCACCAGCGCAGAGTCTGACGACAGCGATGAAGAGGAGGCCAGAGTTCCCAGGGGGCCACAGGAGAACAAGAGGAGGAACCAACTGGAGTGGGACACCACCACGTTACCCTACTAGTCAAGACAAACACAACCACATTTACAATATCTATGCCTAATTCTGAGGTTACTGGTTCATTGGCAAGACTACTCTCACTGGTAATTCAACTCTCAAAAGTGTGTTTTTCCAAAAAAAACGTAGTCCATTTACACTCAAAGTCAATGAAATGTCACTCTCTGCTGGTTATAAAAGTGTACTGCACCACAAACCTGTTCCAGTAGTGACAGTGCTTTGACTGTTAGGCCATGAGTTTTTGTTTTCTTTTTTTCTTTTATTTGACTATTTAAAGAATGCCCTGCTGATAGTTGGCAATTGCACTTCTTATGTTGCTTGTCAGATCACAGTTTGTCAGTATATTTGGATTAGTGTAAACACAAGCAAACATACTACAGTACACACTGACTGGGACTGAGAACCCAATCTAAAAATCTCAATTTACCCTGCAGGTCACAATGTGTTGACAGAACCATGCCTTCTGATATTTCAAATCTCAGTGATTTTGAAGATGTATTGTCAAGCTCCCCTTCATGGTCTTGTTACGAATCCTGTAGTCTTAGGTCTAACATCATATCAACTAAAAACAGAATGCTTGTTAACAGCTATTTTTCACATTTTCTGGGTCCAAAGCCACATGAGAACCTCTGGCAGTTGTGCTTAGCTTCTCTCCAAATGACCTATCCATTGGTTGCAAGTTACACTAAGTGGAAAAAACACGGCACAGTTCTGAAAAGAAAAATGTACACACTGTATATTGTAATTTCGGTCTTTTATGTTAAATACCCCAGGACTTAAAGGTTCTTGTCTTTCATATAAACTTTATTGTAATAAAAATTATGCATTTATTTCCAGTGTTTTAATGTCTTAGTTGGTTTCCCCCTTGCAATGAAATATATTTTGATTATAGTCATTTAAAAAGTAGGCAATGTGGAAGATTGTCAAGTCTTCAAAGAGATAATGTTTGAAACAGTGGCACAGAGAGCTTAACTTATTTTCAGTTGATGTATGTTAGAACTTGGGATTTATTTAATGAAAGTTTTTATTGTTTATTTTTTGAAACGGTGAAGAAAGGAAGTAGCTGTACATTTTTATAAGCTCTTCTGTACATAGAATTTAGAGTAGTGAACATAAGTCCACTCCATGGCTTCTCCCATTTGTATGTTAGACCCATACTTGCTTGTTGGAGACCATCCAGCCTCTGTATGTGTTTGTAACCAACTCACCGTTTGTTAGATTTTTTTTCTGTCTTGCCATCGGTGAGTGTTCTGGTCTCTGTCTGGGATGGAGAGCTGTGGGTTCTAATTCGCTGAGAGGGACATAGACGCATCACCGTTCACATGTCGAGTGGGGCTTTACGCTGCAGGGGTCACCTTTTCCTCCGCAAGCTTATTGACATCATGTGTTTAGAAGCCATGTTCCCATACATGCAGCTGTCCAGTGAGACCTGAAGATAAAGAAACATATGAGAAGAGTAAACATCACAGAAGAGATTTGCATGTCCACCTGAGGCAATCTCTGAGCCAAATCCTTTAAAACATACTGTATATTAATGTGGGCAATGTTTCAAAAATCTTAGCAGTCATTAGTTATCGGCAGTCAAATTTTGAAATGGAACATTGACTATTGGGTTATCTGGACTATATCTGTACAAACTTCTGTCCCAGTAATGTTAAATTGAACGTTATATTCCCAAAATGACTTTAATCCTTCTGATATCTTGCCATTTACAGAAAAACAGGAATACAGGGTAGCAATCAACACTTATCTGACATTCCGGTCCAATGATGCATTGCACCTTGTGTCTTTTTTCTTCCAGACCCCCTAGCAATGACAAATATGCTCCCCACTCCACAATTTGAGATTGTGACAGAGGCACCATTTTAGTCTGTGATGACAAGACCTTGCTTGCTGTTTGTTACCTGATTTAGCTGGAAGAATGCCATTTTGAATCTGTGTATAGGTAGCTACATGTAAAGTCTGTAGCAGTGATTAGGGTTTGTTCATCCCTTTTTCACATTAGTGAGTGTGACATCACCATGGTGAGGCTTGCGCCAGTTACTTTTGGCTCATTCGTATCATTAGATTGCATCCAGGCATTTTGTTTTGAGCTTGTTTGTTTTTTTTTCAGTTTTGTAAACGTTTCCTTTTTTGTTTTTGCATTAAATTCATGGTTACCAACATGTTTGTTCTACAAGAAGAAGAAGAAAGTAAATGCTGTTTTAAAAAAATCAACCCTGTAAAATGTGTAAAACTTTTTTTTCTGCTCTTTTTCTTTATTATAGGTTTTGGTTACTTTTTGGTGGTCACTGCCGCACTTTCTGTACATTGGCCAATAAAGACGTTTTAGAATCATGCGGTTTCTCATTTTTATGCATGTATTTGCCCCCCTTTTTCCCTTTTAAAGGGTAGTGTTTCAGAAACAGCGGTGCTATGTGCTAAATGTCTTCATATGACTTCAGATTAGACACATTTCCTTCCCATATCTGGATTAAGAATGATCAGGGTAATTCACACCATACCCTTCACTATGCCTCTATTGCAATTATTTCACTCATCTGTCGTTCTGAAGATGGGACTCTGTCTATGCTTATGATCTGGTCTGCAGCATTTGCATTGATACTGTGGTGAGAAGATGTGCGACCTTCATGTGAGCTCAGTTAGCCTTGCTCAAACAGGATTAACCTGCAGACCTTATAATTTAATACAAAAGCGACAGTCTGTGTGACAAGAACGCAGCCGCTGTGATAAGAACACAATCGGGCATTTTTTCAATGGCTAAACCATTGCTGATTCAATAACTCCCCCTAGTGGACAGTTTTTTTTGTTTTGTTTTTTTTTTTAAACTTCTGTCTGACTTGCTCATGCCAATATTATCACCTTCATAAAGTTAAGCTGTAATACCATATTGACAGTTTAAGATGAAGTGACAAACAGCTATTTGTACTGCTAAATGATCTATTGCCACAAACATGTACTACCCCTCAAAGGGAAAAAAAGACCTGCACATAAATTTCTAAAAAACATTACCAAAGAATTGTTGTTGGAAACATGGCTAAGCACTATGATATTATTATCTAAATATTAATAATCTTATGATCTTTATAATGAGACAAAGCATGACTATGTTATGAAATAATTCAGCTCAGCTATGGAATTCTCTTTTTAAAAAATGGGAGTTTACTTTTGCTTCTTACGACCAGGATGATAGTTTATTGACAAATAATTGTCAAATCTTGCCAGCTGTAATCTCCACCTTTGGGCAAAATCATTTCTGTGTAACAAAACCAAATTGCACTGCTTTGGTTTCGGCTTTAAACTGGAACCCCTCCTAAAAATGGACATTTCAGCTACCAAGCCTCAACAACCATTATCTATATAGACATTAAGATTTTCAACCAATGATTACAATTAAATGTCACAGATTGCATTCAAACTTAACCAAAAGGAACATGATCTTTGTGCATCCATAACCACGCAGGGACTCTAAGCCCCAATATGGGTGCTGTCTTCAAGTAATAAAACAATAAAACTTTCAAAGGAGGGAAAATTCTCCAGGACATGTAAAACGGACGCTTCAGCATGACTAATTGCCACAAGAATCTTCCTATCATGTTTTAGGAGAGGAGAGAGGGTGGAGAGGGGACAGAAAGAAAGCGGACACATTCCTATGACCACACAAATTATATAATCTGTTTCTCAAAGGTGATAATCTAAACACTAGTCATCTGACATGTGTGGGTGGCAGCTCCGTAGGGTGGTGCATAACTGGCTTGAGCAAAGATGAGAAACAGCTTGTCTGCACTCTCTCACCTTGACAGAGGACACCAGACACACTGATGTGGTGTGTCTTAGCAAAAAGATAACATGAATGACTGAGGCAAGTAACTAATTGGAAATTACCTAATAATCTTTTTGGTGATACCAAAAAGGATACCAGAGAAGCAAAGACCCCCCCCCCCCCCCCCAGGTCCTAGACTGCAATTGAAAATCCAGACCTATGACAGCTGGTCATCACACCAACACAACTCTTGTACTAAAAAAAATAATGAAATTCCATACTTACTATACGGAGGAGACCCACAGCCCACCAGTCAGACTTGTGCCGCGAGGGTCTCTGGGGCCTCATAATGCTGGTACAGCAGTACAAATAAAAGATTCTGAACCTGTGCTGCTCTGGGGCTTTACATCCTTCCTGTCTGGGTTCCTGGGCCATTTCCACTACAACACAGGTGCACTTACTGAGTTGACTTTCTCACTGCCCGTAGCCGGCTTCTTGTGTGAAGCCTTTAAGCAGACAAGTTCAATCTATTTATTGTTTAGGCTCATTATTTAGCTGTGTCTTGTGTAATGCCCTGAGAGTCGTTAGTCTTTATTGTTGGATCGTAAAGCCTTAGTAATGTTGCTTTGTAAACCATTACCTGCATCATTAATCTGAGACTCCTGTCCCCTCATTTGGCCCATCAGATGTGTCCATTTGTCTTCAGCATTTTGGATTATAACCTTCTCCATTCTGCTTGTTGGAATGGGAAGATTGATGGGAAGACTTTAAGGGCCTGTAATTGCTTCACTTCTGTTTCAAGGGAAGAAAGTGAAGGATAATGTTGCTAAGGCAGAGAAAGGGTACCATGGTTGTTGTTTTTTTTTTTTTTTTCTCTCAGACAATCTTTACATTCTTTCAACACGTGTCTATAACAAAGTCTATCCCGTTTTCACTATAGGGAGGTAATCACTGTCTCGATGGACCGAAAGCAAAAAATTAAAAAAATCATATGGTCCAGAATCATATGGTCAGTGTGAAGGATCTGGACCCCTCACACATTACAAAAGATCACTGGAGTGATGAGTTAAAAAATGCAGAGATGAGCCCCACGGCCTCGGGTCGAATCCGGACCGTGCCATTGCTGACTGTGGCCGGTTGCTCAATCGGGCAACACACGGTTGGCGATTGCATCTTCGCAAATTGGGCACCAAATGTACAGTATATTCAAGAGTGTGTCAGAGTGTTTATTTTATTTAATTTATTATCAGATTTTTACCGATAAATAATTAACAGATGGAAGATGATCAGATGGAGTGAGCAGGACTAATCAAGAATAACATGATTTATCCAAGTAGGATATGTTCCAGGCTCAACATCCATCATTTTTCGTGGAGCAACATTAGCTTATTAGCAATGACTATCCTATTAGCAACATTCCTATTATTCCTATCAGTCCCCTCTGATGTCATCAGTGCTGTGCAGAACAATCTCCCACTCCTGAGCCATGTCAACATTCCCTCCAAAGTACCACGGTTTCCAGAGAGGTCAGTTATTTTGTGCTCTGCATTTCTGTTTGAAAAATTGAACAAAATCATAAACTAATATGGTAACACATGATTAATCTATCAACTATGTTTCAGTCATGACAACCAATAGGCTAATAAACTTGCAAGTTCTCGAGTAATTACAATACTCAATTACATATAGATTATTATTTGTTAACATTTTAGTTACTAGAAAATATTCCATCAATTCAGAATTTCAATACCAGTGTTAATCCAGGATCATCATCACATTGTCCATCCTGGAAATATATTTGCAAATGTTGACCCTGGATATATTTTACATTGTTTAGCTGGGATAATTATCATCATGTTGATCCTGAACAGATTTGCTAATGTTCCATTTTCACAGATATATATATATATATATATATATAGTTATATATAAATCTACAATTTGTAACAATTTTTTTGTTTCTTTTTACCAAAACAACTGAAGATGTATATAATTTGGAATTTAAAAATGAATGTGACATATCTGAAAAGCAGGGTGTTTTGGGGATTTTTGAAACTTTGCACACAACGATGACATCAGAGAACAATGATTGGCTAATAGGAATTTTGTTCCATGAACATCAATAGTGATGTTGATGCAGGAGCATATACTACTTCCCTAAATCACATCATGCGACTCAACAGGTGATGGAGAAGAGGGTTAGGACTGACTGTATTTTTAAATATTGGCGCCAAACCAGAAATAAGCAGATCCATTTGTTAATGTAGTTAGATTACTTCTGCTTTGGATCCAGCGTCTGACGGAGAACAGGCAATACAGAATTGAGAAGACAGGCTGAGCAGCTTAACCAGAGCAATTATGAACAAGAGAGAGTGAACATAGGCACCACAAGAATGTTAATAGGAGGCACAGCGGGCATGAATTGCACAGTAAGAGTTCACTTAATAGGGTCTTCAGCCACTTGTGAAGTGCAGCGTTCTGCCTCGTACCTTGTAGCCAGCATGTATATTCAGTATTCCTCCCACTCACCTATAATTCAGCCCTGAATGTGTCAAAACAGGAGAGCAGCTGGTAGAGCAAGGTCTCAGTCAGGCTAATGGTCACTGTGTAATTTAACCTCATGGCTAAAACTAGAAGCATTTTATATAATTAAATTTATATTAACAGAATGTAATGAGCTTTGCAAAAGGTTGATGCATAATTAGCACTTACAGAAGTTAATAACTGCATCCACTGAACTCTTCCTCTCCCACACACTTATCACTGCAGAACTAAACATTATTATTGCATACTATTAAGGGTTTAATTTGCAGGGGCTAGTAAAATTCACACCTATAAAATTTACATCAGTCAAAAGAATCCTGTCTTTTTGGCAAGGTTCACCTGTGTGTGCACCTGTTGTGGGGAGGTGTGCTTTATTGCATGAGATGGCAACGACAGCTGATACTTGTTACACAAGTGAAAACAAAAGTTCTACAAGGAAAATGTAACTAAATTGGAATGTCACTGACAAAGTGCTCTGATCACTGTGTTGTGTAGTAAGTGCCATCTTTACTCAGCTCAGCAATGCTCATTTTAATCACATCATTAGACATGTTTCACAGTCTCAGCATTTCTCTCTCATGCTCCACCTTGCTGTACAAACTTGATTCAGATTAATACATACATGCCAAGCTGACCCTTTGTGATGTTAATATGCGCTTAGATCTCTAACAAAGTGAGGTGTACACAGTTTGTTGCTGTGCCATCACAGGGAGTCAGATCTCTTTAGCCAGATTCATCCTTGGATATAGCTTCTATTTCACTCCACCTTTTCTGCATCCCATTTCCTGCATATAATTCCTTAACAGGCTTTTCGGTGGACTTGAAATCAATTAACCCACTCTATGCAAAAGCTGATTGACTATAAGTTAACTACAGAGAAGGCAAAAATGACTTTAGTACCATCAGGGGTTGCAGCTAATGCTCAGTAAATTAACCATCCAGATGGATTGTCTGGTCTACAGAGTTCCTCTTATTGACTTCAAGTGTTTTTATTGGAATTTAAGAGCAATTATTGTAGACCAATGCCCAGTGATGATTAAAGATGCAATTATTCACAATAAGCGAACAAATATATGGGTAATTAATGAATTAATAATAATTTGTAACTGGACTAAAAGTTGATAATTTGAAATGCTAGTGCTGAAGATACTTTGAGAGCTCATTATTTACATTTTAAATAGAAATGCCATTGTATTGCCGTCAGCACATAAAGCCATTTTACTGAATTAAAGCCAATGGGCCATACATCTTTTAACCTCAATTAAACTGCCATGGATTCTTTCTGAATGCTAGTACTGATTATTTACATAATCGGTACAGTTCACATTATCATATTACAACAGATTAATTTGAGCAGACACTCTTGTCAAGAGCAGCTTACAACATGACTGCATTCACCTGATTAATATGACCAGTTTTACTAGACCTGATAAACAAAAAACACATTCTGGACAGTTCTATGTGGACGGTATTAGTGGTATTTGTATGACAATTTAGGATTCATACAGAGCTGTACCATATCAGGTTCACAGATGCATCTGGATTTTCCAAAGCACAAATATCTAAAGGGAAATCAGTTTGATTTATCTTTATTTTCGGCACCAAGAGCAGAGTTCAGCTGAATGGAATTCTGTGGGTATCAGTGTAGTCAGTGTTGCTGTGTCTCCAAAGAGTTCTGTGAGTTCATGACTTGAAAATTAAAGCATGGGGACATTAACTGCAAAAGCACTTCTTGGAAAATAAAGAGAGTAATGAAACAGTGAACAGAAACAAACATGGCAGTTAAAAAATAAATGAAAATAATGAATGTGTAGCAGGAATCATGAGTAGTCATATGGCAAGTCAGCAGAACACGGATTGAAACATATGTGCTCAGTCTGCAGATGCTTTTGAAAAGGGTTTTCATGAGGATTACCACTTGTCAATATAAATAATTCATAAATAACCAGGGTCCAAAAAAGTGTTCTTTGTGCCTAACAAAATGCCATGGAGACAATACACACACCTTTTTTTTAGTTTGATGACAACAAATTTGCAGTGTACGTAGAAAATTCAATGGGGGAATTAACCAAATTGCTTCAGTTACTCATAATCCCCAGTGGGTGGCAATAGTGAGCTTGGCTGGCCATGAGAAGGATGACTGCAGACTTTCTCTCCCAGCATTATAGAGTAGTCTTCAGTTGATGTTCCTTCTTTTGTCTCAGTATGGTGCAAATGTTCCCCGTGGAAAAAGAATCAAGAATGTCCTATAAATTATAAGAATTACATTATACAAAATGTGTTTGAAGTAATTTATTTTGAAAAAAATAGTCTTAGTGGAAAAAATTTCTCGCTCAAAATCAGAGTAACCCTAACCTATTCCAAAGCTCCTTATCTTGCCTCAGCCACTTAGCGTTGTATTAACCCTAAACTTATTGTATTATGTATTTAAATAAAGAAACAATAATATAAGTAAATCATAAAATAAATAAGTCCCTTTTAAGGCCCCGGGCCCCACAGGATGTCCCATTATTTCCAACTGCGATTAGAAATACATCATTTTTTAAGAATCCAGATCGTTCGAGACCAGATGTGCAACTACCTCTACTTCTATATGTATTAGTCTGATAAGATTATTTTACATTTATAATGGTGTACATTATTTACAGATATCAGGAACAGCCCTGGGTAATAAATTCACACCAGCCTATACTGGCATTACATGGCTGAGTGGGAAACAGCAGTGTCAGCTAAATGCCCACTTTTACCCATGGGATATTATTGTTATCTAGATGATATTTTTGATATTTGGCATTCATAGTCAAACAATTTCATGGCTTTAAAAAAAAAAAAAAAAAAAAAATTCTCAATAACCATCATCTATCAATACGATTTAAATATAACTTTTAATCACAGTGGTGCATGGAGGCCTTTCTAAGAAAATGGGTTGAATAGGGAGAGTACTGCTGCTCTCTGGTGGTGAAAAAATAGAATTATCGTTTGGAAACCAAATAAGAGTACTGAATTGAGTGGTATCCAATAAGAAATAAATATATAAACTATTATATTTTGTGTTATTTTCTGTCATTTGCATGTATTACATAAAATAGGTATTTTCTTTCTTGGAGTGTGTGTGTGTGTGTGTAAGAATGGGATATTTAGAGATGAATGCCCCAACTTTAGCACTTCTTGAATACAACTGTAGCACTTATGGTATACTCTTACTTTGGATTCCAACTATGAATTTGGAACGGTGAGTCTAAAAGAATCAATTAATGATTGTTACATGTTGTGATTTATTTATGTTTGTTTCCTGATGAATTGTGGTAATAAAGTTTCTTTATACTTATGAAACGACTATGGCTGACCTTCTACCCTTTATGGATACACCTTTATTCTGGGGACTCAGGCAGGATTTTCATTGATTCTACTTTTAAAGTATCTTTTGGTCTTATTATGATGGTGTCAATCTCAAACTTAAACTCTAATGGTTGGAGCAAAGACATTTCTTTTTCTTGATTTGGTTATGTACTCTGTAAATTTTAGATTTGTAATGAAATAATCACTTTTGGTTAAAGTGCACATTCCCAGCTATTATTAAAGGGTATTTTTGTTCATTTTGTAATATTTAGAACATACTAATGTTATGTAAATGAAAGTAGTCATGTTTGGTACTTTGTCTCATATCCTCTGGATGCAATTACTGCTTGAATCTGTGACCCATAAATATCAAGTGCTGAGTAAATTCTTTGGTGATGCTCTGCCAGGCCTGTACTGCAGCGATCTTCAGCTCCTGCTTGTTTCAGGGGCTAATTGCCTTTGACTAACTTGGCCAGTCAAGAATTTTCCAGTTTTTAGCTTTGAAAAACTCCTTTGTTGCTTTAGCAGTATGTTTGGGATCATTGTCTTGCTGTGGGATGAAGTATTGTCCAATGAATTTGGAGGCATTTGGTTGAACTTGAGCAGATAAGATGCTTCTGTATCTGCACTTTAACCTCATGTGAATTGTTTTGATTATTAATCTAAAATTGTGGCATATACATAACAATTCTTCCAGTCATGGATGCATCTTTCAATAGTTCTCACAGAAAAAAAAAAAAAAAAATATATATATATATATAAGCACAATAGGAAAGCAATGTAATAGCAACTTAATACAAATGACCTGCTCTATGCGCTGTTGGGTTAGCATGCCTCTGGAGCACAAAACATGGTTACATTTTTTGAAAATTTAATTCCTTGTATTAACTGTTGCACAATAGGTTTTCAGCCTTTTAAGTTGTCGCTAAGGTTATAGTAACCTTAATTCATAACTAGTAACTATTATAATTCATATAACAATGAAACATACGTACAGTCCACATATCAGCATGCTTATTTATTCAAGCTAATACCTTGCTCAGAGGGTTCCCAGCTAGGAATTGAAACTGAAGACTATTGAAAACCCAGTAACCTTTCTACTTCACTCAATGAAAATGGTTTATTTCATAGATTTGGAACACTCAAAGGAATACTTTGATAGTTTTGTAAATGGAAAAAAATAGATAAACTATTTGTTTTTCGCTGAGTATAATTTGCCTTGACCTGTGACATGCCACTTCAGATTGGATGCAGCTGACATCTGTATGTATGTTTGTTGTACTAGTTTTTACAGCTGACATCTGTATGTATGTTTGTTGTACTAGTTTTTACTTTAGCCTACATCACTTTAAATCAGTGGCATTGTCAGGTTGAGTTTAGAATCTGAATTTATTTAAAATAACTAATTGCTTGTGGAAAATGTATCCTGTTTATACTAGCAACACATTCTGGAGTTGTGAAAGTATTCCAGTCTTTTTGTATGGTATTGACTGGCTGCATATATTGCGCCATGTATGGCTGAACATAGCATTTTGTCACAGTTTGATCGTATTCATAACACCATCAGCAGAGCACTTAAATGCATTAGCGGCTATATAATTAAGCCGACTAGGGCAACTGAAAATTATAGAACTCTAGTCAGCAAGGCGACAAGCCTAAATTAGATGCTAGACCATTTCAAACGTTCAAGGTCAGGAGTTTGCCATTTTGAGAGCAAATAAAGATTTATGGGTAACATCCAAGTGTGGATGCAAGTTTAATAAGGTACCAATTGGCGACCATCGTGATGAATCCCACCAATTAGAGCCTTCCTTCAGCTCCTCTGACTGCTGTTCGCTGCATCAAGAGCCGAAGCATCTCTCTGTACACCCACACTTGATGAATTAAGGCAGGCCAGCTCCTGTGAATGCAACAGTCACATTATTCAGACACACACCTGCAATTTGAAAAATGGCATCACAAGGGAGATTTAAATTCTAGGGGGCGACATAGCTCAGGAGGTAAGACCGATTGTCTGGCAGTCGGAGGGTTGCCGGTTCAAATCCCGCCCTGGGCATGTCAAAGTGTCCTTGAGCAAGACACTTAACCCCTAACCCCTAACTGCTCTGGCGAATGAGAGGCATCAATTGTAAAGCGCTTTGGATAAAAGCGCTATATAAATGCAGTCCATTTACCATAAATTACAATTTAAAAAACATAAATATAGAGACACTAAATTGTCAGCTTGGGAAGGGAACTAAAGCACTTAGATGAGTGTTCCTTCTCTGAATTGTTCATAGATCTGTTCATAATGTTCATAAGTTAAGGAAAATGCTCCCTGCTAGTCTTTTAGAAAGTTGCATGCATGGTTGTGTGTGTGTACTAAAGAGACAGTTCAAAACAATTCCCCTGGATAAAATTGGTCAGACTTGTGAACTGGCTGTGTACATTTATGCCAGCACAATGCACTCATTGTCAGAATGAGTAATGGTTGGGTAATTCTGTAACTAAGAGCAGAGGTTGGAGGGATACAAGCATACATGTGGCCCAGGGAATTTAATGAGCGTTTTCCTGCTGTGACCTATTCAGTTCAAACCATAAAGCCTTTGGCCATCTTCTGACAGTCTACACTTTACTGTGAGCACAGTAAGATCATTTAATCTGGTTGCAAAGTTGTGATCCCCGTCTCCTCTGTTATGTGTACATATAGTATGTTGTGTTCCACATACTGTATGCAGTATGGCAACAGAGCCATTGAATAAGTGGCCGAGTCACAGAAAAAGAGCCAATACTCATTTCATTCACCTTTCAACGGGTGAGAAAATCAGAACAGAGAACAACAAATAACACAAAACCGACAGAATAATACCCCACTCATTTAAGTGGCTTAAATAAAAGTATTAAAAAATACTGTTTAGCCAAGCTGTGGTCCTCTGTTTGTACTATGGTCCTGAAGTCTCCTCCTCTGTCTTCAACCACACCCACTCACCTCTAGTGCCCCACCAAACGTAGCTAGCTGAATAGCTAAAGTTAGTACTGTGAAATGAGCAACTGTGAACGACAGTTAGAAGGCAGATTTGATTATAGCTAAATTCTATTATGTTGAACATATGAACATAATAGCGGTTTTATTGTTAGGACTTTTATTTAGAAAATATCTGACCCTAGTGAAAATGGCCTTATCACTAGCTTCACCCTGCAGGTAATGTTACTCGCAGGTCCAACAGAAAACAAGCCAACTCTGTCTGACAAGACAACTCTGTCTTTTTGCTTCTCTGTATCTGGGCAGCTATGCTAGAAAGCTAGCAACAAACACTCCGCTGAAATCTGATCTCAAACCACAGGCTCTGTAGACACACCCACCCCTCCCCACACAGAAAAGAGCACCATGCCCAAAAACATCCCAAACACAAATACAGGCAAAGGAGCACAAATCCAACAAACATGTGTAAAGACAGATTGAGAGTGCATCATAGATATGATTTAATATGATTATATCTATAATATTAATAATATTATTTTATAATGTAATGTATAAGGTAATGTGAGAGAAGAACCTGCGCACAACATCTGTATCCATATACATTTGTATCAAGGCACTGGAGTGTGTGTGTGTGTTAGAAGGCCATCACTCTTTTCTCAGGCCATTGATTTCACGCCAAAAGAAACATGGTTAATATCAAGGGGAACAAAAGGAGCCAGGTGCCTTGGTGTAATCAAAGTCTTCTGGCTGATGCTTGGGAACAGAATTCATTACACCGAAATCTCCTTTGAGACGAAGCTTTGAACTACATTTTTACTCAGACATTTTTACTAATGGCTGAATTCATGACTGCAGGGCTCCTCCACACTGTAGAGCTAAGACCAAGATTCAGTCAACATTTCTTAGTCACTGTGATTTGCAATTCAAGCATGTTTGTGTTCATCACTAATGCAGTTTGGCGCAATTTTGACCAAAATTCTGCAAAAGTGTCTGCACTGAAAAAATAAACTTAGTTGCAAGTCAAAGTTGGGAAAAAATGTTGATTGAATCCAGGCTTGTATCTTAGAAAACGTAGCCCCCAGGAAATGAATCTTTCAGAGAGTTTACTTTCAGTAATGACTTTTTCCCCAATATACCGATTGGATGTGTAATTTACAAATGTCCATAATGAGCAGACAAAGACACAAACTTCAAACCTGTAGTGTTCAGGGTGGGGAGAGCTGGAGGTTCTGTTCTTTATTCCAATACTGCAGTTATGTTTTGAACAGATGTATGTTATCCAAGATAATGAAGACATATACATTCAAATTGGCCAGCTGGGTCAAAAGTGTGATTTTGGTCTGTCTGTCAAAGCCTTTGCCAGCTCCTCCAGTGTGAAATTACAAGTTGATGTAAGAGCTGTGGAGTGTGATCACTTTGCAAATATAGGAGCCAAGAATATATAAAACATCTCCTCAAATGCACAAAGTACTGACAATATTTGGTGTGAAATGTCCTTGATGAGGGCGCAGTTTCCTGAAACAGATAGGGGAGACAGAAAGTAATGCTCTACTCTGATGTCTTTAGTCAATTTGAGTGTTATTTTGGATATTTCTGTTTTTTCGTGAAAATTTTACACAGTTAGGTTTCACTTGCACATTCATAGGAAACTGATTGGTTTGCAGGTGTTCATGAAGTATGTCATTAACAAAGTACAAGTGTGGTAGCAGGGTTTATAATAATAATAATAAAAATAAATGTTTAAACAGGTGCATGATTCTGATTTACAGAGAAGATACAAAAAACTTTTCACATTAGAGATTAACTCTATAAATACTGAATTTAATTTAAGTTAACTTAATTGAAGTTAATATTGATATGAAGTGGCATCACGTTCAACTAGCACTCGCTGGTATTTGTCATTTAGTAGTAGCCCATTGGCACATTCTGCTGTCCATATTTAATGACAATAAAATTATACGCACAAAATCTAACCAATCACATTGTGGGAGAAATGTTTTAGCATCCAGCTTTTGGATTTGTTCTGATCTGTCTTCACTACATAAGCTGAGTACCCTGCAGTCAAAGTGAATTAAAAGCTGACAACGTTAATAAAGGCATAAACTAAAGCCGCAATCCATTTCTTCTCTCTGACTGCATCAGCGAGGGAAGTGGTTGTGAGCGTCATTTTCATAGCTCCTTGAATTCCCTTAACTCTTTCCACTAGCTGTCATAGGCCTTTGATTCCAGGGCTCCGGAAACACTGGAACCTTGGGGTGTCGGGTAGCTGTCTGGGGATGTATGACCAGCTAAAATTTCTTATAACCACCCGATAAAGGCTAACAACTCATGAGTTTATCATACCAGCATCAAAATTATCCTGCTAGCAAATGATACGTGAGATTTATTTGACCTGATATTTTATGCATGCGGATGCATTCCACGTACAACTCTTAAATTACATCAGTAAATGTTGTCTCAGTTTGTGGTAGCCACTATATATAAAATTACCTTAAGTTAGGTCCTTGAAATGACCCATTTTGGGGCATATGAGAGAGTGCTTTTCTCTAGGGCAATATTCACAGATTAAACCAGCTTTATTTGCAATGGGCAGCCTGCCCTCTAGAATATAGAAAAATACAGACAGAGCTAGCATGATGCAACAGCACACAAAACTTACGCAAAGTGCAGCTTAGGCCCACTGCAACTGGAATCACATCTGCAGGAGGATAATGCAGTCTTCGGGGAAAAAAATCCATTGCAAATTGAAACTCCAATGTACGCTAGTAGCATTTTGAGTGGAAATTTGGAGATGAATGACCAGGGATAGCACACCCACACCAGCTGTTTGTGTCACTCTCCAGCATGCCCACACGCTGACCTCATGTTCCTGCTGATCAGGAGGACGGTATCAGAGAGACACATGCTGCTATATTTACCTGGACGGACAGGTTTGCTTTATGAAAAATCAGGACAAACATAGCTGTTCCTGCGGAGGTTTAATGAGGGGGCTGCATCGGGCTTGCGACTCGAAACGTTGCGGGTGTAATTTCATTACAAACTGCTTTCTTAAATTCTTCTGCAATGAGGACAGGTTGCATCGACATCATAACAAAGGCACACCTGTAGAGGGAGAGTGTTCACCATTGAACAGCAGATGTTACACCACCGCCGCTGTGGACATATATAGGGTATATAACATTAATGCCATCTGCGTCCATTATGCAGCTGTGTATATAGAACATGCGTTAGCTCAGTAACTTTGGATGAGGGTGCCTGCTAAACATTTATGTCTTATACACTGCAAAGTCTTCCTTACTTAGAAGTTGAAAAGTAAAATGTTTGCCGTTGAATACTCTGCGCTGGCAAAATGATTTGGTTTGCTACAACATTTTTATTGCAGAATGAACACCACAGAGTCAAGGAAATCAAAGGAAGGCATCCCAAAAATCACTGTCAAATGTCAAACAGACATTGAAGCATCTTTCTCTAGGCTGCACAATTAGCTTACTTAATTAATGACATATCATTGGTGGGAAGAGTGTCAACTCTGTCAGTTAAAAAAAAAAAAAAAAAAAAAAAAAAAAAAAAAAAAAAAAAAAAAAACTTTGGATAGTGCTGTTGCCAGGCAACCTTCTAGCTGCTCCCAGTAGTGAACAAGAAGCTAGGAGAGGGCATGCCAGATTGTCAAGTATATAATTTTAAACTCACTGTGCAGTGGAAAGGAAAAAAAAAATCTCTATAATACAGAGAACTCCTGCCAAACTAATACCAAATTCACTCTGAAAAGTGTTGTTTTGCCTCAGGTCTCTCAAAGCAGAATGAAACTTTTAAGGCTGTTGGCAGCAAAATGATGCTTTGGAGGGTGTTGTACTTTTAATACAAGTGGGGAATGTTGTTGTCACATCACGTTCTTGTTACGCATCCTCAGCACAAAACTCCTGCTCCTGCTCCTGTCAAGCTGAAGTTTGACTCCTGTTGTTGTCAAACCACTTTGATTGTTGGGTAGCACAGTCAGCTGAAAGTTCAAGCCCTTGTTTTCTGTGACATTCCCCCAGGAAGAAGCATATGCTTGTATGCCATCTCAGAAACTTTCATAGCATTTTATAGTGACGATAGGGACTTGAATATGATGAGGCATTCTACATTGCAAAAAGTGAAAAGTTATTTTATTTGTTGCAGATGTAAAAAAAAATAAAAAATAAAATGAACATGTATGTGATTGTATCTCATTTATACAGACACAACTGCCTCACATAAATACATTTCAAAGCCTCTGACTGGCCCCACCAAAGGATTTGTCTCTTAAATAAAACTACCAGCATCTCTCAGAGTCTTTTAGAGTCTGCTAAGGATTGCAAGGACAACAGATCAGTGACACAGACAGAGGTGCCAAATTGGACTCATACTGGTTTAGACATATATATGCATGCAGTGAGAAGTTCAGGGTGGATTCAGCCGTTCACACACTCTTCCTTCCTTACTGCCCTGTTCACAGTCAGTGCCACTACAGACCCTCTGATGGTAAGTATTGTGCTCACAAATCCACCACTGACTTCCGACACCACTTGTCCTGTAATGCGGTTAGAGTAACACGGGTTGTGGTTTTTCTGATGCACCCTCTGAGGAGGGGGGCTTGTCATCTACAGTACTAAGAATCTAAAACAGGCAACTGGCAGACACGTAGGGTTTCTTCAATACTGGCGCAAATCTTCCTGAGAGTCTCGGCCTCAGCTTAACTCTCTTTGAACTTTCTTACAGAAAAACCAGGCATCTCCCCAAACCTGGAGTCATTCCTCCCTGTCACTGAACCATCTTGCCTACAGGATCAGCATCTCTCCAACACTGGCATCACTTTTCCCTGTCTCTGGGGACCCTCTCTGTTATAACTAAACTCTCTCTTCTGTGCTGGTGTATCTTACGAGTCTTTGCATGAGGTTGGTGCTTTTCCCTGTCTCTGCAGACCAGTTCCTTTTGCAGTGGTTTGCTAATCCTGCCAAAAAATATTATTTCTTTAAGCATGACTCCAATTCCGTGCTCACATTTTCTTCCCTCTCAAATCTCAGGGAGCACCTTGGGAAGTTTGCTCCTCTGTGAGTTCTGACATTCTTCTTGGTCTCGGTTTTCTTACAGCTATTGTTGTTTGTGAGAATACACTAAAATCACCTTCTTCATAGTAACAGTGTGGCCTGTTCTGAAATAATCAGTTGCTCTTGCGGGTGACCATTCACATTCTGGCCACAGTGCTCTTTGGGTGGAAGTGTATTGGAATGTAATGAAATTAAGAGGAAAACTATTTTAATCAAGAACGTCCTGGCGTGTTATATAAAAAGTCGGGAAAAACACAGCTACACAAGATGACAAAAAATGAATCTTTATTTCATGTGCCATTTGGAGGGCAAGAACTCAAGGCGGTCATGGTCTGGATACAGCAACTTGTCATCTGAGGTTAAACTGAGTGTGAAATGAAGGAATTGTACATTTAAATATTGGCTATTTGACTAGAACTGCTGCAGTCACAATTAAAGGGATATTTCACTTTGGTATAACTAAAATCATTTTGTGGAGCCTACCCCATTGTGCTTGCATAGCATGAGTGCTGGCCACATCAGCTGGCCCTAGTGACCATTAACTCCCAGAACCCTAGGCCTAGGCTTACGATTATGAAAACGGTAAATCTGAGGGTTGAGGCAAGTTCACGGTTGTGTTCAGCAGCTTAAAGAAAGGTTGGGCTCGTTTTTTCCTCTAGAAGCCTGGGTACCTATGACCATAAAAATATGTAGAATATGTGCATAATTGTTTAGGGAAAACATTTTTTTTTTTTTTTTTAAATAACCTCAAACATATTATTTTGCATTGTTGCATTCATGATCTTGACATTGTTTTTGATCAATTTTAAATGAGTAATAAGATCTTTACAAAAGTACCTATGGTTTCAGTTTCTTTTTTTTTTTTTGGTTTCAAGTTTTAGGTCTCAAATTAGGGTTAGGGTTGGGTTTATGAAAACGATCTGAGGGTTGAGGCAAGTTCACAGCCGTGTTCAGCAGCTTGAAGAAAGGTTAGGACATCGGTTGGTTTTTGATGAGCCAAAATCTCTCAAGTAGCATGGGTACCTATGACCATAAAAATATGGATATTTTTTGCATGTAATACTGATGAAAAACAAAGTCACGATCTTGAATTCAAGAATACAAATGCAAAATATGTTTTTTTTTTTGTTTTTTTTTTTTTTTAAGTTTTCTCTTAAAGAACATACATAATTATACGAGTTTCTATGTTTTGTCCAACAGCACTAAGGTGCACCCACCAGCAGAAGATTAGGTCTCACAAATGTCTAATTTAGCAGCAATGCAATTGTGCACAGGACAGGGAATATTCTTCATTTTACAGAGAGACTGGTTTTGAACTTAAAAATAACTTAAGTAAACTTCATTCTTTTGTTTTAGCAACAATGATTCCATGGGAAATGCACAAAGGGATCAACTGATAACAGCCAATCCTTATTTCAATTTGCATTGTTATCAGTCTCACAAATAACAAAATTTTAAGTTCTACGGCCACTGCTGCAAGGCTCCCTAAGGTTGGAGTGCTGTGCTTCAAGCATTTAGCTGATAAAATCCCCTTTCAGAAAAAGATTCACGTTCATTTTCATCCACTCAGGAGTGCAAGAAGCAGATAATTTATAAAGTTTGAGGAAAAAAGGATAAGACAAAGTGTCTAAGTTGATGTAGTTAGAGACCCCTGTTCTTGGACTGGAGAACTGCAGAATGGTTTAAACTCAAAACTTTACATATGGGAAAGATGCAATAATTATATACAGCATAATGGAACACTTCAAGAGAGTAGCAAAGCCTTCTGAAGCAACAGACACTACATTATGGGTCTAATGGTGCGAACACGGAAGGCTCCAGCACTGTTTTAATGTGCATACTGATCACACCTGGCACAACTGGTTAGACAAATGTTTATTCCAATTTCATTGTTACAAACATATATTGTCCATAATCTTATTCTGATTGTCATTCTTCATCTTTTTGGAAGAAGTCACTGATAAATCTCATCTCATAAATTTCAAGACACCAACAGTACAAAGACTCAAATCATGTAATTACCAGCACCTCTTTCCTTCTTTTATATAAAAAAAAAAGAACAAAGAGAAACATTAAATAATGAATGCACTGTGCCTGCTGGGCTGACCAACCCTGGTCCTGGAGGGCTACCGTATAGGAGAGGTGTACGTGGAATGCGGAAAGCAAGTTCTGTCAAGAAACTCTAATTACAGCTGACCAATCGATTGGCCCCAGTAAATGCATACTCAGGCATTTCCATAATCAACCAGTTGCATACACACAACACTTAACCCATGCAATCACGGGCACACATCAACAATGGAGTGACTTTTTAAACCAACAATCAGACCTCTCAGTGCTGCTGCTGCTTGCCTGTGCTTCTTTTGCATGCTTCATTGCTACTGCTGGTGTGTGCATTAATACCTGAAGCAGATCCATTCAGTGCCAAAAAAAAATGTATTTACATATTCATGTAAATATTTTAATACGCGTGTTGTCCTGACTGAACTGTTTTTGTTTCATGGAGGCAGACAAACACCAAACTGAAACTGCCCCACCACCCCCACCCCAGTTGTGTTATTCTAGTCATCAGCAGTTCTCTGAATTTTTGTGCCTTAGATTAAACTGAAAAAGCTAACTGACCTGCAGCCTTCTGAGAATAGAGTAAAGGAGAGCAGCTTCTATGTGGAAACCAAGTGTGATCTGCATTATCACAGAAAGGGGAGCATAGTGAAATAGAGAAAAAAGAGAAGAGATCAGAGGCATCAGGCTTGAGTGTGAAATATGTCTGGAGCATGTGGGACTGAGGCTTCCCTCAAGAGCAGAAACATCAAAGAGAGATTATTTCCCTCTGAAGAAACAGACAGGGAGAGAGATCTGCATGAGCACACCACTCATCTGCTGCCTGTCAATGTCTCATGTATTCATCACTGTATTACTATAAAGTACATTAACAATAGAACCCAGACAACAGCTTAAGAATCCTGTCAAAGCTCAAGGTTGATATGTCGGTGAGCGCAAATGTTGTTACATGTGTGGTTTGAAAACTCAAAAGTCTGTTAAAATGATTAAAAATGTAACCCAATTAAAAACTTGTAGGTGAACTATAGAAGGATTCTTATCTTTTAATTACATCTAATCCTTTCCTTGCATTGTACACTTTAATAAACTATGCATCATCATTTCAGCACAAAAATTAATCCTTGAAACCGCACAAGCCTTGTGCTTCATGGAAGGGTGAGTGGGTGGAGCTATATGGGCGACAAAACACTGATTGAACTGTAATATCGGTCATGTGACCTCATAGCCTTCGGTGATGAGAAAGTAAGGCTCCATGAACCCTAAAATATGTTGAGAAAAATCGCTAGCCACTACTCGAGGCAGAATGAAGACCTGCCTCTTTAGACTGCATTTAGGCACCCTCAATCCCTGACCCACATCCCCAGTACTTCTCCATCCTTGGCTGACTTTTCCACCCTACCCTGGTGCGATGAATCAGACTAAGCAAAGAAGTACCTTACTGTCTCCTCTCTTTTTAACACAATGCTTGAGTTTTATGCTCTGTGATGGTGACTTTTACCTGCCGCATTATTTGTAGACCAGCCAGTCTCAATCGATTCTTTTTAAAGTTTTTAAATAACTTTACAGTGCCTCTATGTCCAGTACAAATCCATGAAGCTGCATCTGTGAAACATAGCCAGCCACAAACATTACTTTCAATGATGGTGGGTACAAGGTGCTACTTTGTTGCCCAGTTGCAGAAGTTGACATCCTGAGGAAGAACAACAAATGATGCTATTCCATCTGTTTCTTTGGCATTTCCTTCTCCAATGTGATTATTACTGAGACATGTATTTGCAAATTGTGCTTTGTTTGCATTGACTCTATGGTGTAACTTTCTGAAACCCTGGCATTGGCCTAATATAGAATATCTATGGTTGAAGGGGTTAGGTCTGGCAGTACTCTGCCCAGCTCTCAGATTAAGGCTCTGGATGGGAAGGGACGGTATTAAAAATGCCAGGAAATTGAAGCCTGATCTCTTTCCAAATCTTCTTTCCTGATTTATATTAGCCATGTCTAAACACTATCTTAAAAAAAATAAAAAAATAAAAATAAAAAAAAGATGTTTGCTGCTGGGTCTGCTGTGGTAATTGTGGATGATAATAAAATACCGAATGAAAGTGTGGTGCATGAAAGGACATACAGCATTTCTATTTTATGAGTCGTTTCATCTTTGATTTATAATCTCATAGAATCTCAGAAACATCTCTGAGCTTTTTGGGAACCACATTCACAAATCCTTGGTGACCAAAGTATAAGCTGTGTTAAGATCAAACTGGTGTGTTACTTTTCTCTTACAGTATACATTTTGCTTATTTTAGCATGCACACACACACACACACACAACTAGAAATCTCTTTTTCAGGCCTGAAATATCGTTATTGCTGTCATTCTAATTACTGTGATCTTGCCCTATATAAAGATAACAAACAAGTGGTGCATGTGCATTCTGAGCCTGTCACTTTAGCAATGATGCTTCTGTTAACCAAAGGCTGGTATCTTCCAAAGACTTGCACTCTTAGCTGTATGGAGAGCAATCATTTGAATAATACTGCAAATTGATTGATTGATTGGTGGACCTCCAAAATGTTTAATCAAGAGCTCAGTGTTGACCCGACTTAACCCTTTTCCAGGTCTTCACAGAAAACGGATCAATACTTTGCATTGTAGTGTGAGAAAAAATTGTCCCCTTTGGTTATGTTTACACTATATCAAGGTCAATGGGAATTAACACTAGTGGATTTACAGAGGCTTAATTTCTCTCTGTGCTTCAGATGACTATGTGCCTCTTTTGATAAATGATTCAATAGTTTAAAACTTGCAACAGGGCTCCAGACATTAATAATAAAAACTGTGGTGCAAACTGCTGAAGCGGCCACTACATCTTTCAGAGTATATCTCATTAACCATGCGAGAACAAGCAGTTCTCCCATTGTGTGAAGAATGAGAGGTCTGGGGCGGTGATTGGTTTCTCATGCTCCTGCAACTCCGCTACCTATCAGCAGGGGGCTCTTTAATTACACGGAATTGAAAATCGGTATTTCTTCCACTGCCTTCTCAAATCTTGTTGGTTGCTTTATAATAATAATAATAATAATAATAATAATAATTAATTGTTGATAATATTAATACATTTGTTCTTGCGGAAGAGTGTCATCCAAAGGTACTGTGAAAAGGCTCCTGGTTAAATGACTATTTAAGAGCTTTGTGAATGATTTTCAGGCATAGTAAAGTTAAAAATATGAATGGCTTCTAGATGGCCTTTTAAAGCAGAATGTCAGACTGATCATTTTTATCTTGCAGCATCTGCACTACATCCAGGGGTGGGCAGTGTTTCAAATGCATATAACTGAAATATACGGTGCCCTCCATAACGTTTGGAGCAAAGACATTTTCTCTTGAATTGGCTCTGTACTCCACAATTTTAGATTTGTAATCAAACAATTCACATGAAATTCACTTGCAACTCAAAGTTCAGATTCTCAGCTTTTATTAAAGGCTACTTCATACATTTTGGTTTCACCATGCAGAAATTACAGCACTTTATACATCCCGCGTCATCCGTGTTTTGACATTTGATCAGCAGGGGGCCAGGGTCTGATCAGACAATAGTGGGCCATGTGAGAGAGGTGGATCTGATTATTCCGTGATTTCATGCAGGAATACATAAGGACAGGATGCCAGGAATGGAGAATTGTGCGCCTCTGACAGACAATGAAAGGGCTCAGGTCTTACTTACTGGCTGCCTCAATGTTCCCGTTTCCTTTTCTAGGTTCCTAATTGACTCAAATGTAAATTCTTATGATTAGAGCTGCAGAACAGCTGTGCGATGGTAGGAGAGACGCACAGCGTGCAGTGAGCAGCCGTGCGATGGTAGGAGAGACGCACAGCGTGCAGTGAACAGCCGTGCGATGGTAGGAGAGACGCACAGCGTGCAGTGAACAGCCGTGCGATGGTAGGAGAGACGCACAGCGTGCAGTGAGCAGCCGTGCGATGGTAGGAGAGACGCACAGCGTGCAGTGAGCAGCCGTGCGATGGTAGGAGACGCACAGCGTGCAGTGAGCAGCCGTGCGATGGTAGGAGAGACGCACAGCGTGCAGTGAACAGCCGTGCGATGGTAGGAGAGACGCACAGCGTGCAGTGAGCAGCCGTGCGATGGTAGGAGAGACTCAGCGTGCAGTGAGCAGCCGTGCGATGGTAGGAGAGACTCACAGCGTGCAGTGAACAGCCGTGCGATGGTAGGAGACGCACAGCGTGCAGTGAACAGCCGTGCGATGGTAGGAGAGACGCACAGCGTGCAGTGAACAGCCGTGCGATGGTAGGAGAGACGCACAGCGTGCAGTGAGCAGCCGTGCGATGGTAGGAGAGACGCACAGCGTGCAGTGAGCAGCCGTGCGATGGTAGGAGAGACGCACAGCGTGCAGTGAACAGCCGTGCGATGGTAGGAGAGACGCACAGCGTGCAGTGAACAGCCGTGCGATGGTAGGAGAGACGCACAGCGTGCAGTGAACAGCTGTGCGATGGTAGGAGAGACTCAGCGTGCAGTGAGCAGTTCTGGAGGTCACAGATTGGAGAAGACTCGGTCTGCTTCCTGTGACTATGAGATGTATTTATGTTTACTTGATTGGGTCAAATGTGGTCACATTATGTTTGTGTACTCCACATAAACACTTTAATTATAAGGTAAAAAAAGCACTCTGATCTCATTGTGAAAATGAATTTATTTTTACCTATACACTGTATTAATTCAATTGGTTCTACTGTTAAATGTTAAAAGCAGAACACGCCGTAGATTATCAGTTTGGCTTTCTATAATATGAAAAAATTTTATTGGAAGAAACCTCATTTAAATGCATCGAGTAACAGATACGAGGATGCAGTACCGCTTTGGAGAGCTCCGCTAATGAAATATGGCACGAAGCCAATCCGCTGTACACAGCTAATTAAGGGGGATTGCTGGAGAGCGAGGTCAGCCCGTGCCACGGCCAGCGAAGACAGGATGTGCCAATCAGATCTGCTGCTGAATTAGCACCGCTGGTTGGGATGCCACTGCAGTTAAGCAGATGGGCAGAATGTGAACAGATCACAAGTGAAAATCAGAACATATATTTACAATAGGCAATGCCTGTGATAGCACTGTGGTTGCATTGCTGTGAATGGCAATTTGCAATGTATTATATATTTGCAGACATACAGTATTACTGTTGATGGAAGCTAAGCTACTGATTGTGTAGTGCAGTATTGAGCAGTTTCATGGGACTTTGCCGTTTCCTTACAATCTAGTGCTTAAACATTGAGATTTGTGGGGAAATCCAACAGTACACATGAGAAACATTCCTTCAGGCTATTTGCAGTCTCAGTGTAGTATGACCATGTTCATAACCATCCTTTAGAATTCAGAATGACTTTATTCCATTTAAGACACACTGTGGGCCTGATGCACGTACATAAAATTTTCAGCGTAAAGTGCAGCCTGACAAGGATGTGTTGTTGCGTGAAATTATCATCTTATTTACCATGGCTATAGGTAATTATGCAATCAGCAAATGGGGCTTCCTACTAATCACATCTTGCATATGAAGCAGAGTTTAAAATGTGCAGTTCAAAAAAAACTCCTGTTTTGTGCACTGAATATCTTCATTGGATTTGAGGATGTTAATGTGCTGGTGTGCCTGGAGTTTATCCAGCACTACAAACAAATTGCAGATCGAACAATCAACAATCAGTCATGTTGCGTGAACACAGGCCATGGCTTTTCTTAACTTCATATAAACAATAATATGTACTCATTTTTTGTTATCAGGCACACCCTCCTTCAACCTTAGCCTGTCACAGCCAATAAGCTATGTCTCTTCTCAGCTTCAATAAAGAATCAAGCCATGGAGAGAGAGTGAGAGCGAGAGAAAGAGAGAGAAAGACATGCATATGTGAAAGTGTTCAAGCATACGTAGATTTACCATAAATGGAAAGGCTTAGCGTTCCCGGATGTGCCGCAATGTAATTGCGAGTGGCAAATGCATGTCTGTTTTTAGGGTAATCTTTAAATACTTAAATCTTACTATTAACATTTTCCAAAAATTCTTGGAGGCTGTTTGTGGCCCATCTGCTCATCAGGGCCTATTTAATTCAAAACTGTTGAAACTGCCATGGCACACCTCTAACTGTGATTCAACCATTTTAACCCTGGAACTGCATTGCAGACATTTGCAAGCGATCAGGAGGCTAAATCTTTACAATCCCGTAAAATTCAAAGTGTTTTTGCAAAGCTGTAATGACACAGTAATTTTTGTGAAGATACAGAGGAACCCATTTTATTTCCAGTACAAATGTTCTTGTACTTTATTTTTCATAAGTGACTATTTCTAATGGGAGGACTTGAATTTCTTGAACTACCTGAACTTCATAATATAAGCATAAGGATTTTAAACAGACAGAATGCATTTGAATGCAGATTTCAATTTCAAAGGATTAGATTTTGATTGGAATTATTCAAATCGTCTCTTGTTGAAGGATGAAAAGCCGAGGAAAGACAATGACATAAAATCCAATTAAGATTTTTCACATCTTGATGAAATTTACAAGAAATTATGGTCTTCCTACCAATGTGTCTCATCCTCCATTAGCCCAGCCCCAGAATATTTAATATGGCTTTTGAAAATATGTTCTTACATTCCATTTAAAGAGTCTTCTGAATGCAGGAAACCAAATTGAAGGTGAAAGGTGAAATATTTCCACAGAAACATGCCTTTGGTGTTTTCACCCTTTCATTAGCATTCAGGAGATCCCGTGATCCTGCATTCCTGGCTCACTCATAATTGCTGTCGGTATGGTTTTATTAATTGATCACTGAAAGGCAGTAGACCGCCAAAAAGTGCTAATGGTTCTTCTAATGAGCTTAGGTGGGACTACGGAGTGGATTTCTCTGGTCTGGGCTCACTGAATTCTCCACCCTGGCTTCCAAAGACAGGGTATTGAGGAGGCGAGATACTCCAAAGTTCACCTCCTGCCTCCTCCTGTGTGTGTTTATAAAAAAAAAAAAAAAAAAAAAAAAAAAAAAAAAAAAAAAAAACCCCACCAGCAGAATGCATCTCAGGAGCACACCAACTGATGTTTTATTTGATGAGATGGTAAGAAACAAATTAAAGCAAAAGCATGTCAAAATGCAAAAATGGATGATACCTACAGCTTTTACTAAGTGGCTCAGTCTTTTAAAAGAAAAAGTTAATAGATTTTCCTGCTTGTTTTGTATGCTTGCTATGCTGACCCAAAGGTTAATAACTTATGTTGTCCAGTGTGCAGAATTAATTTTGGGGAGGGGGGGCAAGGGGTTGGCAGTAGTAGGAATTTAAACTTCATAATCATGCTCCTGATAATGATTTTCCCCAGATATTCATGACAATGAAACACACAGTATATCTCTGGCTCTGAATTTAGTCAAATTCAAGGATTTTCATCCTTTCATCCTAATGCATACCACATTGTCTCAAATGTGTTTTGATTGCAGAACTCTCCAACCAGTATTTAAGAGAGCAATCAATGCACACATTGAAATAGCAATGCAGAGTTAAGATTCAATGTTGACTGGTTTCAGGTTTACGTCGCCATGTATGGAACACTGCATGTCCCATCTGGAGTTAAGGCATGACAGTCCTCACCTCAACTCAGACCCGCTTCCAAACTAAATGTTCTGGGGACTGAGTGGCACCCGGAAAACCCACGTACTGGGTAAAAAATAAAAGCTTAAGGAGTATGAACTTTCTGAAAATAAAACTGCCTGTGCAGAAAACAGGGTAACTCAAAGAAAACGGACCTCGAACAGAGGCTGGAAAACCAACACCCTAAAAGAAGAATTCTGAGTTTAGGTTGTGGCACTAACTTGTTGCCAACAACCCATTAAGCTAAAGACTGTTGTGCTAACTTTGTAGCAACAACAATCCAATACCGCAAACACTCAATCCTATACCTTTACCACACTTGACAAATTACCGGCTCTCGTGTAACGTAAGTGACACTGAAGCAAAGTTTATCGGCTTGCTAGGGGTTTAAATAGAAAGCCAACAGGTGCAAATTGTAAAAAGAGATTTGCACGCCTATAATTCAATCAAGGAAATGAAGAAAACGTAATGGCCGTAATAACTGAAGAAAAGGCGCATAAAAACCAGTGGCCGTAATAACTAAAGAAAAGGCGCACAAAAAAACCAATGGTCGTAATAAACGAAAGAATGGCGCGGGCTGATCAAGAAATGGTGTTATCACCCAAAACCATGACAGGTATGGCTGTAGGTGATTTCAAAGTGGGAGGGAAAATTTGGAAAAAAAGATCACTCTAAAATTACAAGATGGTTTTGCACCCCAGTGTGAAATATCCTACCTAAAATGGCTACCATAGGGGACATGTGTGTAAAAGGATTAAAGATCCTGTGTAGCCACAAATATAGACAAATATAAAAATATACTTGAACAACACTAGACCAAGGCCTGCCCCAGCTCACTATAGTGTTCCTAATGGCTTTTTGTTGCATGATCAATTTAAACACTGACAGATTATCTGCTGTTTTATCCCCAAGTGCCCCGTCCATTATCCCCAGTGGGTTTATGGAGATTAGGATATTGTAGCAAGGGGACTTGTTGACACAGGAGCCAGACACATTAACACCCTGGCCACATTTGGTTTAAGACTGGGTGCCCGGTGATCCAAATTCACATAGGCAGCTTACTGTATGTAAATACAAGCACACAGCTTCTTGCCAGTGTAATATTTAGCCACTGTGGGGTGAGGGCAACCGTGCAATACAATATAAAATGAGGCTGGGACCTGCCATAGAGAAGAAAATTGAATATATGCAGATGATATAGACTTTCAAACAGGACATAAAAGAGGGTCACAGACTCACAGGGATGAGGGTTTCCATCAGATTATCCACAGGCTTCCATTTTGTCGAAGCAGACCATAAATGAGGAAAATCCTAATAGCTGAGTAGATGGGAATTAATTTGCAGATTGTGATGGATTGGAAGAAGGGTGGTTTCCAGGTGGTAATTACACAGAGTCGTCAAGGCATATTTGTAAAAAGGAAGTGGGGGTTGAAGTGGAAACTTCATGTCAAATTGGCTCATTTTGACATAAAAATGCAAACAGTTTTAAAGCTCTGTTTCATTTCTTTTAAATGAAACCATACTTTTATGCCTTTTCCGTTATTCTTCAGAACAAATCATTGCATTAAATTTATTCTGTGTATTTAGAAAACAAAAGATTGATCATGTATGTGTACACACACACCTGGGTCAGTAACACAATCGTAATAAGACAGTGAGACACTGCTTCTGTAAATAATTAAATAACACTATGTAGAAATACTGCAGTCCAGTCCAATTAAGCACCTACGTTTGTTGGAGAGACATTATATATTTAAATGGTTGAATGCCCTTTCAAAGAAGTTTTGTTTGTTTTTTTTACCGTTAAACAGCTTACTTAATAAATTGAAGAACGTGCTGCAGTGCTAACTCCAATCCTGCCAACCTCTGTTGAATTTAATGAAATGTTGCATTGAAATGTGAAAAGAAATCACCTGGCTGGCACTAAAACAGCTAAATGTATACAATAAATCAAAGAGTGGTTTGCAGCTTTGAATCTTAAAAGAAAATTTGTCTGTGTGTGCAGGAAGACAATGTGTTTTTAACGCTGCCTTGATAACCATTTGATAAGAAGTTGCTGCTGAGGCTAAATTAAATTAGGCCGATAAATTATTTCAAGCAACATTAGGGATGCTTCCACGGCTGTAGAGATTCTGCTCCGCTAAATGTCAGCTCCTCTCAAGCAAGACAGAAAAAAAAAACCTGCTTATTTATCATTCTGTGGTAAAGGAGGGCATGGTATTCACCTGAGCATTTGTAAAAATCTGCAACCAACTTGCCATTTGGGAAAAGTGCTGACGAAACTGAGGTAATTCAGTCAGCCATTTAATCAAACTACAGGTTTTTTTTAGAACTACAGCCCAGTTGTATTTGTAGGTCCACCCTGTTGCTCCAATGCTCTGCCAGCTAGGGAGGAGGCTGACTACCGCATAGTGCTTATGTTGCGAGGTGGAGTCAATAGCTGAAAAACCATTTGCTGTCATTTCTCTGATGCTCCAGGTGCAGACATTGCAGCTCTATGAATCACACATTACACAACAGCTGGTGCTGCATATCATGGCAGCCTCATCCAGCAATAAGATCCTGCATTGTGCAGCACCACCATTTTAACGCACGCTGCCAGCAGGACGTAGAAGGATGGAGCGACTCCAGAAAGCTGAATTTCAAAGAAATAAGTCCACCTGAAGCAATCTATAATAAGAGTGAAGAGGTCTATAAACTGGCACCGCTGAAGGCTTAACACATTCGTATGTAAATTAATTCTCATTCCAGACTATGACAGGTTGTCTTTCACGTTTCTCTTTCATATTACCCTATGCTTTTACATATGAATTCGCAGCGAAACAGGACAGTGTTAAATGATTTCAATTTCCAAACCCATGCTCCATTTTTCCAGCTTTTGCATTTGGAGTGATGTATTTGTCTTGGTGTATGCTTTTTGGGGCAAATAGAGGAAAGCATTGCCAATTTGGTCTCCTTGTCCTCCAGATTCCTGGCCTGTTATTATGCTGTGTGAGGCACAGAGAGGAGCACTTTTAATCTGCTGATTATCTAATGAGGATGTGCGACTCCTGGAGGCTGCACAGCCAAGAACTCAAACCTATCCTCAGCTCATTAATCAATAATGGAGATCCTGGGATTTCTCACCTCTACCCTAACCACCCCAACAAACTTCTTTTTTGTCAGGGAAAGACCTGATGTCTGCAGGAATAACTGCAGCCAAGCTTTGTGGTTAACACAAAGATGGTATCTTGCCTGGAGGTGTAAATGAGATGCATTTAGAATACACTGGGTCATGCAAAAACACTGCAGGAATTCACACCATAATGAATTTTTAGTAACACACACCAACTGGGAGAATGACCAGCAGACATGGCCTAAGGTTTCTCTAGTGCAATGAATAAAATCAGCCAGTCAACCAGTCATAAATCTACCATCAAACAACCAGGCAATCATTGAATGAATTGATAAATCAATCAATTCATAAAAGAAAGAACAAATTAATCAATCAGCCAAATAACAAAATTAATAAATAAGTTGTTAATGGAGTGATTGATTCTCCAATCAACCATGCATCTTATTTTACCTCATGTAGTGCAGAAAAACAATGCATTCATCACAGAGTCCATACACACAGTGCTTTCTAACGGAATCGGAAGGAATTTTAAGTAATTATAAAGCAAATTCAAAATAAAGTGAGAAATACAGTTTGAAAAGTATTTTCCTTTAGCCATGGTACAATATTGAAGCCAATGCACTTAGCGCTGCATTGGAATATTTGCCATCCATGGCACCAGAAGTAAATAGTCCCTGTGTACAGAGTTCCTGTTAGTGCTATCATCTCTTCAGCCATAGCCAGTGTCTTTAATGCAGACACATCTATGAGTAGACATCTAAACTACAAGGCATCTAAAAAAGGATGGAGAAACAAATGGCTCTTTACCACAGAAATGGCTGGCACTGATATTAATTGTGTGTGTGTGTGTGTGTGGGGGGGGGGGGGGGGGGGTGGGGGGGGGGGGGGGGGTGTAGGTTACACTGTTGAGGAGAGGCGATGAAGCAGGTAAGGCTGTTTGAACAAACAGCAACGATGATGTGACAAGGCCCAATGCAGTGTAATGATATGCAGCAAAATGGAGCGATGTAGGACCCATAACCTCCCCATGAAAAAGCCTGCCACCAGCCACACTGAGGTAAACACAGTAGTCGGAGGATGGGTAATTCCCAGGCTGGTAATGTTGTGATTCGTGATGATTACCCCTGACCTTTTGGTTGTTTTTCAGCAGTATCTCCCTACAAAGCCTGATGAGATCTGCTGTCTGTATAGTTTAGGGGAGTTGCAGTGGCATGATTTAAAATGCCCGAAATGGATGTGTGGATTAAAACGGTCATTTTGAGCCATTTTCCATGTGAAATGGTAATATGTCTAAATGTAAACTGGATCTGAAGGCAAGCTTATTCATTACATCACAGGCATTTAGCAGATGTTTTTATCCGGAGATACTTCCAAAACTTTTTTTTTACACATATTGGGCCTCATTCACAAATTTTCTGAAATTATTCTTACTTTTGTTCTTAAAAATGTCCCTACAAAAAAAACCAATATGAGATTTGTAACACGGGTAGACCTTTGTTTTTGTGCATATCCCAGGTGTATGAGATGAACGCTGGCTGTTTGTAAATTTTATGTGCAATCCTGTTCATGTTATTTGCATAAGGAAACAACTATGAACAAATACAGATAATTAAAAAAATAATGCCAAATGTTTTTGGAAACATTCTTACACACAGTTAACGATCAAATGTGATTGTACACATTTTGTGAATGAGGGCCATCGTCTTTGTATTCATTAACATTTGGGAGAAGCGTTTTACTAAAAGCCAGATGTTAGTTGTTAGTGAAGTCATTATATAGCACAGAGACATGATAATGTTTATAGACTTGTGCAGTCAGCTGTAAATCACAGAAAAGTACTACAACTACAAATTACTTAATTTCCTGCAGGCAGACAGAAAAATGTCAGAAAGACAAAGGACCTATTAGGATCTTTGAGGAAAAACTGACCCTGCATTTTTTGCTTTTAAGTACATAATCAAACATTTCCAGAATAGGCCCTTTCCCCCAATTGAGAAATACAGCTTAAGACATTGTCTGACTTGACTGTAACAACACAGTAAAGGTGATTAATGTCTTCTCATTAAACTTGTGGCCAGTGAAGCATTCTGTAGTTAGACAGTAGTTTCTGAATGGCAGGTATCACTGAAAAAAAATCATCAACATTAATCTTCTAATAACTGCATCTTCCAGACAGCCCTGTAAAGTATGTCATTCTAATTACAAAGTAATACCATCAAATAACAAAGCATGAGTGCAGCCTGGTCCTCCTGTAAGAGATCCTAATATCCCACAGTGCGGACTCTAAAAGTGGGTCTGAGGTTAAGGCTCTGGCAGCGGTCCTTGCTTGGTTATCTTCCATTTTGTGTTCTGTTGCGAAGAAATGAACCACTGCAGAGGTTGCATTTAAAGTCTGCTAGATTTTTTTAAAGCGCGTTTGTTTAAACGATTTACAGGCATGAAACAAAAATGTGAAAACACACTATCCCTATCTCCATTACAGAGGAAAAGTGACAACCAAATGACCTTTTCTTAATTGATTGCTTTAAATAAAATATTTAAAGCAAATAATTATATATAGAATATTCACTGCCGTGCTTCTCAGTTAAACTGCATGTCCTCCCTTTGCAATGGAGTTTTATTTCTGTTCAGTGCTCATTTAAGCATTAAAAGTGTATTGTATAACATGCTGTCGCTCAAAACCGGAACATCATGATGTCCACAGAGATGAATAACAGTTATAGTCTATTGCCTTACTTATTTAAAATGACAATTAAAATGGCACAAATAAATAATTTGATGGTAGCTACTGGCCTTTAGTATGTAGACACACAATGCTATGTTAATGACACAGCCACAATTTCTGAAAGTATTTTAACCAATAAACCAATATCTCTGGCTGCAATTCAAACAGATGACACTGCACCCAGTCACCCCTGTTCACATGAACGTATATAATTGTATGGATTTATTTGATGTTATTTGGTATTTAATATTGGTAATAAAAAGTGTTCTGATAAGAGCCTATAGAATCTAAATGCAAGCACTCCAAGTTCTACCTTAGAAGCAGTACCGAGTAACCTAGGCTATCCAGGCCATCACTGAATTACCAAAAAATCTGGTGTATACTGTGCCACTAAAATCTGACATTCCCTTAATCTGTTGACCAGTGAATGGACTGCATTTATATAGCGCTTTTATCCAAAGCGCTTTACAATTGATGCCTCTCATTCGCCAGAGCAGTTAGGGGTTAGGTGTCTTGCTCAAGGACACTTCGACACGCCCAGGGCGGGGTTTGAACCGGCAACCGTCCGACTGCCAGACAATCGGTCTTACCTCCTGAGCTATGTCGCCCCCAGTGCAGCCCTCTTTCATACTGTGGTATCAGTGCTCAGTGTGACAGTGATACACCATGTTGTTTTGTTGGGCTCTGAACATTTTTAAGGACACAGTTCATTTCTACTGTTCCTTTTTGGTAGCCTCTGGGGCTCTGTGTCCTTTACCTCATCTGGCACAAACCCTGATGTGAACCAATGTTCAGAGCAGAGAGAACAAGAGAACAGCTAATGCCCTCGATAATTACTGCCTGCAAAAAAAAGTCTCTTAAATTCTTTTGCTTTGTTGTGAATCCCATCAGAGTAAAATTACTACAGCTTCTAGCTGTGCATAGCAATTCAACACCATTGGATGTCCAGGTGGGGGATCGCTGGCAAGGTAATTTTGTCACATGTAATTAAACACCATTTTGCAATGGAGCCTTATACCCTGACCTATGTGGTAATTACAACCTTTTTGTCTATGTGAAAATAAAAATTAGCTGGGAATCATATGGATTGTTTAATTAGTAGAGCGGATAAGATACTGCCTTTCAGAAGTACAATCCCTAAGATGGGAAAGGGTTGATGATGGTGATGATGAGGTAAGATTCTTAGAGTGGATCATCTGACCCTCTCACCAGGCACATGGTAATGGATTCATTAAATGCCCTAAATCCAGATGACCGAATCAATGAGGTGACAATGTGTACTATTTTGTCTTTACTAACTTTATTCAATGATCATCTCTTCTGCTGTCACAGATTTTATGTTACAGGACTTAACCAGGCAAAGCATTGGTTCATAGTTCAGTGACAATTTAGCCGCGTTTCCACCAAAAGTACCCAGAACTTTTAGTCCCAGGAACTACTTTTCAAGGAACTAAAAGGTTCCTTCAGCCCATGGTTGTCTGCGTTTCCACCGCAGTCTAAAGTCCCGCGAAGATTAGGCAAATTAGCCCACTGACGTATGAAAAAACGACGTTGTCGTCGGTCCATCTGTCCTATGATTTCTTCTGTAACCCCATACTACCACCAAAGTAGCCTACATTATTTTCTAATAACCGGGACAGCCCAGAGGGGTTTATTCCACTTATATACAACGGGTTACCAACAATGATTATATATGGTTACTTTTGTATTTATTTTTTTTATCGATTTAATCACCTGGAATTGAAATATTCTTCTGCAGCCGTTTGGGCTTATTTTACCGTTGTCAAGCAAAACTGTCGTTGGTAGTTGAACTTGGACCGTTGTTATGCAACAAATAGGATACAACAGACTAATAGTGAGATTGTAACTGTTTTATATATCCTCTCAAACACATTCATTATGTTTTTATGCGAACATTCGCTTTCATGTCTTGACATCCGAAGCGACCGAATGCATTCACATTTATATGTATAACTGGCAACAACAGCAGAAAACATGCACACGTTGTAAACAATTTGCTGTTCGATTACTTTCTCATCGTCAATTCCATATCGCAAATCGCAAAATGACAAGAATAGAACGAAAACTCGGACTTGCGTGAAATTAGTAGTGGTACAGCCACCGTTTGCTTTCCATCGAAGTTACTGCTAGCCGAGCAGCGAAGTGTGCCCTCCAGATGCGAACCATGCACCATAAATTAGTCCACAGTCTTCCTGGTCTTTTTGTGGAATTGAAGAATGGCAGAGCAAAATTACGGCAATCTGTAAAAGCTAAAGGGACGATTACTAGAATTAACCTGTTATTTTACCCTGACAAAAAGTGCGGAAGGTGATTTCCAGTTTGCTTTTACTGTATCACCAATGTGAATTACGCAGAACTACCGCATACCTCACATAACTGTATCAAACGTTTTGAGTCAATTACAACGGGCTAACAAAGAAAATCCGGAAGAAAATATTCAGCAACCGAATTAATCCGTTTGAATGTTTTGGTACGTAATATGCTGTCCCAGCACGAATGATTAGCATTTTATAAAACGAATACCAAAGCAAGAAAAGAATAGAAGAGCACACGTTATCATTCCAAGACGTTGTCAGGCTATAACCAAAACTAGGCTACTGCGCCGCATAACATACAAGTTTCATTTGAAGTTATTATGAAAATAAATTGGTTTGCGGCTGCATATTTTTAAACATGGTGGTTGAAAATAAACACAAAAAAATGCTGAGTACTCGACCAATCAGAAATGTTCAGCGCTGCAAGCTCCACCCAAAAGGTTCCTGTACTTTCAGAAAGTACTACCCCCCGAGCAGGAACTTTTTGGGGGGTAAAATAAAGCCCCCGGAACTAAATTTAGACCCTAGTTCCTGCGGTGGAAACGTGGATTTTGACAGAGTTTGTTTGTTTGGTGGGATATATTATGATCATAATTGGAATTAAGAAAAAAGGTGATACTGTAAGGTGCCATTTTGAGTGTTCTAACCACCGTGTTGCATCTTGTCTCTTTACTGTGGACATGCATAATTACATTGCCCACACACTGGTAGAGTGATAAATACCAAATGATGTAAAACGCTGCAGGAAAGACATAACAACAGCAACCTTCTGAACATGGTCTCACAACCTTTTTACCCCAACATGCACCCCTTGGCCTGGAGGAACGAGAACCTAGTATCATGGGATAAACAGATGGCCAGAACATGGACTTTTCAAGTTGTAAAAAGCTCCCACAGGCACCTCTGAGTCAGACAGGAACCTTTTTTTTTAGACCAAAACCTTATGGACTGAAACATAATTTTATGTATGAGCATGTAAAGAACTGGGGATGATATGATAGTGATGGACTGTGAATAATATCAATTGAAATGCAGGAGGTATTGTATGCTATATATAGACAAGCACACTGAGCTGTTATGAGATGCTAAAAGGAGGTTATGATCATAAGTATGTATGGAGGGGAAAGTAAAGTATATGTACATTACATTACAGGCATTTGGCAGACGCTCTTATCCAGAGCGACGTACAACAAAGTGTATAACCATAACCAGGAACAAGTATGACGAAACCCCTAGAGAGAAGTACCGGTCCAAATGCAGGGAACAACCGCATAGTTCAACTTGGACCCTGAAGGTTAAACTGATTAACACTAAACAACGAGAACGGCAACAACGCAGTCTATGGAAAAAATACAAGCAGTAGTTAAGACAGTTAATGCACCTAAGTCACCTACAAAACAGCTGCCTAGTTACAACCCTAAGCTTACAGTCATTTACAGGGGGGTAGGGAGGGATGGGGAGAGATGCAGCCTGAAGAGGTGAGTCTTCAGTCGTCGTTTGAAATGGGTCAGTGTCTCAGCTGTTCTGACCTCCACAGGGAGGTCATTCCACCATCGTGGGGCCAGAACAGACAGGAGACGTGTTCTGGAAGTGCAGGTGCGAAGAGGGGGAGGTGCTAGGCGTCCTGAGGTAGCAGAACGGAGGGATCTGGCTGGCATGTAGGGTTTGAATATCTTGTGGAGGTATGCTGGGGCTGATCCCTTGACTGCCTGGTATGCTAGGACCAATGTTTTAAATTTGATGCGAGCTATAACAGGCAGCCAGTGGAGGGTAGTGAGTAGGGGAGTGACGTGGGAGTGTCTGGGGAGGTTGAAGACCAGACGAGCCGCAGCATTCTGAATGAGTTGCAGGGGTCTGGTGGCAGATGCCGGTAGTCCAGCCAGAAGAGAGTTGCAGTAGTCCAGGCGGGATAGAACCATTGCTTGGACCAGGAGCTGGGTTGAGTAGGTGGTGAGAAAGGGGCGGATTCTGCGGATGTTATACAGGAAAAATCTGCATGCCCGGCTTACTGCTGCGATGTTCTTGGAGAGGGACAGCCTGTTGTCCATCACCACTCCGAGATTCTTGGCACAGGGTGATGATGTCACTAAGGTGTCCCCTAGGGAAATGGAAAAGTTGAGGAGGGGAGAGGATAGAGCAGGAATAAAGATTAGCTCCGTCTTTCCCGGGTTGAGCTTCAGGTGGTGATTGTCCATCCAGCTCTGTATGTCCCTCAGGCAAGCGGAGATGCGGGCAGGGACCTGTGTGTCCGATGGGGAGAAGGAGAGAAAGAGTTGCGTGTCGTCGGCATAGGAGTGATAGGACAAGCCATGGGCAGATATTACAGGGCCAAGGGATCTGGTGTACAAGGAGAAGAGAAGGGGACCGAGGACTGAGCCCTGGGGAACTCCGGTGGCGAGGGGACGGGGTGGTGATACCTTACCCGCCCAGGCAACCTGGAAGGAACGTTCAGAGAGGTAAGACTCAATCCAGTCAAGGACTGTGCCGCAGATGCCAGTTGCTGCCAGGGAGGACAGAAGGATAGAGTGCTCCACAGTGTCAAATGCAGTGGAGAGGTCTAGAAGAATCAGGACAGAGGAGAGGGAGGCTGCTCGTGCGGCATGGAGTGACTCACTGACCGAGAGGAGTGCAGTCTCGGTCGAGTGGCCAGGCCTGAAGCCAGACTGGTGGGGATCAAGCAGGTTGTTGTGAGAGAAGAAAGCAGAGAGTTGGTTAGATGCAGCATGTATGGATATGCAGGCCTACATAAGTGTTTAAATTATAGAGGGACCACCAACTTGGACATCCATAGGTAAGTGTCTAGAGAATTGATCATGACAATCACATGATCACTCACTGTTGTACGAAGTATCTTATTGTTATCATTAGATTATTGGGGGGGGGGGGGGGGACTGTCTTGGTGGTGGAGCAGGGTGTTACAGCTATTCCTTATTAGGGAATTGTGGTATGGGAATAGCTTACTCAGGATTGCATTTAAAGGAAGCCCAAATAAATATTTGTTTAACAATTAACCCAGCATTTTGGGTATACATCCGTACTCTCTTTTGGGTGTGCATCTCTATGAGAATCAATCCCTTTATTTGTCTCTAATACAGTTCTGTGGTAGCAACCGTTAACAGGTTACTTCCTAGAAAGTACATTCACTGGTCGGATGTGCAGCTGCTAAGGGATAGCTGTTCAGATGGTCAGTATCCAGATGGATCCTAGGGTTATTTCATAAAATATTAGAGGGGTGATGGTTTGAGCTATTCAGAGGGAGTCACTAACCAGATCGAGTAACCTTAGTTAGGGATCCCTGGGCTTGGAGTTAACTTCAGCACCGATACAAACATATTTTTCAGGACACTGAGAAACATATTTTTCTTGCAACATTACTTGTAAGATTCCCTGATAATCAATACATTTACTTCTTAGGATATGAGGTGTTAATATCAAGACAATACTTCAATGAATACCTGGAAAGGTTGATCATACTTTCTAGAGTACAAAGTCTTTCCGCCCATTCCTTCAGCACACCGCAATCAGTGCATGTATACACAAACCCATATTCACATAAACATTCATGTTGAAATTAATGGAGTCACATGAACTTATTTTCCTCCCTGCGACAAAATCTAAATACTCACAAAACGTCAATAAAATAAAAAATACACCTTACAAATAAATGAGCTGAAGTAAAAAGAAAAAAAAAGGTATTCCAGTTGAGCTCCCAATTTCCATTTCTGGATGTAAATACAGGTCAAATTTTCAAACTACAACCATGGCTGTACCACACCTGCATGTTATTCTTCTGTCTCCTCCTACCCCCTCCTTCTCTGCCCATACACATACCCAGAGTCTTCTCCATAGAGACGTACTCAAGCCTGTGACCTTGTGCGACCAAGAGCCTGTGACTGCAGAAAACTCATTCATATGCTAATACCTTCTTCCCTTCTGATACCCCTAAGGAGAGAGTGAGAGAGCGAGAGTGAGAGAGAGAGAGAGAGACTCTCTCTTACTACATGAGAACATTCTAATGTTCTCATGTAGTAAGCTCACCTGCAATACCATCACACAGCAGGGTGGACACACTCTAGTAGGACACACTGCCGATTGCAATCTCTGATTTCCTTTGCCATCTTCAAATGAACCCATGACTCTTGACTGGATTGACATACAAAAGCCATCAATCACACATCCCTGCAATCAATCAAAATGACACCTCTTTGTTAGGCTCTTGGAATGCTTAAAGCAAAAGCTAATCCAATTCAACAGGGAAAACTAGGATTAAGTCAGTGGTCCCCAAAAGTTGAGTTGTGAAAAACATAGGAAAAATAAATTGCCCTCACGTTTTGTACTTTTTATAGGCATTCACACAAATCAAACATTACAAACCTTTCATGCATGGCACCTGTTGGTGTGGATGCAGTTGTTCTGACAGAAAACAATTTACTTAAGACATCAGTTCATTTAATTGCTTGCTGTTCAAGTAAGTTCCAGAATTAGCTAGAGATTGGTTATTGGAGACAATTCCACAGTTTCACAGTCGTACTGGTGCACCCCATTTTAAATCTAAAAGCTATGAGTATAAATCTGTAGCCTACTGATACACAGGTTTTTATGGTCATGCAAGACCATGTAAAAATGAAGATAACGTAAAAGTGGTCAACCAAAAAAATATATCACAACCTACAACTAGCCAATTTATCAATACACACTACAAAAATAATTGTGAGACCTCAGTCATTAAAATGCATGTCTCAACTATTTTATTTGTTCTTTCTGTGCAATATGAACTTCCTTTTGAAGCTGCTGTTTCAGCTGAATGTTTCTCAGAATAGTTAATAACATCTCATTTGAATTTAATATCAGAATATCTCTTGGCTTTCATACCCATGTGTAAGCTCTAGCAGCCATAGAAAACTGCTTAAATGTCACCACAGTGAGGTAGTCCCTGTACCTGACTGTTATTTTTAAGTTTTTGTTCCTGGATATTAAGAGAGACTCTGCATCTCATGGAAGATTTATGGTATTTTAAGCCTTGCACATTTTTGGGGTGGGTCACAGAAAAAAGTTCTAGTTCAATTAAATTAAATTGGAGCCATTAGCTGAGGAAGTACGGAAACTACTGGTTTAAGTGAAGGCACGCACCTTCCCAGCATCAAAGTGTGGGTGTCTGTAGTTTAATGTGTCAGCAGAGTTGCCCTTTAAAAAACAAACACTCCCTTAAATGAATACATTCGATAACCAGAGCACTGAAAGTGCTATAAAATGTATTTATAGTTGTGAAGGTATTCTGAAAGTACAACACACACGCAAAAAAATTACACAGTAACATTTTCACCAAACCTAATTAACGTTTCATTAAGACATACCTTTCATATAAAGTAATTGACTTTAACAATATTTTTCACATGATTCTCTTCTCATTTGTTTAAATACATATGACCATCACTTAAACAAACGACTCTTAATGGTTAATCACTCAACGTTTTGCTAAACTGTTTTATCTACAATAGATGGATTTTGAGAACTACAGAAATAAAATGTGTGTTTGTTAAGCATTAATATAAACGAATACTTACAATTACATGCATGACACATGATGACCATACATAATGACATCTCGTTATTGCTAATTCAGTTTGCATAGTGGTAACCATAATTGGTCTCCATATACTCCAGGGGTTGTGCACATAAACGCTTGCAATTTCTTTCAACACAGAGTAGGACAAACAGCAGTGACAGTAAAAAAAAAACAGTACCCAGCACATGACTGATCCAACATTGTGAATCACAAGTATGCCTGCTGCCACAGGTTTAGTCCTTTATCATGAAGATCAATCAAATGTACAATCAGCATGCCTTTGATCTTTAGCCTTTGATATGTAAACGTAGCATTCCAGCACAAGCAGGTCGAATTTAAAATAATGCAGCAGGAAAGCTTTTTTTCTCCATACTGTAGGCATGGTTATGTTGGAAGATTAAGTATTAAAGGTACAGCATTCAGAAGCCATGTACCAGCTCTATTTCTGAATTTCAAATTAAATCATGTGTGAAGGACAGCACAAGCCCTGGATAACCCTGTCACCCCACAGCAAAAAAGCCCTGTTATTGGTGTTTGTCAACATGAGGACCAGAGTTGCGTCAATGAAAGTCAAGGCAGCCATTATGAGGCCATTATGAGGGGGGAAAAAAAAAAAAAATACAGTCAGAGACACAGACAAAATCTTACTAACCAAGATAATGTCCCAAACAGTTGATTTTGGTTAGCCTAGAGTTTGGTACAAAAATTCCTATTAATAAAACCACATGTGATTTGTTTGATTACAAATCTAAAATTACAAGTAGAGCCAAATCAATAAAAAAATATTAATTTGCCCTAAGATTTATGTTGCTGACTGCATACAGTGTTCTGTATAAAGGGTTATACAAAATGGTTTCAATGAAGACAGACATTTTCACATTTTCCAAAACAAATGATGAAAAATCTGCATGTAAATCATTCTGAATCATTCTAGGAGTTTTTGTAGCACTCAGAAATGAATGAAACTTGTAATACCCTTCGGAACTACGCATGTGCGTGTTTCAATAATATGCACAGGAATCCAATGAAATATAGCCTAACCAAAACATGACATTGCTGCCTAATGATTGCCTGCACTTTTTATGAGATTGGAGCATCCAGACATATTCTCTGATGCACTTACTTTGCAAATGCCTCTTCATTAACTGAGTCAACATGGAAACTGTAAGTCATTATCTCATGTGCCGCTGCCAACAATAACAAAAACATAAATCACAAAATTAGATTATTAGATTGTTCTGAGTGGGGTGCAGGTGTCTTTCACAAGCTCCCCATCTCATTGTAATGCATGTGTTCAGGGGCGCCATAAGGGGGGGGGGGGAGTTAGGATGATTCCAAGGGCCCTGACTGACAGGGACCCACAGAAAGTATTATAACATAGGATTTTCTGGGGTGGAGGCTCCAATGTGAGCTCTTTTCATGGGGCCCAGAATCCCTGGTGGCGCCCCTGCATGTGTTACATTCTACAAAGTGAACTGTTTCTGAAAGACATCAATTATGTGGTGAAACACAAAGCATGCATGCTGCTCATTGATTCATATCCAGGCAACAGTGCAGTTATTGGATCCATGTAATGTTTAGCGACCAGAATATGTTGCTGCGCATTGATATGCAAGCATGGCATCTTTCAGAGTACTGATTTGAATGACAGTGCTTGCAATGCTGTGAAATCAGCACCCAATTAAACCAATTTTTTGACTAGGAAACTGGGTAGCAATGTGCCCGTCCTGTCCTGAAATGAATGTCAATATTTGAAAGATAGACACCATAATAGCTACTATTGAGTTAAAATGCATCGCTACAATAAATTAATCTGTGTATCACTGTCTTATCGAGCGGTAATTTATTTTCTCAAATTTGGTGCAGCTACCATGTCATCCTTGAATAAAAATAATTTTTGAGATTTTCCCCTCATGCATAGTTTCAGACTGGGAGCCCATTATTGATAGACACTGTAAATGCTGGCCTGCCATTACTGGAGCTAGGAATAGAAATAGAAATTAGTTTAGAGTGCATGGCTCCAGCTTGTTAAGTTCTGCTCAAAAGAGCATGTGATTAAATATGAGTATTAAACTGTGTCCAATGGCTAAGAGAGTTGTTGGTCATGCTTTATATAGAAACATTTATAAGCAATGCACAACATATCCATTAGCATGGGGCTATAACAGTAATAATCTATAACAGTTATAGGGAAGTCAAATGCTTTATCATGGCTTTTTACATTGAGAATAATTTATTTTTCCCACAAAACGAGTGATATCACTTCCGTTTCTGTGAAGTACTGCAGATGGTATGAATGCTTAGTACACAACTATGTCATGCTCATGAAAGTGTTATGCAGTTTATATAAATCCTTTTTAAATTAAAAAATGTAACTGGGTTGGCTTCACATTGGGCCTTATGAACACATAATATAATGGTGGTTCAGGGTTATGAAAGTCATTGGGATGATTAAGAGTTCATAGCAATCATATTGCATGTTTGTGCCACATATATGGATGGAAGCTTAAAAAATGATGCATGCCATTTGCCATCTGTATCAAATATGAGCAGGGCTAGTAAACCAACCAATAGCATTGCTATTTGTGATACCACCATGGCAGTCATCTTAAATAATTGATTTCAGCTTTTACCACAATGTCATTTTATGCCACAAATATTCAATCAATATTTTTGCAAAACACACCCTTCTATCCCACACAATAAAAGAAAATGGGACCGTTTCTTGCTTTGTAACTTCTTTTCATTAGTGCTGTGTTGTTGAGTTTGATGGGCAACTGGGTGATGGGATGAAGCTTGTCACTTTCCTTTCTTGAACAATTTGTTGATGGTTCCCACAGTCAAAATGTGGGAATGTTCTACGCCTTTGTAATATTATTGACTCAGTGATCTCTTATATAAGGACAGGAGGAGTGAACCAGCTAATATTCTGCTTGTATGGTAAACATATTCAGATGATTGGCCTAGGAAAGCTTTGCACATAAATCTATGAAAGCAAAAATTCATTATAGGAACATCACACCCAAAGCCTCATTGCATAAGGCCTTTGACTCACAAAATGCACTTGCATACAGCTGTATAATCGAGGCAAATCTGTTTTATCACTGACCTGGATGTTTATGTGTGGGAACAAACATGCATACACATACAGATTCATATACATATTCATACATGTATATATTTCCACATCACAGGTTATACAGCATCGTGGATAGACAACACAGTCTAATACTTGACCAAATATTTTTTAATAAAGATGAACAAATGACTATTGATGATTTCTCATTTGATAAGGTACATTCATTCAAAGACATGCATAAAACACAGTCTATGATGTGTTATTTTCCTGGGGCCCTGCATGCAACAATGCATTGCGGGCTTTGATACTGTGAATAACTCACCAATTTTCTGCTCCTAATATCTAGCATGTATTCTATTATTATACATTCAATTTTCCTATTCTTATTGTTGTATAGTATTCTGAGAAAATAGGATACAAACAAATCTTTGTGTGATCCCATTGCAAAAAGAATACAGCAGCTAAGCTTGCGGACAATATACAACACTATTCACATGCACAACACAACAGAAATAATGTAGATTCATGGTCCAATATCTGAAGATTTACTGGATTAGAAGCATATGGCTAATTGCAAGAGAAACTGGAGAAGCATTGACTTCACCAGGTCCTAGGAGAAAGAGAAAAACTTCAGTCAGCCTATTTGGCAAATGGTATTAAAAATGGTGAAATGCATTTCAATATAAATAAAAAAAAATTCAACTATGAAGTTTGTTTGTGCATTTTGGAGTAAACAACCACATTCATGTCAGGAGAATTATTTTGCTTCTCTAGAAACTTATGCGTACTGCTGCATATTACAAAAATTACCCCCCCTAACCCCCCCACTCTACCTTTCCCCCATCGTTGTGTTTCATGAGCAAATTAGTTTCACATGGCCAGCGTGGAACAATATGATCATAGATTTTTTTTTTTTTTCTTTTCAGTTATTGTGCATGTTTCAGGTCAAGACAGACTCTTTGTTCAGAGAGAAAGAATAATATTGCTACACAGTGATATCACAATGAGTGACCATTCACATTCTGCATATACATAATTTTCCTTAATAAATTATTATTCAGTGATTATTCATTTGCATTAATTTTGAAATTATGTTTTATCTGCTTTGGCAATATCTGAATGAATTACTTGCCAACAAAGCAACTTGGATATGAGAGAAAGTGATAGAAAGAGATAGAGAGCACATTGTATTTGGCCTTCTATGCAGGAATTGTAATTACAAGCTGGGGTTGTGAGTCTGGAGCTGGGGGGGTGGGGCAGCACATTTGGAGGGTGGGGAGGATAGGCTGCAGAGCTGCAACACAAGCATGACTCATTCATTGCTAACCTGCTGAAATGCATCCCAAAATGCAGATGGCTGTAATTAACCCCTCCCCAGCCTGCATTTCCTGAGCCACATACCACAGAGTAAGAATCTATCACAAGGCAATGCTTCGGTCTTTACAGATCAAGAGACAAAGCAACATGTAAGGCAGTTACAAACAATGACCTATCGCTCTGGCAAGTCCATTGAAATGTCTTTTACAGGCTGTGTGTTTTGAGATAGCATTTTTATATGTAATTTTTACATTTAACATCAGCATTTGAACAGCACAGCCACATTGCCCCATTATGAAAGAGAGCTGAGGTGCCAAACTCATAAAAGCTAACAATAATCATTCCATCCTATTGGATGAGTATAATCTGAGTGAACACCTGGTTTCCTTTCCAAACATTCCAATAACAAAAGACAGGATGTTCGCTGGGCTGCATGAATCTTAAAATGCAAGGCATTTTGTTTTTCCCATCTATTTGTATCCACACTCAGTCACTGATCTCAGATACCTCAGCAATGAGCAGACCGGGGTAAAGTACTCTATTTAAAATATTATGCTTTAATAATATGGTGATATGACCTTAAAAAAGAATCTTTCAAGCTGACTTGCAATATATTCTTCAAATATGGTTGCTAGGGGCTGCTGAGTATCTCACAAAAGTTGTCAAAAGTGCTGCTTGTGGCACATGATTGAGCACCACAGTATTGGATCAAATTCGGCTGGTAGCCCTGCAGAGGTGACACACAATTGGCTTTGCATGGCCGAAGGGATATATGGGAGGGAATCAGTTGGCGGGGATAGCCATGTTCACTGCCTGAGCGACTCCTGTTGGCCACCTGGGTGACCCTGGCTTTCTGTCTGTGCACACGTGAGATTGGGTCTCCTCCACCTCCACTCTGTGTGTGTGCAGCTCATGGCCGCTGTGTGAAAAGAAGCAGCTGACTGACACCGCATATGTATATATACTGTATATGCTAGATCATTTTTTAACTTGTGTATTTTATGGTTTCAACTTCTCAAGCTATATATGGTAATGAAATAGTTATTTATTTATTTTATTTTTTATTTTATATATAGGATGTTTGTTAGTTTGCTTGCTAGAAAGAAAGAAAAAAAAACACGGCAGCAAAACAAAAGTTAAAAGTTAATTCACTGTTAATAATGATTATCATACTGTAGGTAATGCATATTTAACACATTTTCTTTAAATGAAGTTAGCATAGTCACATACAGTGTCATCAGTTGAGTGTACTTTACTCACGTGGTCATGTCACTCAGTTTAGGCATAGACCATCCATTGGTATTTTCACGTGTGTGCAGTTTTTGCGTCTCAGCTTCACTGCGAGAAGTGTGTTTCATAGTTATTCACGGAAATTGGCTGTGTTGTCTCATAGCAAAACCTTTCCCTGCCTCTTGGGCACGTTGTTATTGAAAAGTAGAAATTGGTCTCATTAACTTCCCTGGTAAATTTAAGGTAGAATAAGGCATGCACACATGCATATTATGTAGCCTTGCCTCTTGTCACACTGTGTGCTTGGTGGGTAACATGGAAAAAATAGTCAGCCCACAAGGCATTTTTTAGCCCAGGTGGTCTAGAAAGATTGGTGTACTCATGTCACACCCTCTTTCACACTCAGGTACAAAATAAGCCCCGGTGTCTTTGGTGCAGTTTGCAGATTAACAACAGTTGGGTCACATCGGCTTAGCAGATCTCCCCTCAGGAATATAACTAATTCTTGATCAAGGCAAATTAGGAAGTAAAGTGAGTTTGTGCAATCAGTAAGAATGCGATCGAGTCTGAATGTGATTGAAGCTTAGCTTGACCTAATTGCTCTAATCTAGTGACCAATCAGGTGATGGAATGGGGGAAGATTCTGCCCCAGCACGCCTGGAGGTTTCTAGTCAGGGGGAAGTTGACAGCATAAACTAAACTGTAGACCTCCTGCTTTGCGTTTGACCTGGTGTCAAGTATAGCATGTGCAAGCACAATGTGGATCCTTCCACAGAAACCTGGCCTCAGATCAAGGAAGCTGTTATTCAGTCTGACCATAACCCCCAGACATGGCCCTTCACCCCTCACAGATGAAGTGGAAGGGTGAAAAGCACATCTGATGTTTCCAACACCTCTCAAGAAATCACTGCTGTATTTCTAACATTAGAGGACACCACAGACCAATACACGCCAGTGAATTGCCATGGGCTTTAGCCCTATGAAGCTGTGTGTATTCACACAGAAAGCATCAGTTTTCATGCAACGACATAAAAAGCAGACATAAATTCCGCCTCATGCACGTGCAGCAAATTTATAAGGAAAGACATCATCATTCTGCTCCCGCATCTTTCTTTTGTGCAATCGTGTCAGCGAATCCTGCTATGAACAGAAGCGCACAGATTTCCAACATGCCTGAAGGCATTTGAAAGGGAAATCGATGTTCTGTTGTGTACTCTGATCAATTACTTTGAGGAGTGCCAGAGTCTTCCAGTCTGATTTATGCTCTCACAATCATCCGTGGTCTTTAAAACTGACTGTGTGTGCACGCACTGAAAAATTCAGTGGGAGCGAATGTGATTTGTACTGGCAAATGAGTTGTAAACATATCACATGATCATCACCACAGGAGTATTTGTGTATTCCCCTGCTAGCGCAAACAGCCTGTGCCTAATCAAGGCAAAGTGAAGCCCATTTGTCAAGAGAGACCTTAATGATAAGTATGATAATAACAGTCCCTTGGTACCTGCACAAACAAAGCCTGATGCACAAGCTAGAACTGCTTGAACGCAAGCAAAGTGCTGAAGCTGGATCTCACATTTACTAAGAAAAGGCAGACCCACTGTGTCTTAGCAATTAAGGGCATACATGTTGTAGCAGGTTCTGGTGTAAATCTGTTTTGGTTCAATAAACATGCACACATGAATTTGACTTTCTGATGCAGGTGTTGGTTTTCTGTTATGAACAAGCTAATTTTAATGATTGCCTTTAATTGTGATTTAAAGTAGGATTTTAAAGGATGAATAAAGGTTGATTGACTCTAGGAATGAGTCCCTGATTATCCCAACTCATGCAAAGCCAAATCCATCTCATGCTTGTTGATGGTGAAGATGCAGAAGAGCCTGAATCTGTGAACATGTACTTCAAATAAGCATGGTAATCCTTATACCCTTTTATTAGAATAGATGTACTCACACAATTGGTCTATATTTGTTCTATCTTGTGTACACATACACTATATTTTCACATAAGCTACTCTTTCTTGAGCAGTACACTGTTATTGAAACACATGCACATGAATTTGTACTGAAATAACTATTTTACACATTAATCTCATTACCCTCTGCATTATCCTCAGCACTTTAGTTGGGGTCTCACACTACCACATCCATTCTGTGAAACTTTTAGCGTTGAGGCGTGCTTCAGGACCATGGACAGCAGCGCTCCTGTATACAGGCACAGCTGCAGTTGCCTATAATTAAATACAAAGTGCAGCTGACATTGCTGGTCACTGGGCCTTATATTCAGCAAGTCACAGTTTATATGTCAAATGAATCTTAGTCTGGAATGTATGCTAATGAGAATGGCACTTACCCTTATCTAAGACCAATAATGTCACTGTCTCGGAGTCAACTGATTGTACAGACTTTGAGACTTCAGTCGCCATTTATTTTTAACTCTCAGCTACAAGTCTAGCCAAAGGTTACTTTTTCAATTTAAAGACAAATGTTTATTGAATTTGAAACTAAGTGAGGCTAGTTTGAGTAGAAAAACTTGGGGCTGGGGTTCAATGAACATTTGTCCTCAAAAATTTCATTTTTTTATGCTTCAAAAGTACATAGTTCACAGCAATCAATAAACTAGCTTGCCAATATGAGTCTGTGAAGAAAGAGAATGACATTCACTATTAAGTCAAAGTCAAGGACAAATGTTGTTTGAGTACAGGCCTAGATAATGAGCACTACTAATGCGCTTGTTTACTCCTTGATTTATGGTACGTTCAAGTTTTTTCCACCTGGTGGTGTAATTTTGCTCTCATTGAATACAGCACAAACTTACACCTATTTAAGCCTGAGATTTGATACTGCTTATTCCATCTGTGTCACCCTGGGTGCTAGTCTCCACAGCCCCAATGGTACAAAATGAGGAAAAATCCTGCTCACAAAAAAACAATAGAAACAACACTGTGCTTTCCTGAACTGCACTGACTCTTACAATTGAATGTCCTTGCAAATCATTGTTGAATCTCCTACTGGCTTTTACTAACTAGCGTTTAACCATATTTCAGTGCAGTACACCAATGGATCTGTATTCTGTCAAGCCTTGGCCTCAGATCTAATCTACGTAGAGCACCACACTTCAGAACCGCATCCAACCAACTGGAAATGCAAGAAATATGAGTAGGCAGTCATCCATTCTCACAGTGGCATGACTGAGTGGAGAAAGGGGCATGTTATTGGTATCGGGGGAACCAACATCAGTTTGAAGTGATCTAAGCCTCAATGGTGCGCTGGACCGGAACAAACAGGATGGGCACTAGCAGAAAAAAAAAGAAATCACGATCACAATCATACCTCAGGACGTAGCCACTACATGACTACCACTGTGAAAGAAACCCAGGATATTTTTTGCTCATCTTCAAAGCCATCAGCATGAAGTCATGGCTCAGGCACAGTTTGTCACTCTTCAAAAGGATAGGAAGAATAAATTCAGCCCATATGCAAGTAGATGAATACAATGAACCAGCACAACAGTTGTCAGTTTTAATGAAGAGTTTCCATCTGGAATTATGCAGTGAAGCTATTCAGGGTGAACATTTTCTGACCTGGCAGTATTCTTAAGGCCAGCATGTTATTGCTACTATTGGGCACCAGTGATGTCATGTTACAACCCTTGCAGCCAGTGTTCTATCGTGTATACACTGCACCGCACTGTTTATCATAATAACAGTACTTAAGTTCCTCCTAAAAACCCTTGTGGTTAGCAAAACTGTGTTTGGTAACATTGAAGGGTAGGCTTCCAGGAATGTGGGGGTTCGGTTCCTCTCATAAAACCCTAACATTCTCTCCACGGTTTGAGCACAGTCTGTCCTTGGAATTTTAGACATTCAGCTGCACATTCTATAAGAAACATATTCTATGCAAGTACGCGAACGCAAATTCACCCAACTCCCACTCCACTAAGAAGGATCTCAGTTTTTCAAAAACTCTCCAACCCAGACATCATTTCAAAACAATGTTCTGTAAGAAACCAGCAATGTGCAGCCAATCATGTAAAAGGTCAAAATGAAATTAAAAAATGTGTGATCACAAACAATTAACCAATAAGATGGTCATGCTTAAAAATAAACATGAACATTTCATATCAAAAGTTCAATATAAAAAACACTCATTGGGGACAAAAATGTAACTCCTTGCATTCCTTACAAAAGTTAGCCTGTTTCTAAGTGAGTTACACATATTTAAGCCACTGATGTCATTACATTTTGTACTTCCAATACCTTTTAAGATGGACAAATGATGTCAGCAGGTACTATGGATATTCTCCATTACATATTACAGCAGTACTATAACATTTACAGCAAAATATAAATCATGTTTACTAAAATAATCATTTGAAATATGAGTTGATGGGAAGAAATGAAGGGAATTCTGCCCTTCATAAAATTTATAAGCAAAAGCATAAATACAGGATACAGTCCATGAATTGGTAAGTACCTGTAGGGCAAATCTTCATTAAGAGAATTTATAAGTCTGTTCCTGTGTAAAATCAGCCACTCACACATTTCTTCCCCTCCACTCATGTGTGAATGGGAAATAAGTTGGTAAACAATTCATTTCCAACCTATCAGGAGAATACTCAAAAAACTGTGGGAAGTACAATGGCTATTGCCAGTAATATCAACCTGAAAACACAATATGCACGCGTCCACACAGTGAACACACATGTACATACGCATACACACAAACGCTCTCACACACACATGCACGCATGCATGCCTGTGCACATGCACACCTACTCACAAGTGCATGCACACGCATACAAAATTACATCAGCCCTTTTTGTCAGATTTTACTTGTGGCTGGCTTGGCTGATGAGTCCACACACCTTATTCTGAAGGCCTTAATTGGCTATTGGTTGTAAATAACCCACATATACCTTAAGGGCTTAGGTTTGTGAAGTTACCTAGGACATTCCCAATGTATGATCCTACTGACTCCAGAATGTGCATGCGTGCGTGTGTGCGGGCATGTGTCCGTGCATGTGGGCACGTGTGCCTGTGTGTGTGTGTGTGTGTGTGTGTGTGTGTGCATGCACCAAAGACAAAAGGTTGAAACACCTGCCTCAAGGTGAAACGTTTCAAATTAATTATGTTCAAAATGAGAGCTGAGAGAAAAAGAGAAGAGAGGCAGTGCAGATCTGGGAATGAAAGGCTCTTTACTCGTGGGGGGGGGGGGCATGACCGGGGGGAGCCAGGCTGCAGGTGGACAGTTGATTAATGTACTGCCGAGCCTCTCTGGGGTGACAGGCTGCTGCACAGTCAGGTATTTCAAAGGATGTGCTGCGATTGCAATTCAGTCCCTGCCCTCACCCCCACAACCCCCACCCCACCCCCACCCCCCACCCCCGCCAAACAGCCCATCGCACCCCCACCTGCAGGTGCTTTAAAGGAGAGGCCGTTCCAAGGCCTCAAATAACATCAGCACACACGTCTCGCACAGATAAAGGAAAGTTTCTTTCTGGGACAAAGGAACAGGATGTCACGTCAAAGCTGCTATTTTCAGCTATAGCCATGAGCGTTCATATGGAGTGGGCGGATGTACAGACACCATCTTGTTTTTTCTGATTTTCCCCTTGTTCTTTTGGAAAAGTACATATCATGGCTGTGAATGACGAGTTCAGCCAAATGTTTATACTGCATTGTGATTTTTCATTTATATTTTTTTCTTTTTATTGTACTACCCCCTTTGAGCATTAGTAGTGTGCTCAGACAGACAGATTTCCGTGCATTTGGAAAATTTACCACATTTCCATTTACTAGAAAAATGTTGGCATAAAAAACTCATCAGCATCCCCCCCCCCCCAAAAAAAAAAATAAAATAAAAATAAAACAACATGGCTTACAGTATTTCATTATTTAAAATTAAAGTAATATATTTACTGTGGTAAATGATAAAACAACTGACAACTGACAGAATGTATGCATAAGGTGCAAACATATTCACAACTGGCTCACATGTATTTCTCTTTGGAACTCATGTCAAGGTTATAAAGTGAAAGGTCCCATCCATCAAACAACCAGTAAAACATACTACATGTAATAAGAAACTTCAATTCTATAGTACATTTCTTTATTTTTTATATTTATAGAGTAGGAAAGTTCATTAAATGGCTCCTGTGAACACACGGAGACCTGTCTCAATCCGTTCACTCAGAAATGATTAATGTTCTCTCCTGACATTCACTTTAGGGTGAGATTCTGACAGAAAAATAATAATGCAAAATTAAATTTGACTCCCCAGGGGATGAACTAAATATGGAAATAAATAACTAAGCTGAGAGAGAGAGCGAAGGTGGGGGGTAGCTGTGGCACCAGGTTAGATGCTATGTTCTCCATATTTTTTGCTTTTCATTGAGCTTTTCATAGTTCTGATCTTATAGTTAAACTATAAGATCAGAAGTATAAAATCAGGTGTTACTTGTCAGGATTGACCAATCCATTTAGGAGACATTGCTTGTTAAATTATGAGTGTCTGCAAGAAGCGGTTTTGCAAAATCAGCTTTCAAAGTTTGGTGAGAGATTGTGACAGTTTCTAACCTGGAGGACACCGAGGTGTGAAAACCTAGTGGGGAGGGATCTGAGTGATTGGGGGCAGGACAATAGGGCTGGGGGTGTCAACTAGATACAAAATGCAGTCGAGAGCTTTAGTTGGGAGGCTTAATGCAGGAAGTCAAAGGGATGTGAGAATAGGGAACTTATACTGATAAAATTGTAAACAGGTGCATGACCAATGAAATACTGAATACAACAATCATTCTTTCCACATTAAATACAGTATAAATACAGTATAAACATAGCAGTTATTGGTATAAATATAGCAGTTAGTGGTATAAATGCAGCAGCTTCAGAGTGAAAATATTATGTACAGTATTACATCAAAGATAAACACAAACTAGAGAGTTCAAGATGAATACCAGACAGAGGATAAAAACAAGAGAGTGCATGATTTAGGAGTTCAACAGAATAATGGTGAAGAAAAATCCTCATCTGCTTCCTCCTCACTGTCTGACCCTACTCTCCTTTGTCAGCTTCAAGAAAATACATCTGCTATCACTTCTTCCTACTGTGCTCTATTCACTGTGTTGTGGAGATTCATGTCCGAAATCTAGTTGAGTGCAGCAGAATTTTTCTTTCTGCGATCCATGCTGTTAAAAGATAAGGCCGGCATAATTTGATATTTTTCTTATGATCAATATATCCTATGAAAATACCAAAACCTACAATGGATTTATCTGACCAACGAGTATTGTCCATCTAGCTAACACCAGATATAGCCAATATCCTGGAAGTAATAGAACCCCATTGTTGTCCAAAAAACTATTAAAACATGTCAAAGAAACATACTATTGCTTTGGTCAGCAGAATTCATCATGACGATGAACCTGGCCTTTATTCTTTTTACTGAAGTAGCTTTATAAAGTGACAGCAATTGCTTTTTCAAAATGTGGAAAGCAGTTCCCTCACAAAATAGACCTCATTGAATCAAGCGATTTGCCCCATTTTTAAATACATTTTGTAAAAACTACATGCTTTTAGTGATAATAGGTCTTCTGAAAATTAAAATATGGCTTTCTGAGCTGTATTTAGTGATTTTAACAATTTGAATGAATGACTCAATGGGGTAGGAGAATTTCAGACAGTATTGAGAGTCGGACAGAAACATTATTGGATTTTGATATTTTCATAAGACAGTACATTATGATCTACTTATTCTTTAAAAACTCATCGATCTGTGGTGAAGCAACTATTTAATTATTTGAGCATTTTGTTGAGTTGAGAGCTGTGTGTTGCACCCCCACCCCGCCTTCTTTACAGCATTGAGGCACAGATGTCAGCAAACATCTTTAATGTTGATCTTCATTGTATTTGGTGAGCTAGTGCTATTCTGGGTGCCCCTCCTGTTATACCGAGATCAGGTGACCTATCATCCCTCTGTGTGAATTGAAACAATAACTGACCCATGAAGGACACCATAGGTTGATCATGTCCACAGGACTGCCAAAAGGCAGTCAGTGCTGAATGTAGAATGAACTTTGCTCCTGCCTCCCTCCCCCTCCCAGCACCTCTCTTTTCCCCATCGCCATCTTCACACTTGGGCAGCTGCCAGTCATCACAGGACCAAAGCATTAAGAGTCGCAGTAGGGGTGTCACGGTAGATACCTGCAAACTCACATCTGCAGTGCCCTGGACAGATCTGGGATAAGACCTGCATCTCTGTGATACAGGGGTACTGAAGCAAGAAACAGTGACTCACCATTTCTCTACAGCTTGACGAAAATACACCATGGCACCTGATGTACAGAGGAGGCCTGAGCTTTAGGTCTGTTACAAAATACAAACAACCGTGCTCTTATTGTTCTGCTGGAAAAGGTCAATTATGTAACTTGAATGAAAGCAGTTGAAAGAAAATACAGACAATGGGCCTCATTCAATAATATGAGTTTGCAGCAAAATTACCGCTGGATTCAAGACACTTGCGGACCAGCCACTTTTGTTCTTACCCACGTGCGTATGTTGGTGAATCTGGATCATTCTTAATTGATAGGCGCGTGCCCGCAATGTTAAATTTGCATAATGCAATTCCCGATTTCTCCATATAAGGACGGTTCTGTTGCAGGCTCAGAGCAAGCCTGAGAGAAAGAGAAGCGGAGAGAAAAGGTGAACCATGGCCCCTAATGGTAAAAAAAATATATATTTTTTTTTTTACTAATGCAGAGATAGAAGTGATTGTTTCAGAAGCTGAAGCCAGAAAAGGCGTTCTTTTCGTAGCGTTTCCACTGGAGTGACTGGTGCGAGGAAAAATGAGGCTTGGGCTGCAATAACAGAGGCAGTGAATGCCGTGTCTGCTGAGGGACGCAGTAAAAACAAATCAGCTCATCTTGAATGTTTTTTTCCAGAATATTCAAAACATTATATGCACACTTTACTGACCATACGAACAAATTACAACTGTGGTAAACGCTGCTTCTTACTTCAGATGAATACAGGTTTCCGTGAATAAATAGCCTAAACAAAAATGCTTCGGGTAATTCCTCTGTAAATGCCAAATTAAATCTCAGCTGAGTAGAACAGATTTTGGAGTTACTTCAGCAGTTCTTTGTGTTATCATTCAGCCCGCTAAGATTTTGAAGACTTGCCTCTACTTTAGACTGACAAGAAAAACTTCAATTTTTCCGGAATCCTTCACTCGGTTGTGCAAGAGGGGCATTTTCCACGTATTCTACAGTTTCCCCCGCGATGTATCACCCCTTATCAGGCGAGCCATTCGTATTGCTTGGGAAAAGTCCTACGTCTGATTTGCAGTGGTGTAGGGTCTGTCCGTGCAGGGTCCAGAAATCGATGAAGAGCGTGCGGCAAGAGTTCCCAGTCCCGCGCGTTCTCTCATTACACTCGCGTCTGAATGCAGTGACAGGGGAAATCTCGGCAAGGGTGCTGCTCTTTAGCACCAGGAAGGAAAGTGCAGTAATTCAATGGAGTGTCCGATAATTCGGTTGTTGCGCAATTTTGGGAATACTTGCATTCTACAAAGCTCAATACTGGAATGCTGGTGTAAAGCTAGAGAGTGCTAATCCTTTTTTTTTTCTTTTTTTTTTGGGGGGGGGGGGGGGTGGGTGATTAAGGAGTACCCTATTGTTGGCTATGAGTGGGAGCAAGACAAATTTTTACTATTGAATATGATGTAATTATTATTATTCTTATACAGTTAATTATTATTACAAGTAATACTTATGATAAGATTATTAATTAATTTTCTTATGAAGTACATTATTAGGTATTATTAGTAAATATTATTTACAATTTCAAATGTTGAATATTTACCCATTTCTACTATTTGTCGAAGATGATTTTACAATTTTTGAATAATTTTTGAAGACTTGGGGCCTTCATGATTTTTGCGTACGCGTGGTCTGAGGCAGCTCTAAATTTGTTCGCACAATAAGAAGAAATTCAGGTAAGAACATATTGATGAATCCCACAATTCTGCCTAAAACGTGCATACGCAGGGTTTAAGCACAGATTTGTGCATACACACGTTAGTGAATGAGGCCCATTGTGAGCTGCATCTTCTTCCTTTTCCTCAGCCTCTACTACTCACCCACACACCCACCCACACCCACAGTCCATGTGATTTCTGCATCACAGTATCTATTCATTTAGTCTATTAATCTTTAATCTTTAATCTTTAATCTATTAATCTTCTTTTCCGTCATATTTTGCTCAAAGTTTTAGTTTCCCTTCCTCGATGAATACATTCAACAAGAAAACATACTATTAGGAAAAATCCTCTAAGGGCAGTATAATTAATGAATTTCAATTCATTTTTTAATTGGCATAAAGGCAAGGAATTGACACCAACCACCATTACAGAAATGGCAAAGCCAATTCCAGTAGTAAAGGTTCTGTTTCAGAGAACAAAGGGCAAAACACATTCCGCTAAATATGTTACCATTGTAGTTTTATAATGCTGTATAAATATACCCCTAGACTAAGGATTATGGGTATCCTGGTGGAGTGGGTTGGGCTGCTAACAGCATTTTGACTCTAATCTATTGACCCCATATTGAGTACATGAAATGTCTTGACATTTGCCAATTAAGTGGCACATAGAGCAGGACGAAATGCTGAAAATGCAGTTGTTGCATGTTGACGTTAGCTTTCTCCATTTCCCCCACTCTGTGTGAGTCACAGCATTACTTCAAGCATCATAGCTGCTTAACAAGATTCCCTTGTCAGCACCTCCTTGCTTATTAGTGTCAGTATGACACAACACTTCCTTTTCATGGGGGGGGGGTTGAAGTTGCACCCAGACAGGAGAAGCAGTGGAATATAATTTCCCTGTGGAAATGCAGACCCTTTTTTCACCACACACAGCTTAGAAATTACATGCTGATTAATTACACCCAGTACATTTTAAATGATCAGGATCATCTACAGTTCTCCGCCTGGTTTTATCAGATTTGTATAATTTTATATGACTTTATAAGAATATGGTGGCTGTTACCTTATCATATTGCATCTAATATTTTATCATTGGCAGGCGAAGAACTTCAAACTAGATTTTTCAAACATGCCAATGACCTAAATCCAGTTACAACTTTTTTTACTTTGACTTATGCCTACAACTAAAGTTGGTGAGGGCATTTGAGCTATTACTGAATAACTAAGTAAAATGCCAAGGGCATTAATATATTCAAAAAACATCTAATTTTTAATAATTGCTGGAAAAGCTAGCTTGTATTTATTTGAAAAGTAAGGCTATGGTTATGTATTTTTTCTGTCTGTTATTTATATTATCCATCTATGAGCTCAACAGTTACAAAGTCCATTCTTGTTATTTGGTTTGAAATCTGTCTTTCAGCTATAATGCCTTTTATATGTGACAGATTAGCAATGGCCCTGCAGGTAGCCTGAAGTTACCAGAATTGCAGTTACCAGAACTGAAACATGTTAGCAATTTAGGGCTCAGATATAAAGGCAATATAAAGGCCCAATGTAAGGCTCAGATTTCATAGGGGCATACTGGTCAGTGTTCAGACCTCATCCCTATACTGTATCTAACAGCAGTCCTTCTTTGGGGTGTAATTCTAATGGTTTGGATTCCCTTGCATTGGAAAAAAGTTACATTTTTTTTAGGCTGAAAAATAAATTTGATCAAATGCATAACCAATTGTATTTTTGACACTTTTATTACAATACTGGCTCGCTTGCTAAGCCATTGTCGAAAATAATCAACACTGGCACATGTTAATAGAACAAAATTGCAGCCCTCTATTGGTTCTCCGATTCTTTGAAATGCCTCTGGTGAGCAGAGTCAGAGGAGGGGGGAGGCACCTGTTTTTGCTTTCCACATTTCCAAAATAATTTTGTCACAGTTTATTCCCACAGATTATCCTCACCCTGTCAGGCTTGTCGGGGCCTATCGTCCGCTTGCAGCAGTTAACGGGAAGCGATACCATTCCAGAACGCGGTGCTACTTGTTATTCTGGGTTCAACAGCAGCCACCGGAGCAGAGGCCACAGGTGGGGGGAGGTGGCGCAATTTCCAGAATGAGAATGATCACGGAGGTCGCCATGGGAACAATCATGACATTAATTGACAGAGAGCCTAGACAGACCGTTTCATCTAACATGTCCTGTATGACCTCTGCGCCGCATCTGGAGAAGGGCTGGCTAGATTTTTTTCAGGTGATAAATACAATATGAAAGATTTAAATGATACTCCAGATCATACTGTGTCTGTGTTTGACCGTCAGTCAATGAAGCTAACAAGAGCAGGGCCATTGCATGTCACCAAATTTGGTTGTCTGTCTGTCGAAACTAACGACAGTATGTGTGATGTACTTCTCCCCACACCTGAGCCAAATATGCATTTGAGATATGATACTTTAACTCTTCTGATAGTGTTACATGTGAAAGCATCACTGTAGATGCCTGAAAATGTTCATCAAAACAAGCTATTAACCAAAGTTACAATCAGAACTCATTTTTCTGAATCTTGATGCAGATTCTAAAATGTCAGTAATCAGAAATCAAATTTCTAAAATATTTAACCCAGGTATGCTTTTCAGACAAACATTTCAGCCTCTCTGTTGCATGGCAGTGTTTACAGTTTCCTAACGATAATGAAAGAATGTTCATTTAAAGGAATATATCTTTAGCTTTGATTTACAATGAAGATGAGTCTGGCGTTCACCTGTCTTCTCTATAGAACCCCAGTGGCAGAAAAAAGGGAAAGAAAATTGCTTGATTTTCTGGAAAATGTTGGAAAAAAAATAAAAAATAAAAATCAAGCATTCTCCAGGGTGCAGAATGCACTTACTCCAGTCAGTTTGTAAAATAGCATGATAATGTATGCCTTCTAATACAACTATACTGGTTTTTCATCTCTACCTATGCATTATGTACTAGATTCCCTCCAGATTAGCATATATCAAAATCTTCCTTTGATTTCCCAATCCCCAAGCAAACGGGGGCGGTAAACATCAGTGTCTATTAACTAATATGAGAGACTTAATCTTCTCCAGCTATACTATAAATTACAGGCGGCATATAGCTCCTTGAAAAAATATAATTCAGTAAAATACAATCATAGCCAATGTCATAGTTGGTAATGTTTAGTCCTGATTAATAGCACCGACTTTCACTCCTGCCAGCTTAGGAGAATGAAGACAACCTGCGGTTCTCCTCCGAAACGTACGGAGTCAGCCAGCTGCTTCTTTTCACACCACAGCCATTGCCTCTGCACACGCAGAGACCAAGCCTTGGGCCCCCAGGCGACCAATAGGGGTCGCTCGGGCAATGAATCGCTGACTATCCCCGCTCACTGAATCCCTCCCTGCTGGGCTGCAGGCCATAGTCGGCACTGGCACCATGGGTTGGACTCAATCCGAGACTTGCTCCGACATGGTGCTTTTACCGAGTGAGCTACCCGACAGCCATTGGTTTAATTTCTGAACTGTAGAAGCTGCGTAAAACCGTGATGTCAGAGGTCAAACAATAAATTTGTAATGCTTCCCCCTTTTTCTCCCCAATTTCAAAAGCCAAATTGTGCTAAATCACAGTTATCAGGGCTCATTTCTTTCATTCTGAAAGAGAAAACCTGTGACAGTTCTGGCTGTGGAGGAAAATGGACTATTTGGTCTCTCCCCTGTCACAACATTTATTCTGAAAGAGCAAATCTGTCACAGCTGAGGCTGAAGGCCAGATTGGCTGCACTGTCATGTGTGTTCAGACAAGGTTGGTAGGCTTGATTCATGACACATTTTTGATGTTTTTTAGCGACCAATACCCTGGGAAAACTGCAAAAATGAAATGCTTTTCTTTTTTTGTTATTTTTTTTCCCCCTAAAATGTCTGCAAACACAACCAATCTGGAAATTGGTGCACAGGAGTGGTCCATCAACCGAACAAGGAATGGTGTGAGAGAACAGAGGTTGATGGATAAGCAGCCATATGGCTGCTCTTGGCGGTAAGTGAAATGAGACCCATTTTGCCGTGCAGCTCAGACTCTTGATGAATGTGCTGAGCTGGTGAAGCTGATGGGAGAGAGCAAACACTATCTCTCTCCTTTAGTCAGCTAATGCTGATGGCTCAGGGAAGGTTTTCCCCTTCAAATAAAACACAAAAGAAGGTAATAGTTAAATGCTAAAGTATTGGGACAGTGACACAGTTTTTCTTGTTTAGGCTCCAGCACAGTGGATTTGAAATGGAACAATGAATGACCTGTGCATGAACTAAAACCCTTTTTATACATAGTCCCTTCATTTGAGGGAGCAAAAGTAATTGAACAATATGCTACTCAGCTATTTCTTGGTCAGCTGTGAATCTTAGCATCATGAGTACATGCACATGGATGCTAAGAAAGGTCTGGAGTTTGTTCTGGGTTTGCAAGTGGAGTGTTTCTATTGTCTCAACATGAGGACCAAAGAAGTGTGAATTCCATTAAGGCAGGCCATCATGAGGCTGAACATTTTGAATAAATTGATGAGAGGCATAGCCAAAACATTGGGCGTATCAAAATAGATACGTTTTTAGGAAGCAGGACCAAACTGGTGAGATCAGCAATAGCAAACAACCTGATAGACCATGGAATGTCACTGTGGTCGGTGACTGAAGAATACTTTTAGTTGTGGCTCAAAGCTGAAATATGATTCCAGATGAAAGAATTACAAAATAATGACAATTTATTTAAATGAAAAACCAAAGATATACAAAATTAGTGCTGGGTTGAAGTCTGCAAAAGTCAATATGAATGGATGGATGGATTACTGTATAAACATGCTGTGTCCACCTCAGCCATCCAGGGCTATATAGCTTGCACACCAGCTGCAGAGAATCTCCCCAATTTAGCATGTCCTCGCCTCCATCAGCACTAGGAAGACAGAGCACACAAAGTAATGAAGACAAGTGCAAGTGGGGTGTGACAGAATACATCTAAGTAAGCCTGTGAATCAAGATGGCTTCACAAAGGAGAGGCAAAAGCATTTAAATGACTGATTTCCCTCCCATTTCTCTTTTTGTCAAATCATCACAGACCTCTGTGCAGTCTGTAACAACAGAACATCTCTTCACTATCCCACTCAGTATCAGCAGTCTTGATTCAGCCGGTGCACCAATGATAAAATCGAACATTTTAATTATGCTAAAGGCAGCAAAACTTTTTTCTTGCTGCATCCTCTACCTCACCGAACATCCTTTGATGATAACAAGCACAATTTTCAGCAACCCTTTCCTGAGGTTGGCTTGATAGTGCTGAATTGAACAAATTTTTTCCTGCAGAAATAACCACAATGGCCACAGACTCTCAGCCCTTAAGAACATAAACTTCTGTACCTTCTGACCTCATGTGACAGAATTCACAGACACACATCCACACAATAAATCCCCAAGCTTGGGTGATTTCACATTTTTTCCTCTATTTCTATTTCCTGCCAATAACCTCACAAATCGTCTAGTTCCGCAATCAATAGTTCTTCCCATTGGCCATTTAGTTGCATCTGCCAATAGCAAAATCTTATCAAAGTAGCCAATTACAGAATACTAATACACAGGCTAAAGGCACTTTGTAAAAACTTTGTGGTTACCATCTTGGTTCTGCGAGGAATGGAAGGCAACTTTCTTGTTAACTTAAAATAATAATAATAATGTTGTTTTTACAGCTGTATAATGTAATATTTGTGAGAAACTCATTTATATTTACTTTAAGTGCATTCACTGTCACTCCGGTATGCATTCTATTCATTCATGATGTGCTTGTCATGTACCCAAAGCACTGGATGCAGACAATTGTACAACGTATAGTGTAGTCATTGTTACTATTTTGAAGTGTAACAGCTCAATTGTACATTTCCACTACAAATTATAGGCATTTCACACTTTCATGTTACACAAACTTTGAATGACCACATTCTCTTCATTCAAATGGTAAGATGAAAAAAACACATGTCCAAATTACAATAAATAATTACAAAAAAACAAAAAATGAATGAAACATTGCGTAGCATTGCTTTAGAACAGCGCTTGCTTAATTTGTGTGGGCTAAGATAGTCAATATTGTTTGTTGCACCATGGCCTCATTTTGAAATCAATACTTTTAATGGCAGGTCTAGGTTTTGCAAGTTTTAATTAATAGCTTACAGACAGTGTTTTGTATGCATGAGTAACTTCTAATTTTTGCACATTGAAAACATGTTTTTGTTGAGATCCCGGTTGTACCAAAGAAAAGGCGTAATCCCTCCCCGGGAGCACAGTATTGTATGCAGCACCAGTCCACCAGAATGACAGACAGAGCCTGGGGAGGGAGACTGAATCACCCCGGCATGTCATTGTGTTTCTCCCTTCCATTATATGGCGGTGAATTTCAGACACCAAAGACAGACTGCATATTTACACTCACTGATTTGATTTTATTCAGTCTTTTCTCCCTTCACGACTTTAAATAGGTGAAAATATCACAATCCCATTTTACACAGGATCCTGCCCTGAGCTCAGCAGATTACCAGTGGGGAAATCCTTTTCAAAACACAAGTGCAGATATTGCAAATGTGAATGCTCCCATTGGTAAATTTTCACCTAAGTGCATCGCAGTTGATTTAAAATCGCTTGCCTTATTGATAGGGAGAATTCTGCTTATTTAATACAAAGCCCTGAACAACAATCCATAAAACACACCATGTCCTGGACTGTGCAATATCACAGCTGGGGAACCTGAAGCAAATCATTCAGGGGTGTTAATATCCCAGCCATCAGAGGGATATTTGAGAATCACAGTAATTTAAAGCGGAGACAGTTTTTAGCCACAGCCTGTCCGCTTTGGCACCGTTGTGGGATTTATTCATGTTTGCCTGAGCTGTGGCTCACCAGCAGCGTGTCACAGAAAGAAACACGAAGCAGCAAGAGGTGTGAGTGAGAGAGAGAGAGAGAGAGAGAGAGAGAGAGATTAATGGGGTATAGAGCAAGCTACAGAAAGTGAGAGAAACAGAAAGAGACAAAAATAGAGAGAGGGACAGAGAGGAGGAGGGTGAAATGCAGGGACAGAAAGAGGGGGGAAGGGCAGTGATAGAAAAAAGGTAAGGGCAGGAATAGCATGATGCAGACAGATGAATACAATCAAAAAAATTGTGAGATTCACTTAAAATTATGGACGGAAGTTAATAACAGCACATCTACAGATAGACCAGTAATTCATATATTCATATCTGTACATGTAGGATGGCTTTAGATGTTCCTAATGCAGGACCTGAACAATTTCAGAATTTTTTTTTTTTTTTTTAAACACACGTAAAACCAGAAAACCCCGAAAATAATTAAGGGCTTCATTTTCCAGCCGACGTGTGGCATGTTTTGTGCCGCCATTCTGGCAGAGTAGCATTTTCATCATGGATTTTTGATGCGCTTGAGCCCGTTTGGTAACCTGGGGGCTCGCTGTGTGCCAAAGTGGGAGGAGAGGCGTGGTTGGGGGGCTGTCAGTGAAGAGCAAGCGGCGCACTGCAGTTTTGGTGTCAGAGTAGTCTGCAATTTGCACCTGTGCTGCCTGACTAGTCAGACCAGATCTATGGTGCAAGTTGCCCAGTGTATGGCAAGTTCCTAATTTTGTGGCTTTCCTAAACAATGTGAGCATGATCGTAACCTATTCAAAAGCCAATTGACTGTTTTTGTGGATCATAAGCAGGTGGGCAGCACATGTTCCTCATTTCAAAATCTGTCCTGTGAAAGTTTCTCATGATTATGATGCTTTTTTCACTGTTGACTGCTTCAGAAATGAAAGTGGTTCATTTGGCCTCAGATGACTTCCTAGATACCTACTGTATTATATATGCGTCTCTGATGGTATTTGTCACTTTCAGTGGGACTGGGACTTTAATCAAAGCTTCAGATGACCCGCTTGTATGCCTGCCTTCACCTGAGAAAGAGCTATGGGTTCTTAAGATAAGGGGATTGCAGGTCGAGAGCAACATGGCCATTCTTCACCGATTCATTTCTGGGAACAGGGGGTGTGAGGGGTGTTTGTGTGTTATGGCTGGTGGGCTAGCATACGTCATTACCTATTTTCTCATTCAGATTTTGGTAGTGGTATGAATGTCCACCTTTGTGAAAAACAAAAATGCTGTCTATTTCTTAATAAGAAGATCACTTCATAAATGGGCCACAAATGACGGCTCACAGGCCAGGAGAGAGCTATGAGTGCACTGCCTGAGGCTGGTAATAAAATAGCATCCACGCAGTCATTAGAAATGGAGGGTGAAATATTGCAGGGGCTCTGTGCATATAGAGAGAGCTGAAACAATAGGTCAGGCACATTGTAAATCCAACATGATTGTCCCGTTAAATCATCACTCTGTAATAATGTGCCCTTGGAATGATAACATTTTAAACATAGCTTACTCTGAATCCATTCCATCTGGGAGAAAATGCATACAGGTTTAAATATGCGCAAGTCTCATTCTCTTGCCAAATTGAGCACTCCAAGGGAATGGCAAATGGATGCATTTGTTTGGAAAATATTACAGAAGGGACTCGAGGGGAAGTGCACATGGAGCGGAATTAATGTTTGAAAATCCATGGACGGGAAATTAATAATCTTGGTTGTGATGAAAGACCATAAAGCATATTATATTCCCACTGACCTGATAATACAGTCGGACACAGCCTTTCAGGGTCAAAACCCCAGACGTCTCTATGTTTAGAAGGCAGATATTGCACATGATATTTCCGCAGGGATTAAACAGAAAGGCTTTGTATTACCCTACTTAAAATGTCACTGCTCTTCCTTTTGGTTGGATAGTGCTGGAATCCTGCTGTGTTGGATGAAACATTATGAAACGGAACCAAGTGCTTGTGTAAGAGAGGACTGATATGGGAGACAAATCAAGCATGCTCAGACCAGGTGCAATACATTGCAGTACAAACACAAATGATTTCTAAATATGCAGTAATTACTATTTTTTATTGCAAGTGAATTGATCATCATCCATATTTAAAACACATTTAAACATGTAGAGTAGGACTTCAAAATATATATATTTTAACGGACACTCTCCCGACGTCAATGGCATGACACTAACTGGAACAGCTGCACACAGAACCACTGTATTGATAGCCGAAAGATGACTTTTTTGTTGCTTTGCCTCTGTATTTCTGGCTCAGTGTCCCTCTCCTGACACTGTCATCGACATTAATTTCCTCCCCAGCATCTGATTCAGCCTCACACCTCTTGTAACATCATTAACACTAGATCAGTTTTTGCTTTGCCATTGTAAATCTGACTGAATTTACAGTATAGGTAGAATAAGTCATACAGTAATAATGATTATATTTTCTAGACAACAGAAGCGCATATGACAGCAGATTTATTGATTTTCTTAAAGTGGCAGCAGCGGCACCTCTTTCTGTGGAGTGATACGAAGAGTTCTAAATGAAAGCAGTTTGTTACCCACAGCAGCGGTCATTATATAGAAATATTTTACTTCAGAATGCTTGAAGTGACCAATCGAAATAGAGCATTCAACAAAGCCGTAATAAATAGTATTTATGGCACTGAATTAAAAAATGTTTTTTTTTCAACTTTACCATTGAACATATTGAGTGCATATGGTTTCACAGCTGCTATAAGATTCTAAAGGATTTGGACAGAGGGGGTAGCAAAACAGTTGAGAAGCATCAGCCCTGTCTATTTTTAAAATAGCTGCTTCAGATATTTGAAAGAAAGGCTGACTCACAAGTTGAGTTCCATGCCAACATGCACAGGGGATTCTTCAGAAGTAGGTTACCTGACTCATCTCTGATCTCCGCTCACCAGAGCTTTTATTGTTTGTGATGAAGGAACAGTCCTCCTTTTAGAAATATGAAAATGAGACCTAATTTTAAACACTAAAACCCAGATTAGAATATGCCTCCCAAAAATCCCTCCATTTCAAACGTTTGTGAACATGGGGAGATTCCAACATCTGTACAATAAGCTTCTCCATGACCTTCCATAGGTAGATCCCGTGAAGCCATCGTATACCATTTCAAAACTTTTAATTTGTTATCTTTGATGACCGCCATCCTAATGCTTCAGAAAAATAGAAACACTAACAGCTGAGAATAAAGTCATTTTGGGTCACTGAGCAATAGGAAATAAGAAAGTTGTACACTCAGATTCCTCTTTGCCGTCTTCATTAAACCAGCATTACAGCAAAAAAAATGCCTTTGTCAGGGTGATTGTTAGTGAGTACACATAGCCCTATTATAGGACTAATTGAAGACAGGTGAGACAAAACCATGTGACATGACAACACAGTCAATATTTAAAGAAGTATACATATGTACAGCAGATCTCTCTTGTGTACACAAGAAAAACTCTATAAAAACAACAAAAGTTATGCATAGTAGTACTGTTGACTATAAGTAAGTAGGTCCAGATATTGAAACCAGTGAGTAATATATCTTTGGTGCTACATACTGCAAATGGGGGAGAAACTTAGGTCAGAGATACTGAAATCTGGCCCTTGAGGCCAGCGGTATTGCTTTTCTTTTCTACCCTATTGATAATTGATCGATTAATGCCACTGACTTGCCAGAGATTTAATTCACATGGTGTCCCAAATCAGTCCTGATCAGAGGAGAAGAATGAAATCCAGAAGTAGTATTGGCCTCGAGGGCCAGATTATTGTATTCCCACTGCAGGTAATTTAGAAGGACTGAATGTAATATCAACTATGTACATTAGATGGCAGTGCAGAAGGATACAATTAAAAATGGAATCAGAGGTTTTTATTTGATAGTTTGCCATCTACATCCCTGTCATAGTACAAGGTGATTTTTCGTAACAGACTTAATAAAATCTAATACATTTCTCATCAAATTAACATTTTATCACCTGTTTCATTGTGTCACTGTATCTTTAAGCCTGTCAATGATAAGCTGAATTCAAATTTGAGTGGGGATGCATGAACAAATAATGAATTCATGTATAATTCACTGAAAAATTAAGAAATGTGACAACAACACAGTGGAAGGATATTTAAAGGACTGAAATCAGTATACTGGTAGGACATCTTCCCATGTTTCAGTCCAGCTGAATCACAACATAAATAGTCATTTGTTATTCATCATAAACATCTCCTGAATGAAAACTGCAGAATTTATTAACCTACAGATTTTCTTCTTCCTTCTTATCAGTATGTTCGGCTAATAAAAGTACAGCACTGGAGCCTCGCCCTAGTGGGCTGGGCTGTTTCTAAAAACAAACGTAACCCGAGAGATGATGACACTTCCCTGTCTCAGCTCCCCCCCTCTCCCGATTAAAATTCTCCCCGGACTGTAGGCTCTACCCAAATCAGCTCTGTGCGTATGGTGATCAAGGATCGGGTTTCAAAGTCATGACCTTGGCATTGACTTCATGGAAAAGGGATATCTATCCGAGCAGATCTGCTCCTGATGCCAGAGAGAGGTTGCAAACTCAGTCGCTTTATGAATATTCATGCTTCGGAACAAACAGAGTTTTTTGGCAACGTGGGCAACACACAGATACTTTGGAGAGCATGGTGTGGACATCCTCCATATTCCATGGCATTTCCAGTAAAAGGTCTGAATCCAATTGAGCATTTATGGAATATTCTGGCATGGTGGCCAAGGTAGCATATTCCACTACCATCATCAAGCATGAGTTGACTTCCTTATGAAAGTGTCATATTCCTCCTGCAGAATTTCAGATACTGGTAGACTCTATGACACAGTGCATGCTATGCCATGCAGACCATACCAGCCACTTGTGCTAGCCTAACCCCTGCTCAAGTTACATTGGGTTAGTGTTTCCATTGTTTTTGTTTGGTACTTGCTTAACTTGCAATCATCACCTAAACATTTGGCTTGCAGGGGGTAAAATGTCAGGATTTATTTTTTCTCCATGGCAGAAGTAAGGTGGTGGGGATGCACCTGAACATACTGAGCAAGCTGTGATTAACTTAGCCCATGGGAATGAGAGAAAACACTAAATTAAATGAGGATAGTTAAATTAGGATCCTGTCAAACCATACTAATGCTTGGGATAATGAGGTCAGTATTCGTCCCAGCATTAAATTAGGATCCCATGGCCTAAAATCATTAAAAAAAGGTCAACTCTGATTAACAATTTCTCTCACATAGCATTTTGTTATACAATAACTGTAAGTGATAGGCTATGAATGTCGATTGAATCGCATCCATTGTTGCCTGTGAAAGGTAGTTTTGTTCTTGGCAGAAAAGAAGGACCAAGCTCAGTTGGTTCTGACAGACTATCAATTGGCCATTCCATCCCTTAGTCCATGGCAGAGCACCAAAATTATGAGGGTAAAGAGTTTAGTCTAGATAGCCCAATCTGCGTCTCTTTTATATTGTACAGGAGAGTTAGAAGAATTGACTCTGTCTATCTAATTATACAAGATGACATTGCACTGTGATGTGAAAACCTAATTGAAAATTTAGAGCATTTAAACCAGACGCTGTGGAGACAACCTGTGCACCCATCTGGTTAATAGGAAAGAGGATTTTATTTTCCAGCTGGCTGCTCCATTTTGGCAAAAAAAAAAAGAAAAAGAAAGAAAGAAAGGGATATGATTAACAAAAGAATGCCAGAATATGTAGCAGAGGAGGCTTGCATGCCCCAACCCCCCCACCACACCCCTCTCACCTCTTCATTACAGAATTGGTCTTAGCACACTAGTGGCAACCATGCAATAGCTGGAATAGATCAAATTTGTTAATATTGCCCACCTATCTTATTTGTTTTTTTCCCAGCTTTGTTCTGTTGAAAATCAAATTCAGATTCTGTCGCAATAATGAAGAGTTCCTGATTGTTTTATTACCCTCTTCACTCGTTTCATTTGCTGTTGTCTTTTTGCCCCCATTTTCAAATGAATCTCAATCGCGTAAACGGATAATATAATTATCCCACTGGCTTTTTCCATTAAAGAGTTTCCAACAACGGGCTTCCACTTTGATTACTGTCATTTTAGGCTAAATAATTTGTGACCTATTTATATTTATTTATTTATATACTTTCGTTTCAATTGTTTATTCAGCAGATGACTTATGCAAAGTGACTTGCATAGCTGATATAGCTAGAAATATGTACTTCATGAAAAAAAAAAACTCTCCCTTTTCAATATCCAGGTATTGTGAAGTAACCAACTCATAAATATGATTTTCAGCTTATTGTTTTAATGATGCAATTGATGAGTTTAAATAAATAATCCCTCTGTAATAGAAACTGATAGAAACAATACTTTCATGCTTCAGTATCAGGGAACTAGGCATCATCCTCAAAGTCGGCAGTCTGTATGAGAAACCAATTTGTATGGAGCTGTTCGTAATGTTAATAACAACACGTTGCGCTGCAGAGATGAGCATAGTCTCCATTAACAACACTTAACATAAATATCATGTGAAAAACAAAGACTGGATTTTGACACTTTTGGGAAACAAAGGTAAAGCTGGGAATTCAATGACTGTAGTTGTGCTGCTTTCTTGTCCACTTCTGTAATACATTGTGTGTGAAAAGCAAGATTTTGCTTGGGATTGTGAACTGGATTTTTTTGATTGAAATTACTGTAAAAACAGCTATGAATTCTCTGAAATTAGTACGGTGGACTCATTGGCCAGAGGACATCATTTCTGAGACTCAGTGGGAGAAAGAATCCTTTCTGGAAGCAGGTCACAGGCCCATTTCCTCACTTACTGTACACCAAGCTTGGGAATCCAAGATGGTGGTCTTGCAGAGAGCAATGGTACAGTGTTTTGGGTGGCAAAAGTTCTGCCGATGCCGGCTACAAAAGTACTGTGCTCGTTCCTGTTAGATTCCCTTTGCACCTTTGCTCAGTGATGATGATTTCAAATAAAAGAACAACATTGAAACATTACTCTGACCTGCAGTGAAGTGTAAAATGCAGCAAAAATGATGAACTCCTTCCCTCTGAGGCTGCAGCTGCAGACTTGCTGCCATACCTCTGCCATGTGCAGCATTAGGCTGGAAGAAATCTCTCTTCATTTTAATTAACTTTTGCTGGTCTTTGAGAGTACACTAACACATGACAGCTAGACCAGATTTTGCTGAAATATTTAGCCATGTTTAAAATGGCATCCATCAGGCACAATTATCACAGATATGTTGCAAAATAATTAAACAGTTTATGATGTAACATGAAAGTGGCCTGGAGCGTTGGTGGGGAGCATTGAGTGCTGCTGTTCCCATTTTGGGAAACAGCAGCACATCTCAAAGCCCTGGAGGTCTTCAGGACCATGGATAGTGACAGCCTCATCTGTTGGACACAAACAGCTGAGGTTGATCTATAGCCAGCCCATGAATGCCAAATTGTCTTCATCAGGAACTTTCATTTGGAACATTTAAAAATGGCTTTGACACTTCATGATTTTTCATATGAGTAAATTATAACCATTGGGGGATGTTGTCAGTAGGTTTGGATATAACGTGTATGGGACATTTTGTTGTGACTTTGACATAATTTGGCAGGAGCAATAGAATGTTATGACAGTTTGGGGTTTGGGGACCATTCTCATCCAACCAGTATCATCCCCGAAGATCAGTGTTCACTGGGAGGTTACTGCACTTTTACTGCTATTAAAGCACTTGTTCTGCCTGCGGACATATGTCCCAGAAGCCTTTTCTGCCTGAGGGCTGAAGCTAAATGGATCTGGACTTAGCCTATACTTTGATGAGTGTCAGGGTAATGTTGGTAGTGACACTGGGTGACCACTAGGGGGCCACCCAGTAAAGTAATTAACCCCCAACTGAGCACTGATGGGGACGCTGCAATATAGAATACGGAGTGTTGTGGGGGACATATTGAAATGAGGGTCAGATTCTGTGTCCATAAGTGATTCCTGTGGCTCTATGAATGTCAAGCAGGAGGGGTTCTGATAAAAGGCTCTTTTGATCTGATCATATTATTCTGTGTTTAATGGTCATGTGAAATGGTTCTAAAGCTGGTATGGCTGTTAGGTAAGGGATAATGTATAACGAGTCACTCCCGACAGGGTGTTGCAACCAGGACGAAATGTGACAGATTCTTAATCACCCTTTAGGGGCTTATTTTGAAACATTTGACAAGCTTGCTCCACATTGTCCTACTTATATAACAGCAACTGTCCAAAGAAATGAATTATTATTCATTCATTAAAGTTTTATTTTATTATGAATGTTGTTATACATACATTTCACACATGTAATATTAAATGTATGGTGCATTTTAACATTAATAACACATTAATAGCAAAACCTGTCACACAGACAATTTTACATCATTTACTTGGGCCGAGTTTCAGAAGTTAAACCTCAAGTATGTGGAAAAATGACAAAAATAGCCAATGCACAGATGGCCAGTGAATAATTAATAAATTAGCAAGTGCTGCACAGATTTTCCAAGCCAGGGGACTTTGAATGGTAAGACTGGGGAATACTGTTATGAGTGTTTCCTAAGACGTTTTAAAAAATATACTGGATTGTATTGGATTCAGTACTGGATTTTAAAAACGATTCACACATAATGGTCAGACTTTTCATGGTCTGAGAGACTGTGCATACATGTGTGTGAGAGAACAAGTTGGCATTATCACAAATGGCCACTTAGGCAATGTTGGTGCGCAAGTGTGGCTCAAATAGGCCGATGTGGAAAGGAAGGAAAGGATGGCTTGAATGATATAAAATATGCAGGCCACGTCTAATCATTCTTTAATGTTGTGCTGTTCCCCAAGTGCTTTCTGTGCCTGAAAAGCATTAAAAATCCATTGTATGCTGCATGTTGCACTATCGTAATGGAAATAGTGTGTCCTTGTAGCATTAAAACCCCTGGCGACAGTTTCCTTTTCCCACATCTGCTTGCGTTTCCCTCCACGTGGAACACTGTACTGCGGTCATCCTGATCCTTCCCCCACATACTTTTCCACCAAATGATACAAGTGGCAACAGTAACTCAAACCCATAAACGTGAACTCTTAAAATAGTATCTGACAGAAGAAGCCTGCCATGTTTAGCCTAACCACATCTGCGTAACAGCCAATTATCTACATACTGCAGACATTGCAAATTGGATGTGCGACTTTTGCACTGTCTTTGTCTCATCCATGGGCTTTAAACACACTGTTCATTGCAAATTGGTCCAATGTTGTTGCAAGGTGTGCAATAGAGTACTAATCTAATCCAGCAGCTGACCAGCAACAGCCAGATGCACTAGACTGTAGAGTTCTCCTGCATCAATCGGTCAGTCAGAGACTGAACTTACTTCACTTTTTGACATTTTAAAACTTCAAACATCATTGCCTTTTTCTTAATAAATGAACATAGATGGAATTGTTAAAAACTATTTTCACAAAAAAATAATAAACTTTAGTTAAGTAATTTTAAATAGTAAAGCAGCTAGATAAAAGTTCTGTGCATTATTGATTAACTGAACCCCACCAGCACCACCCCCTTTAATTGGGGGGAATTTATATTGCTAGCTAGTTAGCTAGATGGCCACAAGCAACCTAGTAATCATAAACCCAGAAACACAGGTCTCTTATGACTTTCGTTAGCAAAGGAAACTTCAGCAGTAAGTTATGCTCATCACCGTTATCATATCATCCATCATTACTAGCAAATTTTATGGTAACAGGCTAATCCTAGGATTAGTGTCCTGATTGACTTGTTTATCTGGCTTTCTAGCAACACGTAACGTTATTGCATTTAAAGGTGGCACATTAAATTGGAAGTGAAGCACATTATGACTCTGGGTAATTTGCTTTTTACCTTAAGATAAGATATGGCCTGCATTTAAATCTGAAATTGATTTGCATGATCCACATTTTCTTACAAAAATACAGTTCACTTTTTTTACTTCTGCAAGCACTAGGGCACACCAATCTTCGTATAAGCTTGGTTGTGATGTCACAAGGTTGGTTTGTCTCTTATGTTGAAGCTGTTCCTATTACTAGACTGCTGACTTTCAGTGAGCTCAACAATTAGTCTGAGTAAAGCACAAAACAGAGAAGCCTCAAATTAAAACTGATAGTTTGTGCTTTACCCTCATATTCATTGTTTTATTTCAAATCCAATGTGCTGGAGTACAGAGCCAAAGTAACAAAACTTGCGTGACTGTCCCAAAACCTTTTAACTGTAAGGTAAAAAGCAAATGAACCAGAGCCATATTACTGAGTGCTACATGTCTCCATTACCCTAATTCTAAATAAATATAGAAATATTTGTAGGTTACCTTTATGTAGGCACATATACAGGAACAGTAAATAGCCAGGGGGTGCACTGACAACAAGTCTTTGTTTCTGAGAAGTTTTCACAGAAAAGCTTAGAAGTAAATGAATTTTCTTGTGTGTGTGTAACTGTGTGTGTAATTGCTTACATATATCATTGTGTTTGTGAACTATGCTTTGGCACTGCTTTGGCATGTCAATAAATTCTCCATTTGAATAGAACTGAGAGGGAGGGAGACAGTGAGAGAGAAATAGATAGAGGGAAGTCGAAGGCACTTCTGTTGGTTTGTTGTCTTATTACAGACTTGGCTGAGCAGAAAGTGCAACAGTCAAGATTAAAACAGACTGTTGATACTACAACACATCTGCTCTTCCTTCACACCCTGAGGGCAATCAGCAACCCTCCCCCCACCACCATGATCCCTAGCATCTTCCCTTTTCTGCACCCCAAGACTTCCCTGCTAATTATAATGAGTGCAGCCAACTGTGACTGCAGGCCATCTTCGCCCACAAGATGGAGAATTAAAAGGCCTCCAAAAACTTGTCTGAAACTTGTCTTAAAATGTACCACGCCTTTGTTTCTTCTCTGCTTCAGCATCAGTGATTTCAGCATGAAAACAGATTTAGGGCCGGGGTTCTGTTTTGGCACTGTTGACCATAAGCCCAATCAGGTTTATGTACTGCACTGATTAAGCAGCCCCTGAACCCTGGACAAAGTTAATGTACTTTAGATTAGCAGTGGATTTTGGACATCCGCTATCCCCAACAACACATTACAAATAGATATACGATTAACTCGCACGGCTAAAGACCCAGGTACCCAGACAATTGGAATAATCACGGAGTTCTTTAGTTCTTGGTCATCTGGGTAATAGATTATGTAGCAGTAGCGCACAAGGTCTTTTTTCATATGTGGGTTCCACTGAACTCACTCGAGCTTAGACCATGCGCAGATAGGAGGGGTACTCAGGAGCTCTATTCTTTTTTTACCACTTTGGAAGATCATTACAATTATACTAATTGTAATCCAAGTACATTGGATTATACAAACAATGCAGCTTCGAGAAAGAACACTGGGGCACCTACTTAGACACGTGGCTCTGCCTACTTTGGTTTATGTTTTCATTTTCTCTTTTGTCCATGTGCTGCATATTGTTTTCAGTCATCGGGATACAAAGAGAGGCTTCATTTTCGAACCAGAGAAAACAAGCCGCCTTTAAAATAAGACCTATGTGAATCCTGTGCTGCTTCATTACAAAAATAAATCAACACCAATAAAGCAAACCCAGCTTAAAAGAAGCATATGAATTTAAATGTAGGGCCATTGATACTCCTTAAGGACTTCAACAAAGAGCTTTTCCCATTTCCTCATTACATTTGAGCAGGCTGTTACTGCATCTAAATTAAAATACTCACTGCCACAGAAAAGTACCTTAACATCCATCCATCCATTATCTATACCTCCTTATTCTGGTCACGGGAATTGCTGGAGCCTATCCCAACGTGTATGGTGAAAGGAAGGAATACACCCTGGACAGGCCGCCAATCTATCGCAGACCACACACAATTCACTCACACTGTGAGAAAGTACTTATACACGCAAATTCACCGTACTTGGACCTCTGGGAGCACACTTTTCCAGGACCATGGACAGCAATCGAACGGCAAAGCCAAGGCCAAGAAATGCGTACGCATGTGCGGAAATTTAAAATGGCTCTCCTTTTAATAATTGGCACATGTTGTTACAACCGTGCTCCAGTTTGTTTGCCTTTTGTCTTTAAGTAACCGTGGTACACAAATATACATGGAGTAAACCTGGTGGATTTCAGTGCTCTAATTTGAACTGCCACCAACACACACACACTCATACCTACGGGCAATTTGGAGTCTCCGATTAGCTTGCCTGCATGTCTTTGGACTGTGGGAGGAAACCAGAGTACCCAGAGAACATGTAGATTCCACACAGAAAGGCCCCGACTAGGATTCAAACTGTGGACCTTCTCGCTGTGAGGCGACAGGGTTTACTTTAGTGGCTGCCAAAGCAAATCTATAGAAATGTTCTCTCTTCTTATTGGCCCGGAATGCATTTATTATGACCCAACATGAATGTGTACAAAAACTCAGATAAAATAGATAATCCCTTTGAAATGGCATGTTTGAGAAGAATGCGATTATGTTATTTTTATTACTAGTAATTTTTGCCCTAACAGTCAACAAAGTATAATTCAGTTTAATGATTTCTGCTTCCTTGACAAACATTTGAATTTATTCACAATGTATCTGTCTGAAGATAAAAAAGATAAAACCAAATGCATGTATCATTTCACCCAAACAAAAAAAATATTAAAACAAAATATGAAAAACAAGTATTATAACAGTTTTTAAATGTATAAACTTGGCAGTTAGCATGGGGCTGAGCATCCCACAGCATTTGCAAACCCCACTGCCAATTCAAGAGAGTGAGGACATCAATGGTTTTCTAAAAACGCATGGTGTCACCAGATGCTTCTTTTCACACCACATACTACAGCTGTGTCTGCACAGAGCAGAGTCAGAGGGAGACCTTTCATATGCAGCTTTTGCACACCCAATCGACCAGCAGCGGTTGCAAGATAAAGATGAACGTGGATCCCTAAAGCCTGGTGCACACTAGAGGATTTTCAAATCTTAACCGATATTAAAAACGTGAGAGCCCACCGACATAACAACAGATTTAACCAATTTTTTATATTTTAATCGTAAGAACGCACACACCAGACAATTCAGTCAAGACGCAGGACCACACACTTGCCGTTTATACTAAAAGATTTCAGAGTGGCGATTCCAGGGACTTTTTTTTATTTCTGCAAGCTGATTCCCGTCTTCATGGAGACCACACTGCCGGCAACGTTACAATAATTACATATATACACATTGATATTTTTGTTGCTATGTGCAATTGCCTAACTGCATCGAGTATAAAACAATTTTGTTTGCAGAGAACTTCTTCGGTTTCGGCAAGCCGAAAAAAATTTGGTTGGTGACGCTTCCCGCTCACTCTCATTGGCTATTACGGGTTTCTGCTCAATATTCCATCGCTCTTCCTTTTACACTACAGCATTTTAAAGTGGTAAATATCAAACATGTTTGATATTTACGATTCGAGATTGGGGAGACTCCAATCCAGTCGGTAACATTAAGATTATGTCTGTAAACCCCTCACACTACAGGATCATTTGGGCAGATAACCAGTTCAGACTAGCCTCGGATCGGGAACGCCCCCGCGATTGTCGGGAAGAGCGAATTGGGCACAAAATCGGCCCAATTATCCTCTAGTGTGGGGCCAGCATAACCAACTGAACCCTCCCATACACTGCTCTATGGAGCTTCAGGCCACAGTCAGCACTGGCATGGTTCGGATTTGATCAAGAAGACAACAAATCAGGAAGACAACAGAAAAAAAAAATTTAACCAAGGACCTGGACTGAGTCTAATTGTGTGCCCTTAACTGAAAAATGAAAGTTAGAGATTTATTTATTTATTTCTATTAATCACTCACTGTTTTCTATCATTTGCAGTAACCACAGAGGTCAATTGACAGAAAACTTTAACCAACAAATGACAAAAAAAGGTTTACTACATTGATTGAAGCACAACTTTTCCTTGTAATTATCTGTCGCCATCTGAATGCATATCCTAGAATAGTATTTATGGTCTCCACTGTCTTCAAGTTGGTATGCTGAGTCTGCTGAAACTCCTATTTGCCCATCTGTTAACATCCTGGCAACACAAACTCACTTATTGAATTTCTGAATAATTGCCATGAATGGTACATAATTATCTATGCACGCTTCATAAAACATTACAAGAGACTGCATCACCTCGCTGTAATGGAGTACAGGAGTAATGTGATGATAAACAGAGTTCTGAGGACTGTGATGGAAAGGGCAATGCGGTAATGAGATTTTGGTCTTGGCAAGTGCTACTGCAAAATGAACTTCAAATGAGTCTCTGAAGCTTTGTTGCAAAAGTAATTCACATTGAATGCATACGTGGCTGCATGAATTAAAATGGCCTTTTGTAGAAAAAAAAAGGAAAAAACCATGTTGTGATCAGAGGCAATGGTAACATAGCGCGGAGGTGATAGCTTGAACAGCTTTTTTGGAATGGTGCTTAAAACACACACGCACACACACACACACACAGCATAAATATTTTAAAACCTCAAGCAAATTTAATAATGGGATAGTCATGAAGCAAAGGACTAATTGCTCAACTGATTTCCAGATTATTATTATGAATATATGTGTGAGGTTTGGGGGATGTTGAAGAGGCTTAAAATGTATAATTACAACCTCTGTTCGGGATCTTCAACTATGTTCCTACTAAGCGGCTGAAGGATATTGTGTATACATACAAATGCCTTGAAGTAAAAGGAACCTACAAGGTAAAGCACTGGTATTTAAATTAACAACAAGGCCTTCACGTTCAGATAGTACCCAGAAATGTACCTAAAAATCAACTGGAATCACATAAATGCTGCAGTGTTGGCTCATTTGCGGTGGGGGGTAGGGCTACCGAAAGGGTAATTATAGCATTTTAAAAAATCATTAACGTGGCTATTTGTCCCGTTAGCTCTTAAGTGCTGCCCAAGGCACTTCTTCCGACTGGGAATGAAGATGAGGAATGCAGCAGCAGATCTTCCTCCACAGGACACAGATGTGCTGATATTTATCAGATCCGAGATATTGATCAGGGCAAACATTTCCCCCAGCACCCTCCTCCTCTCTCTATAAATGGCACTTGACCTCTGCCACAACAACACTCATTCCCCCAAATACTGCTACCCCCCCACCCTGCCCCCCTCTGTCTGGGCAATGAGTACTAGAAACCACATATACAAGAAAGAAGCATTAAGCGCTGATTTAGATCAATTTAATATGCAGTGAGAGCACATTTGCAGATATGCTGACTGGCCAACAAAACTCATTACTTCACAAACACTGTTTTCTAGAAACCAATTGGTTCTTAACTTTATTTGGCATTTTAACAGCCTGGCTTCACTGCCTGCTTCATGACTACAGTAACTGAACAGCTATGGCAGAAACAGACCCTGTTGCAAGGGCCAAGTTGCACTCAAGTTAATTTCCCTTGAAAGGACCATTGACTGAAAAAAGTGAGGAGACGAAGGGCAGCCACAACCAGCACGTTCGATCCGATTTAATAATTCACTCTCTAATTGGCTGCCACAGACCAAAACCAGACAGGCATTAGGTGTTAGCATGCTACCTCAATGGGAATGGTGCATCGGGGTGTATTGAGCTGTGGTAGGCAAATCCCTGCCAGTAGATTAGCAGTAATGCAAATGGTAGTTTTTGGAAAATGTAACGTGATAGTACCCTGTATGATAGTATCTGTCAAGGAGTTAGGTGTGGGTGGATCACATTTCACATTGGGGTACAGTGCAATACAGTATTTTCTTTACATTTATTTTTTTTTAAATTTTAATAATCAGATTAACATAATTTTGTTCATTTTCAGTGCTTTGAAGAAGAGCTAAGGAGGCTTTGGGCTGAGGAATCCCTTTGATTTCACTACAGTGAGCTGCCACCTGAAGATGTTGTTGATGGTCTATTGTCAGCAGGTGGGCATTCAATAGGGAGCTGCTGTTGAACAATCTGCTTTCTATAAATGGTTTGTGGCTTCTTGCAACAGCCTTTGAGGATACAATGCCTTGGTTTCAGCACAACAAAGGTGATTGGCCCATTGCATCAGCCATTGCAGCAGCTGACAAGAGGGCAATTAAGCACTAGTTCATGATTTTTTATGTAAAAACACTCTCCTTCCAGAGCTGGTAATTCTTTATAGGAAACTGCTGTACAGCATATTTAGCAGCAGCAAGAGGGCATGCAACATTTGCTCATGATTAAATTAGTCTCTCCGTATAGCCTCTGTGTATAACAAGTTTCAATTATATTTAACATTAAACCATATAGCAGTTTCAATATGTAATTACAATATAAAATTTTTTTATCTTCATACGGATGATACCATTTTGCAACTTGACTTCTCTCCAATAACATTTAAAGGTTGAAAAGACATCATCAACATCAATTATTTTGTACCCTGAATACATGCTATGTGTGTTTCCTGGTCCTACACCTCAGAATAAATGAACACTGGTGCTGCAGTTTAGGTAGAACAGGTGCATTGTAGTTGTTCCAATGACCTTTGGTATGCACTTATTGTACGTTGCTTTGGATAAAAGCGTCTGCCAAATAAATGTAATGTAAAGTAATGTTATCCCATTTTCTGAAATTCAGGCAGTACGGAAGCTGTCCAAGGTGGTGAAATCCCACCAGTGCTTTGATTAATAACACCTTTGATTAAAAAGGTAAATGCATTTCAGCACTCCTGTCAATGTACCAGTAAACAGCCATGAAGACCAAGTGTTAACTAGGGACTGTATGTGCTGTTGTTTATACGTATATTCTTTTTTAGGAAGAATTCAAAAGTTTTGTGAGGGTATGCAAATGTTTTGGGAGGGAACGCACAAGTTTTGCAAGGGAACGCAGAAGTATTTCCATTTTTTTCTCGCCCATGTCCCTTTAGGGGTTTCATATGAAAGACTGCAAGGAACTGAAAATAAGTTGCCCAAACTCCAATTAAGCTCTGCATAACTTGCCTTTTAAAATTCTGACTGCATCAAACCTCAACTTTTGTAGCATCAGAAAATATCTGAGAATTTCTGAATCTGAAAAGTATTCTGTACATAGCAAAAAGTGTTCAAACGTACCATTGATACAGTATGCATGTTTTCCCACTAATGCATATTTTACAGATTTCATGTATTATTCGTTATTTGATTGTTCATTAGTTATGTGTAGTCTCCAAACTTCAACTCCATATTCAGAGTGCTTGTGGCGGCTTATCTGTCTGCTTTTCCATTTTGAACAACCATCTTGGGATTCCATTTAAGCAAGTGCCTCATAATCTCTTGAGGCATCCCTTCTAAAGCAGGTTTGACTGGTTTATGTATTTATGGCTTGAGATCACAATTGTATATGGCCATTTCAATCCCCTTATGTAAAAAAAGCATCACTCAACCCCATGATATAACTGCTTTTGGGAAAAACCATGATAGGTCACCATCATCACAGCTTACTTTCATCCCCACCTTCCTATCTGCCAGGAAACAGGGGGATAATATGTAACTTTGTGACTGAGGCAGGGGTTTATAAGCTGGTTTTATTTCCCAAAACAAAATGGAGGGTTGTGTCAATTTTCTGTTAATGCATCTCAGTCAACAGATTGTTAATTCAGTTCTGAAAATTCACGAGAGAAAATCCAATAGGAATTAAATGTTACCTGCCTGTTCAAAATGTGTTGTATTAGAGTTGATTTAATAACAAAATCTCCTTGTGAATTTAGAGGAAGGGAGTGAAGTGAAAGAGATGGAGTTTCAGTATGAGTAAGGGATTGAGCAGTATCAATTTGAATAAGGGATGGAGTTGTTTCAGTATGAGTAAGGGATGGAGCAGTATCAGTTTGAGTAAGTGATTGAGCAGTATCAGTTGAGTAAGTTATTGAGCAGTATCATTATGAGTAAGGGATGGAGCAGCATCAGTATGAGTAAGGGATGGAACAGTTTCAGTATGAGTAAGGGAGAATGGCACACCAACAGTGTTCATTGCCTTGGGCTATGATCAAATGAAAGTTTCAGCTGGCCAACAGTCTAACAACCACTCTGTAAAAAGACATGTAAGAAGGCATCGCTCAAAGGGGATGAACACGTACCGCTAGGGTGAGAATTAGCTGATTACTTAATTTCATGTTCAGAAGTCCCTTCTGCCCTGTCCTTGGTTTACTTCTGGCTAGACTGGAGCTAAATTTACAGTTCATAATTAACATGGTTCTGAAATCCCCCTCCTCCCACTCACTATATAATTATCCTGAAATAGCCCCAGACTTAAGTGAACAACACCTAGAGAGGGCTCAGCTGCATTCCCCTCTGGGTCCACTGCCTGTGATGAGCACAGGTATGAGGCCTGCTACATCCACCAACGTCACTGTCATCGCCTCTCCCTCTGACAGTGAACTTCATCCCAGATTCTGTAAGGGTGGATCAAATGAACAAATGGAGGCCTAGAATATCCCCTTGTACCAAAGGCTTTTCTGAAGAGTTTCTCTTATGTAAAAGGGTTTCTCTAATAGTGGAAAGTATCTCTTGGGTAAAATGGTTGCTCTAATGCAAAGGGTTTCTCTTGTGAAAAGGGGATTCTCTTATGCTAATGACTTTCACTTGTAGCAAAGTTTCTCTCATGCTAAACAGTTTGTAGCACATCATGTGGCTGTGAAGCCTGGGATAATTGTGATGCAAACAGAGCCACCACCTGCCTTCTGCCCAACTTCATTTCTGCCTCACAAAGCGCTTTCCCCATTTCACAGGCTGTGGACAAAAACTTGCCCGGAACACACCATTAATCACATTCTGCTGCGAAACGCAGAGGCAGTTAAGTTCATACTCAAAAGTTAATGTCCAAAATGGCCTTCACTGAAACTTTTGAGTGATTGATTTAAAAAAGATTGAGGGAGTTGAAAAAAAAAAAATGTACAGCCTTGTCCATTAACGTTCACAGCATGAATTAAGAGCTCCTCTTGAGTTTCTGCAATGCATGAATATATTTGCCTTGCCACTTGCTGCCCAATGAGGGGATCACAAAAGGTTATTCTATTATTCGTTCCCTTATCCCTTGTGTCTGATATTTCATCAAGAAAAAATCATGGTTAAAGGGGCTACACATTTGTTACTGCACAAATTACTGTGTGATGCACGCCAGCCATTTTGCACCAGAATCCTCACCACATACAGAGTTATGATTATCTTTGCTGTTTTGAATCAAACTGGCAAGCAGTTTGGCTGGGATATATTGTATAAAATGTGCTAAACAAAGTTTAAAATTTATAACAATGTATTAAAGATTGAAAGTAAAACAGAAATGAAAGTAGAGGGCTTGGCCAAACATGCACAGTTGCCTTCTTCTGAAAAGCAGTCACCCAAATCTCTATAACTCAAAACTGAATGACATCACCTGTACCACCCCGTGACACCATGAGAATGGCCCAGAAGTACAAATAATGCATCTTCATTCTGCTTTTTTTAATTAAAGCTTTTAGCAGGGCACTTTTGTTTTTCCTTTGCGGTATATCTTGTTCACGTGAATGACAATAATCCATTACAGACATGGAGCTTAGATGCAGGTTGAACCACCGTCTCTCTGATGCAATACACCAATACATTGGTTCTGAGAACTTGTGGAATTCACTGGTTTTTATTTTTACGCAGTTAATTGACAAATCAGTTAACTCAGCTTACCTCTTTCCTTGAACTGATGTGAATTGTTCGAGAAGTTTGAGGTAAAAACAGAAACCAGCATAGCCTGCGGCCCCTGTAGCCTTTGGTTTTAGGACCTCTGCATTTCAATGATCATGCCAGAGGCACGCTACTGATAAACCTTTAGCGGAAATAAATTATCCAAAGTATCCAGCAGTATAGGGTAATGTATTTCTCATCGATATTTAGGTCATTAAATGTACGTGGTCATTAAAGATCCAAAGCACCTTTCTATGAAAAGGGGTGCCAAGGGCTAATTCTGGACAGAGCTGTTGGCTTGAATCTGTGCTTTATTAGTTGCTTCAAATTCTCTGGGAGTCTTCGCACCTGTCATGTTTGGTCCGATTTAATCAAACCTTGCAGCGTTTATCCCTTGAGAATTCGGGTGCACACCAAACAATTGATCTCAGACTCCTGCAAGACGTTGACTCAGGCTGTTTCCAAGTCAAGCTTGGAGTGGTTCAATTGAAGTGAGAAACCCATTCACCCTAATGCAGTTTTTTAATGCTTATTTCTTGTTGAAGCCATTTAAAAGATTATAGTAATGGCTTATTCTGTAATAACTATTAGACAAAAAATGTATATTAATATAAATTTTTTTCTTTACAGTACATATTTAATAGCCTATTGTATTTTCGTTTGTGTAGCCAAAGTAGACTACTTCAGATAAATTGTATGCTATTAGTACAAGGAATAGAGTGGCGCTAGCCTATCTACATAGTCTGATAAATAAACAGATGAAACATGTCTAATTAAACTAGGCCTACCTCACTCATCTCCTTCGCAATGTAGTTGCAAACAGGTCATAATATATCAGCATCACATAAAGCCTTCTCTGCTCAAAGCTTCATCAGATGGCAGTGTGTCTGCTTTGGAATGCACATGTAATTGCATATGTTTGCCAAACAGAGACTTAGTGGGCTTTCCCATTCATCCTCTGCATAACTCCACCATTGTAAGAATACCATGGCTATGAATGCAACAACAAAACAGGGTTAAATTATTTTCTGTGGTAGGGGTAGAAGTGTATTTGTTTTTTCCTCTGTTCCCACTCAATTCCTGACCAATGAAAGAACAATATTTTCAAACATGACTTTTGCATACAAATCCTGGTCTACTTGATTTGGAGCAGTCTGTGTGAGACTGATTCAAACCAATGAAAAAAAAAAAAGAAAACTATGTATCAACATCATGCTAGTTTGGACTGAAAGAATGGACTATTAGATGGGAAAGTGCCCTCAGGGAAAGGGCATGCCCTTGGATTCAGTAACAAAACCAATAAATAATCTCATACTGTGACCGTCTTAGAGGAGGCTGATCACTGACAGAAATGCCTGAAATTATGGTATTTTAAGTCAGACCATCATTTTATCATAGAATCTCCACAGGACATCTCATCACTGATCTAGCGTGATTTGTTTCAGTTTGATTCTCAGAACTGAAATGACATTGCCTGTTGAACGTACTAACTGGTTACAATCATCAGACTTCAATAGGCTCTTTTGATGTCCTAATGTACATACTCCTGCACTCCTGCTGTCATCACGAGCAGCATGGAATTAATGCTGAAATTACACCATGATGCATATCCCAGCGCTTATGGAATGGTTGAACAGGATTTTTTTGTTTTGTTTGTGAGAGCACCATCAATGTGAAGTAAGCAGATCAGCTGTAACAGTAAACACTGATCTTGTGCGGGTACGTAAATTCTCTCTGATGTCATTCTGCCTTCAAAGAGCATCCCAAATTCATTGCCTTTTGAGGTTCCTTTACAGTCAGGCCGCTGCCTTCACAGGGAGCTCACTTCTAAGGATGCAGGCAGTGAGGCAGCTGCCTTTGTATTGGGCCACAGCCACAGTCTCTCTTATGCGAACACAAACACAATTAATTAGCCTGACTCTGCACCAACCAGCCATCAAAACAGCCCACATCATGGACTGATGAGCTGCCAAACTTGACAAAGTGCATGGCTGTCTCAAAGCCAGGCTATTTCAGACATGCATTATAGCACTGTATCGACCTCCTCCACAGCACAGCCAACACACTGACAAAGGGCTCAGTGAATGCATGGCATGAAACCTGCTTCAGAAAAGAATGGATCCAAACCAGACCCAGTCAAGGGCCTTTCATAACAGATCCTGACAGTGCTTGCAAATAACTACTTAAAAAAAAAAAAATTTAATAGCACTGTTTCAACAATACTGCAAATTATGATCATCCTTCATTTCAATATAGACTGAAACGGTAGTTCTGTGGATATTATGTTCACTGATCCTGTAACTATTCACACCTGGGTGTATTTTAAAATCCAGTAATTTGCTTACTCTATCCAAAATGATACAGTTAGGCTTCCTGTTTGCGAGCTTTTTGCCAGGCGGAACATATGACACTGTTGGAGCCAATCAATCACTCTGTTGACCAAGATGAAACCGGTTGAGCACCAATGATCATCATCAGAAGCCTGTTAAGGGTTTATTTTCTTGTTTGTGGATCAAGACACACTTATCAAGAAAGAGAGAGAAGAAAAAAAATCAATATTTGTAACTAATTTTTAAATGCCCTTCAGAAAACGGTTTCGTGGGCTTGGTATACAATTGGCATTTCTTTCAGCTGGAGCTTTCAATTCAAAGAACAGCTTGGGGGATGAATCTGCATTCAGTGCTCTCCCCCAGCTAAATACACACTGTCTCTCCGTTTGTGCATGCAGCCTCTGCTGACAATGCGCATGAACAGCAGACCACTCAAGCAGGATTCCCTCTAACGCCTGCAATTGCCTACCACACGTTATTGATTGTGCTTGCATGTGTTTTGCGACCTGTAAGTAAAAGTGACCTCTACCTTTCATCACGATGCTGAACTACAGCGACCATCTGCTTCTTCATTCTCTTTGAACGCCCTTCCCCTGAGGAATGAATGATAAGGCATTTATTCATTTCCACTTCAGTGCAAAAAACAGTGTACTTCCATAACTGTGAAAAAAGAATGACATACAAGAATGCTGACATAAGCCAAAGGAAAGTGTTGTTGGCCCAGCATGACCATTCACTGGATGTTACGTTTGATGGAGGGGTAATGTGAATTTTTAAAACGCAATCTTGTGCTCAGCCCTGTCGGACAACAGCAAAATGTGCATAGATCTGCCAGCAGGGAGACAGCAGCCAATGTGCAAGAGAGCATCGAAATTATATGCGAAGAAAAAGCTAAATCTTTGAAAAAGCCACTTGCAAAAATAGCATTTTCAAATCAACCCCATCCCCCCTATTGCCATTCAGTATTTCCGCTGTCAGTGCACTTAATGGATGTGACATGAGGTACCCATTCAGGACCTTTCACCCCATGGATACAGCAGACGACAGACTCTGAGGTTCCATCGGGGGTGGCACTGACTGACAGCAGAGACCATTGATCTCAGAGTTCTGTGCTGAGCACTCCTTTCTGTGCAGCTATTGTCCCAGCTGTGGAACTTGTGGAACCGAACAGTTTTGGAACTTTGGAACCATTTGAAGACATATAACTCAAAACATCTTGATTTCTTATGATACGACTCTGATAATGGTCCTGTGGATGTTTATCTGTCAACACAGTATGGCAACAGACATTAAAGGTCTTATCACTCTTGACATTATTTGCAGCTGAACTGCATAGTATGAACTGAGCCAGTACTTTTTTTTAAAAGAGCATCCCCACAATGAAACATTAGCATATGCTTGACCTCCTTACCACATAGACCTTTATTAAACATTAATGCACATTAATGCATAGAGACATCAAAAGAATATTAAAAATGAAAAACCACACAACACAAAGCCTCAAACCTTCAGTGCTGTGAAAAAGTATATCTTTATTATTGCATCTTTGACACACTGAATGGTTTCAGATTTTTAGACAAAATGTAATATTAGAGAAAGGAAACCGGAGTGAACACAAAACAAATTTTTAAACGATTTAATTAATTTAATGACAAAAGGTTAAACATCTATATCACCCATGTGAAAAAGTAATGATTTTTTCTCAGTAAGGCGACGACATCAGCACTGAAATGATGACGTCTGGTGGTTGGCATGGAGCCAGCATTCTGGAGAGAGCAGGTAAGTGTAGAGGAAATGGAGGCCTGATTGCATCTTCCCTCCTAGCTGTGCTCCCCTGGGTTGAATGCAGTGTGAACCAGGTGGTGAGATTCCTCTCTTAAATTGCCTCCTTCCCCCAACCCCCCACCCGTTTCACCTCAGGATGGGCCTGCTTTATATCATGGTATCTCTGTTTCTCTGCAAGAGGTGGCTCGTTTTGGGGCGCCACAGGTTCGTCCCCACCGCTCTAATAGCAAATGCCCTCCCAGTTTCAGCAGTGAGCCTCTCACTGTCTTACCGCCTAGAGTAAAGGAGTAAGGTCCATTTCCTTTCTCTCTCTGCAAAACAGACCTCTGCCAATCAGCAGGAATTGCCAGCAAGAAGCTGTGCGAGAGGGTAAAATTGGATGGGACCCCCATTTTGATTGAAAGTGCCCATTGCAATTATACCCTAGCCGTCAGGTATCCGCAGCCTCATTATCTTCCCCCGTCTGAAATCGGCTTTTCAACCAACAAACAGGAGGGGACAGAAAAAAACAACTCAGGACTGGAAACAATGACTAGCCCTGCAGGTGTTACTTTACTCTCCTGGCCAACATTACTCACAGGAAATCCACATTTTCCTAGAGGTAAGTTCAAAACGCTATTTTTTAAAGAAGGTATCTGACTCAATGGTTCGGGTAAATAAGCCACTGTGACACGTGAAAGGCTGATAAGAATGTCAGTAAATAACCCTTCCAGTAATTTTTCCAAAAAGTGGACCAAGACCCTATTACCAGGAACTTACATTTGAGAATCCTCAAAATATGTAATGTGATGACAGCATTGACAAATAAATTCTGTTTTGTTGCAACAGTAATCCTTCAAAACATTTCACACTGTTCACTGTGGCTTGGAGGGGTTGCTGTTGATCTGGTGCAGGATTTAGATTTAGATTTGCTGCACCACGTGGCTGGTGTAAGACACAACATGGCATACAGTATGTGGAGCCTTTAAAATGAGTATCCAGATGTTGCCTAGCCCATAAAAGCAGGCAACCTCTTTGATATATGTATGTGAGAGAGGATTTCATCAAAGAATACATTTGGTAGAATACATTTTTGTACAATGGACATACATTTGAAAGGGGTTTTATTAAGACATGCTGTGCGTTGCATTTGGAATATCAGTTCAACTGATGGTTGGCTTGGAGTCGGGGGAAATGATTGCATCTGGTCACAAAGATATCAAGCCTCCAACTTTGATCAATAAAAAATACTAATTTTCAGAAAACAGACTGGAAAGTTCATTTTGCCACACGTCACCAAACTGTCAGTGAAGGAAAAAAAAACAGTACGAGTTTATTTGTGAGTCAAAATGAATGACAAATGCTTACTAAATCAAGGTACTATGGGATTTAAACACATTTTACAAAGCTGCACTCAGAGCTGTCCATCAAGTCTTTATGAACAGTTTCTGCATGCTCTTTCTGAGCAGACACAGCCAAATGTGACGGAACAGAGTACGCAAGAACCAGTCGCCACAGCCTTCCTTCCTGAATGCCTGCATCGTTGCTTCTTTTAGGATGTTTTGTCCCCTGTCTCTGCAACGTGGCCTGTCCTGAAAAATCACCTCAGTGGCAACCAATCCCCCTGTGGAGGGAGGAGTCAGGTCACCTTACCCCAAGGTCCTGGATCTGCCGCACGATAAACAAAGAGTGCTCGGCCCCAGGGGGCACAGTAATGCAACACTCACACTCTCCCACATTCACTGCGCCACTCTCAGCTCTTATGATGCGCTGCGGCAGAGACCTCCTTTTCTCTCCTTTCGCTTCCTCTCTCCCTCTTTCTATCTCTCTTTGTCTCCCTCCCTCTCTCACTCCTCTCGGAGTCCTTTTAATGAAGATTGCTGATGATTTGGCACTACACTTAATTGTGTATTTTGCAGCAGATGTGCCATACTTCAATCTTTTACTGAACTGAATTGACATTGATGGTCTAACAAACAAGCACCAAAAGTACAGCCATTCTCTCTCCCCTTGGTTTTCTGGTTTTTGTTTCGTGTACCAACATTATGTGAGCGTTACATAAAATAAGTTGATGGGCATGGCAGTTGAATGACAGGAGACATGTCTTACTTAAGCAGTGCTCTGGGGGTAAAGGCATTTTGTGAAATGTCACACATAAAGCATGTCATCCATTTAGCATGGGAAAAACATTGCACTTGGATATCCAATAATATATGCAAGTGTGGTGTCATGTTAGATTGAACTTTAAGCATATTCTAAAACCGCCACTCATGAATATTTATAGACCCTTATTCCATATTGCAATCACAAAATAATCAGGGAGTACTGAAGCAGCCCTAATTAGGCACACACCTGAGGATTGTTTGAAACACACATCCACTGACTTACTATTTTCCCCACTGGACACTTGGGCTGAGATTAAACCCCTAGAGGTCTGGCAGTACAGACAGATGGGCAAGCCTTTGACGTCTGATTCTGCAGAGCCAGAGCGGCGGTCCAAGCTGTCACTCGAGGCCACAGCGTGCTGAAGAGCGGGTCGGCATGTACCATGCAGACAGCCGCCCTGCAGGGCTGACTGCTCTGTTCAATGACACGCAATCCGGGAGCCAAGGGAACCTTCCAGAAAGCTGAGTGGTCAACAAATACCTGTTAAAAAAAGAATGCCAGCTTCCAGCATTCACCAAGCGGGTGTTTGGTTGATCTCATAATGCTTTAAGGTCACTTGGAACCAGACTTTTTAATTTGTCCTGAAGTCCAGTCATAGGAAGAGAAAAAAGGGATGCTGTATCGGGAAAGAATGGAATAGAAGATGGCCATAACCATTAAAGAATAAAACCATTATGCTAAAGGTCCACACATGCGCACATGCACACACACGTGGACCCGCAGGCACGCACATGCACACCTTAGTGATTAAGAACCTGGGATAGTAATTCACAGATTGTAGGGTTGATTCCCTGGTGTGGACTGCATTAGTATCACTGGGAAAGATGCTTCTACAGTAAATATTCAGCACTGTTAATGGACAGTATGTAAAAATGTGAGCTGTGCAAGTTGCACTGGATAAGGACTTCTTTAAAACAAATATTTCAATGTATTGTAAAAGCACACACACACACACACACACACACCATTAATTAAGACTGATTTGGACCCAAAACAATATTTGAAAGAGCAAAGAGTATAGATCACAGACTTCTTTGGGGTTTTCTCCTCCAAAATCATTAAACAGAAACGATAGGGAAAGGTTCATGAATAACAGGAAGCCAAAATGTTTTCTTCTAGCAGCGTCTACCCAGACAGGTTGAGCTCGGATAATTAAATGACCTTTCTGGCCTTAGTCTCAGCACTCCCACTGCCAGTTTACCACACAGCAGATTTTTCCACATTCTTGTCTTTTCTGATTTGACTAAAGCATAGCTCTGAATGAAGGGCACAGTCTTCATTAGCATTCCTGTCCTAAAGGAGCGAGCAGAGAAAGGACAGGAAAAGCCAGTCTGAGCAAACTGACTTCTGCTTTATTCGTCCATCCATTTATCCATCTAATGTGTTCCCTGGATGCAATCGTCTTCCACTGTGCAAAATACAAAGCCGTGCATAAACAGGGCTACAGTATGCTCACACTGCTGCAGCCCATCACTGCTGCTTCACACACAAACACACATGCACAAAAAGAACACACAGGCACACATACGCTACATGCAGGCACACAGAAATACGCATGCATGGACTTATTCTCTCTCTCTATATATATCACAAACACACACACACACATGGCTGTGTATAAGCTATGTGAGGTAGACTTTGATTTACATCATAACAGAACTAGGCTTCTATAGCTCTTCAGTTCAGGAAAGCATTTTACACACTGACATTAATAGGCATTAAATGCCAGCATAAAGTAATATGTCGTTGTCTTGTTACATTTATTGTAACTGAGGCAACTAGGACGTTTATGTTGCTGCGTTGAGAGTGAAATCTAACACGTTAAAGCTAGAAAACCCCTGTGGTACTCGTAGCACAGCACGTAAACCTGATTTACTTCAGGACAAATCTTTGTTCATTCTAAATACACACCAATGGGGAACTAGTGCTGGACAGGGAAGCCAGAGCATCAGCATTCCTCTGCTTCCCATTCACAGCATCGGCAGTCCTGTCTTCCCCATCCTGAGCATCAGCATTCCTCTCTTCCCCATTCCGAGCATCAGCATTCCTCTCTTCCCCATTCCGAGCATCAGCATTCCTCTCTTCCCCATTCCGAGCATCAGCATTCCTCTTTTCCCCCATTCCAAGCATCAGCATTCCTCTTTTCCCCCATTCTCAGCATCAGCATTCCTCCGTTCCCCATTCCGAGCGTCAGCATTCCTCTGTTCCCCATTCCGAGCATTGGCATTCTCTCTTCCCCATTCCAAGCATCGGCATTCCTCTCTTTGCTACTACAAGATTATGACTTTAACATTTTAAGATTGGTTTGGTTCAATACAATATGTGAACTAGGCTACTGGTTTTGAATACCAAGCGTTGTAGTGAGCCAACTTAGCATGTGGACAGGGAGTGGAGAACCGCAAGGATGTGAAAGGGATATTCCACGTCCGTATAATAAGTAATTTTGTGAAGACTACCCCATTGTAATTGCATAGCGTGAATACTGGAAACACCAGCTATCCATGCTGACCATATACAGTGTCGCCGTTCCTCCCAGTTGCCAGATTCAATTCACTCCCATTAATTTCCAGGACATAGCCAAAATGAATTGTTTGAAAGCACAGTATTTTTTGTTCATCTTTATCAACAGTGTAAACAATGAGGGAAATGTCTGTGTATATAAATTAAACACAAACATAAATTATTACATTACGAAGCTGCTTTGCTATTGGGTGAAAGTGGATAAGACTTTTTTTCCCCAAACAGATCAGGCATATCAGAAGAGAAGATGGGCCTATTATTCTCTGTGTACCTTTGATTGAACCCACCCTGTAAATTGCTTATTTCAAATGGAAGAATTTGAGAAACTAAAGACCTCACACATTGGCAGTTAAAAAAAGGGGGACTGTCACGTTAATGGCTTTCTCCAGTGTTAATCACGGACGCGTGGCAGTCGGCTGCAACAGCCAAATGACGTGAACATGAAGAAAGAGCGTTGGGTTCATTAGCGCGGACATGCCGAAAGGGCACATCGAATTCCCCTTATTAGCGCATGCAAACGATGGGGCTGTCTTGGCAGGATAGTTCTCTTGCGGACGGGCGGGCAGAGCGGTGATCCCTCCGAAGGAGAAAGCGGACACAAGAAGCTGGCATCAGAGTGAAAGGTGGCATCAGAAAGGATTTTTTGTCGTTTGCATTGCCAATTGTACTACGCCCCCTCATGCCTCAGATCATCCCTAATGCAGGATGAGATGAGGAACCCTGATGGGAACCCTCCCAAAGCGACGCCACAGCCGATTGCATGCGGGCTGCCAGCCACAGTTGGTGGAGTCAGGATCTCATTCCAGACTGCCTGGTGCATCGCTGCATCAGTGACTACTACTTCAGCCAAAAGCCCCACCGGATCCTTTTCTTCACAAATAAATACCTCTCAAATGAACTACAGTTGGCAAAACTTAAGCAGAACCAAGACCATAAAGGCTACAGTGGGAATGTTGAGTTTGACCCTATCCTGTTGCCATGATAGTGACAACTAGAGACAACCAGCAAACAGGCAAGTTACAACATTACTATTACTATGCACCTTAGTGCACCTATGCATATTTCACCTATGCACATTACATAGAAACAATTCAGCTTAATGTGCGTTAGAGAGAATAAATCATGTCAATCTCATACTGAATAACCACCTGTTCAAACTTTATACAATATTTGTAATCTCTTCAAATCCATTTGGGAAATGTGTGAGGTTATAGTTCTGCAAATCCATACTTGCAGAACTATAACCTCACACTTTTTATGGCCTATTATGGAAATGCACATTACATTGTAGGTTTGTGTAATGACTACCACTATTGATTGTGACACTAATAACTAGCAATTGCGCATTCTAACATACATTTTACAAGTCACTCTGGATGAGTGTCTGCTAAATGACTACAATATTATATATCAATAATCATGTTATTTTAATCATATTCATGGATAACATTCCATATTTTGCATTTCATTCCATAAAATGCAATATCAGTCATAAATATTGGTAAACCATAAAAAGGCTGTTGCCATAGAAATGGTTCTATTTTCTACATACTGGCCATAGGTTGGGTATATTACATTTGTGTACAGTATTATATTTGACAAATTGGCCTACTTCTACAACACTATTTCTGAACTGGGTTTATTAATACAATACATTTCATTTTTTTTAAATCAGATATCGTGGCAGGCAAAATCATTTCATAATCCCCAATGAATGAATACATCCAAGTATTGGCAGCCATCTTGAAATATAAAAGAGGTTCACAAAAGTTGAAACAAAATCCACTGGATGTGCTTCCATTGGAAAATGTTTTGATGACAAGAGAACTGTTTACCAATGATTCAACATCACTGCTGAAATGTCAATATCAAGCAGGAATCCACAAGAAGCACCATCATAAAAAAAAGCTTGATTGCCGTGACTGAATTCAGTTGAAACATAATGACGTCAATCTTTCAGAATGGCAGATCATCAGATCTCAAGGTCCCTCAGATTGACCGATTTTGTCCTTGAGAGTCGATAACATGATGCATTAGCATTTCACATGCCCGGGAGTGGTTATTAAGACATCTTTCATGCAAGTCAACTGGATACAAAAGAATAATTCAAGAAAATATGCGAGGCGCCATTTTTCCTTTTTAATGTGTGACTCACAACAGCCGATGCTCAGCCTCTTAAGTTAACATTATAATGAAAATATGTTTTTTTTGCTGACACTGCCCTTTTCACAACACTCAATGAATGATTGAACTGCATTTCACATTGAGCCTTAGCAAATGGATTTACAGTGGGGTGGGGGGCATCATTGTTCTCTATCAATGTTTGCCACTCGGGTGATGCATGGAAGCCATGTTGTTCCTGAATACTCTCCATACATCATTTCAAGAGGAGAAAAGAGTTTAGAGCCAGTTAAACTGGGTGATGTTTGAGAATCTGAGTTCAAATTTTTATATCATGCAGATGACCTCTGATGTTAAACCAACACCTTGGTTTAACATCTCCTAAAACAATATCCCCTCATTGTCTCCAATCAATCAATCAATCAATCAATCAATCAATCAATCAATCAAATCACTTTATTTGTCCCTGAGGGGCAATTGCAGAGGCACACAGGGTCGTATGAAAATATTTGTAACCTCAATGCATTACATTACATTACATTACATTACAGGCATTTGGCAGACGCTCTTATCCAGAGCGACGTACAACAAAGTGTATAACCATAACCAGGAACAAGTATGACGAAAACCCTAGAGAGAAGTACCGGTCCAAGTACAGGGAACAACCGCAATGCAATATTTGTAACCTCTTCAAATCCATTTGGGTACTTGTAGAACTGGTATTGCCGCTTTATTTAGCCCAGTGGGAATACCAACCTCTTTTGTGGACAAAAAACATCACTAATGGCAGCAGGGGGAAAAATGGCAACCAAAATACTGGCATGAATAAATGAAATAAATTAGCCAATGACATAAAATCTGTAAACCTTCTGGAAAGTTCCGAGAAATAAGTTGAGCTTATTCAAGCTGAGCATTTGGAAGAGCTAATTTTACAGGCCCTTATTTTAAATTTATAAATGTTCTGTCACATTCCATGTATTTATCATTCTTGTTCATCAAGAATCATTGTAATATGCATCTCAAGCATATCTGCCGTTTCTTCTTTCCTAATGCAATAATAAATATGAATGAAGCGGGTCGATTTTATTGTGTAATATCCTAATAATTCAAGTGCAATTGTACCATGTGTCTTCAGGACTATGCACAAACCTGGTGTGTTTTTAGTAATCAAATAAAAGCAATTAATAATAGCAGCATCCTGGTCACTCCCATCTAAGCAGTGACCAGGCCTAAAACCAGTTGATCAATGAGAGCAGCACAGGGGCATGGGAAAGCACTCAAAATGAAGAGTGGAGAGCCTCTTCTCATAAACAGTGGCTTCTGACATCACTCAAATCAAAACAGCAAGTGAAGAAAATAATAATCTTTTCATGAAAACTGCCCAATGAACAGATTTGATTAGCTAATATATTGGCCAGTTTATATGGTATATTTATTGTCCAAATGTACACAAAAACAATAACTTTGATAGAGAAGGAAAGAAACACAGAACGGCAAAAGTAAGATCTGAACATTAGTGTTGTTGACAATAGATGTATAGCAATTCTTTTGGAAATCTATACTTTAACATCTAATACTTTCATGATAACCATTAACATAACTGAATGGAGAATCAGAATTATTACAAACTTGGTGTCATTTACTTTGAAAAAAATATTAGCTTACAAATGACTGAAAGCCCATTCATTGCATTTCATGAGGATGTGCCTTTTAGCATTCCCCATTTGACACAATCGGTGTCCAAATAAATACCTACTGAGCTAATGTATATACATCCACAGCCATTTCCAGTCAAGTTTCAGGTTTCCATTAAATATGCATGTTAAATTGTAATTGTAAGGTAAACAACTGAAAATTATTCGGGAAACAGCCCAAGGTGCCCTTTGAAGTGACGCGCTGCTCCTGCTGGGGGGGCTGGTTGTGAAGGAGGCTTTAATGTCGTTCAATTCCTCTAGTGCCAAGATAAGATAAAAGTTATTCAAACATTTGTACATTGCTCTCCTGGGAACAAGCCCTGATCCATGTGGAAGACGACAAAAAATTAACAGGATTCCAACTGCTGTTTTTCACTTTCTGACAAATACCAACTGTACTCATAGCAGCAGTAATAATAATCCTCATCAAAATAATAATAAACCAGATTGTTTCTATGGTACTTCTGTCACTCACCACACGATCCCTTTGAGGATAGTAACTCCATGGTCATTTACTGAGTTTATTACATTAATGACTTGTCTCGCCATTGCAGGCCTTGGCTACTTTATGCCTCCTTCGGGGATGTGCGAACTCATGCACTCATTTGAATATTTTTTTTTCCCTTCACAGGATCTCATTTCATTATTTATGCAGGTTCATTGATATGTGGACAAGACATCTCTGAGCACTGAGTAATCAGAACCCCTCTCTGCCAACTTCATAGAGATGGCATGCAGTTATGCCTTATGAATCATAAATGTATGTGAATTAAGTTTGAGTGGTATAGTTTATTGACTAATACGTTTTAAAAAAACACTGAATGAAAAAGGTGATTGAGCCAGTCAAGATTGAGGAGATGTTGACATGCCTGGAGCATGTACACAGAGCTGAGTGAAATTAGATCTGAGGTAAATGGCAGGCTACAAAAATGAACTGCTATGTTAAGGAAAAAACATTTGCATAGATACAACATTTAGAAAGGCAAACAGTCCAACCTCCTCCCTGAGCTGAATGTGCAGTTTGGGAAGAAACAAGCCATTCCAAGACAATTTAAAGGTCGGGCAGGGATATTATGGACATGGGAATTGCAACCCATGCACATGCATGCCTGTGTATGCGCACGTGTGTGTGTGTGTGTGTGTGTGTGTCTGTCTGTCTGTCTGTGGAGATATTGGGAGAAGGAAAATGACCCATGTTTCACTGTGGAAGCTCAGAGCCCTCTCTGTCCTGATTTACAGGCCAGGTTAACCTCTGGTGAGATTGAAGCTGGATGCATTATCCTTCCATCCATTCTCCAGCAGGCGAAGACATTGAGTGACTCTAATCTCAAATGGCTTATTGATTGAAGCCTGATGCCTGGGATTTGATCTACGTCACACTGAAAATGAGAAAACCTGAAATGCAGTGTTGGGACAGGAAAAAGACTGAGGGCAATACGTACTGGCTCGCCATCCTCCCCCCATCTCTTTCCCTGATGCTTGGAGCGGTAGGCCAAAATGGAAAACTCTATTTGCATGATATACACATATACACGAACCGCACAATCCCTTTTCCTCACCATGCTATACACCAGGATTCATTTGCCCTTCCACAGGCAGTGAAACGTGACCGAGGTAAAAAGATCTAATATATATTGCTGCACGTTTGCTACAAAGTGGCAGCTTCATAATATCAAATTAATGGACTGGGTAGACCACTTGGACTCCCATTGATTTCAATAAGAAAAGGCAGTCAGGTGAGAAATGTAACACAGCAAGCTCGATAAACATACCACAGGAGGGCTTTAAACCATCTGACCTGAGGACTCCTTTCACATTCTTAGTGCATGTTTGCAAAAGAAAACAATTAAAGTGGTGCATGTTAATTACCACTACGGAGAAAGAGCATAAAGCGAAAAAAGTTATGCTGCTGACGCTGCTAATTAGTTAAGCTAATAACCAATATAATATATTGTGCCATGGTTCTTAATCTCTCTGGGACCTCCAGGTGGTCGAGCATGCTGAGTGTGCTAGATTTCCTGGCCTGGCCATCTAACATTTTCTTAAGAAGACTCAGGGCTTGTGGTGCTTGGGTCTGCTGAGATAGCATTGCTATTTCTAAATAGTTTCCTGTTCAATGTGAAGAAATCCCCATTGGCTTAATTACTGCGGCCATCATGTGTACAACACCGCCTCTGACTCTCAGTGAACAAAGGTTTCCAAATCAAGGCCTGCATATGAAAACTTTCCAACATCTAGTAAATTGTAAAAATGTAATTGAGACACATAGATATTTGATGTTACCAACAGCATAGTGGCAAGCTATTCATAGACATATATCCTTTATTGCTGCAGATGGGTACATGACCAGAAAGACATCCTAGTAACCCATTTAATAAAACTGATAACATAATCTAACAAATGGCTAACATCTGCCAACAGCATATAGCTCACAGTGACCACAAGGTTGTTTTTCAATGATCACTTAAATGCTTCATGTGCCTCTACAGTGGCTTCATTTGCCATTATTTGAAAGAATATCTTTATCATTTTCACTTGCTGTTATTTAAAATGAGCAATTGTCACAAACCAAGCATCATCACAAGTCATTTATTAGCAACAGGCTGTTCTCAAATAATTCGAGATGGAAGATCAGATTAATCAAAGCATGATATCATCAAGGGAATACAATATTTTATGCATCTTTTAACGCAAATAATGAACAGGGTGTTACTGTCAGTACTTGCAGTCTTTGATGGTTGATGACAAAACTGCCAAAAGCCTCCAGCACACATTTTCACGCATTACTGAACCCCGGCTCCTGTGTGTCTGTCAACTTTAGAATCACAATAAAGTTTTATGGGCAGACAGCGTTATGTGGAGGACATAGCTCTCCTGTGCCAAAATCCCTTGCACTTCCATAAATGTCACCCAATCATTACCAAAATACATACATATTATTCTGTCAATAAAGTTCTTTGGAAAGCTTTCAAAGACTAAACACCACAAGGCTGATGTTAGAAAATAAACAAATAAGCATACAAAACCAAAAAATAAAAGAAAGAAAGCAAAGAAAAAAAAACTGTAGGATAACTGAAGGTATTCCAGATTAAATTAACTGCTCAAGAAAATAGCATATACACTTTGGTCAGATTATAAATTATTAAACAAAAACTCATCTTGCCACTTATAGATACATTGGACAGATTTAAGAGTAAAATGTCACATGTTACTCATGGTACACTCCTATTTTGCAAACCATTCCGAGCAGGAAATACTTTATAGGTTTATGCAGTAAAACATGGAGATTTCGTTGGGTAATAGCCCAGTACAAAAACACAAGCTTTACAGCAGCTTGCTGTTCCATTATGCTCTGTTTGCACAAGCTGATTGCAAAGGGGAAAAAAAAAAAACATTTCAGAGAGAGCAAACGCCAGAGACTTGAGACTTAATGAATATGCATGAATGGGGCGTGGCTAAAGACAGAACATCCACAGTATTCCAACATCAACATTATCTGTGCTGACAGTCCACTGAGCACAAACACACGCCTCTCAGTCATCACTGTTTGAGATGAGGTGATGGAAGCTCTGGTCCCTGCAGCGAGGCCCCAGTGGCCGGACAGCGTGACCCATTAGAACTCATCTGAGCATGACGCCGGCTTGGTCCAACTGAGGGATCTGGTGCCAGATTTGAGAGAAATGGTAGCTGTTTTCATTGTCACTTTTGTCCAGAGCTGGCAACGGTTTTGTGAACACACAATACACAGTAATTCTAATTGTGTGTGATCCCGGTCCGTGTCCACAGACAAAACAAAAAAAGCCTTCAGAAAAGTGCTCTCCAGTCATCTACATTCCTACATTCATAAGCGTAATGTTTAGAGCACGCTAGTACTATTAATCTACCATAGAACATTAACACACAAGGGCATCATGAAGACCAAGGCCCAACTCCAAGGGAAGATATGATTTCCAAACATTGACCAACATGCTGAAGCTATGGTAAGGAATTATTTGGCACGTGAAGCCACCACTCCCAAAACACAAAGCAAACCAATGAAGAGGTCAGACTTCCCTGATGCAGCCAGGCACAATTTCAGTACCAATCTCTACGATCCACTGCAAACAGGTGAATATCTGCTGGTAGATGATTACTCCCACTGCCCAGTGGGGGGGATTCTGTGCTCCGCCAATTATGTTATCACAGACAGCATCTACTTAATGTTTAGGGTTCTGAAAACTGTCAAGACAGGCAGTGGGCCTCCTTTTAACAGCAAACAGTTCAGCAAGATAGCAGCTTGCCTGGGGAAACAAGGACGTGATGCAATATTTACAGCACATCAATTAGTCCTACAGAACTAGCATTTATGATTGACTATCAACATACAGCAACATCGATAACAATGAGTTTGTAAACCAGTTGGCTATCTGTATGCTCTCCATGCATCCATCAAGTGAAAAACAACCCTTCTTGCAACTCCGTTTGCTCTATTTTATTGACATTACATATGCAAATATAACAATAAGCAGGTATCCTCGTTGCCGAATGGGTGTTACTAGACACTAAGTTCCACACTTCTTCATTTTAATTATAATGGCTGCAAATCATCATATGGACATTTAATGAATATTTCATTAAGGCCCACTATGCCATTTGAACCTTCAGAGACGTGCAGTCTGTGCCCAGAGTAGGGTTTGACAAACATCGGTGAGACGCACAGAAACTGCACTGTCATCAAAGAATCCTCTTCAGCAGATTTATCCCTTTCTTTTTTAAGTAAAACACTTTCTACCGTGGGGGTTGTGGGGAGCTGGGGAGGGGGTGCCGCCACTCTGTGCTTGCCTTGGTGAAAATTAATTGACGACAAATGATATTTGTCTGAATCTTGGGGGTTCCTAATCAAATTGGTGAAAGTGCCAGGGTGATTTAAGAGACTGCACATTTCAATCAATAGGGCCATTACTGCAATAACAGATACGGGCTGGCAGAGTCTGACCAAATACCCGCCAGAGTACAAATGATGCTGGGAGGGGGCAGGTTGGGGGAACAGGCCAACTTCCATGAATCCTGCAAGTTTCAGGTTTGTGATGTGTAAAATCTTTTAAACAGACCTGTTTCCAGAAAATTAAGTATTCTGTCTCAATCCTAGAGATTAGTTGCAAATCAGTAGTCGCTGTCAAGCCCCTGTGGCAAAATGGTCCTGAATTGTCACTGTCCATATAGAGACGCCCCCTGTTGGCAGGGAAAAAGGTCTTCAGAAAGCGTGCTTCTCCCAGACTCCACCACTACCCCAACCGGGGCTGATATGTGTCGTCATGGCTGCGCTTGTATTTGCTGACCACATCCAACCAACCAATTTGGTGACCTTGTGTGTGGTCAATAGATCTCAGAAAATAGGGATTGAGTCAACAAATCTATACCTTTGCTGATGTTGCAACCTGTCTCTTCTGAAATCCTGCTGCTACCTGTATTTATACTGGCTTGACATTATTTGCAGTACATATGTCATTTTGTGGCAAAGGGAATGACACCTGGATGTAATAATAGGACAGGGTGGTATGATACTAAATGGGATATGCTTTGCAACACTGGAGTTGAATGAAAAGCTGTGGTCTCATTCATTCTATTACAAGCACATGCTTCTATGAATACTACAGGCAAATGGGTATAAATTTCAACTATTTCTGCACAACGCTCTCTCTCTCTCTCTCTCTCTCACACACACACACACACACACACACACATACATACATACATACATTCTGGCTAATGGTAGTCAAGCTCTGATACGGTGTATGAGAAAGCACATGAAGTGCATATTAGGAATGAGTAATAGCCCTTCAAAACTCCATTTAACATGCTTTCCTGTTGCATGAGCACTGGGTGATTTACATGACAAAACAAGCACAACATTGCCATTAAAATGTTCTGATGTCACAGAACACCTGTAGAAAAGGAACTGAAAACATCTTGTGCACAACAGCAACAGAAGACAAAGGCCACAGTTCAATCTAACCCTAATGCACTTGGTTGTAAAAATAAGGGAAGTTATTAAACACAGAAAATGAAGAAGCATAGGCATCCATAGCGTAAATTAACTTAAAAAGATGCCGAGGTTGTAGTGTGTTATTAAACATATTCCTAATTCACATAGCATTTAGCAGTTATCATATTCATATCCTATTGAACGTACGTATGAGATTTTCTTTTATTTAAACATTAAATTGAATAAAACAACCCTGTCACAGACCTGTTGTGATTGCAAGCAGTGGTTCTAAATGTTCTCCTTGTTCCCTGTGTTATACTGTGCACTGTCAAAGTTTGGAAGGAAAATGCACAGAAATTAAGGCAGTGTACCTGCCCGAAAGCGATACGTTCTTTTCAAATTATCAAGGATGTTGTACTCACTGAGGCTCCAGTCAATGAACCAAAAATAACTTTTTCGAAACAATTCTGGAATACCCTCCCCTATGAGTCACCTCAGAACAGGAAAGCTGTGGGATACATGCTATGATAAAGATGATATGAAATACGAACATCATTTATATGCTGACTGCTGAAAATCTTATCTTTTGTATCTGCCAGATTGGTTCTGAAGGGCATTGCATCTATCCAATATGGTAAAAACATCACAAAGAGCTACAAACAGGCCTTTGTTTGCAAGACTATTTATTTATCAGTGCACATTATTGGTCTTCCCAGAATCTGTTTCTTTTACACGCTGCCCCTGTCTGTCCTGTGTCTCATTTTCTTGCAAGAAGCTTTCATTTGAGCAGTGAATGGCCGAGATTCATCAAGTCCAGGTGGAACCCTCTGGTCTATTTCCTTGACATAAATTTTGTGTTTTACTCTCTCCTATTAAAGTAAAAGAAATCATAGCCACAACAGTGCAGCAGAGTACAAGTAATAATGGTGTGTAAAATTTCTCATTCTACACCCTCTGAATAACATATGTATTAACATATTTACTAATACCCTATTAAAAATAAGCAATGTATTTTTATGGAAGGATAAATCGATTATTACTTTATGTTTTTGCAGTATTCTATGGTGTTACCAGACTGCTACAGAAAAGAAAGAAGTCAAATAAAAACGGTTCTAAATTATTTTGCACAACCACTCATTTGCTGTGTGTATAATGTATTATTAAAGAAACCTAGCATTAAGGGAAATTGGGTGTAGCACAAGGTCAAGTCTGGCCAGAATTTGTTGTGTTTTCCACTTGTTCCATCCAATGAAAACACATCAATAAAAACAAAATTACAACAGTTGAAAAGGATTAGAGAATCAATCCCCCTCCCCTAACCCACAACTGCCATTTCTTCCAGTTCAGGAGGTTGTGCATTAGCATGCTCAGTCTGCTCATTCTCTGAAAGGTATGCAGCCAGCTGCTGTCCACTCTGTCTGTCTAAACGACACCAGTCAGGCTGTGCATGTGCGGTCAGACTGTACAGCTGACACAATCAGTTTGCGCAGTGACTGTGCTGAAGAGCCATACAGCTGACGCAGTCAGGCTGCAGTGGCTGTGCTGTTAGGCCATGCAGGCGACACAGACAGGCTGTTACAATGCAGTCAAGCAGTGGAGAGGGTACTGAGCTGGTGAATTTTGCTGAACTTTGCCACACCATTCCTGAACAATGTATTAGTCACATTTAAAAGAAAACATGGAATGTGTTCAAGACAGCTTAAAAAATGAATAAAATAAAAAAAAGATCAAATAATTCAGAAACAAAAATAAAAACCCAGTTTTCACATCAAAAGGGCACTAGAGAACAAGACCTGCCCTCCAGAGCAGTGCTTGCTGGGATACCTTTCTTTCTGCATGTACAGAACCTCATCTGAGAGAACGCCCAGAGAATTTAATGTACTCTCTCCCATAAAGCCTTTGACAGAGCTAACTCACAGACTCTGAATGAAGAACGAGCACAATTTTCGCTGCAGGCCCACATGAAAAATGAATGGTGGCATTAGGTGGGCATGCGACAGGTGCCTTTTTTAAAGAACGTGCCGTTATACCCAATCAAGGGGATGATAATATCTGATCTGATCTAATATATTATTAATGAACATCTGATGGCTGTGCATGTAAAACACATTCCCTTCCCCTGCCAGTGGTATGTTCTATCTGCAGAGATGTGGGGAGAGCTTCGCGGAATGAAAGAATGGCTCCTGGACATGGCAGCACGGTGCTGAATATTTCATTGTGGCCCCACATGTAAAGTGGAACCACAGATAAGACTCAGACCCTGCTGTCTGTAGAATATGTAGATTCTGGTCCTTGCAGGCGATTGACTTCTCAACAGCCAATCAGGGCTGTGGCACAGCAGTGAAGGCTCTGGACAGTTTGGTGCTCAGCCAGGGATGGACGCATTTCTAAACTTGTATTTCATCCATTTTGATTGTAGTTTGTAAACATTTATGTAGGATGTACTTTACAAGATGATAAAATTTGATTTATTTTTGTCCACCCCAAAGCTTGACCGTGTTTACCCTCAAGACTTGGGTGCATAACTCTGGATTGCATTTAATAATTCTAAGCGGCATGCATTAATAGTATGTTGCGATATAAGCGATATACAGCCAGTTCCCAAGCTGTGAGTTGGGACCCATTGGCAGGTAATGAAGGAGAGTTGAAATTAATCACAAGAGGCATGTCACACACATTATATACCTCACAGTCCTCCCATAGACATACACAGTAAACTGTACTGATTAATGTTTCTTTAAGTGTTTTTACGTAACAAAAATCTGCCATTTCCATATTTTCAAGTACTGTATCTTATGGAAAATGTTCAAGGAATCAGTCAAGGAAAAAAAGCATGGGAAGTGCTGATACAAGCCACTCTGGTCAGCCATATGAATAATTTAGCAATTTGAGGAGGGGTGTGAGAAAACATTATCATTAGCTGAAAAATAAACAAGCACGGAACCCTCCAGACCCACGGTGCAACTCACTTCCGCAGACACATTTTAGCTGGCACCACCTGCGCATGCGTCCCACAAAACGTTCCTCAAAGGTTGTCCGTGAGCGAGTGAGTGAGTGACCGACCGTAATTTGCCATGCATAGCCCACGGTGCCAGTTCCTGCGCGCCGTCAGAAAAAGTGATTTTCTGAAATAACTAAATCATTTCTCATTTGACTTATTTCAGTAAAAGCTTACACATTCTTCTAATTATGCATGCTTTTGTGAAGTGACATCCTCAAAACAAAATCTGTCATTTTAATCTCCACAAATAGGCATAACTACAGTTTTGTCAATATTTATTTAACAGCAAGCTATATTTTGACAACTCCTTGAGTATAACAATGAGGGATCAATGTGATCATTTTAGTGTGGCATTGGCCCATCTGCAAATACATTTTACTTTAAATGACAGTTTTCTGGCATCCCCAGGTGAAGGGAAAGGGTCTGAAATATCAGAAAGTACTTTTGCCATTCTGTTGTTCATCATTTTACATTTTATTATCACACATAGTCAAGTTGATGGGTCTGTAGAAAATGTACATCCCAGTATTGGTTTTACAAATACCACTGCTTGATGCATTTTCTTGAAGCTTCTGATTCATCATTACTTTCTCTCTCGAAAGAAAGAAAGAAAGAAAGCAAGAAAGCATTGCTTTGTTTACTCTGTTACCTTCTAAATAAGCAAGCACACATCTGCCAGCCCTACTTAGTTTTAACACTGAATATCACCTAGACATTGGGAAAATAGGCCTACATTGTATCAAAGGCCCATTGTCTTTTGTGCATGTGATACAGTTTCAGCATATGCCCAATATATCACGTTACATGAGTTCTATTTGCAAATTTTGAAATAGGCTGCTGCACTGATATAAAAATGTATTTTTTTTTTTTTCAAGTTTATGAAACCAAATATTTTATAGAGCATCCCACAGATCTCCAAAGAGGCTATATAATAATTAGTACACAATCCTCATCAATTATTGATGTTTACAATAGGCAGTATGAAAATAAAATAAAATACAGGATTTCTAGGCTTACCCCGTAACTTGCTCTTCAAAAACAGACTAAACCAACAGGAGCAATGCTGTGGCAATGGGAGAAGCAGCCTGAAACAGCACACAAGACAAATTGCCAAGAAAATAAAGTAGCCTACGCTCTGCACAGGAGTAACATTGGCTCAAAATAATATATATATATTTTTTTTTTTTTTTTTTTTTTTTAAATCAATGTTTGATATAGAGTTCAGATAACACCAGATTTTATAGCTTAACAAGCCAAAAATCCTCATTTTTGAAATACAGATAATTAAAGTATAGAAATGTTGCCAGAAAGTGACGCACAACCTTAATTGAACAAAGAGCAATTTGATTTAAACTGTAAACAACATCTCAGCCACAGGCTTCTTCAGCTCTGTCTGGCTCACAGCCTGCCCTGCCCGCCCTGCCTTTCCTGGCTGAGGACAGTGTGTGTTGTTCAGCCGCAGTAAGACTGCAGTCATCCTCTGCAGCCACTGCGGGGCCCATTGTGGCCCGGATGCTTTTCCGTGAGCCTGACCTTGCTGTGCCGCCTTGGCAGACGTTTCAGGAGATTATATGTTGTGTTATTTTTTGTTGTTGTCGTTTTTGCTTTCCCCCCAGTGGAAAGCATTTTAGCACCTGAATATAGTTTGCAAGCTACAATATATATATATATATTTTTTACAACATCCTATTTTTCCTTGACAAAAAGCAGAGTAATTGGAATACTTCCAGCTGCTGAACATGAATATTCTCATCTTGGCAATCAATTTAATATAGTAGTATAAGGGTATGGACTAAAGTAACAGCACACTCTTCTGTGATTGGTAACTGTAATATCACTGACATTAGCATGGTAATTTGTTATATTACTTATTACAGGGGAAAGGTTATAGAGTTATACATTACCAGCCGACACTGATGCCCAATAGACAAATTAGAAGCCACAGGCCAAAAATGAAAACAAATGGTCAGATTTAAGAATTCAACTGCTCAGTAAGCATTATAACATTTTCAAACACTGTCACAGCCTTCAGAAAGTAACATTCATAACCATTAAAACTGGACTTGGCAATGCAGTAGTCTCTTTAATAACAGAACACAATTGTGTTAATACACATACCTGTATGTGTACAAAGAATGAGACAATGTTATCCGTGCTTAAAATTAAAGTGAGTAAATTCTGCAAGAAATCTGCTCATTTTACTAGCTTATAGTTTACTGGTTGTTGGTAGTGTATGACCTGAGTTTACTGGACAGTGTGCCCAGACTATCTAAAGCCCATCCTGAGTTGGACTTTGGAAAGCAATTTCCACAGTTTGGACGTGAAAAAGGAGAGGTGAAGCAGCCACTAACCCACAATCAGATGGCAGGCCACACAGCAGGGAAAGATATGAGGTAGAGAAAGCAAATGCTGGGAAGAAAGTGCACAATTGGATTTGAGACCCAGGGGCCCGAGGGGGGGAGGGGGTGGTAGCTACCAATTTGTCCAGAGGGCAAAAAAATGTCGTTTCTTTACCGCAGCGAGAATTAGAATCCTCAAGGTGGTCACGTAGTGGGGAGCCGTTGGATATTTCTCCATCAAGCTGTCCTGCCTGTCTGAACCGCCTTGCTCAAACAGACAGAGCAGACAACCGTGCCGGGGGGAGAAAGTAGTAAAAACTGACTTTAACTGGGAGTTACGGCTGACGCGTTTCACTTTTAAGCCACACTAAGTCGACAGGAGAAATGAAAAGGTACATGTGTGTCATAGAGAGGTGATGGAAACTGCTCTCCCCACCAGGCTCACAGAGTGTATTGTGCATTTGTACAGCAACATCAAGTTATGGGTAATAGTGGTAATCTTGGAGGGCAGATGAGACAGCAAGTCTTGTGCCAATCAGTGAGCTTAGCCTGGGGGGAAGGGGTTAGTTCATGCATGCTCACTCCTTCCATAAGGACTTTGGTTTGAGCTCTGAGTTTCTATTAAAATGTGATTGCGGTGCCATGGTTTCTCATTTCCTTGGCAGTATTAGGGGTCACCTCAACATTAGCGGATGCTGACTGACTTCTGTTCAGTCAGCTAGCTGCTTTTAATGCACGGATGAAGTCAAATGAGAATCAGACTGCATGCAACCTTTCCATTAATATTCTGGGTCAAATTATTATTTAGCTGGTGGACAAAAACTTCTGCAGATCCCTGGGTACATTTTATTAACCAAAATGAGTAATCAAAGTAATTTTTGTCTTAATGTTGGTAAAAATTTGATGTGCAGTATTTTAGAATATAAAGCAATCTTAAGGCTCCAGGTATGTATGATGCGTATATAGGAGAAGGACAGGTGTGGAAGGGAAAACTGAAACTGAATTATTTCTGTTCTCTTTGTGAAGCAGCGCTGGTGGAACAGCCCTGCAGCACCAAAGGAAGAGAGATTTGATTATGTTCCACTTATTTAAACGTTGCAAAAAAAAAACCATTTACAGAAACAAATAAACAGTAACCAACAATGTTCCTAAAAGAAACAAAATGCCATAAATGCTATAAAACCATCAGAAAACAGACCTCCAGTAAAACGATGATAAAACCGATAAATAAAATAAATAAGACCACAATAAAACCAAATGGAGTAAAAAAAACTGATTCCAATTCCACACATTATTTTGTTTAGAAACACTTTATCATCCACAACACAGATAGCCTCATTTACAAGCCAGACAATATTTACACTATGGGCGTTAATATGGAGTTGGTGCACCCTGTGCTGCTATGAGAACCTCCACTCTTCTGGCAAGGCTTTATACTAGATGTTGGAGATTTGCTTTCATTTAGTCAGAAAAGCATTAGTGAGATCGGGCCTGATTGGGCGATTAGGTCTGGCTTGCAGTTGGCTTTCCAATTGATCCAATTTACAGGGTTGAGTTCAGGGTTCTGTGCAGGCCAGTCATGTTCTTCCACACTGTTCTCGGCAAAACCATTTCTATATGGTCCTCGTGTGCCCAGGGGGCATTATCATGCCGAAACAGTGCGACAGCTTGCAACATGCCATGTGCCAGCTGGAAAATACAGCCCTGATGACAAATTACCTCCTTACACAACTTTTTCTAAATAGCTGGGCTTAAAATAACTGCATTGTTAGAATTCTAAAAAAATGTACTCATTAAAGAAATTCACTAATTTTGTGCCATTTTCTTCACAGAACCCCCCTGTCAGACAATAGCTAACAGGTGTGGACTGCTTGCTCTCTCCCCCGGCATGCTATTCAGCAACCAAATGACCGACACTGAAGCAAATTACTGGGTCAAGTGCTATCAAAACTAATTTTGCACATATAATCACACAAAATTAATTCACTGCAATCATTTGATGAAGATGATTTACTTTGATTATTGACTTCACTAATGACCAAGTTGGCAGTGCACAGAATGCAAAGTGGAGGCTAAACCTCTCAGTTCCATGCACTGCCAATGAGTCTCCTGCAACCTGCAGATCACTGCCAAGGAGTCTCCTGCAACCTGTAGATCACTGCCAAGGAGTCCCCTGCAACCTGCAGATCACTGCCAAGGAGTCCCCTGCAACCTGTAGATAAGAAACAGCCAAGGTGAGGTGAGGTGAGGTGTGGGGAGTACTACCAACATGGTGGAGACGTGGTTCACTTTGCAAAGTGGCACAAAATGTAATTTGTAATGACTACTCAAATGCTAATTATTTCAACATTTATGTTTTATGCTGATATTAAAATGAAAATATTGTTCAGATTGTGTTTGTCATTCTTCTCATTAGCAATGAGTGTAAAAAGAGAATGAAATACAGGACCACAAGGCAGTATAAAAACAGCCATCAAAAACTAAAAATAAGAATTAAATATGCCATTGACGTGATTTCTGCCAGTTAACTGTCCAGGGAGAGAGTAGTTACAAATTCTCTGTCTGACTTTTATTGGTTAATATCCAGATATAATCATAGCTACATGACACAAAAGTTTTTGTATTATTTTTTTTTTTTATGCGACTCAGCTGTAAATGTAAATGTGCTGTAGTCAGTTGTCAGGTATGAATATTAGGAAAAATGACTTTTTGAAGAAGCATTTCCATCCATGTTAAATGACAAGATAATGTGGTCGAATTGGTTTATATCACTGTGAATAGCATTCTAAGCAAAACAGTGGTAAATACATTATGTCTGTACTAAAAAAAAAAAATAAACCACAGAGAAAGGAATAGGAGAAAGGTTGATGGATGAGATCAGAGGCAGTGAACAGGCCATCTGTCCGTCTCCGTGGCGATTTCAGCCAGGAGAGGTTGCTTGGGGCATCTCCTGCCACCTTGGTCTGGGGTCAGCTTTTTGCTTTACCCTCCCTCAGGCGTGGGAGCGTGAGCAGGGCTCTGACCACCTGCCACCACCACACCCTGTGCCCTTCTGCGCTGTGCTTATGCAGCACTGAAGTCTGCTTCTGAAAATGGGCCGTGCACCTCTACCATTTCAGATAGACAGAAGCAGTACTCCTCACATGATTCATGTTACTATAATTAGTTTTCATAATAATAATAATAATAATAATAATAATAATAATAATAATATGCACTGATTAAATGTCTGGCAAAAAAGAGCCCATTGCCCATTGGCAAGCATGTGGGCTGAGCATGCTGGGAAGGCCCAGCTCTCCTGCTGCGACTTCTTCCTACAGCATAACAATGCTGCCCGCTGGTCAAAACATCTAGAATGAATCCATAAGTATTTTTATATCACTGTTAAGGCCTTATAAATCTGATAATAAATCTGACTATTCAATGTAAAAACTTAATATTCTCTGCACCCATTTACCCCTGGAAAATGCTCTTTAAGGACAGACGCTGTCAAACAGAAAGTCAACCAAGGTATTACAGAACTAATTGATGTCCATAACACGTTCATGAGTCATAAATAAGTGGGTAAATAGCATCTACTTTGGGACAGTCCCCGTAAAAAATTTGCTTTAATAAAGTAACAGGACCCATTAAACACATTTTTAGTTTGAGAGATGGATTCAATTGGCTTTAACTTTGACAACAAAAAGAAATCATAATTTTTTTCTTTTCAGTTTTTTCTCTTCAATTTACTTTCATAATGTTTGGGACAAATACATTTATTCTTAATTTGGCTCTGTACTCCAGAATTTTTGATTTGTAATAAAAAAAAAAAAATTTAAAATTCACATGCGGTTAAAGTGCAGATTCTCAGCTTTTATTAAAAGCTATAAATGAATACATTTTGGTTTCACCATGTAGAAATTACAGCACAGGTGAGGTGGGTTAACTGATTGGCTCGCTCCGCAGAAGCAGGGCTGGTCTTCACTCTACATTTGTTCTTAATCTTATTTTACAGGTTTTACTTTTTCTTCACAAACATAGGATGAAGAGTATTTTTTCATCACTTTCTTTATAGAATACAAAACACCTAATTCTGCACTCAGCTGACAAACAAATTGATTTTTGGTTCCTATTTATTTATTTATTTATTTTTGGGAATAATTAAAATGGGTTTCCTTCTTCCGTGACAAAATGCAACCTTCCTACAATTATCATCAATGAGCCTTGATAAGGAAGGGATAATTATTCACTCTGATTGTGGTCGAATCAATGTGGATTTGCATTTCAGAGAGTTTTGCAGGTTGATAATCAAGGTTTGCTGATTGCATTTTCATACAAGGTGCATGGCAAATTCAGTCTGCTCCATACAGGTCATTAGACTGCTACCTGGTTGTATTGTTGGAGAAATATCCGCCTCCACTTCCCAGGAAATAACTCTACAGGAATTAGTGGGGACACTGGATCACACATCCAAGCTGGAGAATTGGCATAAGTCACAGCTAAAATGGTCTAGCATAAAAATAGCCATTTGTACAGTGAACACAGTGAACAGACACTACCACCGTCCCCTGCAGGTTCTCTAAATTAATCTTCAAAACATTATTTTCTCCACTTTTCTAAATATACTTCATAGAAGAAGCAGATGATAGAAAGTGAGCTGATATGCCAAACTGATATTTGTGTACAGCAATGGTAACATTAATGTCATGATAGCTTCATATTTGTTTGTATGAGAATGTATAATATCAGTATGGTCAGTCAGTACTTCAAAAACTGTTTAATTTGGCATGTGGGTACCCATTTCCACCTGCTACTCAGGTTAAAAAAAAAAAACCTACCCAGACTGGCCTGATGGTGGTGCTATAGAAAAAAAAAATATCTTTTTTGGAATATAACTTTTGAATCATTTTTATTTTTTCTCAGATTCTCTGGTTCATAAACACCTCTTCCTCAATGACCCCATAAAGTCCACCAAATTGGATTTTTAGCAATTCTGCATTACCTCTCAACAAGAATACAAATTTAATAAAAACCAAACCAATGAGTGTTTTGTCCATACGATTAAGGTTAACCAAAGAAAAGACATCTGAATTGCATTTTGTGACACAGACAAAGAGAAATGGATAAGAGATGGCCGAGTAGAATTCATATTTCATTTAAATTCTGTTCATTTCAATAGTGCTTGTATTAGCAGAACACACCACAGAGCAGTTACTAAACCAGGTCATAATCAAAATGTAATATATTTCAGTTCATCTGTGAGGCTTAAAATATGACTTCACAGGAACAAAATGGTTCTTTAAAATCCCTCATTTTTAAACAATGATTTATTTAGCCTATGGGCCTCTGTCCAGCACTCTCAGAAAAAAGGTATGAAAAAGTTCCTGTAAAGGTACAAACACTTGTCACTTGGGGTACATCAAATTCTACCCCTAACCAGCAATACGTAATTAATTTGTACCTTTTTTTCTTATAAAAGGTACTTATTAGTACCCAGATAGAACATCGTATTGTCAGGGCACATTTGGCAAATTACTTTTTCCTTAAAGAACAAAAATGTACCTCAGCTGTGTCTTTATTTTTCAGGGTGGAGGGGCTGAATTTAAAATAATCCCTCTGGCGCTGGTTTTCAATAGGACTTTTTCCAATTACAGAGCATCTGGCTTAAACAAGCTTCCAAAGTATTTTGGCCGACAGTTGCGTAATGCCACTGAATGGTGTCACAACCCACAGAAATGTGCAGAAGATTGAAAAGGCAGAGGAAACGGATAAGAAGAGATGATTACAGGAGCTGTGGTGGAGATGCTGTGTCCCAGTGCACACTGAGCATGTACCAATACGCTGCCAAGACATGGAAAGCAGCTGTGATTTATTGGCAGCCCTCGTGGTTGTCAGCAATGCTCTGAATCCATTAAACGGTGTTGTAAACTAGTCTCGCAATGGTTTGGAAGCGGTCTGAAATGTTGCAAGACCATGTTGCTCCTTAAAGCAAAAATTAAAAAACCAGGTTCTATCTGCAGTGGGAAAGGTGGCATGGAAGGAGAGAGCTACTTTTTAATTATAGCATTTTAGGATGTCCCTGTTATATAACGTCTGGGAGCCCTTCAGGACCTTGGAGAGCGGCAGCCTCCGCAGTGTGTGCCTGTAGCAGAGGCTGCTGGTTCCCCACACAGCTGAGGTTGACTGATGATGTCTTCATATGTTACAGTACAGTGCCACAGCTTACATTCATTTGGAGAAATTTGCTCGAGCACAGCAATTGCACTGAACTAGGACTGCCAGAAAACAAAAAGACTCTGTTAGCCAGTCTTGGTGTTTTCAGGTGGAATTTGTTCATTTTCTTTGTTGTCTTTTTTGTTTTGTTTCACCCCCTAAAGAGGATACACAAGCTTTTGGCTGTCAGTGCTGTTTTCTTTTGTTTTCTATGTTTCATCCACTTGCAGACCACACCTGGCACCATGTGAAGCGGCATTACTCTAAAGTATGAATAACACAGACAAGGATTTTTTTTCTTGAATGTGATTTTTCCCTCTATATTTGTCTAATAAAATTTCACTGAAATTTCAGCACACTCAAATATCCAGTTGTCAACTCCCCTCCAGCAGACACTAGCCCTTCTGTAGAACTCACAGCAGTAACTCAAGGGATAAAATTAGGAAACTCGTTTCCCTGCTCAATAATTATTCCGCAGCCTCTTAGATGTCAGTAGCACAGCAACTGATCAGTTGAAGTAGTTGATTAGTTGACTCAGGTTACCTGGTTTCTTGGGTCTGAATCAGTAGCTGATCTTAAGGAAAACATTTAAAACCAGACTCTGCGGCTCTCCAGGACCAGGAACGAATGTCACTGCATGCATCCATATGAATCAAGGGTGTCCAGTCTTATCCAAAAAGAGCTGGATTGCCTGCAGGTTTTTGTTTTAGCCCAGCACTAAGGCACCTGATTCTACTTATTCTTAAAGACCAAGATTAGTTAATTAGTTGAATCATGATTCATTTTTATTTTTTGTGCAAGTTTAATGTCATACAATACTCATTTTAACATAAGATTTTCCACTGCTTCTAACAAAACCAAACTTGCCCTTGGACAACATTTACAAACTCTGCAGCGTGTCCACGGTATTAAGTAATCGCAACATTGCTGTCAATCTGTGCTTAATTTGTGACAATTACTTTGAGGTGGCATAAATGGGGTAATTGTTTGAGAAGGGCCTTGACGGAGACTACTGAAACCTCTAGCTGGCAGAGAAACAAACTTGTGACCCAAATCAGGGAACAGGACTTGCAACTCCACCCTTGTAAGTTCCTGCTCTACATGGAACCTTGCTGCTCAGGACGGAGTCAGAGTACCAGTGCCATATAAGAAATGTAGGAATGTTTATATGGTAGAACTTTGTTTTAACAGATGCCTCAATAGGTTAATGAACAAACATCTAATATGCAATAAAAAGCTGGAAGCCAAAATGTGTAGTTTCTCCAATTCCCTTTACATTTTCTTCCCAAATTAACAAAAAATAACAAAATAATTGCACAGATATGAGGGTCTTGGAGATCAACTTAAAATAAACGAGAAAAGCCTGTAGGGCTAGGCAATTGCAAGTAGTATGAACTTAAACAGGGCCAACTCTGCTAACCACCCTAGTGCAGGTGACCCAGCAAAATGTATTTTTAAAATAACCTGAAATTAGCCAGGCTTCCCAGTAACTAAATCACCACTGCTCTGACAACTACTGTACAGAAAAGAAAATGTCAAACGAAAGACCTAAAGACAAGTCGTTTCTTGCTAATCAGGCTGCTGCCATGAACAACGTAGTGATAGGCTCAGAATAGAACCCGCACGTGTGGATTCCTTCCTCTTTTATTCCCAACAGGAAGTGTGTTGTCACACCCTGGTTGGACAAGACGATAATGAACAACAGCTGCTCTCAATGACTAATTAACAGCCAGTCTCAAAGACACTGGTCAGCAGCTGATGCATATCGCCCTGTAATCAACATGTAATCAAGTCAAAAAAAATCTCGAACTGAGTGACTACATCGAGAAGAAATAAATAGGCACAAATGAAATGACGTGCCCTGAAGGAAACTAGCTACACCATAGGATATAGGTGACTGCCACAAACCACAGCATTTAATGTGTGGATAGAGACATTTGACCAACTATAATTATCTAATTATCTGTTTCTGATGCTATTCTAAAGCCAAAAGAGAGGTAAATAATTTTGGTAATCACAACATGTTAGTTATTGAGTTTGGACTCAAATCTTGAAGTTATGAATACAACATATAGGATGTAAAACCAGGAAACAGCTAATTTAGACAAAATTTTAGCAAGAATATTAATCTTTTTTTAAAACTGGTTTTAAGGCATTGCCCAGTTTATATATTTTTTAATCAGTACAGTCACATATGTTTGAGGAACTAAAAAAATATCTAATATTAAATACCAAAACTTTTCCATTCTCTGCTTTCCTGTGCATAAACACAATATACGAAACTTCAGTTGCACTCCATATGGTCTAATTACTGCCGGATGATTTTCGCATTCCATGTCCATTTATAGAGCAGGAGTTGCGTGAGCAGGGAAAGATGGGCGCTCCTGCCATTCCTTGTCAGATGACATGTAACCCTAACCCAAAAAGGCCTGTTCAGAGAGAAACACACTAATTTAAAACATAATTTAAAAAAATATATACATATATGTTTTGTCTTTTTTTTTTCTTAAAAAAAGCCTTATGTACATATGTTTGGTGTACCTTGTGGAATAATATAAAATTGCCAAAAATAGAATCATTTGGGACTTTTAAAGCAGCTGACACTGAGTAGTCAGTTGTATTATCCCATAGTTCACAGGAACATAGGTTCATACTCTGCCCATGGGGCTTTGCAGGAAGCTAATTATTCACTGCACAGCACATGCAGACTGGGAAGTCATTACTGTGTTATATTCATGAGATTACAAGGCTGTCGCAGACCAGCCTTGACAGGCTCTCTGAACTACTCATCCAATGAAGCTATCTGCCGCACCTGTTCTGTTTGACAATGATTTGACAGGGCATTCATCACTGGCATCTCCCACCATCTCCACATGTAAATGATGTTCTGACTGCCGAAGCACGCTGGGGATAATGGCATTATATGATTGTTCCCGTCGTCTGGAGAACATGGAGCGGACATCGCCGCAGTGTTCTGAGAGACACAATTTGTTTTTCCATCGCCCCTTCTGCCTTACCAGGGCTTATGAGCTGGGCAGCTGATTGGATCTGAAAGGTATCGCGGAATGATTTTAAAGTACAAACATGTTCAACAATGCCCTTGTGCCTTCACTCTTGCACTCCCTCAAGGAAAAGAAAAATGAGTAATCATTTTGCATGGTTATAATGCCATTGGTTGTTTTTTTTTTTGGACAGACAGATAGATTAAACTCTATTAAATGACCAAACATTTCTGAACTTGAGCTTTTTGCGACCAAGTTGTCTGATTTTGTCATATTTAATTGTAATTTGTACTGTCTAATGTATACTTGACAGTGCTGTGCTGTTCATATGTGAAATATGTGATGTTTGACGTGTATGTTGTGTGATTATGTCACGCTATTGTTAGAAACTGAGTTGATTTCAATGCCGTACCAAAAGCAAATTCCAGAGAGAGAGAGAGAGAGAGAGAGAGAGAGAGAGAAGGTAAGTACAGAATTGCATTGTGATTCATGGAACTTTCTAAGCCAATTGGGCGATTAGGCCTGGCTCACAGTTGCAAGATGTTGGATGGTATTGAGCTCAGGGCTCTGTGCAGGCCAGTCAAGTTCTTCCACACTGTTCTTGACAAAGCCATTTCTATATGGACCTCACTTTGTTCCCGGGGGCATTGTCATGCTGAAACAGGCAAAGGCCTTCCCCAAACTGTTGAATCATCTAGAATGTGATTGTATGCTGTAGCACTACAATTTTCCTTCACTGTAACTAAGCGGCCTTGCCAAACCATGAAAAACAGCCGCAGGCTAAAGGGTGTCCAGATAATTTTGGTCATATAGTGTATATACCATGCTCAAGTGGGTTTTATTTACCGCTTGGAGATGTTATCAGTCCTGAGGAACTCTATTATGTTGTTAGGGCCCTGGTTGTGATACCTACATAGACACAGATCAGTGGTTGCGTTAGCCGATTGAATGCAGCATCTTTGGAATCCAGAACATTTCAAAATCAGCATTTTACACCAATTCACTTACGCTCAGATAAAATTATCCATTTTTGCCATAATATGCAAACTCACAATAAATGTATGTCATTCATAATTTTATTATGATACTTGCAGGAAGACATAAGATAACAATGTTCTACCATTCTGAACAAAACGGGCTACTCTTAAAATATATTTGTGAAACCCCATTTACAGATTTGTGGAACCATTTACATATTTTTTTAAACCGTCTTGATATTTGTGAAACCCCATTTACAGATTTGTGGAACCATTTACATATTTGTGAAACTGTTTACATATTTGTGAAATCCCATTTACAGATTTGTGAAACCATTTACATATTTGTGACTTTTGCTACAGAAATACCTCCAAATACAGAAGACAGGCATGTTGAATAGCACGTGCCCATGTTGCAAATTAAAGGTAAGTAAACCCCCCATCTTCAATAATAATTTGTGTCAGGCGAAAGATGAAGAAAATGTAAATGTTTCATGGACTACGAAGTTGATTAAGGACAAGAAAATAAATTATTTAAATGTTTACATCAGCATGAGTGTAAAATATATGCATAAATGTGCAGTTTTTCAGGCATTGATGAAACTGTTAAAGGCATACTATGCAGGATAATGAAAATCCTGACCAGATGTCATCTTTTTTTTCCCTAGATATTTCTTCTTTTTGACACCAAAAATATCCATCCAGGCCAGATTTATAAATGACCTGCCCACTCACCCTTCTTCTTTTTTTGAAATCAAATATATGGTCACCTTACTAGAAGCAAAGCTCGTTTGTCTTTTATTCAATCAGACGCATGCTCAATGTGCCGCTTTGCCTGGAATAGATATTTAAAAGTATTTTTTACAGTGCATATAAATTCTGATGGATGTGTCAGCAGACCCTTCCAAAGCCATACATCTGTGCCTCATAGTGGGCACGTAATCTATTGTTTAGTAATGGATTATAATTCCAAACACGGTGTTCATTAGCTCAGCAATGCAGTTCCCTAATTAACTGTCAGAAATGCACTGCAGCGAGAGTGATGAGCAGCATGGAGAGGCCTGTTTATAATGTTCTGACACAGACTGCAGGGCACATGCTCAGGAAAGCCCCTTGCGGTTTGTTGCTTCGCCTAGCACTTTGGTGGTTCCTGACGGTTTCTGAGAACCAAACTGGAACAGTTCCTGAACCAAACTGGAATGGCTCCTGAGCCAAAGAGGAACAGTTCATGAGGTGAACTGGAATGCTTTCTGAACTGTGAATGCAAGTGGTTCAATAATATAGCACAAATAGTAGTTTTGTGTATCACCCCCGGACACTTGTGGTCAAAGAGTCTATGCTGCAGGACATGTCCTGTTTATATATGTGATCTCTTAGCATTTCATTTCAAACTAAAGGAGAACAACTTCTTTTTTGCATTTTCACCAAGATAATTGCTTTTGTGGCACTTTATTTCTCCCTAAATTAGGAAAATGAACAAAGATAATTTTTCTAAATGGTACAAGTGTCTTGTTTCAATTAAGCCATTTTGCATGTCTCTGTGAAGCTCACATCTGGAGTTATAAAGCCTTAAATAGAACACCACCTGAATGGGTGAGGATTGGCTAGATTTGGCATCTGCATGAAGGGGTTAACTGTAATTCAATTACAATGAGTCAATCTCAGTGAGGGAATTATCAGTCATCAGTCAAAAAGAGTTGTTTAGTGGATCAATGCATGAAAAGATCAGACAGTAGACAAGTCAGTGATTGACAAGATCAATATTTAGATCACTATTGCCAAGGTCTTGACTTTTCTGAAAGGTCAGGTGTTCTCAACTCATCCATTTGCACACGATCTTCGCAGGATGGATTTTATATTTTTATTACTTGAAAAAAAAGTGAAACAGAAACCTAAATAATCATTACCCTTTCTGAGCTCCCAGGTGTTCTTTGACTCATCCTACTTTGACTAGCAACCTACACCTCCTCCAATTGGGTCTGTTCATTTGTTTGAAAAGCAGTCCTGTCAGCAGTCAAACCCACACTTGTCCAGGCTGCATCTTGTGACTGTCCCCTGCTGTGATAGTTCCTATTACTCAGGCACCCAGGGGTGTGACTGCACAAGCTCAGATGGGGGTTGCCATGGTTCTAGCTTATTCATACATTAGTCATTGAGGGCAACGAAATACGTCAACATGGACTGCCACCGGATGGGGAATACATGCAAAAAGATTTATATGCTACAGGTGAGCAATGTGTAAATGCAATGTTTTTTTTATTTTTGGTACCGATATGCACATAGAATCTATTGTGTATAATTTATTTACGCAATATATTTCCAGGCTGATAAATGTCAAATCAAAATGATGGCAGATCAGTGGCAGGCATATGCGTTGTGTTGTTTATGCATGTTGTTTTGTATGCTCTCCTTTGTTTGTTTGTCAGACAAATCTACATTTGACTTTCACAGTTCTGCATCAGTAGTTTCAGAACAAAGATGCGGCAAAAAAGTACTCTCATTACAAAAACTTTCAGTAGCATGGCTCATTCTTCCTTCAGACAAAGAGGATTCACAGATAAAGCACTTTCTACTCTCACTGAACATAAAAAGGAAAAAAGCGAGACCCTTGTTACCATTTCAAATTGAGATCACAGTTTTTGTACAAAATCTGGGTTGTCTAATTTCCGTCTGGGTTCGTCTATACTATTTCTGCTCTGGTTCTGAGGATGAATGTTCAAAGGGTGCCAAATAAACAAGCTTAGAAGGTGTCATTTTAATATAGCAATCTGGAATTGCTAACCAGTATCAAGTTGGGGTGACTTGATCTACATAGTGCAGTATAGCTAATTCAGTGATGTATATCCTCCCAGTGTCCAAAGACTTCCCATGATGTATTGTTGTCCTGTCCATATGGTATGACAGGTCTGTGTGTTAGGTCTGTTATTTCATGGGACTTGTAGTTAAAATATTTTTAAAAAAACATCCATATCTGTAGTCCAAATATAAAATAGCTTAAATCCAGTTAGATGTAGGCCATAGCAATCTGAACACCAGTTCATCCTGTCCATATCAACTGTGGCTAGGAATCCTGTGGGGCACCGCACACGTGGCTGCAGAATGTCACGGGGTAGGAGAATTTCAGGGCGTTTGAGTGCTGTGTTTTTTTTGTTTGTTTGTTTTTTTTTAAACATTCCCCCAACCCCCGTTCATATTTGCCCGGTATGGCCAGGGAGATCCAGGGAAAAAAACTATCATTTAAAACTATTAACCCCTTAGCGCACATGCCAAATCTTGCCAATCCTTGCCCATTTAGTTGGTACCCTATTTAAACTATTAAAAACGTTTTTTTTTTTTTTTTTTTTAAAAGCCAACTTCATTTAGCAAGTCCTCTGGAACCATGAGAACCTTTGAGGTGGGACCCTGTTGGCATTGACTTAACCGGTCACAGAAGGAGGAAAGCTTAGCACCGGTGTGGAGGAAGATTTTATGGCCATTAGAATCACCCACCTCGTGAGGCTCATAATTTTCTCTACAGCCATTAAACCATACAAACTGGGCATGGCATTATGCTCTGCAGTAATTGGGGAGCCCATGGGCTCTTTTGGGCAGACCCCATTGGTGATTTATTTGAAAAAAAGGGCTCCTCTGGACTGGGGACACATTGCAGCAGTGGTTGATGGGATGTGGAATATCTCTACTCAGAAGTGTGTTGTCACAGATAAAATGGAGATGTGTGTCTGGTACAAAACAGGGAGAAAAGGAGGCGATGCCCTATAACTTTATAACAGCATGGAGCCACAGTATTATGAAATAACAAAGAAACCGCTTTGTCACCTTTGAGCCAAGTGCTAAACCTGAAAGCATCCATCCGCATGAAAGGATGATCAACAATGTGCAAGTTTATCACCCAAAATAGTCTGTAAGACAAACAGGTTAGTCACAGTGCCACCACCATATACCCAAAGTAACTGTTACTACTGCTACATGACGACTAAAACTCTTAATGCTACTTCTGCTACCAAGACAAGTACTGCTACTTCACCACTAAACCTCTTAACGCTGCAACTGCTACCATGACCAATACTGCTATTATTACTAAAATTGTTAATGCTACTAATGCTAATATTACCATCACTATTGCTAAATCAATACTAAATCTGTTAATGCTACTACTATTACTATCACTCTTACTTGTACATCACTACTAAAACTCTTAATGCTACTACTGCTATTACTACGAGTACTGCTCAATCACTACTAACACTCTCAATGATACTGCTGCTACCATTAATACCACTACTACTCCATATATTGTGGCCACAACTACTATGACCATTGCTATCCAATTCAACTGTGACTACTTTCAAGAACAATTGAGGAAAATCAACAGTAAGAATATCAGTGATGATCAGTGACGATACAGGTTTCTGAGAAAAGGAACATCCCAACAGTTTCCTTCACAAGGCTGTGATGAGGTGTCATTGAGCTCCCACACATTGCTACATTGAGGTTCTCATGCACTGGTTGTGCCTGTGTGTGGTGGTTGTATACTGTTTCTATATGGTGATTCTTCATTAGGTCTGTCCCATTGGAAACCGTTTGTTTTCAATGGCCTTATTCATTTCTCCACCCTTTTCACACGCTAGTGAATGGCAGGAATGAGTAAAGCACAGCAGGTCCCCGAGTCCAGCAATATGACTGCAAAGTTTCTTTCTTCCTGAGAAAACAAACCAGACAATGACTGATATTTTCTGGGGATTTCCAGGAAAGAAAAAAAAAAAAAACGTCTGACAGAAAATTGTTTTTCCAAATATGACCAAAAGCATATCCTGGAGTGCCACTGTGAAGTTAGCTGTGTGTGCGGATTTGTGTTCTCAGAGTGGAATCGGTGAGTCTCAGGAGTTGAGCTCTCCCTGTCAGTTTATGTTGGAAACACACTCCCACTTCTTGGGGTCAGTGTTTCTGTCTCAAGGGAGCTCACGGCACACAGACAACACTGTTACACTGACAGCTGCCAAATGAATCCTGGGGAGGTAAACTAGACACTAGACTACATAACGTTGAGGTAGCAGATTCCTATGCTACCTCAAGGTCATGTATGCTATGAATCTTTCTGGATTGGTGGACAGCGAATGTAGACATTAACATGTATATCCACTAAGGCAGCCTGCAAAGGAAGGATACTGAAGATTCATTAGCTTGTATCACCTGCAGGCATTAACATACTCATTAAGTGCAGATTTTGTGGGAATTAGAATCACCCATGTGTCAATTTGTTTTGTACTGTTCTTCTAATTTTTTCTTAGCATTCTTTCCGTTGTCGTTCCATCTGGGACACCAAAATATTTCCATAAGAAGTAAAAGAATTATCTAGAATCCCAATCAGAACAGAGAGCTCATTTCACAGGCAATGTTTTTCTATTTCCTTCAGCCTAATCCCCTTAATACCCAGTAGTTTGAAGGGAGTGCAGTGCTCTCAATATGCGCAGTGTTAATCAGTATAGTTTTAGTCCATTTTATAAACATTAAAATATCTAATGTGGCGAAGGTGCTGTGTCATTTGAATTTATAGTTTGTGCACAGTGTGGGACACAGTGCTCCTTGCTTAGGTCATCAGTATCTTTCAAGTGGCCATTCTAAATTGGGATTAAGAAACAGGAATTATGTAATAAAAATATATGTGCTTCATATGTGGGGGGCGACATAGCTCAGGAGGTAAGACCGATTGTCTGGCAGTCGGAGGGTTGCCGGTTCAAACCCCGCCCTGGGCATGTCGAAGTGTCCTTGAGCAAGACACCTAACCCCTAACTCCTAACTGCTCTGGCGAATGAGAGGCATCAATTGTAAAGCGCTTTGGATAAAAGCGCTATATAAATGCAGTCCATTTACCATTTAAGACCGATATGTGATAATGGATTGAAAATTTAACAAGGTGAGCAAAAAAAACCCCAGAACACTGTTCCTTCCCCGGAACCTCAAGTGAAAATAACAATGCGTATTCATTTGTCGAAATATTCTGCTCCCCTTTACTTATATCTGGACTGGACCCATCCCTTTCGCTTGTTGCACCACCACTAGAAGAATGGCTAAAACAAACCTTTAACTTGTCAGACATTGTTAGTGAGACAGAAAGCAAGTTTGAGTTCTTTCTGTGTACCCAAGGCCTTGATAAAGGAAAACGCATTGAGTGAGAAAGCCTTACATATTCACATGAATCCACTGAGAAGAATTTTTAATGCTTTTTTAAACAAATGAGTAATTCAGCTTTGATGATGTACAATACATAATTATACTATTAAAATGCAAACCTTCTGTAGAAGTATTAAACCAAGTGATGTGACTACATTTGCATATTGACAGCAAGCGAGCAAGCAAAATGGAGGAGATGCTTAACAGGCAAGGTTTCCATGGCCAATACTTAAAACACAGCATGAATAAAATGTCCTGGTTTGTCACGTTGAGTCAAGACAAAATATAATGCCAGGGTGGCAAAATTCTCCTGAATGAAGAGGTTATCTGCCTTCTTCAAGGAAATAGAGAAATCAGTTTCTGAGATGAAACCATAAAAGTTATATTCTGTCTGCCGAAATGTCTGTTCTTTATAACACCTTTCCATTCACGCTAGGCTGAGAACAAAGTGTTTTTCTGAGCATGGTCTTCCTTTTGTTGGGCTGTCAGATTCTGTGCATTTTTACATATAATCTGACTGCTTGTAAATTAATTCACATCTAAATTATATATCATACTTTCAATTACCTTGCAATGAGACCATAAAATGTATATACAGTACATATTCCTAAATAAATCCATAGAAACCACACTTAAATTGTAAGAAAAACGTACATCTTTTATAAACATATCATATATTTGGTGTCACTTTATATAAAGTATTTAGACTTAATTCATCCACAAAGCATGCATAATGCATTCATCATCATGATGCAACATATTTATGAATCATACTTAGGCAAAGTGAATGTTTTTTGAAAGATGAAATTGCATGTTTGCTATTCTCAAAATTAACACACAACATGAATCTCCTGACAATAATGATTGCACACATACATGCCTGATTTTCTAAAGATGTTATATTATTGAAGGGATTATAAATGTTTCACAAAGGCTTTGTAAATACATTCTTTGTATAAATATATTTTATTTATTCCTGCCAAAATAAAGGAAACATTAACCCTTCTCTGAAGTACACAACAAATTGTTGTTGATGAAACTGTCAGTTCATACCTATTGCTATTTTTTGTCAACTGATTCATAGTTTCAAGTCTGCTTTGCCTTCTATCTCAATGCAATGCATGGACATTTATGTGTTTTCAACCACAGTTGCTTGTGGTTTCCCTCAGACCTCCAGGCCAACATCACCATTGCCACTGTTCATTGTGAAGCAACATTAGGTCCCATCACTGACACCCTGCCAAATGTGTCCCAACAACTACCCTCTTTCAAAGACACTGAAATATCTTCCAGCCATTGTAGCCAAAATAATGAGCAACCGGGCCTGCCCAGAATTTTCATACACAATCATAAGCATGCTGGGATGTTAATTGCTTGGCCAGTTTTCTTGTCATTATTGTAATCATTATACATTCCTGTAGTTATTTCATTTAAACACATTTTATTGTGAAAGGTAGAGTAGCTGGAATAGCCTGTGCTTTATGTTAATTCACATTAACATCAACTGGACTGAAGAAGGAGATCTGTGTGATCAATGATTAAATTCCTCATTTAAAGTAATAAACATAATACTGAACTACTGTTTTCTGTGTCAACTGAAAAATTAATTCCCATGCTTTCCGGCTGAGTTCCAAGAATTCTCATTAACAGCCAGCACGTATCCCATTCCTGTCAAATAAAACAAGAGGAGAGAACCTAAAGGAATAAAAATGAAGGGGGATGGATTGGCTCGGCTAAAAGGGAAAAAAAAGATCCCACTCATCTTGTTTGTGTACTAGCTTGTAGAAAAACAGACTAAATAATTTACTACCATGCTCTTTACCATAAATTGATGGGTCTTTGGACATTGTGGGGATAAATGAAGACCATGCACTGTAAACCTGAACAGTATGACTCACGCATAAGAAGAGAGTGCATCATAATTAAAGTCTGTGAAATAGTTAGCCCAAAATGAAACAACTGAGTACTCTGAACTAGAATGCTAGTTTTAATTGTCATGGACTCATATTGAGTGGTTTTATTATAATAATTTAATTTACTATAATAAAAAAATAATTGTTTTAATTTAACAAACTTATGTTGCCCGACGTCATATATGTGCAGATGTTCTGGCAACGTCTCATGCTTGGGAAACTATTTTAATATGCTGATATATCCTCATTTTACTGTGCTCTAAATGTGGGTATGAGGATTTGTTTTCTTTTAATCTGTCAAAGGAGCAATAGCTAAACATATAAGTGAGTTATTTTAAAAGATTGTTCCTTGCTTGAGTTACCACTTTGTATACAAATTCTAATGAGAATATGTACATTCACAGACTACATATTAAATACCCCATCCTTCAACTGTGAGAGTAATCAGTTGATAGTAATGGATGAAACATATGTAAGATTTTTGGTGTGATTTTGCCTTGCCAGGTTTGTCCTTGCATCCGCAGTAATGTTGGTCATCATTGTGACAATTCTCTTAGAAGTGTTGTTCTTCAAATGGGTGTCAGTAAAAGGCCCAGCTAGAAAGAAGCCCTTTTATATTTATGGCAGACATTAATCCTTCATTATGGTGCAAGGAGTTACCTTTGTTCAACTGACCCTTTACAGCTGAATGGCATGGCTTTATGGCTTTAAAGATGGTTTATGGGTACTCAGTGCTTCCCTTGGGACAAAGTACTAATGAGGGTGTCTATCTAGCTATTAAAACTAAGTTCTGAAACACCTTAAGCCAGGTTGTGGATTTCTGTATTTCTACAAGATTTTGACCTTCATCTAGAAAAGCTTGACTTCCTTTTTTATTGTAGCTTGAAATATTTAATTGGATGGTCTATGCAGCAGCTAGGCCTTCTCTTTTCTTTTCTTCTGTATGTGATGAAAGTATAATGGTTCCGCAACAATGAACTTTAGAAAGGTGTCCCATTACACAGGAAGATCACCTTCAGCAATAAGAATACGGCAAGGATCAACGTGTGCTCATTTCATTGCACACTTTTTTAAAAGGCATAATGGCAACAGCAAATGGGATGATGAAACAATATCCCAGGGGTTACATGTCATACATGAACCAGTGGGAACTGGAATTTCAAATGCAAAGTAAGTTTTATGTTAACAGCTAAAGCTTTAATACATGTGGTGCTGCTTCAGTATGTAATTATTGACTGTAACAGTTGCGCAGTAAACTGATTTAATATCAAGCTGCTCAGAGAGCTTAGAGATAAAATACAGAAGACCACAAATCTTAACAACAAACAAGAAGTCTCAGAAATACCAAAAAGTATGCCCAGTGGTGGTGAGTTTAAATGAGGGGACTGCAGTGGAGAAGCTAATTAGATTCTAGCAGCCATTATTTCATATGGTAAATCCCAGCGTTGGATGTCGCAGCGGATGAAACATTAATCTCCTGTTGTGATGTCAGTTCTCATTCTTCTCACATTTGGGAACCACAGGAGGGTGTGTCCAAGGAGACCCCCTGTATTGCTTTGACAGGTAAAGCTCATCTGTGGGCACTGCTTGTAAGCATGGCAGTGCCTAAATATTATTCATCCTTCAAAGAGCTTTGTGAGGTTTACACAAGAATTGTTTGTAATACACAGATGAGTAAGGCATTATACAAATAGTGGAGCATCTAGATTATTGTTTGATGTTTTGGCTCCAACACTGAACTGTATTAAGAAATAGTGAAAGGGGTGGGCCAGTGAGCCATTTAAATATACCACTTCCATACCACTTCACCTGAATTGCATTGCTCCATTGCCATTATACAATTTTAAATCAAGCATTTTACAAAATGCATTCTCAATCACATGATACAATTTTGTTTGTGAGAAATTTCCTGAACAAAGCCATACAAATCATTTACAAAGATATTTTACAGTGGTCACAAAAATGAATAAAACAGTGAACAGTGCCAATGGTCATAAAGACAGTGTAAGCAGAGATACACTGGATCATCTCTAAACGAAGTACAAAATTGAGGTAGTTACGCTGGAAATGTCAGATCACTTCTGTATAATAGCATTAAGCAAAGGCAAAGGCTTGAATGATTCTAAACTAGATCCTCTAAATACATCTATCCAAGCACAAAGCTAGCCACCAGTATGTCCCACCATACCTGGACTCATAATTAGCTTAGTAAGGAGTGGGGGGCTTCTTGAGAATTTGTGTCTGCATAGCCATGCTCAAAATGAACTGTGAATGATGAAATATGATACATACAAATGCTACAAAACCATTCTGAAAAAGTGTCAGCCCCCGTTTAGAAGGGCAACAGCAAACAGACAGGGAGAGAGGCTCCCAATGTCCTGAAACATGTCCACAATATACTCCTCCTCCCGATATAGACAGAGGCCTGGAGGAAAAGATGCTTAACCTTGGGCCCCTGGACACCAGATTGAGAGGATATTCATTTGTTATGATACCCATTTATATAAATCCCTTACAGGCTTAAAAATATTCAAAGCTGAGTTTAATGCGTAGTTTCAGTTTACAGGATGGATGTTCCTGATGGGACACCCTGGGTCTTGGAACCGTTTAAGAGTAAACATCCATTTTGGGGAGATTTGAGTTCATGCTTTATGAATTTTCTAACCATGGCATCCTTCTCAAGGAAAGCTCATTATCTCAGTCTGTGCTGTGGCTCTCGTAACCATTTCCTGGATTTTCACATGTGGGTGTTTTTATACCCTCTTATTTTTTGACAGGTAACTGAAAATAACAAGCGCTACTGTTACTGTTCTTTTTCAGTCACTTTGCCATTAATTTCAGTCGTGTTTGCTCAACCTTCAAAACTCTGCATGTAAACTCCAAAACTGATCATTAAAAAACATATGGTTCAAATATCTGAGCAAATTACTCAATTGTTACTACACACTAATAATAATAATAATAATAATAACAACAACAAATTTAGAGAAATTATTCACATGTTTATGCTGCACTTCAAAATAACTAACAGATCTTTAACAATTAATCTACTTGTATGCAATCTGTGGCATGGCGTTCATGAACGATAAATCTTTTAGGGAAAGTGTGAACAATATGAACTCTCTCACCTCTATGTAACAATTCATTAATTTTGGCTCAGCTCTCAGTAAGTTGCTAACTTACCATTCGGTGACGCTCTGCTCCACCTATTTAACAATTATCACCATTGAGTAGTAGCAGAGTGTTGTATCAATTAGCCAATACAGCATTGATCCACTTGAGCAGGTTGTGCTCTCCGAGCCCTCCTGTCTGTATGATCAAAACGGTCCCTGAACTGAAAGCAGTGGCAACTGGAAATGTTGAATAAGAAATACGTGAAGGAACCGTGTTCGCAATGAGTTACTCAGTTGCTGCAGCCCTACCACTCTTCCTCACCACAGTGTCTTCATATTGCAATGAAAAATCCTTGTCTGAGTGAAATTAAAAGCATTTATGCAGCAACTATGCAAGTAACTGACAAAAAAATAATTCAGACATCATTTTCAGGATGATGAATTACCTATCTAAAGCAACTTTCAAGTCTCTGCAAGTTTATTTTCATACATCCCGGAAATGAATGGAACAAAATGGAAACCAATGGCTGCAGCAAACATAGTAAATACAAATAAAAAAATCCAAAAGGCTGTTGTGTGCTTTGCACACTGGTTTGCATCAATGTAACGTACACAAAATGTATAGATGGGCTTCAACATCTCCTCCTGGTCAAACACGCTGTGTTTGCTTTCAGAATAGGTGAGGAGACTCAACGCAAAAAGAAAAAGTAATAAATGAAAGTTAATAATTGAAATGCATCCATGTGCGTAGCACTGCACAACGTGTAGGCTATTACCACCACAACCGCGTGTGTTCAGCGAGCGATACCACAAAACTACTGCACAAACAAATAACTGCCCCCTCCCATATGAAGTCAGTTAAGAAAAGTTCAAAGTCATTCAACTATAGCTCTTGTTTCCTCATGATATTAGCTATTGGGATAAGCTTCAGAATAATAATATTGTACAAATTTGCAAGGAACAAATATTTTGATAAAACACTTAATTCATGATTTGCCGAATATCATGTTTGGATTTGGAAACATCCCTAGTTTGAATTTTTTTCTTCCCACTGGGGATTTTTTTTTTACCTCAATTCCTTGATTTTTTGGGCTTGAGGCCTGATTTATTGTCCAATTCCATTGTAAAACGTCTTTGTGACAGTGTCTCTGTAAAAAGCGCAATACAAATAAAGTTGAATTGAATGTGATACTGCATAAGTGTGTGTGTGTGTGTGTGTGTGTGTGGCTGTTTGTGTGCTATATATGTGTATCCACTGAGGTAACTCAGCCAGCAATGCTAGGACACTGACCTTGGAAGGCTGTAGGGGTCAATATCTGCATGAGGCTTCTACTAAAACAATCAATGTGGAGCATAGTGGGAAATATTTATGGAAGTTTTGTGGGCACATTCTTGCAGAGTAGAAGAATTGTGGGAAATGCTAGCACTAGAAGAGCATTATGGGAAATTTTGCAGGTCATTAAAAGGCCCACTGGTGCCAAATAGACTGCTTTAATAAAAGTGTAAATGCAATCTTTCTCCCCTAATGCCCTTTGAGGCTCAGTATTAAATGTGTTAAATGCTATTCAAAACTCCATTATCCTACATTACAACCAGCCCTTCTACCATGTGCTGTGGCACATATTAATAGCCCTTTAAAAGTAGAAAAATGTGCTTGTTTTTTAATCTGTCACTTTAACTTTATTTTGTATTTGGAAACTTTCTAAAACATCATTGCTCATATTTTGAAATACTGCAATATCAATTCTACATTCCCAACCTATAGTACTGAGCATAGATTCAGCAAAAGATCAAAGGAATCAGTTACTATGAAAGGTATAGTGTATTATTGGTAGTGGTTAAACTGTTATCATCAGTACAGATTCCATCAGCGGAGTAGCATCACTAACCTTGTCCAGGTGAATACCTACGGTTTAACACTTTACACGAGCTGTCCTTTCTACACGTGCTGTCCCTACTGTGGATGGAAATCTACCCTTGCCAGTTTTTAAAGCGTTTAAATGCAGATTTCTCTTATATTTGTTGATTTTATTTTCCTTTATTTTAATTGCATTTCATTGCATAAACAACATATTTATTTCTTATTAATTTATTAACCAAGAAAAGCGACAAAGTACAAAAAGTTCAATGTCGAAACAAACATGCAGCAGCACAATAAAAGACAGAAAGCCTGTTAATTCAAACCCTAACATAGCCTACTACAGGGTACGACAACTGCACTGTACAATTACAGCATTAAGAGCAAGATATTATTAACAGTATCCCATGAGTTCTGTCCAATACCCATTCATTATATATTTCTGTAGAGCACCCCCACCCCCTACCAAAAAAAAAAAAGAAAAAAACTTGACCGCATACTTATTGATTGAAGTGATCTTACATTGTTGGAAGTAACAAACTCTACAGGAAGCCATAGATCACCTGCCTAGATATCAGCGGACTTTAAACTGCCCTAATCACGCTTGCTTTGATGTTTGTGGAGGGGATGGCAGACCGCATTCTTAGAAACAATATAACATTGTATTGAATTCACTGTTTCTCTCTCTAAGGCCACAATCTAAACACCAGATATCTGACAGCTGTATAAGCTGTGTATACCCATATGAAGCCTTATAGGATGTGTATACCAAGGCAGCCTCTTTGCTTCCTGAGTGAGATACATTATCAGCTGAAAAAAAATGTATTATTATTTTTTTTGCTCACCACTTTCTCCAGATGTTTGGCCATATGTATGCTATCACCAGAGCAGGGATACAACCTTTGGATTTTGCAGCATTAGACCTGTTTTATTGGAGATTTGCAGCATCTCCTCTTGCAGCAGGAGAGATTATGGCTTCACAAGACAAAACCCCCCATCTGTCTGCCGGCATAGACGTCAAGAGAGAGCCACTGTGTCCTCTTAAAATATCAAGGCCTTTCACTCAAATGGTTGTTGTTTTTATACTTTCATTCCTGTAAACAGTTGTGCACTCAAATATTAATCCCCCACATGGCATGGAGCATTGCGCTAATGTACACTAAATGTCCTGAGTGGTAAGGGGAAATCACAGCATGTTTACTGCGACACAGTGACCTACAGAAGCCTCCATCGCAGATGTGAGCATGTCAGTCAAAGAGACATTGTTTTGGCTGAAACGCTTGGGGTTAAATTGAGATGAAACCCCTAAATACCCCCGGAATAGTAATAGTATTATATGGGGGGGGGGGGGGGGGTATTTAGGGGCCATGTGACGGCAGGGCGATTAATGGCACTTTAACACAGTAAGCGCTGCTGGAAGGTCAGAGTGGAGAGCTATTTATGTCTCTCCTACAGCTAATCACATTTGAAGACAATATCGGCCTCATCTAGAGATGGCATTTAGATCCCCCGCCTGGAAGATAACCCAGCTCTGAGTCTGACATCTGCGCGTGGTAAATAACAGCGCTAGATGAGATAAGAGATGCCATTTGCATGCGCTGCTGACACCTGTGTGATTATAACGGTTCTGAAGTCTGACACCGTTTTTGAAATATTTATTTAAGGCGCTTTGCTAGAACATCATTCTTGTGGAATGCAGTAACATTCAGTTCAGTAACATTCACAAAAGTGGACAGAAACATCAAAAGAATGCAGGCTATTTCTAATCTATGAGCAATATAAAGATTCTTGTGTGCTAAACAGTCATGTAGGACTGTACACTATAGTTAACCATCTGGTCCTCAAGGCCAGCAGTGGCTCCAACCCCAAATCCAAATGTAACTAATGCATTGCAGGGTACTTGCCAATAAAAATCCCTTTAAATGCATTTAATTGGTCAGGAAATTGTCTGTCCTGTCGACTTGACATTTACACTGCCTAAACTAAAATGAATGTACATCCAGGCTGTAGCACTCACACTTGCAATCGCTTATGAGCATATTCATACGAAGGATGGATCTCATTCCTTCATATAAGAAATGTGCCAGTGCTCTAGTCTATAGTCAGTCAGAGCCTCCTACTGTTCAATTATATGGTCAATGTTGGATTGGAGCTATAGCTAATAACTATAGTCTAACTCAACATGTATGCTCATTTAATGGTTCTTTATTTGCAACGGAGGGAGCCTGATGTTATTTCAGTTGAACTGTGTGTGTTTGGATTCCTGCCAATTGTAAATAGCAGGTTGAGTGCTACAATAATACCTTCAGCCATTTTTTTTATTCACTTAAACGATCCTGTGGAGAGGCAGTCCCGATTTCTGCACCACCATCCCATACTATGTTCAAATGTATTGAGCACAATATGTAATAATTGTAATAATTGTAATAATACCCCATTGAATCCATTTTATTTGGTGGAAATGATCTGTTGACAACATTTGGTACGAGGCCATTAGGAATCAATATCATCTAGTCCCGTCTGTCTCCTATCAACACTTTCCCAGCCATCTGATGATTACTCATGGATTCTCTTCCATTGAGATGCCTGTCATGTCTCTGTATTGAAACTACAGGGAAGTGTGTGTTAAACGGCACTGACCCAGGCCACCACAGATCTCCCGGCCTGCCACCAGTGGTCAATAATAAATGGACCACTGATGGCCACTCCCTTCAGGGACTTTATGACCAGCTACGGTTTATGGCGAGCAGGTGGAGAGACGGCAGCCTTTTAATCAATAGCTCCCAGACCTTTCAGGGAACGAGACTACATTTGAATGATGCAAACGGGAAAGGTCAGGTGGTGATGCCATCTGTGCTTTCCTGGTCATATTTCCTTAGTTTAATGTACGCAGCGCAAAGGACGGTACATCACTCAACCCAGTGCTACACAAAAGCCGATTGCATAGTAGGTGACCTGACAATGACGGATGATTTATGCGCTGGTTTAGAAGCATGTGTCACATTTGTTTTGCTTTACATAATTATTTTTGACCATTAGTAAGAAAAGTAAAACTGGCAGTGTAGTTATGTAAAGTTTTATGATGAAATGGCGACACAAAGCATGAAAAGTGATGCACTCCTTCCTTCTGACCAGCAGGCGGCTGCTTCTCCAAAAGCAACCGTAGTTTGTTAACGCAAAAACTCTTTAAAGGTCTGCCAAAGAGATGCTCAAGGACACCTGCTTTTAACTTGCTTTTTGATTCATGTACTTGCCCGTCAGACAGACATTTATTTCTCATTTCTTTTACAGACGCTGTGAAGTTGTGGAAATCTCAGTGCCACACTGATGGCCAAGTCTTAGAAGCAGCAGCAGCAATGTCATAAAACATTTTTTTTTCCAATAATAACACCGTCAACATCAAACGGCAGCAGGATGCTCAGAGAAACTCCTGCATCTCTGTGAACAGTGCAGCAGGAGAGGAGCAGGAGAGCAGCAGGTGAACAGCAGGAGAGCAGCAGGAGTTTTGCTGCCACATTCCCCAGCATTGCTGCCATGTCCTGCAGCTCGCTCAGCAGGAAAATGAAAAAGAAAACACTCTGCATGTCCCATTTCTGTGTGCTTCCTGCTGACGCAGTCTTCAGTTGCCACATTTTCAAAAGGACAAACTTGCATGCATTATTTTCTGGACACACACATACATACATACGCACACACACCTACAGTGTTCTAGTTCTAGAAATGATTCCACCCTTACATTTTCTCACTCGAGTGACCAAATGATCATTCTGTGCCATCCCCCAAACTTTGAAGCATCCCTCAAATGAGATTTCTCTCATAAAACATGGCATGATATCATCTGCAGCCTCTCCTTTCTCATTCTTCAGGATTTCAATCCTTTAAGATGCAGCCCGGAAATTAGATTGTGCACAAGTCCTCTTTGGCAGTCTAGTGGGGAGCGCTCAGTATAAGATTTTATTTGAAGATTGCCCATGCGACTGGTAGGCTCTTTACGCCAGCATCCTCATGCTCCCCTCTTCGCCCCACCCTCCCATTCTGAATTCAGCAGAACAATAAAGGGAAAATATGTGGAATCTAATAATATGGTACATATTTCAATCTCATGAAAATTCATTGTGACAGAGCAGCTGAGGAACACTCCTCTTTTATGAAGCTTATATAAGAGGCCCCATCTTCCAGTCTCAACCCTGTGTCATATCTGGTTTATCAGTGGAGATCGACAGCGGTAGCAGCGCTACTGAATCCACACCATCCTGCAAATCAAACAGGAAGCGAGTCAAATTAGAACAGATGACTTGCGTGCCTTGGGGGAGAAGCCAGTGATGCCCGAGACATCTCTTTGAATGCAGCTTCTTAATGGAACATGGCTGCTTACTAACTCTTAATTGACTATTGGATGTGAAGCCATGTTATGCATACATGCATACATACTCATCTCAAATGCTACTGAGTATCTCCTCCTTAAAGAAACCCGCAGGCACAGCTTGCATCTTTTTTGGTTCATGGACATTTAGAGACAGAGCTCAGAAGTTATCCAATAACAGACCTTAGACTTTTTATTAATAGGGTTCTGTCTGTGTGGGTGTGTGCACTTATGAGGAATGGGGCCTAAATAGGGAATAGAGAATGATTAATTTCCTTTTGTCTCTTTCCACATTAGTTGAGTGTGGGTGCCCACAAGTGCATGTGTGTGTGAATGAGAGAGAGAGAGAGAGAGAGAGGTGTGTGTGCACACGTGTGCATGGATGGAAATTATTATAATGGAACATTAATATATGTATGTGGATTCAACTTAACGGCCAACGTTTTATTTTGAAAAGGCTTATCTAACCATATCCCTCAAAGACTGTCTCTTTCATATGTACTTGGTAGATGTATCCTAACAAACATCCAAATTGCTTTAGAGCCAGTCATATTTTTTCCCCTTCTAAAAGAATCCTGGTTTTAGTCACCCATAAAAGAATGATAAGGTTTTGTTTTGTTTCCTTGAAACAGTTACAACATGGAGTATAGAGAAATTATTCTCGGCTTGTTAAGCCATGAATTGATTGATGAACCTTTGATTATTCTATGATATCCAATCAGAGGTCCGTTTTCCGATGAAAAATTTAGGATGTGCAGAATTAAATGAAAAATGTGCATGCAGATATTTGTCTGTCAGGTCACAGATACTGTATATCACACCGCAAGCGACAGTGTGACTCCAAAGTAATCCAAAGAGCTAAATGAGCTTTCCTGCTGATAAGAAGTCAGCAGCCAGCTCCTGTGGTTTCTTAAAAGCACCAAGGGGATATGACTGTTGATCAAAGAGACTCCAATAAATCCAGCTTCCCTTTTAACTGTGGCTGCTCCTAATCAAGTGCTGTTTCTCTGACAGGCAACGATCATCTTAGAGGGCACTGCTCATCTTACAGGGCACTACTCATCTTACCAGGCACTGCTCATCTTACCGGGCATTGCTAAGACTTGGACTTATTACCTTACAGGGCATCACTGACCCATGCTGACAGTCCCAAGAGAAATACATTCAAAAACCTTGAGGCCTGCTTCAGGGACTGTGGTTCTAACCAAAAGGTTCCAGGATCAAATCCATGTCAGGAAATCACTGTAGCAAGAATGGACGTAGTTACTGCCTAACTGTATAAGTGTGCAAAGGCAATTAGAGTAATGCTAGAGAATGGGTTGAATGTGAGAATTGGTACAGTACAGCTATTTATTATATTTTATTTAGGTCTAAAAAACAGTTTCGTGTTCCTTTCCAATGTGTGTGTTCAAAATTAAGTACATTGCATTTTTTAAATTGTTTGGCAGTGTAGTACCAATGAGAACAGAAAAGTGATTGTGCAAGTGAGCGAGTACTTGTCTGAGACAAACTCAGCTTTTCTGAAAGGAACTCAATTTAACATGCTTCTTCCAGGCTGTGTCCAGACAAAGGTACTGTATAAGTTTAAGCTTTAAATTCACTGGTCATCTGGAGTTCAAATGTCCCTTGAACTCAACAACCAACTGCTGCTTATTTCCTTTTGCACGACTGTAGTTATACGTATGTTGGCACCAGGTCTAGCCTTGCTTAGCCTAGCTCATAGCCACTACATGTCTGAAAAAGAGTAGCCAGAAAGGGGGCTGATGGCTCCAAAGCATCCCAAAGCTGATGCGGAAATTAATAGGGATTCTGGTTAGTAAATGGCGAGATTCAACAGAAAGACGTTCTCTAAATAGAATGCTCAGGTATCTCATATTTCCAAAACATTTTCCCTTTATATTTTAAATGAGTAATATAAATAAAATATATTTTGAAGTGTATTTTCTTTTTCTCCCAGACTTCCTGTCCTCAAGCAGATGAAACAGCCATTTACCCCCATAGGGGGTGCTTTTGTGCAAGGGCTCAAACCAATGGTGACCACAAGCTGTTATCATCTGCTTAAGACTTAATTCTCAGTGGCTGTCAGTCAGTGGCCAGCACCTTGCCAACAGCACTAGACTGCTTATTAAAAGCTGTGAGACTCGCTCAATAGAGCGCATTGGCTCACTCCCACTGCCTCAAATGTGAAACGAGGTGTGCATCACACATTTACCATGAGTGCTAAAATATGGGCCTTGCATTGCTCCTCAGTTGTTACTTTGCAAAGAGGGTGGAACCCGAAAGGTCATTTTGGAGCAAAACCCAGAGACCATGCTCAAAAACTGTGTTGACACACTTATGGTGTGATTTGTAGATCCAGTTGCTGTTTATTCTGTTCCCCAGCCACTAAACTGGTTCTGCCATTTTTTATCCTCATCTAAAGTTTGATCTCCATCTCACTATTGCTGTGAAATCCTACTGAGGAACATTGCTAAAATCATGTGTTCTCAAGGAAAGCAACCGAGCAAATTATTCATGCTTTTATATTTTCACGTCTCGATTATTGTAATTCATTATTTTCCTGCCTTAGTGTCTCTGCAATATCAAGACTCCAGTTAGTTCAAAATGATGCCACTAGGCTTCTGACTAGATCCCTCAGCAGTCACCCAATGGAACAACCTCCCTTCAACTGTTAGATCTGCAGAGTCTGCATAGCAATTCAAAAAGCTTTTGAAAACGCACCAGTTCAAATTTGCTTTCTTATAATTTATTGTTGATTTCTGTGTTTACTTTTATCTCCTGTATTTTATTTCATCATATATATTATTGTTCATTTCTCATATTATTATTATTTTTGGAAACCATCCAGGAGGTTTTGTTATATTTTAATCCTTGGTGCTGCGTTCCACTGAGAATGACGATTGCCAGTCCTGGCTATTAAAATAGTCAGCAGTTAAATAGTTAAGATGTGTCAAGCAGTGTCATGGTCTAGAAAAAAACCCTGCATTTCCACAGTTATTTTACTCTTATTCTCCCTTAGATGTTTGTGTAAGTGAGCTGAATAATCTCTAGGCAAAATATGTTGTTGCATAAATGAATAATAATTTTTGAAATACCAGCGCAAGTGAGGAATTAGGCTGGAAAAACATTAATTCATCTGGCAAGCCTATTAGTAGAGCGATAACGATGAGCCTTGGAGTTGAGCAGCTACATCTCATTGAAAAGAATGTCTCTCCACTAGGCCGTTTTGCTGGCCCAACAAGAAGCAGAACAGTTTGGAAAAGGAAGTCAGAGGTGAAATTGAGAAACTCAGAGGCGAAGAGTAATTGTTTATGATGCACAGGACAGTAGGCTTGTGAAGGGGTGGAATTATTTCACTAGCAAGGAAAAAAACATCAATAAAAAGTGAAATACAATTCGTTTTGGTACCATTGTGCTGCAAGAACCTTTCAGGTTTGGTTGCAGGCATAACATTTTTAATTGGGCCAGATTCAGCAAACCAACAAAAACGTTTTGATAGGTGTTAAAAAATAAGAGCCCCAAGCCGAAAATGACAGCAGACAATAGTTTAAATATGTATAACAAGCATCCCCAAGCGATCCAAGACTATTGTACGTCTCTATTGTCTCCATCACCTCGGTGCTGTTCTTGCGGAGCCTGGTTTATAATGGCAGTTTAAGATGCTGGGAAATAAAACTCTTATTGGTGATTAAGACTCTTTATGCAGCTGGGGCACATTAATGTGTCAGGGGGAGGCTGATAAACCCTCTCAGGACATCACAGGGAAACAAACCTGACTGCCTCTTCCGTGCCCTGGCAGTTTCTACAAGACTTTGTCAACCCAAAAGCCACAGCATATCTCTGTAAATCAAATCATCTCCGCTATGGCACGCGGTCCCAGTGATGTACAGTATAGTAACGCTGGCAGAGATGACAAGATGCTTAAGGGTACATAAAATGTACAACCCATTTCTGCCACTGTTGCCACGGTGAGAGAGACACAGAAGCATCATGATATGACGACCGATTACCTGTAGGCAAGTCTGTTCCATACCTCGGGATACAGGGCTTTTCAGGTGCTCAGTCTGGCTGTAGATAAGCTGTGCCATAACACCATGGGCACAACATCCTTCTCACCTGCTTCCTGTGGCTAGGTTTACAACCAGGAAGTTGCATCTCTCTAATATTCCTAACAGTCCCATATTCACAGGAACATCCTCTATTTCTTCCAAATCTGGTTCCTCCCATAGAGCATGCCCTTTGATGTGAATAGCTAATGTGTTTGAGAATGACCTACCAAATCCAGGTTTCTATAAACTGTCATTATGTCATAAATGTAATCAATATGGAAAGTAACAACCATTAAATAGCATCAAATATGATTACACATAAAATCCCCTCCCCTTCTCCCAGTCAACAATATTAAGTCTGTCCACCTTAGGGGTCATCACTGCATTCTGGTCTATATTTTGGATGCACTGAAAAGAATGTTGGCAAGCCTACATGTCACTGCCCTGTCAGTCTTCAGTACTGACTGTGTTACACATGTAAATTTATCATAAAAATATATGCTTATTTACACTTTTGTTGTTCATTTCAGGCGCCTTCCACTGACACCCACCACATTTTCTACTGACATGACAGACGACTGCATGGCTGAGCTGTGGATAAAACACAGAAGCCTGTGATTAAATGCCATCATCCCACATTCTCACGACTTTGTCTTTCCAAGTTTATTGAGAGCGTTCACACTACACTGCACACAAACCATTTTCAGCCTGACTCACGGCAGCAGCCAAAGAATGTGCATCATTAAGCTAATCAAATACAACAGGGCTGCTCACCACAGAGGGAGCCCATACCGGAAAAAAGGCTAAATGTTGATAATAAAAACAAGCAGACAGGAATCCACCTTTCTACTGTAAGTCTGTAATAATGTGTCACATTTGTTATCTGGAATATTCAATTATTTTTAATAAAAACATGTTTTGGGTGCTGACTGTGTATTTTTGCGCAAAAGCAGGCCAGGACGATACAGTACTCTGACGCACTCCTGGGGAGGAAAGGCCTCCACAGGTCACACGTCAATCTGAATTTGCAGCTTTGCTCGCAGTGGGGACTCTTATAGTACTTTCTGGGGCCTCTTGATAAACCACTGGGAGAGAGTCTTATGTAAATTACAAAACAGATAACAAAAACACAGGGGTCCAAAAGAATATATTAAAAACTACTGAGTTTTTTTTTTTTGGTGGTGGGAGAGGTAGTTGGATTCCCTGTGATTTTTGTCATTGTGACGAGTTTGCTGGTCCAGATCCTGCTGTCTATACAAACACTGTCAGTGATGGTATGTTTTGTTACATTCAGAGCATATTTTCAATTAGCTCCATCCGACTGCATGAAACCAAGAAATTGGTTTAGATGTAGATTAAAAAAAATATTAATTAGGTGTAGTAATTATTAAACTTTTAAAAAGTTCAGTGGAAGAGCAGACTTGTTTGGCAAACAATGAATATTCCATTAGAACGCTTGCATGCTAATTGGCCTCATTTTTCTTTGGAGGTGACATTCCATGGGCAAATTAAAAATGGGATCTAAGCGCCTGCTGTCCTGTCCTCCGTTCCATGCACTTGATCCCCCTACGTCAGGTAATGAGCAGGACAACACTGTTTACAAAAAAATGTGAATGGTTTCACGCAACATTAGGCTGACTTTAAGGGAACGCATTCATTTGCAGACAGGATCTGATGACGGCCAAGGATTATTGCAGAATTATTTGAAGGTGCAAAGTGGGGGTTGTGCATTTCAAATTTAATAGCTGGTTTAAGCAGTTTGGAAGGAGATCGCATACAGCAGCCAGAGCAGTAAAATGATGCTGATTGCGAGACTATCTCCAACCTTGCTCTGAAAGTAGTTTGCAGAATTTTGGCTGAAAAATTAGAGAAAATTGGAATGAATCTTTAAGAAAGATTTTAAATGGGTTAAATGTTCCTTTGCCTGCTGTGTTCAGAATTGAACACATTCTTGGCTATTTTTATTTATAGCTTTACTTCATAATCTATCCATAGTCTATTTGATCTGAGCAAGAATGGTTATGAATTGTTATACGTTTTATAATGCATGATCTATTTGGCAGTGTAACTTAAAATGTCACATTATCCCAGGAATCCTTTTTTTCCCCAAAAGAAATAATAGCTGAGATGGATCAAGTCAAATTTGAAATGAGCTTTTTCCTCACCACTGCCCCTGCTCCAGCAATTGAGATTTCGCCACTACACAGGCAACAAGGCATTGTATCAGAGAGCTTGGTTTCATTCTCACCATCGCAGGAACCGGACTGTTTGTGAGGAAGCCTGCACGGCTGCTATTTTTAACGCAGCTCTTAGATAAATCACTCTGAACCGAGCTCTGCGGGAAATAATGGAAACTGACGACGTAGAATTAATGGTCTATTTCGCACAGATTTATTGTTCTGAGAACTAAATCCTTATTGAACAAAGCCATCTCCTTGGCCAAACAATCTACATTTCCCCTTATAGCATTATATTTTATTATGTAAGCTAAATATAAAATAAATAAAATCCCTTGATTTTTCCCCTATTCAATAACCTCATTGTCTCATACTCAAATGAAACCATATACATTCTGTATGAAGGTATATACTCGCCGGTCACTTTATCAGGCACACCTGCTTATTACTGCAAATAGCCTGTGCCTCAAAATGCCAAATCATGTGGCTGCAGCTCGATAAAGCATGAGGACATGGTGAAGAGGCTTTAGTTGTTCAGCCACCCATTAGAATGGGAAACACACATGATCTAAGCAGCTTTGACTGTGGTATGACTGTTGGTGCCGTCAGCACCTGCAGCCATACGCCAGTACACGCTGTGCATGAATGAAAAAAAAAATAGCAGCAGCACAGCAGTACTTTCTTAGAGATTTAATTACATTCATTTCAAGGCATATTTTCTTTTTTGAAATGTTAAAATTACATTTTACTTTTATAGATGGTGGTCTTCAGAAAAAAAGGATGGAATGCTACAGTTCAGAGAATTGTTGTAATTGCAGGCGGCTCTCTGGCCAGCTTCAGGGACAGTTTAGCAGGAAGCCTCTCCTGTGGTCATCCCAGCTCAATGGCTAATGATAGACACTTGGTGATGTCACCAGGGGTTGAGTTAATACAGTGGATCTATGAGCTGTGAGACTCATAATATATATTTTTGTGCTGTAATCTATAGAAAATGCATTACTTAGGAAAAGAGACAGAGCTCTTGCTAAGGATGGTGCACACACAAACAATATTCCTCTCACCCTGAAACAATGTGTGGTGGTTATTAACCCGGTAAGCAAGCATGCAGTGTGCCTAATTTTTAACCATAGCTGAGATACCCATTAAACAAACTAAAGGCCTGGAGTGTTAAATGGTCTTTACAGACGCATCACACTGTGGAGGCTTTTATGTGGTGTCAGGCCCATAACACCAGTTGTTCAAAGAGAGATCGATGGGTGGATCCTTCTAGAATAAATTCCTCTGCAGACTCACTAGCCTGCCTTTCAGCAACCCAGGGGAGATCCTGACATGGGTCCACACAAGTTTATTTTCCAGTAATTGGAGTCTCTCCCAAAAGCCCTCCCAAATTCTTTCAGAGCAACCTGCAGAGCATAGTCGCAGCAAGGGGCCAGTTTAGGGATGCAAAGAAGATATGGCTTTATCTTCAGGAAGGTGCTTACCTCTGCAAGGCACCTATTCCGATGTGTGTTTAAAGACTGAAGCCCGCTAACGTCCATGCTTCTTTATGTTCTTATATTCAGGATTCATGTTTCTGCCAGTCATTAAACTGATTTATGCTACATGCCGCAAGGAAACGTCGTGAGGAGATACGTCAATACTAACCTTTTATTAGGTTAGGAAGATGTAGATTATTTAATTCAGACATCTTTTCAAAATCATTAACATTTTTTTTTTAGTTTAAAGACCTCCATCTGGCCTGCGTAGAAAACACAATTGTCAATATTTCCTGTCCTGTTTTCCTCAACTGATCCTTAAGGTACTATTGAGCGGGAACAGTTTTCCGTTTCCACTCTTAAATACTATAATATTAGCGTACACTTTAGTTAGAGGATGGAGAAGATCATGCACTTTTCTTTCATATACCTCTGGATGGTATTGGTACCTTTGGATGGGGGACAATTACCCCCCAAAGACAAAATAACATGGGAAAAAGCATTTGTCCCAATGTGCAGTCGCACATTATTACCCTGCAATAATGTGAAGTATTCCAGCAGGTTTGTTCCAAGTTCACGTTCGGAAATCAAACAGAGCACAAGGGATGCTGGGATGCCTCTCTCCAGAACTTGCTGTCCACAGGGGCTTTTGGCAGAACAAAAGCAATTGTCTGGGATTTTGAAACGAATCGACGGAAATTAGGTGAAACATGTGGAAGAGACTCTCTCTAATCAGAATCTGGCGATGGTGAAGCCTCCTCATTGGTCCGCAGCATGAGCCTGCTTAATTTGTATATATTACATATCTGAAAGAGCCACAGCTTTCATCTCGTGGGAGGGAAAGGATGGTGAACAGAATACGCTGGATTCAGGCCAACCGTTCAAACTCTCAGGCTGGAACAAACGCGGTCACGTCAGTGCGCTCTTCAAGCCGTCTCAAAGACAAAGCACTTTCTAGATTATTCCAGTGACCGTGTTCACACACAAGCCCGCAGTACCACCCCCCCCCCAACCCCCCACCCCCACACCCTCCCCCCTTGGCTGCCCTCATTCTCTCACTGATGAAATTCCAACCTAGTTTGAAATTGAATAAATCTATTGACTGAAATCTGACCTTGGAAATGAAACGGCTTACTGCAAGACAAGTTCCCATCTTTGGTCAAGATTAAATAAAACACTAAAGTTTGTCCTTTCTTGTGTTTTACACGAATGAGGCAGGACCATGGGTGCTGCAGATCAGGTTGCAAAAACATTGCAGGAATAAAGTATTTACATGTGTTCAGCATAATAGCTAAAGTATTGAAAGTTGCGCAAATCCTGTGATGTTCAGTCACAGACATTGCCTTTTGCTCCCATGTCAGACAGAGAAAAGATTCTATTACTGACTTTTAATGTTCTTAGTGAAGAAGACGACACACAGAACTGTCCTGTTATAACACAGTCTAACGCAACAAAAAAAAAAAAACAGTTGACTCAGTAGTTCTGACACAAAATAATTTCAGAAGCATGATAGCACTTTCAGACAGTTCTCCCATGGTTCTTCCATATTTCTTAAACATGCCTTAGCCGTGGCAAAACTCCAGCCGTCCTATTTCTATACCCTCCCTACCACCTCCACCCTCACCATCCCTCACCCACTTTCCATTCCCCTCCATGCCATACCCTCTTATTTAAACCCCAAACCCCCCACCACCTATATAAATTTCCACACCCTCCCATCTCCACTCTCATCATCCCAAGCACCCCACCTCCACCCCCTCCTCTTTATTAACACAGAGAGCTTCACCCTGCTTTTCTTTCTCAGCAATGAGCTTGAAACCAAAACTAAACTTTCACTTGACTTTGCTCGGCTGGAAATTTGCCGCTCAATATGCTGACAAGGTCTCCCATTGTAAAAGGAGCACATTAGCGTGGGCTTGGGGCACAATGTTGGCTGTTGTGAAGAAGTCATTGCCCATTGATTTCAGTTCTTTGCCCTTCCTCCATTCAGTGCTCAGATCAATAAGCACAGCGGGAGCTGAAGAAGACAAGACACAAGCCCCACCCCCAATAGGGGTGACACATCTTCACCTTCACAATATCAGTATCCATATTCCATATTTTTACAAAATAAAAAATGTGTTTTTTACAGATACACTGTAAAAACTGGAAAAAAATACTGTAATATCCCCTATATGCCCAATGGGATTTGATTCTTATATCAGTCTGTTGCTATGGAGTAGAACACTGCACATGGATTCTTCACAAACAAGAGAGAAAAAAATGGACTATTCCACATATCTATCTAATGTTATCACAGCCTACCAGTATGCCAGATTTAAAAGGCCAATATAATTAAGTAATAAGAAATATGATTTAATATGTGATCATTTATGAATATACTGTATTAAAGGCAGACCCTGGGATATGACAGAGGAAAAGTACGCAGAGAAACATCAGAGATTATTAAAAACCCAGAGACTGCACTGACTGGAAGCCCTGTCATGAACGTAGCAGGTTACATTTTGGATAGATGTGCGTATTCTCTTATGTTTTATGTTGTGCTCTTTGCACAATACAAATACCCTCCAGGACAGAAAGTTCCATTCATTTACTCACTTAGCTAGTATTACCATTGCAAATTGAATAAATGAAACTATAGCTTGCTAGCTAACTAATCAAAAATAGAAATGAAAATGAGGATGATTATTATAGCGAGCTAGCTAGCTGTATTGGTTTTTTTTGTTGTTGTTGTTTTTTTGGGAAAATGCTAAAATGACGCTGACATAAAACTTATACCAGAAGTTATATGGTTATACTTATACAGATACACTGTAAAAACTGGAAAAAAATACTGTAATATCCCCTATATGCCCAATGGGATTTGATTCTTATATCAGTCTGTTGCTATGGAGTAGAACACTGCACATGGATTCTTCACAAACAAGAGAGAAAAAAATGGACTATTCCACATATCTATCTAATGTTATCACAGCCTACCAGTATGCCAGATTTAAAAGGCCAATATAATTAAGTAATAAGAAATATGATTTAATATGTGATCATTTATGAATATACTGTATTAAAGGCAGACCCTGGGATATGACAGAGGAAAAGTACGCAGAGAAACATCAGAGATTATTAAAAACCCAGAGACTGCACTGACTGGAAGCCCTGTCATGAACGTAGCAGGTTACATTTTGGATAGATGTGCGTATTCTCTTATGTTTTATGTTGTGCTCTTTGCACAATACAAATACCCTCCAGGACAGAAAGTTCCATTCATTTACTCACTTAGCTAGTATTACCATTGCAAATTGAATAAATGAAACTATAGCTTGCTAGCTAACTAATCAAAAATAGAAATGAAAATGAGGATGATTATTATAGCGAGCTAGCTAGCTGTATTGGTTTTTTTTGTTGTTGTTGTTTTTTTGGGAAAATGCTAAAATGACGCTGACATAAAACTTATACCAGAAATGAAAATAGTTACCTCTTTAGTTGACGATACTGTGCAGATATCGCCCCAAAATAATGTCTGTTTCACCTTCCACAAGATACTACTATTTCCATGAAACTAACTATGTTTTATTTTGTTCTGTCTACGCGGTGAAGTTTGTCTTCACCTGCCTCGTGGTTAGGTTTGCTTACTTCTGGAAATGCGTGTGGATGCTCAAGACATTATTGCAAAGGAGGGGAGTAAGAAGTCATGTGTGAATGGTGATGTTAGTCAGACAGAAAAGGGAGTGCTGTGAAACAGGTGTGACTCATTTTCAGTGACAGGTGTGACTCATTTTCAGTTACTCTTTGCTCAATTTGCACATCTGATATTATATCCCAGGGGTTATTTTATCCGCCCTCGTTTCCTCAGTCCTCGCATGACCCAGAAATGAATAGAGCTCCTCCATCTTTAAGGGCCTTCCAATCCATTAAATGCTCCTTGGTGAAGCATGGAGCGAAGATTCTCCATTTGGCTAATACATGTTTCCTCATTTCCTCCACCCTCATATCCTTTCCTTGTGTACTTCATTGGGATGAAAGGATGCGAGGAAAGGATTCAAGGAGTGAAAATAAGCAATTAGAATGAGCCCCCACTGTCTACCTTTAAAGGCACAAAAATCTCTGCCTGGCACGAGGCCATCACAGACAAGAGATCCTGTTCAACCCTGCCCATCTACGGCCCTGCAGTTCACAAAGCATGGCAGGGGATGGGACTTGTTTTTGAAGCATGGACAGAATTCAGAATTTGCTCTTGACTTTCATTTTGGCCATCACTGAGCTTGAATTGTTTGAATTAAAAATATACATTTAAGAACTTTAATTGAATTTTCTATCCTGAACATGATGGATACAATGATTAAATTCTCTCATCTTAGACTGTGTACATGCTAAGTGACTTATTTCAGCCTAAGTGACACCTCCCCTAATAAATCTGTTCAGTGGACTGGTCCATGACTGCTGTTTTAATCGACAAACGAAGAAGCATAAATTGGTCAAAAGGTCTAGTCAGCTGAATACTGACCTCAGGCTGTATTTCCCTTCACAAGGCGGGAACAGAGGGAAATGACGTATATCCACCTTCCACAGCCCTTCCCTCCACTTCCACATCCCCTCACTCCACCTTCCACATGCTCACAGCCTCCTGCTCCCGCTCCTGCACATGGAGCATGCTCACAGTCTCCTGCACATGGAGCATGCTCACAGTCTCCTGCACATGGAGCATGCTCACAGCCTCCTGCTCCCGCTCCTGCCCATGGAGCATGCTCACAACCTCCTGCTCCCGCTCCTGCCCATGGATCATGCTCACAGTCCCCAGCGTTCACCATGTCTGCCCAAACAGCTGGACGCTGACTGCTGTTTTCCCCCTGAGTGAGCACTTTCCATCTCCTCTGCCAGGGCTAGTATTTAACCCCAGCAGGACTCTGCCCATTTTACTCTGTTAACATTAAACCAACAAGTGTGTATATCAAAACCTGGATTCAATCAACATTTTAAGACTTTTCCATCCCAAACACAATTTGACAAGTTCATTTTTGTGACAAAAAATTGATTGGAACCTGGCCAGAGATGAGGCTATGCCAAATTGCCACGATTCTTCTCCTCAAAGAAAAATTCCAACATTACTGCATTACACGAATGTGTTGCATGCACTATCAGGAATAACAATATGAGTACATATCATATGGTATTAGGTTGTAGTGTAGGATAATTGTCAGGAATCTGCCTTGCAACTTCAAGGTTGTTGGTTTCCAGGAGGGGCATTTTCATTGTTCCCTTGAAAAAGGTTTTGAACCTGAATTGCTTTAGTAAAATATCCAGCTGCATAAATTGAGTCTTTGTAACAAAGAAAAAAAAGTAATTTGCAAGCTGTAAACTCTGTATAAGATCATCTACTAAATGCCTTAAATGTAAATGTAATGCAAATGATATTGTTCAAGAAACACAAGTAAAATTAATGACAAACCTGAAACAATAACTGATGAAAGAATAATTCTGATATTGTGAAGAATACTGAAGAAGCAAATGTCGAAGCCTGAGACACAAAAAGACTAAAGTGCTTCCTCAGATTCCTCCATTACCAGCCATCGTTGCCAGAGCCTGCCAGCTTCCAATTCTTCTTGGTGTACAGGAACGTGAAATATAGTTGCCTAAGCTGGTGCAGTTTAAACACATTTTTGCTTAAGCACTCACTCTGGCTGAGTTCTTTCCTGTTGCCTGAGCCTTCGTTCCTCTTTGTTCAACACTGCTCTAACTCTGTGCAATACGGGTGTTGAGGCTTTGAGGTGATCGCAGTGTCTAGTGCAGTACAAGACTCGACTGATTTATCAAAGTAACCTGAAGCAGGACAGGGCAGTTGAGAGGCATGGGGTGACAAAACGGCTGACAATGCAAACTTGCTCCCCATTTGTCATTAGGTGGGCACCTACAGTGTGGTCTAGCCCAAACTACCCCCACCCCCCCTCCCCAGACTAATTAGTTCTTATGCAGAATAATGCTTTAGAGGAAGCCCACTCCATCATGACGTTTTTTTTTGTTTGTTTGTTTGTTTCGTGCTTCTCCTCCGGGTGATGATGTCATTCCTTGTGCTTGCTGTCATTGCTGGTCCAAATTCAGCCTCACATTAAGACTTATTTCATACATCTCTCTAGATTCTAGAAGGCTAAAATACTGGACGCTCTCTTATACCTGCACCAAGGAAGAGACACACCTGACTAATCAGAAACACGTGTGAAGCCATGTGTCCCACACATGGTAATGCACTGAAATGGGGTGACTATTTATTTTTTTTAAAGTGCTGTTATTTCTACATGGTAAAAACAAAATCTTTAAAATTCTCACGAAAAAAGTTGAAAATGTGCACTAACCAAATGTGAATTATTTGATTACAAATCAAAAATTGTGGAGTACAGAGCGAAATCAAGAAAAAATATGTTTGAGCCCACATGAAGAAACCACGCAGTGAGGCTTCACCCTAACGCACACTGCCACTTCAGACTGACTGGCACAGCTTGTCCCCAGTGCACCATTTTAAAGCAGGACCAATAATCTGTATAGTATGTGAATGGACAAAGTCTCACAGTTGGTGTTCACTATTACTCCAGATTACATAAAGTGTGGATTACATAAATCAGTGGATAATGCTCAGCACCTACTCAGTATTTTGTTTGTCGTATGGGATCGTGAGATACGATCATGTGAGGACATTTTGTTCCAAGACCCTGGCCAAGTCATATCAGAGCCTGTTTATTTGGTCAATAAAATTGTAAATAAGTCTTTTAATTCTGCATTAACAGTCCTGTAATGTAATAGTCCAAAAGGCTCTGCACAAGACAAAGGGTGAGGATGGAGAAGTAATGAAGTTTTCTGATAGGGACCCTATCTCTCTTACAGAGGTGTGATTATTTGCTCCAAAAATGAATCAGTGCTGTGACTGTTTGGACTAGGTGATGGCCTGACCAATTAATTAAAATGAAAGTGTGTGTGGGGGGGGGGGGGGGAGGTTGGATTTGCATGCACCCCCCTCCCCCCTATATCAAAATGAAGACTGTTGCTGACAGAGGCTGGCATTGGGACAAGGGCAGTTGTCCAGTGCACCTCCCTGCAGCCTTCCCCAAAAGCAAGATTAAAAAAGTAATTGAATGAGAATTCCCAGCATGAATGAGATTTAGCCTTCACAGGAGCTCATCTTGGTAGCACTAATTGAGCTGAGCAACTCTTTCCATTTCCCTGCTGTCTTTTTCTCCTCACAACAGGATAATATCATGACAAAAAGTATGGTGTCTCCCTAATGTTATGATTTGTTTCCTACAAAAGATGAAAGGTCTCACATGAGTGGCAGTGGTTAATGGGAACTGAAATGTTAACAATCCCAGTGGGGCTCAATGAAGAGGCGCAGACTACATTTACATGACCATCCTGCTGCTTTTCAGGTTAGAATAGGAGCATCTTATTTTTTGTTAAAGCAGATCAAAGGCACGCCAGGTTGGACTGACATGGATCTCAAGAGTTAAACAAAAGGGAGGGGCTAAGCAACAGGGAGTGAAGCTTAAATGAAATGTAAGATTCCTCAAGGTCGGTCCCTTGTCCAGTTATTCAAAACAATCTGCTTCTTATTTCCCATGCTGATTAATAACCCTCTCCACCAAAAAACTTTGTCTGTCCTTATTGCAACCCAGACAGGCAATTGAGTTTTCAGCCCAGGCAAGAATTACAGCCATGGCAGGCAACCCAAAGCCACCACCTCTCTGTTTTGTATGCACACTATGGCTATTGGAGCCAAAGGATTTGAAGTATAAAATGAAGAGAGAGATAGGTGGGGGGGGGGGGGGGGGGGGCACAGCTGCCACCCTTTGCTTAGTATCCAGGTACATTGAGAGGGATCACCTTCAAAGTTCAAGGGAGCCTCCAAAACAACGGTATATACAGCAAGCTTCGTAATGTTTGGGACAAAGACGTATTTTTATTTTTGATTTGGCTCTGTACTCCTGTAATTTTAGATTTCTAGTCCAACAATTCACTCGTGGTTAAAGAGCACGTTCACTGATATTATTAATTGGTACTTTTATACACTTTGTTTTCATGATGTAGAAATCACAGCAGTATACATAAAGTACACACTAGTACTTCTTAGAAAAATACAACCTGACCATCCTGTTTTGTGCGGCTAACTAGTTTGTATCTTTATCTCGCAGTGTAGCCTCTGTACATGTAGTCTGTTCATGAAGTCTTTCGACTGTGTCACTGACACATCCACCCCTGCCTCCTGAAGAATGTTTTTGATCTGTTGGACAGGTGTTATGGGGTTTTTCATGATTATTGTGAGAATTATTTGATCATAAACTACTGTATAGAGGTCTTCCTTGGTCTACCAGGTCCTTTGCGATTGCTGAGCTCAGCAGTAATCTCCTTCTTCTTAATGATGTTCCAAACATTTGATTTTGGTAAGCCTAAGGTTTAGCCTATGTCTCTGACTGTTTTTCTCAGTCTCATAATGGCTTCCTTGACTTTCATTAACACAATTCTCGTCCTCATGTTGACAAATGCATTTAATCAAGACTAGATGAAAGCTCTCTTATATCTGCACTAAGGAAACAATTGAACACAACTGACTAATCAGAAACACCTGTGAAGCCATTTGACCCAAACAGTATGGTGCCCTGGAACGGGGGGACTAAAAAGTGCTGCAATTTCTATATGGTGAAATGAAAATGTAAAAATATACCCTTTAATCAAAACTGATAAAATCTGCACTTTATGCACATGTGAATTGTGTCAAACTTTATTCTCTTCAGTCTCTGAGTAGATGATCTGATCTGATCTGATCTGTTCTCTACCGTATTTTTGGTACATGGCTGATCTGGAATCCTCTCAATTTTGTTCCTTTTTTAACTGCCCCCCACCCTCATGGTTTCTGCTTTGCCCATCTGTATGAAGTGTATGAATCACATTGAAGGGCACTGTGCATGTGTGTGTGTGTGTGTGTGTGTGCATGTGCGCATGCACCGGACAAAAGAAATACAATAAAATTTGGTCAGACACATAAATGTGTTGTGAAATGAGGTATATCAATGGTTTGCTATGGTCTGTAATCTGAAAACAAAGGCCTGTGTGATTTATTTGTTAGGGGGTAGAAAGCAACTCCCCACAGACCATGGTAAACTCCCGAAAGCCTGCTGGCTTATTAATAGAGAGCCAGGGACTTGCCAAAACAACTGAGGGATGGTCGGCGATTTGTAATCGTTTGGGTTTGGAAACAAGAGCGACAGGGTCCCTCTGAGAATGGCAATTGGAGAGGACAACCCATTCGTTAGCTGGGTGGAAAGAAGTCAGCTCCCCTTTGGGTCTGTTTGTGGATTGAATTAACACACTGCTTGCTGCATCTGTGAAGTTACTTGGAGACACAGAGGATTCCCATGAAGCCTGGCAGAGGTTATCCTTTTGCTACACCGGCGCTGTCAAAACCTATTGGTATTTTTTTCACATATTTCCAGCATCCGATTTTCCTGTATATGTCCTGTGGCATTCAGTCAGAGAGTTGTCTTGGCCACACCTACACGGTTATGTTAACTAATCAGCCCACGTGCTTTAAGGTGGGCTCCTCTCCATGGTATGGGGCGGAGATCAGGAGCACCCCCCGAGAGAGTTTGTTTTGGAGTTTTTGTTTGTCAGAGCACAGAAGACAGAGAAAGAAATGCTGCTGAAAAGTTTGGCGGGTCAGCTGAAAAACTGTCCAACTAAGAGCGGTAAACTGAAAACCTCTCGCTATGTTTTTCTTTCTTTTGTATTTGTTCTTTCATTTTGTTGTGTCAGTTTTTGGTTTTGTCTTTTGCCTGGAACCTGTGGGGAGGAAGGGTGAAGGCGTTTATTTGTTTCTGTGTTGGTGTGGGTGTGCTCTCTCTCCATGTGGCAAATTAGGGTGCAAACCTGGAACTACCTCCCAGGGGTGTGTCACGGCGTGTGAGATGTCCTTTTTGCTTTTGTTTTTCTGTCCTTTCATCATGTATCAAAGCACAGCACATCCGCCTGGTTTGCTAAGGTGTGTATTTAAACAGGTCCAATGCTGAAACATGGTAACGTAATGAGAACTGTATAGGTCAAAACATTGTTTTTATGTATCAAATGGAGCGTTGAATTATGTACAGATTTTTCTTCTCCACCAAGGTTACTATTCAACCACTTAAAATGATTTTCCTCCAGCTGACATCGTTGCTGCAACAACTCACACTCTTGGTGGTTTGGTAGCAATACCTGTTTGACAGGGTGCATAATGGGTATTTCTTTTTTCTTTCTTTACAAAGCAATGAAAATGGTATTTATGTAGAGTCTTCTGTCCTCAACAATCCTCATAGTACAAGAGTTAAAGGCTTTCCTACAAGGTCTTGAGCCAGAATTTTCTTTTGAAATTATAAATAGAAACTCTAGAGTCTGAATCTAAAGTTAGAATATGCGGATAAAAATCCACAGAAACCTGAAAGCCTTCAGAAATCCAACAGTTGGGTCAAGTGAGTTCAGGGGAAGGTCAACGGGGTCGGCATCCCTGGCACAGGGGATGCAGTTAGGAGTTTGCGGAAGGGAATTGTTGGAAAAGACATTCGTTGGCAGGCTTGAAGGCATGAGTCCACACAGCGGGTCCTATTACGAGCCGGACAAGACTTACAAGCTGGCCCGCTGCCCGTCCCAAAGGCAGCTACAGCAAATGCTTCCTCTGTTCACTCTCATTCCCACGGCTGCCATCGAGGGGGATTTCAGCCATAATCAATTCACCAATATCACAGTGCCCATTAATACAAGCATGATAGCTCTGACAGCAGGCAGGGAATGATTATGTTCCTTGAGGTTGATGCGAGTTAATATTTCCTGATGTTGCTGGGAAAATGAGCATTCTGTATTATTTCATTTGAAGATATTCTGCAGTAAGCACAGTTTAATAAGAATGTTTGCTAAGCACTTCATTATCTGGAACCTTTTTCTTTTCCCTCCCCAGTTTGGAATGCTGAACTGTGTTCTGCGCTCATTAGCGCAACCTTTGCTATAGATTTGGGAGAGCACAGACAAGCATATACTCTCCTCTGAAACACATGATGCCAGCTTCTGCAGTCAACGAGTTGGGCTTGTACAGATGTGCGATGGAGGAAGACACTTAATATGCAGCTCAACAGATGTTCCAGTGGGGGTCGCCAGTGCACAATGTCCTATGGTGCTGCTGGCCACAGTTGGCACTGGTGTGGTCTGAATTTGATACCAGACCGTGGGGTATGTTTTTGATTTTTACATTGGTAAGGACACAGTAGACCAGTGTCCTTACGGGCTATCAATACATAAACACACAGACATACACACATGCAAATGCATACACACAAATTAGCTTGAAGGGCAACAAGAGGATCTGGAGCAGAGCTACCACTCTCTGGTGCAGATAAAATTGACTGGGTTTAAGGAAATTATTGCTGGGGATAATGTAACAGTCCCTGCACACTAAATATATATGGGGGTATTATTGTATCCAAAAGAAATAAATAAATGTAACTAATCCACAAATAAATGTAGCGGATCCACAAATAAAAGCAGCCGATCCATAAATAAATGCAATCACTTGTGTTCAATGTTTGAAGGCTTCATTCATTAGATCAGAGAGATAGCCATTACAGCAATCTTCCCAACTGGCACTGCACAACACAATCCAGTGTATACAGTATGTACTGTGATTGGTTGGGGTAATGTGAGCGTTAGTGAAAGGATGTCTTAAAATCTGATTGGCTGGACTAGACTCGTTGGGGAAAAGAAATTATTTGCGGATTTCTTTGCAAATCGTGCCACAAGCATTGTTAAAACATCCGCAAATAGATACAAAAATGTGAATCAGCTACATTTATTTGTGGATCAGCTGCATGTATTTGTTCATCAGCTACATGTACTTGTGCATCAACAACATTTATTTGTCAATCTGCTGCATTTATTTGTGAATCAGCTACATTTATTTATTTATTTTTGAGACAATAATAGCCCCATAAATATATGCCCATGCATGGGACCGATCCATGCATTGCTGTATGCACACTCATCTGAATGTATGTATATATCTGGTAATTATATGGTTCTAGTTTATTTTGCATATATCTGATCATTTTTATTTATTTAAGGTTTTATCTTTTTTATTTAAATTTATTTAAACTTATCTACATTTCTGTTATTTTTGTGCTGCTGCAAAGACCAAATTTCCTCTTGGGTATTACCACATCACACAACTCCTTGGGATGTGCTTTGCTGAGGAACTGATGGCCATATTCCTCTCACAAATCATGATCGTGTGAAGTTGCTACAATGTGATGCAGGGATTTCAGAAATCTCAACCACTGGCCTATGAAATAGCACCAGCTAAAACTTTATAGAACCAATAAGATTGTAGGAAACCAATCTCACAAACTGTAACTTCAATTTCCACACAATCTAGAGGAACGCCTGGGGTCAAGACAATACTTCATGCAACGAGCACCAAGAAGCAAAACAAAGTAATGTGAAACGTCAGGCTCCCATTATTCCCCTGAATCCTCCATGATCCTTTGCATTTATCTGAATCATTTTTGCAGGGCTAGTTTGGGGTCTTGCACAACCAACTTTCACATAAGGGCATAAATGAGAGGCCCATATTGACCTGTTGCCGTACATCACTGGAGAGCACCCTCTTCACAAATGTAGGCGGAAACCACCAAACCAACTACCAGACAGAGTGACCTGGATACTGTAGTTTGCCTTGCGGATTTCTTCACCCAAATGGCCCAAATCCACACTTACAGCATCTCTGACAGCTGTGCCCATGGGCCATGTAAAACGACCAGGGGACACAGGTACTCGTTTGAAACTTCATTCTTTCTTTAGCATCCTATTGCGTGCTTAGAAGTAAATTACAGAAATTGACTTAACTCAACCCAATATATTTTCTATGGTAGTGAGCCCATGTTTCATTCTTATGAAAAAATGGCCCTTTTTTTGCATTTTGTGTTGACAGTGGTCGCTGCCAATCACGCTGTTTGCCAAATAGAACCAGAGTCAGTTATTACTCCAATTTGGTTTTATGCCAGCTTTCAATTTGTTCTGATAAAGGTAGCTCGAGCCCTGTCATAAAAAATGATTGTGAGGGAATTTCAATTTTAGGGTCACCGCTGAGCAATTATTACGAAATATTAATCTACCGGACATAGATATTTTATCACAGCACAATCTGTAATTGCTCATTCTTACCTTGCATAGAAAGGACACTTTAAAACACAATTTCCTGAACGTTAGCTGTGTTAAGACATGATTAAACACAGATAACAATGAAGTATATTTGTAACTGTACTTATATGGCATGTTTTAATATTCTAAATCAGTTTGAACCTGCTTTATTAACAGATACATTTTACAGGTGCAGGAAACTGAATTATTTTCTGATGTGTTGTTGTCATGCATTTTTCCATTCACAAATGGCCCAGAAATTTTTTTAAATGATTATTGCAAAAAAAAAAAAAAAAAACCACATAGAAAACCCTGTGCTGACATTGGGTTGCTTTCCCCCTTGGCTAAACACCAGGTTTTCAGTGGGCGGGGTTAGCTGGGTACAATGCATTTCTCTAAAATGCTAAGACCAGTGAAATCCTTTACAGTATATTTGTAAGATATAAATGATGCTCCTGTCATTTTGTGCAAGCAAGCTAAGTCGGACATGCCTAAGCATTGCACCTTCTGTGGATGCAGACAAAACTATACACTTTTTTCGTTTCCAAAAAATGAGTTTCATTTCTGGAGGCCCACAGGCACTGCAGTATTGCAAAAAACACAATGGTTAATATTTGTAGTATCCATTTTTGTGAGGACTATCTACAAAAGCAATGTGGCGTTGCTAAAAAGCTAGTGCTGGTGCATGGTGCAGTGCCTAACCATAACCCTAACTCTTTAGTCACAAGAAATGATTTACATATGACAGGTCTTACAGATATGAATATTAATGAGCGCAGGATACACGCCTACCCTGTCTTTATCTGCTGAACAGGTCACGATAATCTAACAGTGATTATTGCAATTTAATGATTATAATTGGGCTAAACGTTTAAAGAAATACTAAGAAGACAATCAGTCATCCCATCTGGGAAATATATCCACAATTTGAATCCAGTTTCCTGGACCTTTAATATTAAGAAAATTATTTTGTGCAGTCTGTCCATAGTGATGTTTTTCATTGTGTTGTATCCAAAGAAAAACTCTCAGCATTAAATCAACACGAGTACAATAGGGATCAAACTTTCACAATGAGAGTTGAAAGTGGTCTATCAGAGTTAGTTTTACACTGAGCTCATGCAGTGTGCCTGTCCTATTTCTTGAAATGCCTTAATGACAACAATAGAAATTCTCCAATGCAGCACCTTGCTTTCATCCGGTGTGTAGTGCAAGCTTCCTGAGAAACACCTCAAGCATGTTATTAGCCTGAGAAACGAGCTGTCGCCAAAGAGAACTTAAGTGCACCTCGCAACGTGCCAATGCTAAAAATAAAATGAGTGCATCACACACTGCCTTTTGTGTTAAATATGACCAACATGATTGACCTGTTGCGATTTGTTCAGATGGAGCAACAGTAGGAGGCAGGTGTAGGAAAGAATAACACAGGCAGTGCTGGACCTGGCCTTTCAGGGGCCTTTAGCACAATTTTATTTCGCCCGCCCAACCCAACTGGGCCCTAAGCAGGATTTGATTCCCCCTCCTCCCAACCCAACAGGGCCTTAAGCAGGATTTGATTCGGGCCTCTCAAACCAACAGGGTGCTAAGGGGGATTTGATTTGGGCCCTCTAATACAACAGGGTTCTAAGCAGGGGCACTTATGTCACTAATTGGGTAGAGCCAGCTCTGAGCACAGGCTCCCTTGATTGATACATTTGAGAGAAAAATGTTTACAGAAAACATTAGAAGGTGAAGCCAAGATATGCAAACAGGTTCTGCCCAACTCAACAGCCTGTTACCTGGACTAAAGTGGTGTCTTTGTCTTTTTGTTGAATACTGTTTTTACTGTAGTACACAACAAGGCCGTGGAGACTTCACAAAAAAAGAACATTGAACACAACATGGAGCTGGGAGATTGGGAACAGAAGATGAAAGCTTATATAAAAATTATGACACCTGGCAATGCAAAACAAGCAGAAAGCAGATGGAGATTGACAGAAGGCCCTCTGTTACAACACATAAACATTCCTGTAACAAACGGTTTGGTTTCAGAGTTGCGAGAGAACATTTGTTTGTATGATTTATTCATTCTCCCTCATATAATTTTTGTTTTTCTTTTTGTTGTTGTTCACAGTTGACTGACTGACTGGGGCCACCTGGGATGATGGTTGTCCGGGTACATCTGCCGGTATCGCTGCCACCCATGGAACACAAGCTGAACTGAGGCGACCTGTTCTCCATCACTCTCTGGAATTGAGGGGGGGTTATGACTGTGCAGCGATTTTCCAGAATGTTCTCCATCTGTTGCTGCCCCCTGCCCGCCTTGCCCGGAAATTTGCCTCCCCTCACCAGCCTCCACCTTCCCAAGTTTCCAGTGCTGCTCTCATTAATCTAAAAGAGCCTGAACAGATGGCTCATTGGAAACATATATATATATATATTTATCATAAAAATGGGGATGAGGAATTGTACACAGATTAATACATAGACAGATAGACATGGGAGATAGAACTGCAGGTGTGAGAGAAGTTGAGTAGAACCGCTGATCATTGCAATGGGGTGGATCAGAGGATGTATGCTTTTGAGCCCTCTCATACAGTACATACAGTAAATGCATCATTTTTTCATACAGTAAAAAATTATTTATTCTGTATGAGCTTTTTTTAAAATATGTAGCCAACCCTTTCATACTTTCATAATAAGGTGTTTTGCGATGGTATCCATATCTTGGTTTCCACCATGGATTTAATCTGTGTACTAGCATATTACAGTTTATTAAGAGAACATATCCCCTCTAAGGTGGTGGATATCTAATCCAATATCTAAGTAAATATTTATCCTAAGTAGCCTAGTTTAAGTTGTATGTTTTTGTATAGCACCGTACTTCAGGCTGTATTCTGCTAACTGGAGATTTCTATCTCAGTGGGACTCACCAGAACGAATAAAGAATAAATAGAAAATAAATTAATTTCACTTGACGCTATTATTAATAGAACATGCAATAAAATGGGAAATGGCTAATCAGACATAATAATCAACTCGCTATGATGCCCCAGAGCTGATCCTCCCTTAGATATTGCACTGTAGACCAGATCTCCCTACAATATGCAGACATTGTGTGCACCCTTGTCTAGTTCTGTGGCAATTTGAATTCATCCTTCACAGCTAGGCCTCACACAAGCAAGGAACAGGAAATAATGGCTCCAGTTATTCTGCAAATACATCTCTACCAGTGTTCCTGTTGCATAAGTTTGCTTTTCCAAGAAAGAAATGACACATTTCAAAGACGCACATGGCAGCACTAATGATGCGCTGATTGAGGGTGAAGCTGGCTTTTCATAAACACTCAACCCTGAATAAACAATCACTCCTCGTCTGTTAGCCCTGGCTCTAGACTCCGTGATTACAGATGGACAGGGCTGCATAGTAGGGCCTGTCATGCAGAGCAAGCAAAGACGAGCTGAAGGTCGACATAACATTGGAGACGTTTCCGGCTCATGGGTATGAAGCTCTGATCAAATCAAGTTTATCGACAAAGTATGAAGGACTGGACACAAATGAACCTCGGTGCCCTCCGTGTTATGTTACTGTGACAACCTCAATATACATGCATGCGTGCACTGTTCTGTAGTTGCAATGTCAGAAAATCTGAGGTATTACAGCCATCCAGAATTGACGACATCAAGCCCCTCCCCTCCCCTCTCCTCCAAATACAGTGACACTCCTGAGTGAAATGCAACATGCTGCTGCTAAATCATCCAAAGGCTTTCTTCAGTTTCTTCTGTACTCACTCCACTGTTGCTTTAAATTAACTCACTTTCTTAGTTTACAGTAACATGAAGAAGAATTAAATATTTTCTTGTTTACCCATTATTTTAGATTGCATGTATGCCTTTCTAAATAAAGCAAGAGAATCTGTAATTGCCTAGCCTGAGAAGAATGGCATAGACTTAATTGCAGATTTCGACCTCCAACAAATGAATATTTTTTATTAAGTCTTTATTAAGCGTACAGAACAGACATGCACTCATAGCAAATTAACAGTCATAAATAAACAAAAATCCTAAAGAAATACCACTGCCATCAGCCACTTTCACTAGAACAAACAGAGACCAAAACCACACACAACTCCCTCTTCCTTTCTCCAGAATTAAGCACGCCTGCCAGCCCGAAGCACGTGGCTGGCTCCCAGATACCAACTGTGTGTATCCCACACGTATATAGACACACACTTGTACATGTAGAAATACACATGTACATGCACACAAGAATATTACAAATACATGCATAAAAATGTAAACATATATAAACATATAAGAGCTAACTGACACAAACATACACCCAGACCTTGCTAGTGATGACTTTGATCAGTAGCTTCAAAGGGTAACGCACAATTGGAGGAGGGTACAGTCAGTTATTGGTCCATGTTTCATCGCTCTTCAACGACCCCCCACTGGTCACTACTTGTTTTGGAGGAGGGCCAGGGATGTCTACGCTCTCCTGAATCAGCAGTGGGGTTCGTGAATGTGGCTGTGGTAGCAGATAATTGGACTTTCCAAATTAGGGCAGGAATTGAACTTGTTTAGCCCCATGTTGGGTGCTAAATTTATTTTAAAAAACGTACATACACACAAAAATACCTGCTCATTCACTGGTGGACATACTCATAAATATTGTTTTGTGAATGAAAAACACATGGAAGCAAAAATCACTGTACTGTAACTTTTTAACGATAGTGACTGCTTAACTACTGAATATGACCACAGCATATACCGATAATGCACCAGAAATGCGTGAATCAAAACATTTTCACAGATGCATAATGCATGAAGGCTCTTTACATAACAGAAAGAAATGGAAAGGAGAAAAAACTTGATGACAAACCAATAAAACAGCAGGACTGTTATAAAGCAATGTGTGTGAATATATTTAAAAATTTAATGTGTTTCAGTTGGTGGAAACCACTTATAGTATACATACAGTATAGACAATTTGGGACCATGGGTGGAATTGGTTATTATTTCAGATTTAATTCCCATGTTTATAGTTCCAGGATATGGAAAAGGTTTTACTTTTGAATGCACACTCTTTGTTTGATGTGTTTTTTTCTCGGCTGGTAGCACTGTAGTGTGCACTGATTAGTGAAAACCTTGCTGGAAATATGGAAAGGCACTCTACCAGCTTGAAACTGCAGGGTACAGAAAGGAAATGTGCCTGCTGTAGCCATTATGAGTAAAATTTGCACTGAGAGTGAAGTCACCCAGAGGGCTCGCTGCCTCTAAAAATGTGTCCTTTCTGAATTTGTATGAGCTAAGGGGCCAAATTATGAGTACGGAAACGCATAAAAGCTGCACAGTGGCTTCCTGAAAATGATCCGACTCCAGTCTTTTTGAGCTTTAGTGAGCTCGAGCCACCTCGCCTTGTCCTACTTAATTCGCCCCTTTCGTACAGCAGCACTAGAACTCAGCCGGATGGCACAATTCACTCAGTTATGGGCTGCGCGTTTCACATAGCCTACGCAATGCGTGGCCCGCCATGCTGAGGCCGGCAAAATGTGTAAACGCGTCTTTATTGGGGACAGCGCCCGGGCCCCTGCCAGTCTCAAGAACAGGCCCTGATTCATCACAAAAGCAGCACGGGATTCAAGGATATGCCCATGCTTCATAAATCAAACCTGCCATGTTAAGACTTCCCAGTAGCAAAGCTCAGCTCGTATTACAGTCACCTCTGCAGAAACTTTATAATACTGCCCTGTTCCCTGCCGCCCGCCCCATTGTGATGTCATAGTATCAGCGTGCCCTTCTTACTTTACTCTGACTCTGCAGTTTAATGTGTGGAGTCTTCAGGCCCAAAACACTACTTTGACAGTTAGAAGGACATTGAGATGGTTTACTGGTGCTGAAAAGGCCAGCACCATGTTTAAACCGACCTTGTGTAAATCCCTCGGTCGTGTGTAAATCCCTCGGTCGTGTGTAAATCCCTCGGTCTGGGTCGCTGCCACTCACCCCCGGTCCAAGTCCTGCCCTCAGGCTGCCTGAGGGCCCAAAAGGGGAGGTAACCTACACTGGAGATGCCCTACTGGGCGACGCCCTCAGGCACAGTGACCCTCTGCTGTGGTAATCTGTCTGCCTGGCTTCGAGGTACGAATCCAAGCTGTCAGTATCCTGGCCGAAGCTCCCAAACCACCCCCCTCCCCCCATCCTGGTATTCTCTGTCGAGACGCTTTCTCACCTCCTAAACAAACAGCATTTCTCCGTTTCGCAGCGCTGGGCTGCTCCGTGGCTTTCTGGGAGAGAAGGCTTTCTCTCTGCATCTCTCTGAAGCTGACCCCGTGCCATGCCTTAATCTGTTTAAAATCCTGGGTGAAAGATTCCTGTTCAGCCATTGATCTGCCGGCTGTAAATCTGACTGCACAGCGAGAGCCCCTATGTGGTGACTGAACGGACGAGCTGACAGCTTGTCAGAATCTGTCAGCCTCAGACTGAGGCTCAAGTGAAATTGTCATGCAAGATTTTCATTCTCCTGCAGTTGAAACCTCATCTGCAATTATACCGCATGTTCCCGCTCAGCCATGTGTTCTTTCATGCCTGTGTGTGTGTGTGTGTGTGCTTCTGCTTTTTCTGTGTGTGTGTGTGTGTGTGTGTGTGAGTGTGAGTGTGAGTGTATATGTATGTATGTATTTGTATGGGTTTGTGTGTGAGTGAGAGCATGAGTGTATGTATGCGTGTGTTTGTGTCCATGCCTGCGTGTTTGTGTGCGTGCGTGTCGGGATTCGCATAGCCTGAATCATTTTCAGTTATCTGGCATCTAAAACTGAATTTTCTGTCAGTTCTTACAAAATATGCCTAAATAGATAAATAAACAAATTAATAAATGGACATATAATGAAGCAGTAATCTAGGCAGCCGAACAACGATGTCTCAGCAGAGAATCTTCTGAACTACCCTCTCCCAACTTTTAATATCTCCCAGTAATTTTGCCGACCCGCCTGCCGGTTTTTGCTACCTGATCCAATAACATGCAGATTTTGAGCCCATTTAACCCGGAAAGCACGCACAGGGGGGTGCGGGAGCGGGGTTAAGGGTGACTCGTGTTTAATTGAACCGCGTCCACTAATGCTCAAAATCAGATTGCTTTTGGAAAAGAATTGCCACGACGGAATAGCTGAGCGACTAGCCGGATCATTCACGGAGAAACGGCGCATACCACCAGCAGAAAGGGGACCTCTTTCCCCTTTTGTGAGAGTAAGAGAGACTGAGAGAGAAAAGAAGGCGGGTAAAAAGGAGAGAGCACGCACATCTCTCTGCCCCTTTATCTCCATCTCTCTTTTTCTCTCTGCCCCGCTTCTCTTTGTGCATCTCCCTCTCCTCCTCCTCCTCTCCCTCTCCTAGCTGCCCACCCTGCTCTGAGCATTAATGGTGCATGCCATTAGCAAGCCCATCTCTATAAGGGGGGGTGGTCTCTCCCTCCACTAAGAGGCTACTTTAGACCTCGTATAAACACGTTCACAGATGTCTCTCCACGCTTGGAGCTCCGCTCCCCTGTTACGACAGCCTGCTTCAGTTCAGCAGCCAAAGTAGGGTTTCAGAGGAGAGAGAGAGAGACAGAGAGAGAGAGAGAGAGAGAGAGCAGAATTAAAGACAGTGCCATTTCTCACTGACCTCCTTGTCCATGTGTGTGTGGGTTCCTGCTCGCGTGTAAGCGCAAGGAGTCGAGAGAGAGAGAGAGAGAGAGAGAAAGAGAGAGAGAGACATACGCCGGGGGGCGATTTTTCACTGCTCCTGATTTCTTATGCCCCCCACCCTCTTCACTCCCTCCACCATCTTATTTTTTTCTTTTTTTTTTCTCTTTTTGTTTGGCGATTATAATCGGGGAGTCAGCGGCCGCTGTGGGATAAGCTAAAGGGATGCTCTGAGAGAAACGTCTATGTCTCAGCACCACAGAAACCAGGCGGGGGAAACAACCAGAGACAAAAGCCCTTTTTTTTGGCACTGAATGGGAGTCCGTCGCTTGGCATGCGGTGGGAATAGCAGTCCATCAGAAGTCTCCGTCTAAGGTAAATAAATATGCAGATGGCTCCCCCCCCCCCCCCGTCTTCCCTCGCTGTCTCCTGCACCCCGTCCCTGTCGCGCGGTCGTGCGTGCACGCTTGCTGTGTCTCGTGTTGAAGGAGAGGTAGAGGAGGATGCACGCGAGCGTGGAGCTGCACGCGGGAGAGCCGATCTGTATTCATGGGGAGCGCGGATCACAGAGCGAGCGGCGGGGAGCGGGCTGCGTCCCCCAGCCCTGCTCTGCCTCCTCGTCTCTGAGTAGCGGCATTGTTCGCGCTCGGCGGGGCCCGGGTGCCGTGATCGCAGCCGGCGGCGAGGGGGGCGAGGGGCCGGGGGGGGGGGCGAGGAGAGAGCCGTCCGGCGTCTGGCTTTGCCCCCTGGAAAGGGCGCTCTCCACAGATGGCAGCAGCGGAGGGTTCTGGAAAAGCAGAGGGAGCGAGAGCATTTGTGTTCGTTTGTTTGTGTGTGTCGGTGCACATACTTTTTGAGAGAGTGAGAGATAGTCTACGTGTGTGTGCTTGTGCATGTGCACTCACTAAGCAGCCACTTTATTCCGTCCCACTTACCGGTGTTTCTGATCTGTGCGTAGGGATAGGGGGTGTGTAGGGACAGGGGGTGTGTAGGGACAGGGAGTGTGTATGGACAGGAGGTGTGTATGGACAGGGGGTGTGTAGGGACAGGGAGTGTGTATGGACAGAGGGTACATATGGACAGGGGGTGTGTATGGACAGAGAGTGCGTATTAACAGGGAGTGCATAGGGGGCACGCGCACATGACCGCAGGTTAGCTGTGCGTATCCTTGGACCCTGAGTGTGTTGTTGGTGTCAGCTAGAGGGTAAGAGAGGATTCATTTCCCCAGAAGTTCTCCAGAGTTTCCAGAGAAGTGCTTCCGGACAGCTAGCGGAAGGGCAGAGGCAGCCTTACCCCCGTTTTGCCCAGGTAGTGCTGGCGTTTGCCAAACAGCTCAGAGACGTTGCCGTTCAGGTGCCACATGGCATTGGGCATCCCTGCTGGAAATGTCTGGAGACTGTATACTAAAATATATCAATCAATAGAGCACATTTCATAAGAATTTGCAACACAATGTGTGTGTTCCACCCCTTTAAATAATCACACACACTCACGCATACATATGAAAGAAGACTTGCAGAATACACACAGACATGTTCACACGCATACATACACAAACACACAGATACACATGCCCACTCTTTTTTGCCTGATCCAAGAAAATTGCCTTTATGGTTGCCATGGGAAACAATAGCCCCAGCAAAGCATGGCCAAATGAGAGTGGACAACTCCAGGGCGCAGTACGCTAATGCCTGAGGAACAAGCGGCAGGATTAACCAGCAGGTCATCACCCTCTTCTCCACACTGTGACCCTGTTAGCCCTAACCCTAACCCTTCTCATAGCCCTACCCGAACCCCCGCTCCCACACACATCACCCTAGTCCTACCCTTTCTTTTCAACACTGGTGTATTTCCAAATGCTGGCTGCCACTGATTTTGATACCGAAACATATGCATCGTTAAACTAAAGCTTTGACTCACCCTCTCGGCTCTGTTCTTAAGCTATTAGCCAAGCCACCACTCATCCTCTGGGGCAAATGCAGCTTACGCTGGCTGCTGTTAGCCGGGCTGGGGATGGACGCAGGCCCGGCTTCATGTGAACACCAAAATGTGCCACTGACACAACATGCTCCCACTCCTGGAGGGTAGCATTAGTGGTAACCAGACAGTGAGCAGGGGCTAACGTCCAGCTGAAGGCAGGCAGGCTAATATTAACTTTTAATTAGAGGGAAATGTTGCAGGCAAGCTAACGCTGTTTTTCATAGGTCACATTTTCTCAGAAACCGATCTAAAAAAAAAAAAAAAACTCATTTGAATGAGGGTACTAATTAAATGTTAAATACAAACAGTAGTGTGGCAGTTCTTCTTATCTGACATTTACTCTCTCTAACTCTCTCTCTCCAGTACATGCTCACAGACACACAGGCACACACACACACGCGCAAAAAACATTATTTCTCATTTTTGCTCAAACTCCCACACAAGTACAAAAACTCTCATGCGCACACACAAAGACAAAAAATGCATGCAGATGAACAGGTGCTCTCTCACATACAAACACGCAAAGACATTCTCTCCCTCTTTCTCACACGCTCTCACGCAAACACACACGTGCTCGCAAGTCAGGGTCCAGCTCGTAAAATCGCCGCTCCCCGCTCTCTGGTGGAAAGCGCCTGAGATTTCAGCTTCACGGAGCGGACCAACCCCCCGTTCCGTCAGCAGCCGACAGCTGAGCTCAGCCCGTTTCCCCACTCCGACGCGATGCCGGGGTCCCGAACGCATCCCGCGCCCCCGTTTCGGCGAGGTTGCCCCCGCGGTAATCAGCCGCACGAGCTTCTCATCCTCCCCCCGAGCGCCGCGAGACGCGGAGCGCGGCTCTCCGACACGCGGCGCGCAGCGGCGATGACCCGCGCGCGTCCGCTGAAGGCCTGCGAGGGAACAGACGCGCCAGCAGCATCGGCCGGCCAGAATAGCGCGCATTTGGGTGTAGAGTTACGGCGGCAGCGTCGCAGAAACGCAGGGCACGCAGCCGAGCGCTTTCGAGAGACGTCCTGCAGGGAGCCTGGGGGGTGTGGGAGAGAGGGGGGAACTGTTAGCTCAGCACGGACGGTGTGCCAGCCTGCCCATTTGCCTTTTGCTGCGGTGGCGTTTTGGGGCTCGGACCCAACGGCTCTCCGCTGCAGCCGGCCCTCCACTGGGGGGACGGAACGTTCCTTCTCTCGACGGCGAACCCTGGCACCAGCCCCGGCAACCCTAGATGTGTCTACCAGGGTTTGCCAAAAATGAACTAAAATGCATTTTAAAATACAACATACCTTCCAAATAAAGAAACCAATGCGCTACAATCAAATTGGTGGTTGCTTTAAAAGGGGCTCAGAGCTATGAACCATGCACAGTACGAATCGCGAGCAGCAAGCCGTATTACATGTGAAATAGAAAAATGCAAATGCTGATTTTACACGCGTGTGTAAATTTTGAAATGGCACAGATCCCAGTGTATTGCACGCTCTCCCGTTGCGTGCGCCATTAGACCGCCTGGCGTGGTGGCCTGCTGGCAGCTCAGCCTCCATTCGCCATCCCCTCTTCAGCCTTCCACTGTGAACATTAACCACTCTATTGTTCCCTGAGAGATGCTGTCATTACCAGAACCCGCCCCCCCTCCTCCTCCCTGCACCCCTGCCCTCTTCTTGGCACTCTGCGTTACAATAACCCTTTATATGGCACAGCAAGAATAATGCTAAGTTTCTTTTTTATTATTAGGACAATAATAGCAACACATATTTATTATTATTTTCTTCACTGAAAGCACAGTTCACTTCTTTTATTTTTTAACTGGTCGAGTTGTTAGTTAAGTAGGCTTCAAGATTTAACAACAAGGTGTATCTTTAGACAAGGCATTACAGGGATAATCCACTGATGCATCCCCACCAGCCTGTCCCACCCAGAGCACTGCAGGGCATTTCCTCTTTCCCCATTCTGAGCATCGGTAGGAAACAGAATGCCACTGGGGCTGCAAATCCATATCAACTCAGTTCATTTAGGAAATGAATTGAAATTAATTTCCTGAATTGAAAAATGAAAAATGGCCAGAATGTTCTTGAAGCATTTCTTTCTTTTTTTTCAGTCCATGGAATAGAGTTTCGATTCATTTCCTGATTGACTAAATCAAAATGGAATTGTACCCGACCGCAAATACTACAACTGTTGATATCGAGGCAACTCTCTGTAATAGTTATGAACCAATGTGCATAGCGAAGGCTTCAATAATCCTATCTGAGATCATTATTTTATTTGAGATGGGGTAGGGGCAAGGGGGGGATGGGGGTGTAATAGCACTGCATACCAACTATCACGCCCAGAACTGGGAGTTTAATGCTCATTAGCAGTACTAGGCCTTGTAGCGCTATCCACCCCAGGACACTCAATGGTGTGATGTCTCGGTTATGGTGCAGATAGATTCCAGTGATCCCTTACTTTGACTTCTCTGTGACCCCCAGAGGCTCTGAGGGGCTTCTGACCACTGCCGCTGGGTGTAATGTTCACCAAGGTGGGAAAAATGATATCTACTCACAGTTGCGCGTGTTTGTAGCGTACGAATGGTTCTGGCACATATTCACTACCTGTAGTGTCTCATTAAACTGATTTGTAGTGGTGCTACTGAGTGCCCTGGGGTGATAACATGAGTGTGTGAGTGACGGGGGGGGGGAGAGAGGGTGACAGCTGGCTGAAAAGTGTCATGTGTCCTGCTATTTAACAACTCTGGCTGCGCTGTGAGAATGAGTGAGCAGTTGTATACGTGTATACACATACACATGCATACACATACACACATACACATACACAGGGCCCTGCCATCTGTCAACTGGTCTTCCTCACTATGGCATTGTGAGTTTCTCATATTTCCTTCATTGGGGAGATGTTCACATGACGAGGGTGCTAACCAACTCCACCTCTATCCTGATTTGGGACGTCCTGATCTGGGATGCCACAACAAAGTAAGGAAATATGCTTAGGGTACTTATTCTTAGTGGCCAGTGATTCATTAATAAAAGGCCTGGGTCCATAGAATACATACAGACTCCCACGACTCAGGCCCTAAAGGCGCTGCGACAGACCATTTCAGCGAATGCCCCCGACATGTTTGTTCAAGCACACGAAGATGAGCAGCTCAGAGCAGAAGAGCAGCTCCAAGCAGATGAGCAGCTTGGAGCAGAAGAGTAGCTCGGAGCAGAAGAGCAGCTCAAAGTAGAAGAGCAGCCCAGAGCAGAAGAGGAGCTCGGAGCAGAAGAGCAGGTCAAAGTAGAAGAGCAGGTCAAAGTAGAAGAGGAGCTCTGAGCAGATGAACCGCTCTGAGGCTGCATTTCCCCGAGCTTCATTTACATTCCATCCAAGCCCCACTCCGCAAGATCCTTAAATATCTCTCGCCAACCATTTTTAACTTCCTCAGGCGACGCAGTGTGCAGCTTGGACGTCTGCGTTCCCCTCCAGCTTCCCGCGTAAAAGCAACGGTCGCTAAGGGAGGGGCTTCCAGGACAGCTGCCTCGAGAGACTCACAGAGCTCGTGGTCCCATTGCAGATCTTGTTGCGACTGCAGGTTAAGGATACTTTAATCTGTGTCATGGGGGAGCCAGCAGAGAGCACGATGCCAGGAGGAGATGGGAAAGATGATTTGCTTCAACTGCAGACTTCTTCCAGACCCTCATCCTGAAATTTTCCACTGGTGCATCGTCAAGCAGTCGCTCCGTTTCCAGGTTCAGACAGCTGGCAGCTGGGTGAGCCAGCCGATTGATCAGAAGACTGAACGATTTTGCCGGAATAATCCTCCCTTAGCATTTGGCCACATTCACCTCCCACGTTCCTTTCCAGCAGCCGAGTTCCTTGTTATATCACGGCATCTAATTGCTCCCCTGGTGATGAAGTGCTTCCAATTATGAGACTTTGTCCGTATTCCCAAGAACAACCGCTGTCACTGTATGTTACTTTGCATAATCTTCCTGAAGACCGTAAATTAGATGGTATCATAACCACAGCAGGTGGGATGAAGGACCAGGATGCATGTGCCTGTGATGCTTGTGATGTTTTCACACAGTAACACTTTGAGTATGACATGGACCAATAACGTCACCCTTTGTGTTCCCTTGTATATAAAGCCCTGTGTATGAAGGCCTGTTGACGCACAGACAGCTCTGACACATCTTTGCACTGCCGTTGCCTGTAAAACGGTCGTCACGAATGCTAATGTGGTACCAGTTTGATATGAAATTTGATATAAACTCTTCCCCACTCCCAAAAAACTGCTTTTTGTGTATATCTAATGCATGGTTATATCTGAAACCAATCAGGTTCACTAATCTCCTTTGCATGCATTATCCATTTGCATTTCATTCAAGGCACACTGAGTCTATATATTTTTCCCTGTAGTAAACACAACCACGCAGCATGAAATGGGATTGGTTCAGAACGGGGTCTGATGCCTCAAACTGAATTTCACACACTGTTTGGGCATCAGGCCTCAAAAGGAAGGCCTCTTATGCTCATTTTAACAACTAGCCATCAGCAAAGTTTCGCAGTCAGTGACTCCACAACTCAGCAACCTGAATATACCTTCTCTCCGTAACACCCCTCTTTAAAAAGGGCCATACCCTCAAGTAGCGTACTTCAGTACTGAGTAGCTTCAGAATATATCCATCTGTATAACTCTGCATAACACCCTGGCTCAGGGTATCTGCCAAGAAAATTAATAATGTTGTAATACAGGAGACCAATGCATTTAACCAGGAGCCCACACAGCATTAGGTTGGGAATCCTCAAAGGGCTTTTATCCCGGAGCTCCTGCCAACTGAGAAGGGAGAGTCCCCCGAGCCGTGAAGTCATCGGTTCCAAAGTTATTTTTCGTTTTCTTCTCCACCACGCCAATGCACCCCTGCGTCGATTAAATTAACTGCGAGGACTCAGCCGCTGTGAAGAGAATACAATAGCACGCTGCATTAGCACTAATTAGTCAGGGAAAACACATGTATTTCTTTAATTTGAATGGGCAGTGAGGGGGTGGGGGGGGGTGTTTCGACACTTTGGCGAATCCTTGCAGTTAATTTAATCCACGCAGTATCAGACTCGGGCATGAGTGATGGGCAGTGAAGAACATTGGTCCAGTTGCATTAGTTATTCATACATTTCTTCATCTATTTGTTTTGGAGTGTATGCATTTATTTGTCTGTCAGATTGCAGAACACTCTGATGGCTTATACGTGTGAATATTTGAGACTTGGTCCATCACACTGCAGAAAAAGAAAAAAATAATGAAATGAATTTTAAGAAGCAAATAATTTTGCGCATTGATTTTGTGTCAAAAGGAATAAAAAATGGAGGAGGCTGCTCTAGCTGTCAGTACCAGCACTGCGTTCACTCTCTCTTGCTCAAGGCGTTAATTAACCGCCAAAAAGACCAGCGGACAGCCGACCTGAACCTTGAATTAAATCACTAAGCTCCCCTTTGCTATGAAAAGGTGGATGAATTGCATTTTGAGTTGGTCAGACTTGGTTGGGAGAAACAGAACATGCTCAATTAATAAGGTTCAAATAACGTGGCAAGAGATGCTTAATGCGATACTATGCTGGTCCTTAATGTGATATTATGCTGTTCCATAACTTCCATATGATCAGATGAAATCTGTTATTTAACTTTTAAACAGGATGGTTCAAAATAAAGAAAAAGATATTTTTTGTAATGGCAGTAATAAGAATTTCAGTGAAAATTCATAGACCTAACCATGCAGTTACAGCACTCAAAGTATATTCAGCAGCACAGAGGGTGGTGAATCCCACCCTGCACTTTTTAAACTGACCTTAAATCAGCAGAACAAAGTGTGATGAATCCCACCCTGCACTTTTTAAACTGGCCTCAGATCAGCAAATCAGAGGGTGGTAGCAGTGCAGATATCATTTAACCAGGAATACCCCACTGAAATCGAAATCTGTTTTACAAGAGTAACTTTGTGTTTTACTTGACATAAAACTGAAAGTTACCCAACAATACAACTGCCAATCAAGAGACAAACATCAAATTAGTTAAGCAAGTAAAAACCTGCAGAGCTCCTGTAAGGCTTTTCTTAGCAGAGCACAATGAAACAGAGGAAGTGATCCACATTGGCCAAAAATCTGAGCAGCACACCAAGGGCCATGCAGGGCTCTGGGCAGGGCCTGCAGGGCAGTGTGCATTGTATTTCTGCCATTGGTTGGCATTGCAGCCTTATATGTGCATGAATGTCAGCAAGCTGCATCACTTCTTTTCCTGTCAATTTGCATTTCAGCAGCATTTTGGAATGCAGCAGCTGCAGATTAATAATCTAATTATACACCCATGGTCTTAAAGAATGATTTTCCTTCAACTGATTAAGCAATCAGTCATTGCATTTAAGTTGCATTTATCACACTTGAAAAGCTGTTTGGATATGAAATGCCCCCAAAATACATAGTTCAATCAAGAAATAGACAGGTATGCTGCATTCATTTTCATATTTCCTGTTGTCCAACAGTCTTTTATTAAACTGTTATAGTTCCCCCAAGTTCGTATGGAAAAATCAGTGATGCAGGCAGGTGGTGAAACTTCTGATTACTTGTGAAAAAACCTTAGTCAAATAATAATTAGAAATGCTTCTCTACACACCAGACTAGATCCTCCAGACTAGAGGTCTGCATTGGGCTTGAAATGAGGCCCAAGGCTACCTAAGCCTGATGTCTTTACAGCCCAAACCAAAGGCGCCCAACCAGCTCTAGCCAGATTTTAAGCCTCAACCAGACAGAGCCCGATGGCTAAAATAACTAGCCAACAGCACCATACGGCACAATAAAAGATAATTCATCATTTCCCACAGGAAAGCAAATTGCCGAAGTCCTTGCGATCACAGAACAAGGGGGAGCGACACTTCAGCCAGCTGTTAACAACGATTGACAACAATGGCATAAAGCAAAGCTTCTAGTTTGTCGCTTGCATCTCTGCAATAAACAGCTCAAGAGCGACATCCTCTTTCTTTCAGTATGTTTGTAAAATAGAGGAATGATTCATATTTTCATGTTCTTAATGAGCAGAATAGGCTAGCCAGCCAGCTTTAGTGCTGTTTTGCTTCTGTTAATAAGCTTATCACTCCTGTGCTGTCAAATATGGCTGTTTTAACTTTGCGAGATGAGCTTTAATGGTACTCTACAAAAACTGGAAGCTTGGTGCCATTACTGTCAATCGTTGTGTAGAAAAGACTTGTTGTTCATATGAGTTTATGTTTTTTTCCATTGTGCATGAAGTGCGCATTCAAAGCGCATGTTGTGCATAGTTTTGAAGCGTGTACTTGTGTGCATGAAGATTGACGGTCACCAAGTTGTTTAACCAATGAGAAGCAAGTATGGATCAGAGGTTCTCTTATCTTTAAATCAATCTCACTCTCAGTCTGAGGTGATGGTAAAAACCATCAGTGCAGCCCTTTAATGTGTAAAGAAGGGCCGACAAATAGACAGATAGTGAGACAAGGCTAATGCAGTACCCTGAGGGGAAAGATATTAGTTCTGCTCATATATACTACACATTTAACTAGACAGCATCCGTGGTCTCATTCTGCGGAACAGAAGCACAGAAGGCTCTCCGAGTATGACAGCCCCTCTTCCGATACAGCCGCGAGAAAAACGAGGACAGCTTTCTCATAAATCGCTCTGCGCGAAGCCTAACCCAGGCTCACATTCCCACCGCAGAGCTTGGTGAAGGCTGGCGGCGCAGCCCGTTATGCTAATTTGAACAACGGCAGCTCAGCCCCACTTTCACTCCTCATAACAAGCCCAGGGCAGGCTGAGCGGACCAGTTAAAGGGATTGTATCAGGAACTTGACCCAAGCCTCCTGACAATTACCAGTCCTGGGGCCGATTCATCCCACTTGGAATAGAAAAGCTCGCTTATTCGCCACAACCATCCATCCTGTACCGATGCTGTCATGGTGTTTTTGTCAGCCTGAGACTTAATTGTGTTAATTGTGCTCGTTCTACATTTTTTTCCTGGAAATGATATCACTTTACAGGTGGCCCTAATGCCAGGAGAATTACAGAGGTATACATAGACTTTGGATGCACTCAACATGTGTCCTTAACTTTGACAGCTATTATTTGGTTCCAGTGTAAACAATGTAACAATGTGTACAGGATCATTAGTCTGCACCTCCCTCTGTGGCTACAGGGTGATTGCACAGGTATTCAGGCCACTTGGGGCTTGGGAGAAGATCACCCACCAAATCCTGCGACTGATGTCAGGGCCTCAGTCTGAGCCTGGTATTCCGTCGGGAATTGACATGCGAATCCAACAAAAGCTTTTATTAAACACGGGAGCAATTTACTCATCGCGAACATGTTGCAACTGTGATAGCATTACGGAAAACAAATTAAACTAGATTACAGGAGTCATGGCTGGTTGGAGATGAGGCTACGCTGGCAAAACGTGTTGACAAAGCGACTACAGTTATTGAATGTAGCAGGAGCGCAGCTAATTCCCGTGACTGCCTGTGGGGTCGCATTTGGAACACACCGTAGGAGCGAAGTCATGCCAAGTTCAGGTCAGCGTGAGGGTTTGGTGAAGGTGGTCGTTAGGACAGATTCGAAGCCTGCTCGCTTATCCAAAACAGTGAAGAGACACAAGCTGGGAAAGTAAACTCTTCTGTGTTGTTTGTTTGTGAGTGCAGCAGACAGAAAGACGATCGAGCTTCTTTTTCTCCCTCCCTTCTGCCCCACCCCACCCCAAGTGTGCACATCGGCCAAGCCGTCTTGCCTTGTCCTCCCTCGACCTCTATCAGTCATACACCCTACCATCCCCCATCCCCCATCCCCCATCCCCCACCCCACCCACCACCAAGGCTTATTTGAAAAATGCATGTGCTTCAGAAAATTCACCCCAGTCTCCCCATTCACTTCAGGTATCGATTTCTGTGTCGCAGTGTGACAAGACGCCTCTGCTTTTGTAATGCAACTTTCTGTTTCGATTTGCCAGTGTGACACTGCCACCAGCCGTGCCAGAGTCACCACTGAGGCACGCATTTCACGCCACTGTTTATGCGCCGAGCGCATGTTAATGCTCTCGCCTGGAATGACTCGCATGCCCGCCTTCTGAAACAGCTGGGCATTTACAGAAGCAATTTGGTTCAAGTACTCCTTTTCAAGGGTATGACTGCATTGTCCTACTCATGCACTTGAATCTGCATGACTCTAATAATAATTCATCCGGTTCTTCACAACAACACTGCCCGACGTCACCACAGCTTGTCCTTATGCAGACGTCCGGACTCACTGGCTGCAGTGTTGCACTCAGAAAAGAAAGTGTGGGATCGGCCAGGTCGCACGTTGCATTACAGAGTCAGGGTGTTTTCAGCATGTTGCATTATGGAGTTTAGGTGGCTTCAGTACACTGCATTGCAGAGTTGAGGTTATTTCAGAACACTGCATTACAGACTCAGGATGGTTTCAGTGCACTGCATTAAGGAGTTGCGGTGGTTTCAGGGGTCACCATGATAACATGTATATGTGTCAGACCCAGCAATAAATATTCATAGGCAGCATAAACATCTCATTACTTAAGGTCATTAAAGAATGATGGCTTTGGAGCAGGGCCAGGCCTGCCATGGTAGAGGTGGAAAAGAAAAAGCTGGTGAATGCGGCTGGGGCGAGGGCTCCAAAGAGGAGGCATGCGACTGATTAGAGCTGCGCGAGCTAACGAGTTAAACGCAGAGTTAAACGCAGAGTTAAACGCAGAGTTAAACGCAGAGTTAAACAACGGACAAAAGTGAACCTGGCAGGGGCTGAAGCATGGCAGTGACATGGACATAGTTTTAATAATGCACAGTGGGGAGGGAGGAGAGGAGGGGTTTAACCTCAAAAGGCCCCCATGAATTCTCACATATTTACAGTTCCTCACTTTACAAACACCACAAGCCGCTTTCCCTGCAGTTAATGAGCGTCGGGCTGAGTCCCTGACTAAGCCCCAGAATCACGAGCCACTGGCCCTGCAGTTAATGAGCGCCGGGCTGAGTCCCTGACTAAGCCCCGGCATCACGAGCCACTGGCCCTGCAGTTAATGAGCGCCGGGCTGGAGCGTGTGGCTGGAACGCTGGGCTGGAGCGGCAGGCTGTTCCAGAGCCGCGAGCTGACTCCCTGACTCGCTGCTTAACCAATTAAACAGTCCCCGCTGGAGAGCACCACCTTCAAGAGGATAAGCTGGCCTGCTAGCGCGCAAGATGCTAATCTGTCCTCGGCCAGAGTCACGCTGCACTGCGCAGCTCTGCAGGAAGAGGAACAAGAGCTGGGCAGGGGACTTAATGTCCAGCTCACTTTTTTACTTTTCCCTTTTTTACAATTCTTTCTCTGACACAGCAGGTACTATCACAAATCTCTGATTGGGGTTCGCGGCTCCTTTCGATTAGCAAAGCCACCTGAGGGCTAACAGAAGCCAGGGATCAGATCTCTCCCACCAATTTCTCCAGACAATTATCAAAAGCACTCACTTGACAGGCGGGTCAGTTACAATGATACAGTAGTGTTATCGCTAGCAGCGGGACTGGCTAACAGTACTAGAGAAATGGAACGCTGGGACCTTTTTGTCACCCTGCTAATTTTCTCAAATTAGCCAGCACAGGCCCACAGGATGAAATCTTGTGTAAATCATAATGCTTCTTTTTTTCCCGGTCTCTTATCGCTCTGATATGAAAGGAAAACATCTAACACTGCTGGAGACGATTGATGCTTTCTCCCTGCAGTGGTACACAGTAGCCCTCATTCCATCAGTGGATGTTTTCTTTTGGAAATCCCAGGGCTCTTGTGGTCTGGCTCCGGAGTGGAACGGGGAAGGGTGAATGATGCTTTAACTGCAATCGACAGGGAACGGTAATCAACTAACTGTCCGCAGGATCCTCCCTCCCTCCCGCTCTGTCTCTCTCTGCGGGGGATATAAACAATGCAATCTTACTATAACGAGGCACTTGACAGAAAGAGCCAGGGTTGGACGAGGGGTCAGGGATCCTCCACAGTGTCTCACAGTGAGATGCTGTAATTCAAGTGATCAGTGTTCTCACACCCTGCAAGCCAAAGCCGGGAACAGCACTACTAACACTTCACTTCAGCTCTGCCGTATGACATCTTACAGCTAATCTATAAGCATCTGAACCAGTGCTTATGAAGTATTTATAAGCAGTAAGCACTCGTGAACACGTGGATGTAAACAAAATAAGAAAAACAGATGCACTTAGTGCTTCTACTCTAACACAGACACGTATTCCTATGATAATTACATTGGGTCAATTAATCTAATTTGTAATCATTCAGACACTACCCATAAACATTTATGAACATCTTCTAAACATTGATTTAAATGTTTTTTTGTGACAAGCAGACATAATCGGCAGTCGATTAAGCAAACCACTGAAGCGGTTACAGACACTCTTCTTGTATGAATGAGTAAACCGTTCTAACACCCAGCTTCAGCTTGATTAAGGCCCTGTGCTGTGCATCGGGCACTGGAGTGTAAATCTGCCCACACCTGCCTAAAGTTATCACCGCTTTGTGCCCGCCATGGCACGCCACAGATTGAGAGGAGAAATATATTCTGATTATTTTACTGTCAGCTCATTCTTAGCGCCAGTGTGAACACACATATTGGAGTTTGATTTACGCCACAATACCCAGATGGAAAGTAATTACACATTGAAAGATAGAGATAGAGGGGGAGAGAGAAAGAACGCGAGACAGAAATAGACTTTCAGAGGTAGGCTCAAATGGGAAGCCTGGGTTTGTACTTTCTTCGCTCGGGGCTAAATGGTGCAGAGGGTGAATCACGGGGTCGCAGAGAGGATAGGGCTTGAGTTGTGGCACGTGCGCACACATCCCTATTAGCCGGGGGGCCGCAGGAAGGCCTGGCACACTGCGTGACATCTGGAAAGCCTTGGACTCGAGCTGCGGCAGTTTAGAGGGCCTAACAGCTGCGTGTGATCAACAGCCCCACAGGCGAGGGGAAGAGGGGGAGGCGAGAGAGGGAAGAGAGACAGAAGGATACGTGATAGAAAGTAGGAAGGGAGGGGAAGAGAGATTCATAAATGACACACCAATGTGCAGCACTTCCCCGTGTCATCTGGAGGGGTGACTTTTACGCCTTGAATAATCACCCCCCTCCTCCCCTTCCACCCAGCGTTACAGTAAGTGTCAATGGTTGAGTTAGCGTCAATCCTCAACATCAATCAGAGCCTCGCCTACACAACATTATTCTACATCAGTTAAATTTACTGACAGTTGATTGGTCTGGAGGCGAACAGAATCTTAAAACACATCAATGAGACAATGTGTGAATCAGCTGAAAGCGATGTGGAGCCAACACAGGAAGCGGAAAGACTCGCAGTGCTCGATTTCTCTGCCTGTTCAGAGAAGAACACCAATATCCAGCCAATTACTGAAATCCATACCAGTCTCATTTGCTCATATCAGTGCTGTAAGCCGGTGACAAGATCTCATTGTTTTATTGTTATCAGTCAGATGAATTTTTTTGTGAGGATACAGCTGGAGGAATTACCCATTACCGCTGCCGGTTATGATATCCGGCTTATGGCAAGAGATATTGGAAACCTGGACTGCTGAAATTCCACACCGCCAGGCGGGACGGGAGGGTTGGGGGGATTTTTCACACTCTCATGAACCTGTCCATGTATTTGAGACAGACGCACTTCCATATTTTTACCCGTACAGATTAAACAGATGACTTTTCACGCGTGACTGCAATAGGGCTGTCGGATCTTTCAGCACCGATGGATGGATGGATGAAAGGCGGGAGGGAGGGAGATGGGGAGAGAGCCCCGCCCGGTCACAAAACCGCTAAAGAACTGGTGAAGGAGGACTGGAATCATGCATCAACATTTAAGGCAGTGGTGGAAAAGGTGGCAAACTGGGAAGCTGCATTCTGTCTGCATGCGTTCCCACATGCGCCATGCGCGACACACATTGACTGAACTGTCTGCATGCAGCTCCACGCGCAGTTCCGCTGAACAGATGCAGGAATAACAAGTCTCATGCTGTAGATGAAATAAGGACAGGGGAACGGCAGGATCAATAGAACTGCACCAAAGCCACAACCAGAAGATACGAATAAGGGGCAACTGCACGACATAGAAATGCATATGGATTTCTGAATGCAACATTTAGTTTTTTTCCTAGGCATTAAATATGTTGTGAGACTGGATCGATCACTCCAGGAGGGGGTGGATGCAGTTTTTAGCGTATATATTTTGTTGCACATTGAGAATTCTGTTCTGACAGGGGCACTTTCTGACAATGCTGGAATTATGCATCCCTTTGATTTCCCTTTCATTTACCTGCCAGAGTAATGACATTTACATCATCTCTATAATTGGAATAGTCTTCCTGGACTCTTAATGTGTAAAAACTAAATACATTTTTTCTTTTTTTTAAAACTAAAATTAGCTCAACCATAAGGCAAGTGCTCTTCATAATTCCAGTGATTGTCAGTGTAGTCAGTGACAGTTATATGATAATGTCCCAACCTATGGCATCCCACCAATTTTCTGTATCATAGGGACATGGGTGAATCCTAGCATCATAGATTTCACGTTCTGAGTGGATCTGCAGCCTGTGGTTAATTGCAGTTCTGAGCATACTTCAGCTTTCTCTATGACGTCTATCAAATAGTTTGAAATTTTGTAGCCACAGTCATTGTGTGAGAGGTGCTGTGATGGAAATAATCTATGGCGCTTCATAAAGACAGACCACTTAAAACACAACTGTACTGCAAGCACTCAAGATGAGCAAGTAGTTGTAAAGCAAAAACAAATGGCAAATAGAAAATACATAGCCTGTCAGTTATTTCGTACCAGTCGTTTTTACACAATTAATATTTACATTTTAATACGCCTTCACCAGCCATATTGTAGTAAAACATGGGAAATTGTAAAAAATAAATAAATAAATAAAAAACAGGTATCTACAACAAATTGACAAAGCTGTCACACGCCAGCGTGACACCCCTGGGAGGGAGACGCGGCAGTGCCGGGGAACACGATTGGTGTGAGAGAGTGCGCGCCCACACAAACGGACACCTTCATCCTCCCCCCTCACGGGTTCCAGGCAAAAACAATAAAATAAAACAACAAGCTAAAATAACGAAGACAAAATAAATTGAAACAGGTCGACAATTATTTCAGTTCCCCGCACTGTGGCTGGACTGCTTCCCAGCAGACCAACTCCTCTGACTATCAGTGGGGGTTCACTGTTCCCCATCTTTTTTTAAAAGAAACAAAACTTAAATAAAGAAACTCGCTCCCGGTCTAGGCCCCAAACTGTGGAGAGCAGCACCCCTTTAAGCACTTGGGCTGATTAGCTAACGCAGCCCAGGTGTGTTTGCTCTCTCCACCAACCGGCGCAGCCGAGACCAATTCGCTTCTCCAGCTGACCGAATGCTACAAAAGTATACTTTCAATCTGAAGGGAACATTCAATGCACAGCCAACGTGCTAGCAGCTAGTATGTCAACAGTAGCCATTCATGCAATGACCATTTGCAACACCTAAGTTTCTTAATGTGAAGCAAAGATCGCTGAACTTTTTTTTTGTTCTTTTTGCAGGATTGACAATCCCTACAACGTGTGACTGGTTCAGCAGACAGGAACGTTATGGATTGTCAATTCTTTAAAAAAAAAAATGCTCCAGGTAAAGATAAAACAAATGATCATTTGACTTTCAGAAGGAAAAACAGCATTTCCTTTCTTTGTTTTTTCCCTACAAAATTATGCACATATGAACACTACGTGAAAAAAAAAAATCTGTGCAAATAAAGGTTTTTTCCAAATCCACACTCCCAATGACAATTGTAGGGCTGTCGTTCACCATCGAGCACAGTATAATGGAACTAGCAAGCAAAATCAGTAACATTTTTTATTATATGACATAAATATTTGTATTTTCACCATATACTTCATGCCCATAATAGTAAAGCAATTCATCATTTTTGTTTTGCAGTGGTGCTCTGGGGCCTTGTCAAAAGGTGTTAATGTGGAAAGGTCCATGCACTGTGGCATCGGAAACCACAGTTTAGTCCCCAGCAGGGCACAGCCAGTACCCACACACCAAAATACATATATTACAAACAAGATATTAACAGACAGCACCACAAACATATATCTTTTGTGGATGTCAGAGGCATTGTGACATGTAGGGGACTATTGCTTAGGTAAGCATTTAATTTAATAGTCCCCTGGAAGGCTGTGGTGAAAAGTAGCTGAATGACGTCTGCAACTAGCGTGTCTTCGATTTTAGCTATCGATTTTCTTTTTGAGTCAATAGCTCACAAATTAGTTGTGTAAAAGCTTCTCACAGAGGCAGTGTTTTGTCCTAATGAGATTACTGGGCATGCCGAAGCAGCACTGCTGATCTTAGCGTAAGGGCAGGCCATGCAGTGGGTTTGGAATGAAGCATAAAGACCCTTGTTTAATGTGAGAAAAATAAGGTTTTCTCACCTTACAGAAGGGTTACATATGCAAATATGGTTTGTGTTCAAGAGCAGCAGCTGCCCATGTTTTATACATAATGTATACAAACATTTTATGTCTGTTTCATTCTTTTTCATCTTGTGGAAAAGTGAACGTATTATCCTTACTTTGGTGGAGTTTTTCATACAGTGCAACCAGTGTCTGAGTGAGACAGGAACACTACTGATTCTTTTTTTTAATGAATCGCCTTTTTGTCCTGAAAGGCCATGAGAATGACCAACAAACCAAATGAGAAAAACAGCAGGAAAAATTGTGTTCATGACATAGTGGCAGTGATCAGCCAAAATAGCAGTGTTGCAGTCTTGAATGCAAAACAGAGCCAATGCTGAGTGTGCGGTATGTGTGTGTGTGGGTGTGCATCTTTACTGTGTGTGTATCCAATGGTAATTAACGTTTCTTCAAGGACTCTCGCCGCAGAGCACAAAGATGCCGTGTCCAGACGGACAGTAAACGAGGCATGGACACACGCGTTTGGTATCGGACTTCTAGGGGAGTGACAGGACGCTGGAGAACAGCCCATGGTACAAGCTGCCTTCTGCCGTGTGGCAGTGGCCGAGTTCTGTCTGCAAAGGTCACGGCAAATGGAAAAAATGCACTGCAGACAAAAAAAGAACAAAACATCCTTTCCATCAAACAACACTGTCAGCCTGACCTTTCAGAAACAAACCTTGTTTTTCCCTTCGCATAACTGTGTATTCAGGCACAGGCGGAGCGTGGAAGGACCAATATGCTTAAAAAACACCTTTTATTGCTATCATATTGTACAACACCATTAATCATTTTCTAGCAATCGACAGGTAATCCACTTTATTTACTCCCTGGGGGCTAAAATAATTTGCGTGACCCCAAAAATAATTGCTTATAATTAGGACCACCAGTTTCCCCTTGTTTTCTCACATGGTACTTCAGTCCTTTGCCAGCTAGAGGTCGTGATAGCCTCTTTATCAAGCCCCTTCTAAAACCATTATCCCATTTGCACCACCTCAATAATCTAAGCTGATACAGTAATTCACACTAATTGTGCACTGATAATGATTTACAGCGATGTTTACAAGCGACACTCACGTTAAATTCAGTTTGAATACTTACTACCATGGATATGCTGCAGTATTTGTATGTACAGGGGCATGATAGGTTTTGTTTAAATGTTATGAAAAGACAAATTCTATTTATGGTCACTTTCTTTCCTGACTCTCCCCATATTAGATCAACTAATTGTTTTCATAAATGCCTTAATTAGAAACTCAGTTGTATGATTAGTCACTTGACTGTGTTGTCGGGGGGGGCTATTTGTGTTGTGTCGTTCACGAACGATTCGTTCAAAATAACAAATTTTTTTGGTGAACGAACTGTACTGAATCACTTTGTGAAACGATTCGTTCACAAACGTGAACTGGTCGTTCACTGACTGACTATCATTCGCAGACTCAGTGAACGAATCAGTTCAGTGATTTGTTCACTGAACGTACTACGCCCGAATCGTTTGCGAACGACACAACACTAGCCCGAATCGTTTGCAAACAACACAACAGTACACTTGCCGAATCGTTCGCGAACTACACAACAGTATACTTGCCCGAATCGTTCGCGAACGACACAACACTAGTTCGTTCCTCTTGCTGTAGCGAATGCAAGGAGCGAGGAGTCTCTGGGGAGGAGGGTGGGTACGGTATGGAATAATGGATAATAATCAAACAAGTGTGCTGTTTATTTTCAATGAAATAACAAGACTTTTTTTAACGTCTCAAAGTAGGCTAGCCAAGGCTATTATTTTATCGATTAGCCTACATATTATGACAAAACGTGATCTACTTAGCCAACGTATATCAGCACTTTCTATTTGAAGTAGCCGTTAAAACAAGTCACGGTAAAATAATCAGCATCTAGGGCTAAAACAACTCATTTTGGGAAATTTAGTGAAATGAAATGACCAAAGGAAACGCATTCTTTAAAACTAAATTGTGTAAAATAAAATCGAAACAAAAACATTTTATGAAAAATAGGGAAAGAAAGTGTTTGGTTCTTTGGCTATTAAATGTCCTGTAGGAAAATGCTCTGTCTATATATGCCGACACCAACGCAAGTGACCGCTACTGATTCGGTGAACAAATCTTTTGAACGAATCTTTTTAGTGAACTGATTCTACTGATTCAGTACACTGAAAAAAACTGTTTTGCCCATCACTAGTGCCAAGAGGACCCCTGGAGAATAACCAACAAAGTACGTTTAAATCCCTGCAGGTCACATGGTGGAGACAAACTGTTGGCCCTACTAATAACTCCTGTACTGTCATTTATGTGCATATTTGGAATATTTAAGTATACTTGACATAAGGACTTTATCAGGTGCTTAAACAAAAAGGAAAGCTCTCTACAAAGATGGGCTTACCTGTTATAAATCCCTAAAACAAAATCTGATTAGTGATCCATTTCAAGAATACTTTTTTCATGCTGTCTCCAGAAGTCTTAGCACTGCTTGAAGACATCAATACACAATGGTGCACAACCAAGGACCATGGAACCACTGAAGCACTGAAAAAATCAGATCGACATCTTTGCAGCATTGCCTTTCAATGACCAGGATATAATGTTTCTCTACAATTCCACATTTCAAATGCACTATCAGAGGCAAAGGGGCATCACCATCAGCAAGCAAATATGTTTTAAAAGAAAGGTGTATTTCAGGGCAACAAAACATTATGCATAAACCAGGAATCTGCACTCTTGGGGGGGAAAAGTCTATGATCAAGAAATCATAGACGCGCAGAAATGAAAGAGAGAAGAGAATTGTGGGTACATTAGCAATGAGGGCAAAGGAGGCTAGGGGAATAAGATTCACATCTATAGTGCCGGTGACTCATTTTCTTTAGCGTGTAACATCCTGTTTTATTCCCACCAAATGCTTTTCTGGTCACAGCGATGCGATAATAACCCCTAATGTGATCTGAGACAACAGACATCCATCCAAACGACACCTGACAGCACACGGCTTCGCTGTTCCCAGCAAAAATGTGATTAGAATGTGGGGGAGTTGAGACGGTGCACATGTAATTGACAGCAATAATGACGCCGATGGTGTGAGTTATTCATTCATTGGCTTGAATGTAATTTGCGTGTAAGGAAAGACGGGTGCACGCACTGCCTGTCAATGTCAAAGTGAGTGTCTTCTGGGAAGCCACTGGCTATGAAATCGTTGGGTCAATATGTTACACTTGAAGATAATTGCAGCAGTTGTTATAATAATTTAAAGACAACCACAGTCATAGGCTTTTATATGACACACGATCACACTGTCACTTAACCAGTCGGTGTACTGCTGCCTTAACTGTCTCCCTGGCAACATCTGCTGCCTTACTCTCAGCCCCCCACCTCCCATGTGCGTTGCTTTGTAGAGGCCAAGAAAACCAGGTGCAATTTGAGCCTTTGTTTGGCGGTCTTTTGTGCAGGTGCTCGACTGTTGCTTCTAAAGTGATGTCAGTGATTGGCTTTCTTCTTCTGGAGAAAAGCGGACAATGAAGCAGAGGGGACCATCAGAGACAACAAAAGAGAGACCGAAAATCAAAAATGGAAAAAGAGAATGAAGGACATGCCCCTGCTCCCTTTGAATTGAAATAAAACGATTTTTACAAAATGTGATTCCTCCAAAACTGGCAATATTTTGAGTGACAAAACTTCTTTAATAAGTTATAGATGTGTATGTTAGTCTAAAAAAGGCTAGTGTTAGGGGGGACTTGGACCATTCCAGACAAAGAAAAGCCAGATTATTGGATAGTTAGAGCAGCCTGATATTGCAAAAATAGTGACTTTCCTTCTATGTTCATCTTGCTGCCGGTCAATGGACTAAGGAGGGTCTTTGAAATGAAGGTCATGCAGAATGAAGGTCTTTGACATTTTTTACTTGTCCTAGTTTTAATGGCCAGAATAAGAGTGGAGTTAAGTCTTTAATAGGAAACTTTGCAGTCAGAAAGATTATAATCATCGTTCAGCCTCTGGGACTGGTACAGTGAAGTGGGCCACAGAAATTTGTGACTCGGTTACCTGCAGGGGAACTGCAGCTTACAGACCGCAGCAAGGACATGGAGCATTTGTCTGACCCTGATTGGTCACCTGGAATGAGGAGAAGGGAGTGCCTGGTTCCCGGGAGTCTGCTCATTTTTAAAACATCCACTTGATTCGGTTCAGTTCCATTCAACTCAATTTTGCTTGTGAAGTGCCTTTCAAATGAAAGAATGCTCACAGCACTTTCCGGTAAAAAAACAAACAGTCCCACGGTTTGTGGTTGAAACATTAGCGTCTCAGCTTGTAAAGGTGTTTGCTACATGCAGAGACTGGGCCCTGTAGCCCTTTAGATACATCCCAGTCCGTGCTACATTGTTAGCAATAGCTGTGCTGGTACGCAGCTGGCTTTATGCTTCAATGGGTATTAGGGGCTCCTGCTATGTTACTAATGCTACAGCAGTTTGCAGGCTATCAATCCTTGTCGGTAAGATATATCTCTCTTTATCAAAGCTAAGGCTTTTATAGTACTGTGTGGCCTTTCGTTCCCTTTTCTGGCTGGTGATCACAGCTGCCCATTTATAATTGATACTAGGGTGGGTATAGTCTATGCCTGAGTTGTGTGACTAGTATTGACCAAGCAGGTGGGAAGGGAATTTTTGTCCGAAGGCTTTTCTCAATCCGACTCTTGCCAACCAAGTCCTTCTTTGTCTATGGGACAAAGTGGGGGGCTGGTGGGTTCCTGAAGTTATAAAAATATGCATCACATCCATACCACTACTCCAGTACTGATGGCTGAATGAGAAATTATGATCCCAAACAGATGGAGTTAGCACATACAACAATGAATAATCTCATTTGGTTCTTGAAGGTCCAGGTGTTTTGATTATTTGAAAGAAGCCATCTCCTGGGTTTATGAAGGCTTGTTGTCTCTTTGCCTCCCTTTTTAATAAATTATACACGCTTACAAGTAAACTTCTAATGTGCATACCAATTTGCCTTCTCTGTACTGGCAGTGACACGCCGTGGAGACACACCCTTGTGTTTCCTAGCAAGGGTTGCACTGGACACATCAGACCACTGAGGGAACAGGCACTGGTTTTAATGAATGCATCAAACGTGATGCTCAGTGACCTTGGCCATCAAACCAAGAGGCACCTGCAGCCTCCACTGATCAAGGATGCCATTATTAAGACTGTTTGCATGCAGGTGGGGCCAGTTTGCAAAAGAATGGCTTCTAAAAATGTGTCAGTTGGTTGAGCGCCATTGCTTTGTTTGCAATGCAATTTCTCTGTTCAGTTTGGAGGGATTTTGGGTCCAAGCACATTTGAATGTGCTTTGAAATTAATGGTATGCAAATGTGTTGCCGTTGTCAGATGAGAATATTCTTTGTGGAAACAGGTCCTTGTAAATTTTGACCACTAGATGTGATAAGGGGACTGTAGTTTATTGCAGTTTATACATTTGCCAAGATTTAGACATTTAAACAACCTAAAAAAAAAAATTTTTAGAACATTGGGAAGAAGAAGTTTTCTCATTACATAAAAATGCAGACACCATTGTATTTTGCTTTAAAATTATTATAGCAAAATTAAATTTGGAAGGTTGTGCCAAAACAACAAGCAGAAGATAGACTCCCTTCACTGTTACACCAGGCATGCAAGACCTGTGGCGGTGGAGTCATTGTCCTTTGTGATTTCTTTGCTTTGGTACTGTTTGTCCTCACTATGTAAACATTGTTTTGATCTTGCCTCTGTTATTACATCCAATGTGCGTATACTTTATTCTAAATCAATGAATCACCCCTGGCCTGGCTGACTGTCGCAGCTTCTTAATTCGCTCTCACTTTCCATTCCATTTGCCTGTTATTTGCTATATCAGTTTTATTTCACTCAAGGTTAAAAGGTTGGAGTCCTGCTCAGAATCTGAGCATCCAGTCTTTAGTGGGTGATAGCTGTGGGGAAACCAGCCTCAATTTCCTCTCTCGTTTTGGTAAAGGAGAATCATGTAACCTGGCTGGTTGTACATCGAGATGTCGCACAACACAATGCCCAGTCATGCAATTAGTTCTTCATCACCATCCGCTTCATTGCCAACATCTTTTGCACTGGCAGCTCACACCACACATTTAGGTGTTGGAGCGACTTACACAACTTACATTTGTAGCGCAGGATCCATATTGAGGTCTTCACAACATTATTTGCGCTGAAGGAATGCAGCTTAGGGACCTCACTCAGGAATGCACCGGCAGTTTCTCAGCTTGTGCTGTTTTCCATCATTCCAGTGTTTGTTTTATGAGTCCCAGTTTTCAGCTCTTGCCTGGTCAGATGTTTGCATACTTCATTGATTTTCGCTCAGTGATGAACATTGAGCCATGAAAAATAAATCATGGTTGCAAATTGTCTGATCAGCTTTGTTTAGCTGTTTGCACTTCCCCTGCGTTTTCTTTTTACTCATGGTCAGCTAATCATAGTTTGCACTTGAAGCTAGGAAAACAGAGACACCCAAAGATTTAACTGCCATGCAGACACTCAGATGAAATTTATCAATGATGAAAATATTGCTCGCCTCTCCTGCTCTGTTTTACATATTCCAGTCCTCTTATTAGACATTTTTCTGTCTTCATGATGCATTTGAGTTTGTACTATAAGATCTTTTAGTGGGTTGCCATGGTCAGAAGTGGTAAATAAGTTACCAACATAAATGATATTAAAAAGAGACCCCCAACTTAGACAAACACAGACAGATGTAAAATGCTGTATTATTCAAGAGCATGTACTGTATTAACAGGATATACATTGCGAACCAGGACTCTGTACTAAGTAATCTAATGGTGTCAACAGGTCTTCTCCCTTCTCCATAGCACGGTAGAAGGCAGTGGGATGACATTTAACAGCTATAAAATCCAGAGTCTAGGTGAAGAAAAGATATTCACACAGAGCAGATTAGTGTGGATTATAGGGACACCAGGAGGAGCATCAAAGGTTGCCAGAGTACTGTGACCCTGCGCCGGGGGGGGGGGGGGGGGGGGGGGGGGTCATAATCACACTATGTCCTCCCGGTGAAAGCCACATCACCCGAGGGGCAGAGAAGTCCAAGCGTCAATGACTTTCCCCCCACATGCTGTTACTTATTCTACTTATTCTGAGCCAGTTGCTATGACAACCATGCTGCTCAGTTCACCGCAAAGTAGGAAGAGCCAGTGGCCACATTGAGTTTGTTAGGAAAGATTGACCTGCCCTTGAGAAGGGACCTGCCCGAAATCCTAAGTACACCTGCAGAGACCACTCGGAGACACACACATACACACACATGCAGACAACATATACACCGCACTCTCACACACAAAGAACCGCAATCACAGACATCACATACACACTCACAGATACAATATAGACAGAGTGGTCCTTGGGATATTCCAGGGGAGTCATTGCTGAGACAGGGCTGGTGTGATGGTAGGAGAGACAGGGCTGGTGGAAGATAAAAAGCAGATGAATAGCAAGATAGGTAACAAGCCTCAGTCAGCTGTTTATATTCAAACCCCCTCCATTTCCTTAATCCATCAGTGCCATCTTTTTTTCAGGTAGGGAACTCCCTGAGTTATCCATATCAGTCAGTCTTTCTGTGTCCAGCGGTTTGCTGTGTAAACTACCTTCCTAAATGTTGCATGTCATGCTGTGGGGTGAGGCAGGCATGCCAGGGGAAGTCCAGCAGTAGAGGTCAAAGGACCAAACAGATTTTGTGGAACGCAGTCACTCGAAAGGGAGCACAGACGACCTTCTGAGGGTGTCTGCGGATGACGGAGAGGGAAAACGGCCAGGCTGCTCAGCCACTCGCTACCGGGTTTGTGACCGCCAAGAGCCAGATGGTCACGCCAGCATGTCCAGGCGAGAGATTGTGGAGCAGCTGCCCGCCATATCAGTCTCTTTTAGTAAGAACGCATTCATCTAGTTTCAGTGTTCTGGCTCCCTGTCAATATAGGAGAAAAGATTAAGAACCAATTACAGGACTTTCACAGTTCCTGTGTTTTTTATCTGTGCCATGTTCCGTACACATCAAGTTTCTAAAAATCCTTATTAGTTTTTCAGTTGTATATTTTGGTCTTCTCCACCCCCTTATCTCCTGCCACCTCAAACACATACACACACACAAACATGCTCACACACACACATGCACATGCATGCACACGCATACACGCATATGCCTTGCACTAGTGAAACACATTTATCTCACTCTCCAGAAAATTTCACATTGGCCAAGCAATTGGGCCGCTGCTGGTTTTATTAGACATTTAACATTCAGGGCTACAGTCTCATCTCAGCCTTGTTATTTACAGTATCCTTATATATGCCCTTAAATTTATCCCATTTCCTATTGTTAATGGTTCCACAAGTTGATTGAATTACGATAAAAACAAAGATTCAAAGTTGTGCACAAATCGGCCGTTTCCTAACTGCACCCCCAGCAAATCTGTGCTCCTGTCTGTCCTGGTTCTTTTCTGTAGCCCTGTCCAAAAACCCTGATTTTTTACTTTCAATACGCCTCATTTATTAATAAGTCAAATATCATTTGGTCAGATGTTGATGTGCATTGTTGATTTTTAAAAAATGATTGGTATAGGTGGAGGAGTGACAAATAAATAATGTTTGCTGATTTGCGTCTTGACATTATTTAGCCTTTCACACTTCACCAGTGTTCATTTTCATTACTCAGATCGTTGTGTTTATCTGTTGTTAATCAAACAATCATTCCGTATTTAATGTACAGAGTTCTTCTCCAGAAAGGTATTCCAGGACTCTGTATAGGTAAAAAAGAATTAGCAAAACCCAAACACATGGCACACATCAATCATTCACAGCTTATAAAACATAAAGCATAAATAAATGACTTCAGTGTTTTTAAAACACTACAGCCTGTTTGTATGAGCTGTTTAAATCATGAAATGCCTGCCATTAATTACACTACCAATGCAATGTAGCACAGGCCTTTTCAGGACCTAGTCAGAGTCCTTTCTTCAATATTATTTTGGCACAAACAGTTTTAAAGCAGCCTTACATTTAATGCGACATTTCTTCATTTTCTCTGGTGGGTTTTTCCCAAATTAAATGTCCAAGACCTCTAGTGTAAATAACATGGATAACTGCAAGCGTTAGAGTTGGCAGCAACACAAAAACCAGCCACTACACTGGATTATATGAGACATGAAGAGTGCACACACTCTTGACCCCATGCTCACAGTGCTGATCAACATGAAGTACACACTCAACAGTCAGTATTGCAATGAATACAAAAAGCAAAGCCAAAAGCATAAGAAACATCAATAGTGCCACTACACTGTATTACACTGTGATTAATATGTACCAATATAATCATTGTACGTACAGTTGGAATTCAAGCTGACAGGAACAGTTATCAAAGTCTGATGCCACAAAAATACAAATTTTGTTAATTTTTGCGCATCATTTTAAATTATGTAATATTACATGATTTTTTCCTAACCCAGACTACGCTTGTTCACAGCGTTTGCATCTGCCTGGGCTTTAACAAGAGTCCGTTATTCTCCTCTCTGTCCATGAAGGAGAAATTTATACCCATCCTAATATGCCCTGATAGAATTAACGAATTAATAAATTATTAAATATATAAATATGTTGGCTGCAAAGGAATAAAATTGCATCTGAATAAGGTCAATGTGAAAATAAAACAGGCTGGGGACATTGAGTTCATTTCTGGAATTGCCCAGCACAGCTGCAACAGATGTGGCTGAGTGGGGCGGGGTGGTCATTCCTGCAAACATTTCTTCGGACAGGGAGTGCCCAAATGTGGGCAGAGAGCCAGAGAGAGAGAGAGAGAGAAAGAGACTGAGAAACAGAAAGGGTGATTGTGTGCTGTTTTTCTCCTTCACACTGATAGCTGCACAGCCCGGCCCGCTGGTTGCACTCACATGTGGCCATGAATGCAAATATGCATGCAGGGCTTTCTGCTAGAGTCTCCAGTGATGTTAACCTCACTCTAGCATTTCACATATTACGTGACTTCAACCATTCTTTTTAGAGAAAGCATAAAATGATCCGTTTAATGGCAGGATTTAGATATTCATGATAGACTTTATGGCCAGAGACTGCATTATGTATAAATGGTTACATTTAACAGGCATGCTTGTACTGAGAGTCTTACAATGCTTGCTGTATGTTTTTTTTCTTACATTCCATATGTATAGCTTGATATTCAGCACTGCCCCCATTTGGGACTCAAACCTGCGAGCTCTGAGATACAAGTCAGCGCACTAGACTACTGCATAAAGATAAACGGAATGTGAGCTCAGGCACTGGCTCTGATAGGGCAGATTTATGGCTGCTTGAAGCAGCTGACAGTGTCAGATTTTGCTTTCTCACACTGAAATCCCTGGGGATTTAGCCAGGCAGAATGAAGCCTGCGAACAGACTGGAGCCCCTAGTGCTCTTCCAAAACGATCCCGCGGGAGGAGCAATTAAAAACCAATAATGAACATTCACAGTTGAATCTTGGATGTGTCCCAGTGCACAGGTATGAGATACAGTGTAAGACACTGAGACCAGCTGGTTCCACGGGTTACAACCGGCACATACCCCCTTAAATGTTGGGCTGTGCGCGTCCCCCTGTTTGTACTTGCCTTTCTCTCGTCTCTATTTTTTATTTTCCTCTCTCACTTTGTCTCTCTCCCTTTTGATCAGCTATATTGCTTCTTTCTCACAGTCTCTCTCTCTCTCTCTCTCTCTCTCTCTCTCTCTCTCTCCCTCTCAAGTTCAATCAGGGCTTTTGAAAAGGAGTCACAGCCTTCAGCCACCCCCCACCAAACCTCCAACAGTAAATGATATGGCCCCTCAGCAGGCAAACACATCCCCCAGCAGGACACATGGTACAGGAATAACGCAGTCAGGTGCGAAGTGCTACACCTTCAGCACTTCCTGCCTAAATAGACACGGGCCAACGGGCTGTTTTCCTCACACCTCCTCTGAGCTCTGGCTACTGAAAGAGTTTATCAAGAGGGAAAGAGAGACAAAGTGAGTGAGGAAAATAAAAGATAGAGAAAGGCGAAAAAGCCTAGCCTAACATTTAAGGTGGTGTCTGTCGGTTGTAACCAGTGGACCCAGCTGGTCTCAGTGTCCGCACAGCTGGAGTGATTTAACAGCAGGCTGTTCTGATCTTGGCCCACACAAGGGCTTTGGCACGGTCAGCCGCAGATTAATCGATTCAATTTGGCTATTAGTTGTTGCAGAGGGAGCAGGATCCGGGAGGATCAACCAGCTTGCACTTCAAGCAGAGCTAATGTTATGTGACAAACTGGAGGTTTGACGTACAGATGACACAGTCAATCATTAGTGGAATCACTGCGGAGGCCTGCCCTGGCCTGCAAGTATCTCAGCTGGTTTTCTGAGCCAGTGATTCCATGGTGAAATTTTTCCTGTAATAAAAAACATGATTTTTGTTTGCACAAGTTACGTCCTTAATCCTTGCTCGTTCCAAACATCAGCCAGTGCCATTAACATCTGTCAGCAACACACCACTCAAATGAAACAACACACTCTCATAGACTGGCCGTTGTTCAGTTATCCTCTTGGAGATCTACTCTATTTGGCTAAAGGCGGGAGTGGCTAAACAGGTTGTGATGATAATTGCTGGTCTTGTGCATCAGGCTTGTACGTTGCCACAGCCAAACCAAAGTGGCTCACGGGGGTGGAGCTTGCCCTGGTTCCCGTGCCATGAAGCAGATTGATGTGCAAACTCTGGACAAGGCCCCAGTCTGTCACAGAGACTTTACCCACAATCCACCTGTTTAAATGCCAAGCCACAAGCTGAGAGAAACAGAGGGCAGCTGATGTCACTACTGAAAGCAAAACCAACAACATCACCATCATTTTTTAACATATCAGCGTCATATTTATAATAATAATAATAGTAATAATAATAATAATGTAAAATAAGTTTAAAATGTCAAAGGCATTTCACCCTATTCAGCGATCTTCGCGATCATCCTGTTGTTGTGAAGCGCTTGTGTCAGTTTCCACCAGTAAGTCCAGTGCACTCCTTCACAGCCCCGCCGCTTTCTCATCTGTCTGCAGTGACATTAAGACAATTATCGCCCTAAGTACACACTGAGAATGCTTAATTGCATATTGATCATTAGGCTTTTCAATAATCTTCATTGTAATATGCATATCATTTTCAAATTGCTGCTAACCCCAGTAATTTCTTGTTTCATTATTATTTGATGACTGTCTCAGCCATATTCAATTGGGCGATTTTATTCCATCTCCTTTCACTTACCTTTCCATTTAGTCTGGCTGCTAATGCACTGGACCTTCACAGTAATTGCTTAATTATACTTGAATTAAATTTCCTTTCTGCTGGGCTCCAGCACTGATCTGGGGTTTGATTAGATGCGGAAGGACCAGGCCGATGGATGTGCTTCTCAGGGCCAGGAGCAGGCTGGAAGGTGGAGCTTCAGTTGTCTGGGGGAAGTACCAAAGCCCTCTAATCACTGGAGCCAAGTGGGAGGCGGAAGTGTTCAAGTTAAGGAGGCTCTCTCATTTTCACCAGAATACTCTGAGGCGGTGCATCTAGAACCAGATAGTGAGCCATAACTTGAGATTTGCTTTTGAACTTTCAAGTTAATTCATAATTACTTCATTGTTTCATGCATTTACTTAGCATGTGAATGTTTCAGGTAAAGCACAATTGCAATTTTAGCTGCACAGCAAATACATTTCAACAACATGCAAATCCACTCTGGAATGGTAATCGGCTGCCTTCACCCATGCTGTTATCTTTAGCCTGACTATCCTCACACTGTGAGCATTCATAAAACCACTGATAACATCCATCCCACTTTCATCTACCATCCCATCTCCATCTTCCCACTGGCCTGTGGTTGATGCCAGAACCCAGGGAATTCCTGGCTGGAGAGGGGGAACAATGCAAGTGAAATAGCTGGGTGATTAATTCATTTGATTAATTAGGTTGTTTTGTAGGTTAGCATGATCAATCGATGTGAGTCCACCGAATGGTTGTAGCGGTCTCTAGGTACCCCATTCGTCTCTGTCAGCAGTCCCCATGGCTGAGCGCAGGGAGTTCTGTGCAGTGCTCTGGGGTCATGGCTGAGCGCAGGGAGTTCTATGCAGTGCTCTGGGGTCATGGCTGAGCGCAGGGAGTTCTATGCAGTGCTCTGGGGTCATGGCTGAGCGCAGGGAGTTCTATGCAGTGCTCTGGGCTTATGGCTGAGCACAGGGTATTTTATGTAGTACCCCCACTGTTACAAAGGTCTCCAGGGCTATCACAACTATCCCCCTGTCAAATGGCAGCTTAGAATTAATTGAAACTTTTCAGATTTGAAAAAAAAATGTTAAACTGAATTATTGAAGAAAAAAAAAAGGTGTGACAAAGACTGCAGGAAGAGTTAAGCCCTCATCAGTAATGAAAGCAAGTGGTTGAAAGCACTGCAGGCACTGCAGAGCATACGAAATACAGCTCAACTACTATGTCAGTCTTTTTTCTTTGCCCTGCTTCTTTCTCTTTTAAATATATGTCTTCAAACACGTCACTTTGAGACACTGCTGTGGGCGGGGGGAGGGGTGGGCATCAGAATTTCTCCTTGAGAACTTTGTCTGCCATTTTACATGATGAACTTGTTTTTCCACTGTGCCAAGTAAATAAACGGTCACCGTCCTACTAAATAGGGTCAAATGAATAATGTAGTTATTTTGGAAGTCTGTTGGGTCTGTTACATGCCTAATTAGATTGCCATTATAAAATATTCACTTTTCACACCACTACGGGGGACACTGCAGGGGTCATCTGTGATGATAATTAATAGAAATGTCACATGCCTACTCTCTGCCATTCCACTGTGGCACTTGCCAGCAATGTTTCTTAACATCTATATTTGAGTAAAATACACTTCAGCATTCTCTGAGCTGCCTTCATTGAATTCCTAGCACTTATTAAGATTACTGAGCTCGTTATCTGGCATATATTTTAAACAATCCCAAAGAATTATAAAAATGTAAATGCCTGTTACTTGGTTGTTTTAGGGAGACATCAGCAGTTCGGACAGAGGAGGAATGAGGAGTTAGATGGGAAAGAAACGAGTCTGGATAAACGAGTGACTCGAGAGCGTAATAAAATAGTGCCCTGAGGCAAAGATGAAGCAGAGGCATAGGCGACCTTCAGGATGTACACTGCCGCACACTGGAGATAAAAGGTGGGGGAAGACTGTAAAAGATCTTCAAGAACATCTTCAGGAAAGAGACTGAATGATCCTTTAATATAAGTATAATTTCACAAATATAGCAAATATTCTTATGCGTTTTAACATGTTTAACTGAAAAATGAAAAAAGAAAACAGTCGGTTTACTGTATATGCGGTAGTTTTTTGGTTGATTTGTTTCTCAACCAGCAAGATTACTGAAATGGTGTTTCTCTTCTCTGATTAAAATGTCGTTTCTCTGTTATGCAGTATATTTCTATTACTTGTTATTTTGCAGAGAGAAGTTCCACTTCAGAGCTGGCAGGTCCATCTGTAGATGCTGAATTGTATTCTCAATGCACCAGTGAACATATGTTTCACCTTTTCACCAGGGAAGCCAAATTAGTTACTCCCGTTTTTGGAATGCGTAATATCTGAAATTGTGGGAACCCTAAAGTAGGCATGAAAATTTTAAACTGCAGACATTGCATCCTTGATGGCCCATCACAATTGTCATTAGCAGTGGAGAGTCATCATCATCATCACATAGTCAGGTAGGTCCCAAACTTAGTGAGACCAGGACTGGCTCAGTGACAAAGTATAAAATCTGTGAGGTAAGAAGGCTTCTATTCTCAGATCTGTTGGGCCACATTAGATCCTGACTTTGTATTGCCTCGTGGAGCTCTACCAAATTGTGAATGCAGACACTGTACGTAACCGCATATGAACTGTGATGGAACAGCGATTCTGTGTTCCCTCAACTTATTTTCATCCAAAGTATTAGTAATGCAAATTAACTCAATTAATGTGTATGAGCATGGCTGAAATTAAGCTGTGCCCACAATTTTCAGAAGGGACTTTGTGAAGGAGAAGCTTTTACAGCAGAGAGGGGGAGGACTTAACTTGCTGGAAAATGTGTGTGTGTGTGTGTGTACGTGTGTCCGTGTGTGTATGTGTATGCGGGTGTGTGTTTGTTCAAATTTTATTGGGTTTTATTTCATTTGCAGCAATCCGGCACACTAACATTATTCAGCCGTGGTATGAACTGACTGATTAGTATGCATAGTATGTCTTGCAGGCAACTAATAGATTACTTGATTGGAATGTTCCCAGGTGAAGATAATTTTGATCCTATTTAAAATCAGCTGTGCTAGCTGGGGGGGGGGGGGGCGTTCTGCAGTCTGGGAATGAATTTGAGGCCTTTGGGCAGGCGAATGATGTCCCTCATTCCTGGGACGAACAGCCCTCCTTCTTGGGGCAACCAGTCCTGCTTCAAGAGGCAAACAGCCCTGTTCCTGTAAACAAATCTCCTCCACTGTTTGCCTCTTGAGTGAGGTTCCCAGCTGCTGTGCGAGACAGAGTAGCTCTCCAACCTAGGATGGCTCTTTTTAGGGTCAACCCTGATCGAACAGGGAATCAGGGTGTCTCAAAATGCAACTCCCCTTCTGCATGCCCCCACATCCCCCCTCCCCCACCCCTTATGTTTACCTCCATCCATGAATGAGAAGGGTCACTCTTGCTGACACCTCAGTCTCTCATCTCCACAGGTGCCGGAGCTGAGGACGTGACAGATTGCACGGACCTGATGCCACCGGCTTCAACTAATCGGGCTTCCTCCACACTGCTGCCCAGAATCCCCCTCTTTCCCCAAGCCCCTCCCTCCCGATAGCCTCCACCACAGCCCCCAGCAGCTCCATTTCACTAACGGAGCCTGTGATTGGTGTAACGGAGGCTTGCGATTGGTGGACTTGCTCAGGGAGACTGACCGAGTGAAGAAGAGAAGAGATCTCCTTACGACTCGTGGCCCAAAAATCACCTGTGAGTACTGAGAACTGCTTAGCATTTTAAATCTCCTTTAAGATTCCCTGTGTGGGGGCCTTTTGCTGGGGCTGACTACAAAGTGACACAGGACATGCAGCCTATCGTACCTGTCTTTTATTGGTCTCATATCCTGCTCTCCAGTAACAGGGAATGAAATGTACCACTTTTCCCCGGAGGGTTCAAATTTCAAGTGATGTAATTGAGTCGATGGTGGTATTTTTCCGTCATTCAATTCAAAACTGGGGCTTTTAGGTGTATGGTTTAGATTCAAAACAAATTTGTCAGAATGTATTTCAGCGAGTTCAAATTTGAAAAAGTTGAAGGGAAAAAATAATACTAGCATTTATCATAAGCCAAAGTTAAGTAGAAATATTGACTGGCTTTTGTGCTGAAAATTAGATTTCAGTTTAAGATGGATAGCATATAGCTGCATTTAATGTACCAGTAAATATTCGGCTTTACCTGCTGCTGTCACTCTAAATGAATTGCATATAAACTCATATAGGCTATTTGTTACAGTTTATTCTGACATAAAAATGGAAAGATTTGTGACTGAAAATGCAAATGAAAAATAAACAGGAATTTCACACGCTGGTTTTTCTTCACCTCTCCTGACCCGTGCTGTTGATATTTGTGGAGAATATGTGAAATGCTTGCAGAGCAACTGTGTCAGCCTCCCAGGTGTGAGCACCGTTGATCTGTACCGCATGTGGATTGGCCATAGCTTCCTCACACAACAGCGCAAGCAGCTGCATGCGCATGTAATTTAAAAAGCCAAAATTCCCGCGGCTTCCCCAGTCCGGTTCGGGACACGTGCCGTTTTCTTTATGTTCTGCAGAAGATCAGCTGGGGTGAGCTTTGTTTGCTCTGGAATTGAGAAGTGGCACAAACAGGCACCCTTTGTGTTTGTGGTGAAGAGCTGGGGAGAGGGTGCGATGTTGTGAGGATTCGAGGGGCTAACAGCATCCTCAGTCTTAGTTCACACGAGGCCACAGCCCCCCCCCACTATCCAAAGAAAGAGATGGGAAGCACAGCAGGATTTGGAATCCAACAGGGGCAAAATGATCTGGCTGATCCCCTTACTTCAAGCATCTGTGCGCCCGGGGCAGGATATTATTAGTTCCAGACCCCCCCAGGAGTGGGGGATGCTGGGATGTGGGATGTGGTGAAGTGGGAGGGGAGGGGTGAGCAGATGGTGCTGATGGGAGAGCTGGATAAATGCACTTCAGAAGAACATTAAAGGGGGGCACAGTGAAGGGTCCAAGCCGCTGAAGATTGCCTGTGGGCGTCGGACAGTCTAGCGGGAAAGGGGGAAAATATTGTGTTTCTGTCGCAGGGAAAGCAGCAGGCAGAAGGGAGGCACTCGGCAGGCCTCTTTTCATCAAGGTGCAGACAGAGTGCATGTGCATCGTATTTGTGCTGCGACACAGTGTTCACATGCAGCGTGTTTGTGCTGCGACACAGTGCTCATATGCAGCGTGTTTGTGCTGCGACACAGTGCTCATACGCAGCGTGTTTGTGCTGCGACACAGTGCTCATACGCAGTGTGTTTGTGCTGCGACACAGTGTTCACATGCAGCGTGTTTGTGCTGCGATACAGTGTTCACATGCAGCGTGTTTGTGCTGCGACACAGTGCTCATATGCAGCGTGTTTGTGCTGCGACACAGTGTTCACATGCAGCGTGTTTGTGTCTGCTCAGGGTGGAATAACAGGTTGGCACCACTATGGCATACCACTAGCCCATCTTGCCCTGCCATTTTCAAAATGCCACCTTTCTTCAGGACAACAAGGCACAGATGCAGCAGGTGTATCGCAAACAGGCTTGAGACTGTGTGACTGTGTTTCTGCCAGTTAGAGGTGCCAGTGGTGGGGAGGGGTTTCAAGGTGAGAAACAGATTAGACCACCTGTGCAAAATTAACCTGATGACCTGATTATTTTGTCAGTTACTGTACATTGATTTAGATTAATCTGAATGAACCATAAGAATATTCCAAAATAACCATACCAGCCCATTTTTGCAGATGGCGAAGGACAGAATGGTGTCTGGTTTGGTCCATGTTTGTTATGTTTAATTTTGTATACATTATTTAGTTTTCCAGCATTGCGTAGCCATGATAGCAATGCTGGACTGTAATAGCAACAACGAGGTGAATTCTGGGGTGAGTGGGCTTAACGTTTAAAAGGGAACAAACATATATTAAATCTTAAGAAATGTAAAATGTTTAAAAGAGAAAAAGATGCAATCTGTTTACTGAATGCACTTCTCTGTCATGTTCAGTGGCACACAGGAAAGAGCAGAGAAAGATTCCCCGCTGGCTGGTATTTTCACTCCAATTTTGGGAGCGGATTCTGTGCTTCCCTTCGCGTTTTGACTTTGAATTGATTCTTAAATTGGCACAGGAGGCTGAGAAATGCCAATAATTCCGGCTCTCGCCGCCTGTAAAACGCATTATGTTACATTCTCATTTCCAAAATTGCTCAAGGTTGCATTCCACTTTCAATTCACTCCTCCTATCAATCACGGTGTATGCACTTTCATAAGTTTTGTCCTTTTTGAGGACTCAACGGCAAAGACCAGACAAATTAATCTGAGCAGCGAGCCATTCAAATCACAGAAATCCTCGCTAAGCAAATTCAAATGAGCTCGCTCTCTCTCACACGCTCTGCCTTTCGAGGGCTGTCTCGCGCACGCTTGCCAGTTCCAAAAGCATCAGGAAATGAGAGCGGTGCTGAATTGTACGAAAGAAAACGGCCTTTGTAATCACCACGGAAACTCAGAAACCCATCCCCTCAGTGAGATGAGGGAGGGAGCGGAGAGAGAGAGACAGTGAGTGAGTGAGTGAGCGAGTGAGTGAAAGGGTGAGAGGGAGAGGAACAGGTTTAGGAGGGCCCTTGACCAACAAGTAGCCCTGCTTATTAATTATCGCTCTCCACCTTAATGTGTTCCGTCAGGCAGAAACACCACAGCTGTCGGCTGTGCCCTTGACAGCTCCCCTTTCGCTCCCATGCAAATGTAAAGCAGTAAATAACACTAACACCCCCTTCTGCATGCACAGGCCTGGATCTGAACCACAGCTCCCTCAGTCCACAAACGCACACACACACACATACTCATGCACATACACTCACAAACGCACACACACGCACACACACACACACATACTCATGCACATACACTCACAAACGCACACACACACACACACACATACTCATGCACATATACTCACACATACACACACACACATATACACCACACTCATTCATGCACGCAGACACACACACACACACGCACACACATGCACACACACAGGGGTGCTGTTGGGGGTGGGGGGTTTAGGATGATTCCAAGGGCTCAGACTGACAGGGACCCTCAAAAATATCAGAACATAGGATTTTCTAGTTTGGTGTGGCCCAAAGTGAGATCTTTTCATGGGGTCCAAAATCTCACCCCATCTCACACGCACACACACACACACACACACATACACATAAGAACATATACACATACACTATTAAAATAATTCACTGCCTCTTCTCAACAAAAAAATAAATAAAACAACAATTTGTATTGAAATTTCTGTGTAATTTTTATTTGGTACTGTTAAGTAAATTTGCTGTGAGCTTATCATTGTTAGACTAACACAGCTAGTTTAAGTGTATCCAATAGGGTTTTCAATGCTCAATTATGTTTAACTAACTTAAATATTCATGAACTTTACATATTAATTTAGATATTAAGCATACTATTTGTTAGAATTAATCTGATTCAACTAGTAATCCTTTTTCATGTCTGATCAAATCTTTAGCAAGGTATTGCTGCAGTATTTTGTATACATTACCCTTCTCCAAGAAATCAAGAAAAGACGCAATGTTTTTTACATGATTTCACATTTTTATTTTTAATTGGTCAACTTTCCTGAAAAGGACAGAAAAAACATGAGATCTCAGATCTGGTGCATCGAGCTGGTACATGCATATTTAACACTGCTGTACAGACCTGCTACATACACAAGTCAGATCAAACCTTAATGAAGGCTCAAAGAAGCAGTCTGTGATCTGCCTTTTAGATTTCATTCACTTAAATGTTTTATATGCATATGCAATAAATGCATTTCATGTGTCAAGAGGGCCTCAGAATCTGTTTATCATCATAAACAACTGTTTATGATGATAAACAGTTGCTGTTGCTTTTAAAAACACGGTGCTCCATGTTTATTTATATCTCCCAGTCAGGCCGTTATATGAAATAAAGGTCTAACTGACCAGGGGCAGTGCGGAGAGATCGCGTCTAATCAGGGATTCTAGGTACTTTCCCTTTCATAACGCCCCTATCATGAACTACAGTTCAGATCAATTCTGGGAATTTCTCTGCTTGTTTTGATTCTGTAGCTGTGTGTCGAGGAGACATCTATTAATAGTTTGCTAGATGCTTCTTCATTTAAATGAAGGGACAGATCTTTCATCCTGTCAGACTGAGCTTCCTCGTTTGTAAGGTCCTCATGGATTCTCTGTCTCCGGGCAGAAAACACCAAAATATCTGTGTGTGCATGTGCGTGCGTGCGTGCGTGCGTGCGTGCGTGCGTGCGTGCGTGCGTGCGTGCGTGCGTGCGTGCGTGCGTGCGTGTGTGTGTGAGTGTGTATATGCACATTTGCCCTGGTACAGATTTCTGGTGTGTGGTCATAGTCAGTAATTCAAATACTTAATAGTTTTACATTTTTGTACTGCATAATGTATGATGTAACAATTTATGCGTGCACAGTAATTACACTATACCTTCATAAAAGGCTCCCCCAAAACAACCCCAGGTTTAAATGAATTTGTGAAAAAAAAGTCTCAATGTCACTGTATGAAATATCTCTCTTTTTTGTTTACTCTCTTTTTATTCATGACAGTGAGGAGCCCCAGGGAGGATTTGAATTCAAAGCAAACTGTGACTGCACACCACAGCACAGCCACTTCAATTAAAAAAGAAACAGAGTCAGGAGGTCAGGTGGTTTCAGGTTTGAATCCCAGGAAGGGTTTTGCTGCAATGCAGTGGGCCCTGTCTGTGGCAAAAATCCAACTTTGTAGGTTGTTTTAGGATTAAGGTTAGGGAATAAATTTGGCTGTGTGGGTTGGGTTAGGGTAAAAATCCAGCTGTGTGGGTTGGGTTAGGGTACAAAATACAGCTGTGTGGGCTGGGTTTTGATTAGGGTTGGGAAAAATTCCAGTTGTGTGGGTTGATAATGTGCAGGGATTTGAGTAGTTTGTTTGGTAGAGAGCAGGTGAAGACAGGATACAGGTGGTTACCTGTGCTGAGGAGGAGTAGGTTGCAGAGGCAGCGAGAGCATCCTGTCAGGAGCAGGTCTGAAGCTGCTGACTACCTCAGGCAGACCACTCTGAAGCACCAAACATGTATTCAAATGTATTCTTACTCTTAGGGATATGCGTACATGTACACACACACAAAAACACGCACACATACGTACACACACACACACAGCTTGATCTGAATCCTTTTTAACAGGTGAAGGACTAACAAGTGAATGTGGTAAGGCGCTATATCACCTGCTACATCATATCGAAGGCATGCTGCAGCTCCACTAGCTCAGTAAATGCTGCGTGCACACGACCGCTCTGGAAAATATCCGTACAAAAAGCACGCCCCGTAAGCAAATAAAAGAATCGCATCACTATTTTAGTTGAGTTTAAATCTCATCAAATCTCCAGCATCAGCACATTATTCAGTTTTGGACAGGGAGAGCCGCACGAGGAGCCAAAGATTTGCAGAAATCAATCTGTGCAATTCAATTTAGAGAGCTGAGACAGGAGAGGGGGGAGTGGGGTTAGTTCAATATGGAAGCAGATGAGGCCCTCTATGTTCAAATAAGGGTATGGCTTCTACAAAACAGATAGGGTGAAGGATTGGTGGTACTATGACGAATAGTGGCTCAACTAGGCTGACAGCGTAGCAAAAATTGAAACAAAGAACTCATGTTTTAGAAATGCTTACTTTAAAGACATAGAAGAATTCTTGTACAGCATTGGGGTACATTGAAAATGACAACAAAAATCAAATATTTCCACAAGCTAGAAACAACAACTTTTTTGTCCAAAGACTGAATATGTGAACTGGGAACAGATGATCCGTGGAGTTTTACCACAAAGAGTTTTTTAAAAAACTGTTTATAAGAACCATACAAGCGTTTTTTTTTTTTTGTTCTATTATCAATAGCACTTCTGAAATGAAAGGATTGTTTCTGCCTAAGAGCTCCTAGTTGGCTCCTAGTGTGACAAAAGCACAATTCCATGGCGAAGGCACACACTCACTGTCACTGAACTCTGACCGTGGCCCTGTCCACTGTGGTCTGCCTCTTCAAGCAATAGCACCACACCCCCTCCCCTCAACTGATGAGGCCCACGCAGCTCCCCTGCAGTCCTGTCTGTAAGCAGTACGATCCTTCAGCATGGTACCACACAGACCAGCCGGTTAACTGCGGAGAGGGAGGAAGTGGAGATCGGCTAGCTCTGATCACAGAGCTGACCCCCATATCAGCTTGATGAAATAATCGCACAAATGCCTGAATCCTTTAAGTCCTTTAATGTTTTCCACAGAACTGGCGAGTGTGAATATTTTACCAAGGTACAATTCTCCAACCCATTAGTACGTCAGCTAATGAAAAACATTTTACAAGCAATATACAAATTGATTTTCTGCATAGTATCCACAGATGTGCAAACATTTTCTGTTATCACAAATGCGCAGAGTAATTTTAAGTTACAAAAATGAATGAATGAGGGTTTTAATATTATGGATATTGTTGATAGAATATTATGGTAAGATATAGTTTGTGTTATTCACAAAAATGGGATATGAACATGCATATGAATAGGAAGCATAAGCCTTGTAGTCTCTGTAATCCATAATAAACTATGACTAGTCTCAGTAGAAGAGAAAACAAATATTGTAAAACTGTAAAAAAAAAAGAAAAAAAAAAAGGATTTTACGCTGTGGAAGATGCAGGCCGCCGATGTATTGCATTCAAGTTTCTCGAAGCTCAATGGGGAATAAAGCGGCTCTGCGTCGAGCAATCAGAGAGGGGAAAGGTCAGCTGATGCGTAGTTTATGAGCGCGGTATTGAAGCGGCTCGGAGCCCGGCGTTCGCGCGGTTTAGTGCTGCCGCTGATTACAGAGACGCGCCTTCCTCACGCCTGCAGCCGCCTGTAACCTCATTAAAATGAAATACGCCAGCTGCGCGGCAAAATTTACAGCGCGGCGACTTAATTGGAGCCATTTTCGAGTGTAATGCCGACTCCCCAAAGGTGCTCATTAGCTCTCCACACCCCTCCACCCCCCTCACCACCCCACCCTCAGAACACCTGAAGGTTTGGTCCCTGGCCAGAGTTGGGCCTGTGTTGTCGACACAGCTCTCTGCCCTGTGCTGTGCACAGTCAGATCCCTGGGCCCACGCCGTCAGGTTGCCTGTGAAAAAAGGGCCTGATGTATCCCTAGAGCTGCTGGCTGCCGGCAAAAAAAGAACACAGAAAAGAAGGTTGTAAGGTCCAAAGGCCAGGTTGTATTCCTGCCTCTCGTCCAATGCACGCTGGCATAGGCTCCAGCACCCTCCACGACCCTGCCCAGGATAAGCGGGCATAGATAATAGATGGATGGACCAACATATAATCGGCATAATAACAGTACTGCAATAATAAGGATATATAAGCATAAAATGGGTGTCGTATGTAATATTATTTTGCATAAAACTGTGGTTATGTGAATAGTAAAATGCCTCAGCAGTGGAGGTCATTGCAGGCTATGTCCCCTGCATGGTCCCAGCGGTGCAGGTGACGCATCGTATTATCAGCAAACGCAGAGATACTGCATCAACATGCTCCTCTGCGCGTCACTCTTGTCTCTCCTCTTTTAAAAAACTCCTGTTCCCCCGCGGTTCTTTGAATGTGACCCAGTGCGCTCGAGCGAAGCCATCCGTGCCGCAGAAAGACGCACGGGCAGAATATGAGAACAGATCACAGGTCCTCCAGGAGTCAGGCTTCGGGAGGAGTTTGGGGTGGGGGCTGAGGGGGGACGATAAGTCAGTCGACGCCACCCAAGTCAGAGTTGCGCAAAACCCCTCCCCCTCCCCATCCCTTCAGAACCGGAAAACAAGCTTCCAGTCCAGCCCACAGTCACCGCATTTTAACACCTGACCTTCGCTTCAGTTAGCGCTGGATTAAGGAGGTGCGCACATGCAAGAGCCTTGGAAATGTCAGGTTTTTAAGTTTTCAGAGGTTTCCTCATCGCAAACACTGACACGAGCAGAGTAAAGCCCGACTGGCACAGGTTTAATGATGAGAATGACGGGTCTGCAGGGGGGATTCACATTTGCAAGGCGGATTCACGCGCTCACGGCTCACGCTCACCCTTCCCTGCTTCTGCGAGGCTGTCACAGCGGTTTCAAAGTCACATGACTGACTGTTATTCCAAAATGTCTTAAGCCCAGGAGAGAGTAGAGGCTACAGGTTAAACCCCAGAGGGATTGTTCATGTTCCCGCTAATGGAAGTCTTTCAAACCACTTTACTTTTTAACAGATAGCGGTGAAAAAATCTTAGATGGCATCTAAATCCCAGCAGTGGCTTTTTAAAGTAAGGCCTGCCAGGGATGGTAGCAGTGCTGCTGTTTCACAAACGCACCTGCCCTGATCACACCACCCTCCCTCCTCACAGGGCCCCCTGGGATCTTAATGCAGTGATGCTCCCAAGGATGTGGTGTCCTATGCTGAATGTCAGGGGCCCTGCGGGGCGATGCACAATTGGCTAAATGTCAACCAGGAAAGCTGGGTACTCAACAGTGACCCCTCTGGCCGATTGGGGTGCCTGCAGCCAGCTGACAGAAAGTGCAGTGTTGTGTACTACAGTGGACTGCAGCGTGACAGTCTTTGCGCCGACTGCAATGACATCAGAGGATGCATTTGCTAGCCCATGCTCTACTGAATCAGAGGAATTTAAATGGCAAGATGGGATGAGAAACCATTAGTAAAGGAAGCCGAATTGGTGTTTGATCAGTTGTTAATTTCAGGCAAAAAAAAAACAAAAAAAACAATGTAATCTTCTCTACATCTTTTGATTGCTTTTTGATTGCACTCTGTATGACATAATCAACAGTGACATCATCATCCGTGGAGACCATGTGCTGTAGTCCAGCCTGGTCTGTTGTCTGTGTGGTCCTCCTGTTGCACAGCTTGATAGCTGCTATTGTCACTGCTGCATACAGGGGCTGTGCAACCAAGCTAACAGATGGCATTATCAGTCTGTGTTATTGTTCTTCTGCTTGCTAGATGTGTTTCTTTAAGGGCAGGTAGCATGGGAGAAAGTGCAGAACATACTTCAAGTATGGCCTGCCCTCATTCCACCACCACCACCCCGCCCCCCTCCCCCCCATGCATTTTATAAGATGCAATTCTGTTTACTTGTTGTTCTTCTGTAATTTGCAGAGTTAGCATCATGAATATACATTTTTTAATATTAGTTCAGCTAAGGCCAAGGCACGTTAACAAGAGCCTGCACATATAGGGGACAGTTCTCTACTCTGATTTTATGGAAAGAGAGTTCAAGAAATTTTTCAAGTCAAAGTGACATGAAGGGAGTTAGAAATATGTGAGTTCACTGTGTACTTATTAACACTTAATAAAGTATGAAAAACTGAATTATACATTTCTGATACTTATTGCAACATTAATAAATATTAGTACGCATGATATTTTTAATGAGACTAGGGTTTTTCAGACTGAAAAATTCCACTCAAGGATAGCGTGAACTCTTGCTATGTTATTGACCAAAAGAGGAGGATAGCTATTGTTTGTGAAAGTGATGAGATGAGAGACTGTGTCTCTCTGCAGCTGGGCCATTAAGGTGGTGGTGATTTTCTATACTTAGCATTTAGAAGGAAATGAATAGGCCTCTTAACTAAGCCGCAGCCATTAGCCGGGATTCAGTCACAAGCTAATCGATTCCTGAGGGCTGCCTGTCGGCTGCTGAGGCGAAGCCAATGGGAGAGCATCAAAGAAAAACAACAACAACAAAAAACAAGCATGTCAGCAGTCCAGCTAATTACATAATTAAAATAATCATGGAGAGGACGTTAATGCTATGTGCATCCATAAAAGCTTTTTTGCCGAGTACTAGCAGAGTCACTGGCTTCTGGGATTTAATTTTCTTTAATGGAGCCCCAGAGCAAGGAGCATTTTCGTTTAGATTCCTATTATTTGTGGTGATGAAAGCTGCAATGAGCACAGTTTTTATGTCAACTCTGTATCACGAGAGTGCGTAAACACAGGGCTATATCACACCATTACTTACATTTGCATTTGTGTATATAGTAAGTCATTATGTGGTAAGAGGTATCAGCACATGAGCGGTTGCATGAACGGCATGAGTGCATATCGCTTAATATAAAGGTGCCTTATTGACAATTATAGATTGTTACATTAGGTCTCTTTGAAGTGCTCTATGTGAGCACTGTATTTGTGGTGATTCATTAATATCGAAACGTAATGTCACACCTCTAAGTCCTAATGACTCATTAATGAGTGGGCCATGGCACAAAGTGAGTGTGCGATATATAATTATATGTAATGTCGCAAAGTGGCGGTTGGCGAGAGCCAAGCAAAGTGGTTGCAGGAAATTTCACAAGTGTTTTCAGGCCCAGGCTCTCTCAGTCCTTGCCTTTGTTCTCATTGCTTCCTACATAGAAATTATATTTAGAAATACATTTGTTTCGCCCCATGACCTCCCAAATCCCTGCAAAGACCCAAACGGGACACAAAAAACACTGCGCCATCCCCCTTCCACTGCAGCCACACACCTACCCACCCCCCACAGCAAAGCCATCTAGCTCCCCTTCTCCCACTGCAAAGCTCACCCCCCCACCCCTCCCCCACCCCCTCTCCCCTTCCCCAGAGACCCAGAGAGTCTGAGAGGAGACACAGTGCGGCTGCTGCCACCCTCCCTGAGGATCCGCTGGGAACTTCAGATCCACCGGGCCAATGTTTCCACTGGCTTTAATTGCCGTCACATTTCACAACCCTGTGACAGGTTTTAAAGTTCAGCCGCGGCTTTGAGCTTTTTAACAACACTCAAGCCGAGGGAACTTGTCCTTTCCTCCTTCTCTCCCTACCACTTTCTCCCTTTTCTCCCATTTCCTCCTCTTTCCTCCTCTTTTTTCATCTCGCCCTTTCCTCCCTCCAGCACATTGCTCCTCCAGCTTTGCGCCGTTCACTTCCAGCGGCTGGAACAAACTAGACGAATGTACAAAGGATGACCTTGAAAAGCCCTGGTGTTGCATTCTGGGTACTTTGCTGTTCTTTGTTTACAGCCCACTCCATGATCAAACTCAAAGTCAGATGTTGTTTTATTTGAGACGTGTGCAGACGGCAGCTAGAGGAGCTGGAGATGTCCTATACTGTGCGTGAGAGTACCGTTTGCAGGCAGCAGCTCTGCAGTTTCAAGCTAAAAAAAATAAATCCAAGCTGCTGCTAATGATTTCCATTGACACAGAGCTTCACATCACAGCTCCCCCCCTCTCCCCTTCTCATATTATGACACATAGGGATTGTGTTTGCAGTTTCCCACTTTGCCGTGTCTAAAATTTTTACGCGCAGGATGCATATGGTTATAGATTTCGGTGTTTTTACCTGGTGTGCTGTATAAGTGGGCTGTAGAGAGTGGAAAGTGCCATTCCATTTGGTCACCTGTATTTAAACCAAATAAAAGCAGGTAAATCACCCACTGATCTCACAGTGCACAGGTTCCTCCAGACCAAATTTCTTCATTTATGCTCTTTTTTCCTTGATATGTATTCATAACGGGTCCAGAGCTCCTGAGAACCCTGCTCTTGTTCAGCAGACCCTGTGTGTTCCATTGGCTCAGCCTCAGCAGGCATGCAGCACCCCTGTTCCCCTGGGACCAATAACAGCCAGACAGCCAGCTACTTCCTCAGAGACATTTTCAGATCATCAGCCTTAATTGTCATTCTGGCCACAGCAAATAGCTGCTGAGTTTTGAACAGATCTGTCGTTTGTTTTTTTTTTGTTTTGTTTTTGAGAGCGGGGACACCATTGATAAAGCTATAGTCTGTCAGTATTTAGTTGTTTATTATTTAAATCATGTGATCTGATTTAAGGCAGTGCAATCCTCTCTTAATGTTCACTGGGCTTGGCACTCATGGTATGTATGTATGTGATTTTAACCTGTTGATCATCAGGCCTGTTGAAAATCACAAAAGAAAACAGCCATTTACTTGGCAACATGCCCCTGCGTTTTAAGAGAGCTGTGCTTCTGTACCGTTGCTGTGTTAAGGTCACAGCAGCAGCTCAGAGACAGCTGCTTCTAATCTGGCAAACGCAGTCAGTCAATGATGAGGCATAATCTGGGAGGCATCTGGTCAAGAGCGAGTTTGAGAAGAAAAAGAAAAATTATGCTGGTCAGCAATGACCTTTATGGGTCAGAGTAGCACTTGGGTTAAGGACAGAACATGTAGATACATCTTCTATTTATACAAGGCTCTGCATGGATGCCAGCAGCAAGTGCTACCAGCAAAAGTGAGAGAAACACTGTTATGAAAAATAAACCTCATCCAGCCCAGTCCAGGTGTGAATTCCCTATGGTGAGGGCTGTATTAGACAGCACAAAACTGTCATAAAGATGGTGAAAATGTAATGGTTTTGGTTTTTATAACAGTTTTTGTAAGTCATTAAATAAGACACATGTGAAACACAGTATGGAGCAATATGGCATTTGTTCTAAAATAGTCAATCAGACCAATTTTTCTATACAGTGCATGTGAATAGAATTTGTTGGAGTATGATTCTTAGCATACGCTGACCCTTACCTGACCGATTGCCTCTGCTGCACTTCCCTCATTCATTCATTCATTCATTCATTCACTGCAATCACTCTGCTGCACCCACATCCAGCCATTAGCTTAACCCAGGGCTGGCACGCTGTCCAGGATAATGACCTTTAATAACTTAATCTGGCCCAACCATCAGCTTTGGAGAGCACTTTTCTCCCCCGTTTCCTCTTTGATTTAGAAGGCAATGGCTTTTTTTTCAGGAGGATAGTTAAGTAAGTCGTTTTGGGAGAAGTGGTTGTGGTGATTGATGGGCACGGAAGCCTGTCTGTGCCAGGCTGGTCTCAGCCCTGATGAACGGTTTAAAGACTGGGTCGGGGGTGGGGGGCAGTCATTCTGAGAAGATGGCTGCCCATAGGCCACTTGCCCACTTTATTAACATTCCATGCCAAACTAGGTGAGCCTAAATCGCCAAATAAAGGGAGAAGGGCACACACAGTCTGCTTCAGATGGGTTAGGCCTTTAGGAAGTCTAATTCCGTCAAAGGAAATAGACTCCATGGGCTGACACCTGCTTTCACTGGAGAGTAAACTGTATAGCGATAACCATCCAAATATCACATGGCCACGACACCATCTGCCTATTATTTGCTGGCATTGTGGAGTAGCACCAGGTCCATTGACACTTTAAACAAACAATGCCCACTGTGAATTATATGTTTTTCTTGGACTCCCTGACAAATGTGCTTTGGGCTCGCGCTACACTGGGAAGACCTTCACAAATCAGACTGCCGGCAATCCTCGCCATTCTGTTTCTGTCTTCGTCTATAAATAAAGATGCTAATGCAGGAGGGGCGAATGTGTCTTGTCAGCGGCGGGAATGTAATCAGGACTACTCCTACAGCAATGGAGCTCCCATCTTTACGGTGACCCATACTCCAGATGTTTGTCTTCTCCAACAGAGCAGATAAAATGACGCGTACCCAAAAATCATTCCCACGCAGTTAATTTCACAGCCATGATTCCCGCCGCTGCTGAGATTGTAATAATTTACATGAATGCCTGCATGAATTCTCCACCGGACTTGACGGCATCCTTTTTCTTGTTTTCGATGTTTGAATGTCAATGTCTTTGGTCAATTTAGTAGTTTTTTTTCCCTTCTGGAAAACAATGCAAGGGTAATGTGCAGTCAGATGAAAATTCTCCAGGAAGTAATCACACATTCCTGAGGCATCGTCGCTTAGTTGTTTCAAAGGCAAATTAACGCATGGGGATCAATATGTTATTCACTTTTCCTGATGCCCCAGGGTAAAGTGTTTTTTTTTTTTTGGGGAGGGGGGGTGACAGGAGATCAATAATGACCTATCACAGCTCCTTTATCTGAGATGTCCCCAGCCTTGTCACTATCTGGGCTCATTTTACCAGGACAAAAAAATATATAAAAATAAATGATGAAGCACTAGTGCAGTCCGTATGGTGGCTGATCCTCAAGCTATATAGGTGTATATATAGCAATATATATATCTCCCTGAGCAGTCAGGGGTTCCATCCTCTGCCTTGCAACTTCTGAGCTGTGATCCATTTTCTATCAGTTATCCTATCTGCTCTCTACCTGTCTGAATAAAGTAAAAGAATACAAAAAGAGGGTGGACTGCACAGCCTTCTTTAAAAATAAGTAAACGAGGAGGATTGTTTGCCAGTCGGCAATGTGGCAACCCTGCAAATGAGTAAGGGGAATGGACATGGTTTCCATCCCTACTGCATTGCTCCCAACGTTTTAGAGTACTGAAATCTGATCGAGAGGCTGCTGGTGGCTCATCCAGTTCAGACACTGTTTCTGGGGGTGGACGGGCATCGCTGTTTGCTATTGGATTGTGACCTTGCCAGTGATGACTGTGATTGGGTGGTGGGCACAAGTGCCTCTTCTGGCCAATCAGGCATCTGCAGTCAGCAGGTGAGACCTGCTACTCTTCCTCAGGTGGTAGACTGAGACATGAAGAGGAGCGGCAGCTTGCAGAGCACAAATTGGCAGAGATTAACTCCACAGGCCTAGCAATACAATCAGACCCTCTGACTCTGAGAAATAGAGATATCAAACTAAAAAAAGAATTACATTTTTAGAATCTGATGCATTGTGGGACAAGGACGCCTGGGAGGGGTGTAGACTGGGTCTCCATGACTCCACACCTGAGTCCACATGAGGGCAGCTCCACCCTACAGCTGTCACTCACACTGGAGAGGAAATGACCATCCACCAACAGACAGGGAAGAGAAACGCACTGATATTGGAGACCTTATGTGAAGGGACAGGAAATGACTCAGAGTGACTAAGGCAGTGCTTTTTTGGTTTCCTGCCATGGCTCCATTCCACTCAGCCTCTTCCTCCTCCTTTTTTGATGTGTAATAACCTGGTACTGATAAGGATACTAAAGCTCAAGCCTTCACCAGGTGTTCATGAATAAAGGCTTATTTTCAAGAGCCTCCTCCAACCCCCCCCCCCCCCCCCCCCCAGCCCATGCTTCTCCCTCAAATTAGATAATTAAGCCAATTTTAATTTGATGTTGAAAGGATGAGGAGATGCTGCTTGGGGTGTAGAGATGGGGGAGGGGTTGGTTGGCTAAATGAAAGCCCCAAATGTGCTATTTTGAATCTTCAAACGTCATGTGCTGAATAAATTAACAGCTTCTACAGTTGCAGGCAGCAAGCAGCCAATCACAACTTGTCAGCCAAACCAGGCATTCAAATTTGTCATTGTTTGAAGTGGTTGGTAGCCAAAGGTTGTTGCTGTCGGTTGGAAGAGAGTCACACCATTTTTTGGAGTGGTTAATTATGTCTTAGTTAGGGAGGAGGGAACATAAAGAACAAAAACAGGGTTCTGTGTTGCATAATTATGTATGTGGTACCCCTTATGAGATTAGCCTAATCTCCATTTCCCGCCCCCACCCTCAATCAACAGCAGGTGTTCTTTTCACGCTTGGTTTGACCTCTGCTATCAAACACTGTCACAAGCCTTGCCAAAAATTTCAAGGGTGAAATGTCCCAGGAATATGAGGTCAGCTTTTATTTACAAGTTCCTCTCGCACCATTAAACCAGGACTTTGATCCATGGGGGAAGGGGGGTGTGATGGAGGGGTGTCAAAAAAGATAAACAGTTTGATGCATCCCACTTCCTCTAACCTTTCTGGTGTCCTTTCTACAGTTCCTTTCAATCAAAGTTATGCATGAGCATCAAAGCCTTTGAGTTAAATCTAGTTTGGAGAGGTGATTTTTAGAGCTATCTCCAGCACTACCCACATCATCCTTCTAATTACACCTAATAAATAAAAGGGGCTCCACAAAGCTGGGCCTGGTGTGATAATTAGGCTATTGGCCCTTTAATCTCAGAGATGCCCCATTTCAGGGTTTATCCTTTTAATCAACAATTCATTACAAGGTGTCAAGAACCAGGCATCCATCAGCCAGTAGCTGCTTCATAATGCCCTTTGAAAACAAAAACAAAAAAGACTGGGAATAAAATTAAAGAGTGATAGCTTGCCACACATCGAATATAATTAATTGTTTGCTGTTTGCCTAACTTTTGTAAAAACACCAGAGGACAAAGAGTATAGTATTCTGACACTGGCTGATGAAAGAGTATGCAAGAGAGGAAATATTTCCATTTTTATTTGAGTGTATGAGCTCACTGCTAGACCATTCATCCACTTGGATCCAGAGAAAATAACATTAGAGGGATTTTAGGCTATTTACAAGGCTATCATACCTGCATCAAATGCAAACTTCCCCATGTCGTGTCTGGAAATCAGAGGAGCAGAACCAATGGTGAGAAGCTGTCAGAAGCCTTGCATGAATTACTCAGAACACACTCTTCTGTGAGCTGCCAAGTCAAAAGCAATCTGCATTTATAGTTTCCGTCGACAACAAAAAAACACACCTCTGCTGCTTTTAGAGCCTCAAAAAAATAGCTTCTTTCATGGCCCATTTGATCTACTTTCACAGAGAATTCTAAAAATATGCCATATCATAACATCCGCTGTGGGCCAGAGCTTTAACGGCAGCATGTAGCAGGCTGAGCTCAGTGCTGTACCCGCCATCGCGTGCACCATGCATTCTGATGCGTTTCAGCGCCTTTGAGCGCTAACTGTTTCATAGTGGCATGAATCTCCATTTAGAACAGACAGTCTGCAAACGGAGCTACTGTATGTGCATTAATCTCTCAGTGTCTGCATATTTGACAGGTGGGGGTGGGGGAGAAATAAATGAAAACTGATGCTATGAAAAGATAAAAATCCAACCAAAGTCCTACCAAAACTACGCTCTACAAATGTACCTGTTTAGTTCTGTGCAGGGGCTCCTCGTAAACCATGCATCTGGCTCGGCACTACCAGAGAACCTTTCAGACGAAATGTAAAACCTTGGTTTCCTGTGAATATGTTTCAGGTTGACGGGAGGAGAGGCTTCGGCTTTTTCGAGTGTGGCAGCCTACGTAGACATCCTTCTGGATGCCCTCACCAGGCACACGGCCCCTGCTGTTCGGCCCTCTGAGGCGCTCATCCTCGGTGTTGCCATGAGCGCGTTATAACCTTGGGTGAGTTCAGTGCGTGTTATTACCTTGGGTGAGTTCAGTGTGTGTTATAACCTTGGGTGAGTTCAATGTGTGTTGTAACCTTGGGTGAGTTCAGTGTGTGTCATAAACTTGGGTGAGTTCAGTGGGCATTATAACCTCAGGTGAGTTCAGTGCACATTATAACCTCAGGTGAGTTCAGAGTGCATCATAACCTTGGGTGAGTTCAATGGCAGGAACTGCAAACCTTTCACTGAAACCATTGAGCAGGAAAACAGGAATCACATTTCGAGTAACATCTCCTGGGTGGACACATGTAAACATTCCAATTCACTCATATATTCAGATTAATTTCTTCTCTTGAAACTAAATATAGATGTAGTGCTGTTTATTCTGGCAGCCGTGCAACTACTGATCAATTCATGAGGCTCTGTACCTCAAATGCATAGGCAAAGAAAAGCTTAGCTTAGTGTATTTAGTGTCAAATCTAATTTAAACCAGAATGAAAAGCCAGACACCCAGTTAGAACATTATTCTTCAAGGAGTTCACAGATCTCAGTTTGCTCTCCAACGAGGCATAAAGAAATGTCAGAAACTGTCACTGACCTAGTTTTTGGGATAGAATGGCTCCTTAATAGGAATTCAGACAGATATATTCACACTACAAATTTCAGCTTCTTCATCTGAAAGATGACATATAAAGGAGTCAGAAACCTGGAACAAGAAAGTAAATTGATGCACACCACACCACCCTGAAAATATTCCTGGCACAAGCAAGCCAACGCCCACCCCCCCACCTTTCCATCTCTCCTCCCGAACCTTTTCACTCAAAGACATGGGAAAGAGAAATTTAAGATAAGTTCTGGGGAAGCCTAAATGTGGTTTTACCATTACCAATGGTAATGTAATAATTGGCCCTGGGGTAATGGGGTAATTATATTGGCCAAAAGGGAAGAGTGGCCTCTTTTGGCCCATGACCCTTCTCCAAAAAGCAAGGCAACACTAACACCACCAAATTCAGACCAAGACCTACTCAGCTTTCGCAGTTTGACATAATAAATGACACCACAGCAAAAATAGCTGAACAAATATATTCAGGAAGTGTTGGATGCAGGGGTAACTACAGTGTAAGGGCTGAGGGGGCGACATAGCTCAGGAGGTAAGAGTGGTTGTCTGGCAGTCGGAGGGTTGCTGGTTCGATCCCCGCTCTGGGTGTGTCAAAGTGTCCCTGAGCAAGACACCTAACCCCTAACTGCTCTGGTGAATGAGAGGCATCAACTGTAAAGCACTTTGGATAAAACGCTATATAAATGCAGTCCATTTACCATTTGCTTCCTCTGACTGTCTTTCAGATCATCGGGAGGCGGGGCTTCCCCGCTCTGGGCATGTCGAAGTGTCCCTGAGCAAGACACCTAACCCCTAACTGCTCTGTTGAATGAGAGGCATCAATTGTAAAGCGCTTTGAATAAAAGTGCTATATAAATGCAGTCCATTTACCATTTGCTTCCTCTGACTGTCTTTCAGATCATCGGGAGGCGGGGCTTCGGCGTTTCCAAGGGGCGCGGCACAAACCTAACGCCAGAGATGCCGAAGCGGAGAGACATTCTTGCCATCGTGTTGATCGTGTTGCCCTGGACGCTGCTCATCACCGTTTGGCACCAGAGCGCCATAGCTCCCTTATTGGCTATCCGAAAGGGTAAAGATCACATTCCACCTCAGCAAAGATGTGCAACACAGGGCCAGACTGCCACCGAAGTGCAGGCATTGGCCCCGTTTTTAAGTCTGACTAAAATCTCATTCTCATTCTAATCCATGTGTCTGTGCATGGCCATTCCGTTATCATCAGCAGTTAGCTCACAGCACACAAGACTACCCAGGTGGTGCTTACAGAGCACTCAGCTAAGGGCTAATGCAGTGTGCTAATCACACCTGTGACCTGATTGGTGGCTTTTTGTGGCAAACATATTGATTATATTTTTTTTTACTACAAGTCATCTAATGATTTTCCTTAAAAAAATGCAAAAAACTTGAGCAAAAACCATGAGCAAAACGTACTCTGCGGATTTAGAGTCGTCCTGCTAATGGGTTACCAGAATCAAAATGAGACAAGGCTTATTTCTGATGCCTTTTACCCAATACTGGAAATGACCAGATCATCCAAACAACATCACTTATCTGAAACATCTGGGTTTCTCCACTTCATGCTTACCACCACTCACAGGCATAGCTGCTAGTGTGTCTCCTCAATGTAAAAAATGACCCAGTAAAAAAGAAAATGTCATCAGAACAAAAAAGAAGATGACATCATAAGAGAAGGATACATTTTGTCAGCAGATGTTAAAATTATTAGCTATGTTACAGTGCTGTAATTTGAAAGAACATATTCATGCTAATTCTGCTAAGGTTTCTGTTTTTGTTTGTTGTCTTTCTTTCTTCATGTTTTTTTTCATGCCAAACATCTGCCTGTCGACAGACTTTGTTGATGTGCGCAGCAGGAGAGCATTGCTTTTTAAAGTCTAGAGTGACAAAAATACTTTTAATAGTGCAGTGATGAAGTCTGGCTGTAATGGGTGAGCCAATCTGGGGAACGAGAATATTTTCAGTCCAATCAATGGTTACATTTTTGGGCCTGCATTCATTGGACTGGCTTCAGCCTCTCTGCAGGAGAGGTCAGGAACACGCGGCCAAACACTCTCTCATGGTTCATTTCACAATACGTGGGTCGTTCATTCTAACAACACGGTGCTTTATCCTCAGCCATGAGTAAGAAATTGGAGGCCATAATACCTGGCCTTTATGTTTGCTAAATTAGTTTAATTTGTTTAAATGACCATCAAAAATGTGACGCATAATCATCATGCAGGCTACTTGATTATGAGCTCTGGTGTGTGGATGGGCCCCCACACTCTGGTGTTCAAACCTGAGCTTGACAGCGCTGCATGTGCCCAAAAAGCCATGTGCAATTGGCTGCACCGTCACCCAGGGAGGGAGAGTTCAGTGACGGACTTTCCTCATCTAATCTAAGCAGCGCTGCCTCATGTGGGCGAGTGTCTCCAGCTCAGGCCATGGAGCTGCAGGGTGAAATGAAGCAGTGGCTAGCAGCACACGCTTGGTGGCTAGCAGCACACACTCGGTGGCTAGCAGCACAGGCTCAGTGGCTAGCATAACGTGCTTGGTGGCTAACAGCACAGTTGGTTTCTAGAAGCACACACTCAATAGCTTGCAGCACACTCTTAGCGGCTAGCAGCAAACGCTTGGTGGATATCAGCACACAATCAGTGGCTAGTGGGTACACGCTTTGGAGGATGGCGGGCTTTTCTATGCCCTCCCAAATTGAAAAGGAGACATTGTGGCATTGAAATCTGTCTACAGTACTGGGCTTTTGAATTTTTAATGAACAAAGCACCAAAAAGGCAGTTAGACTGAACCACCCGCCCATTATTTCTGCCACTTCACGCACAGGGACGGTAGAGCAAAGCACTAACAGGTACTCCTGCTTTTACCTTCCGCAGCCTGTCTCCACCTAGTAAAAGAAATCTTTATCGTACCAGAGAGGCTGGCCATCCGTCGTCACCGTCTCTCAGGTACTGGCCTCTTAGATCTCTCCGCCCGCCAGACATACAGAGCACCCCCTGGGGGCCCGCTGACGCCTCCATGTTTTTTCTCCACCCTAGACGACGGGGCCGAGGGCCGGCGAGACTCGGGGCAGGGGTCCGATTCCAAGGAGTACTGCTCCTCGGACAAGGACATCGTGGAGGTGGTGCGGACGGAGTACGTCTACACCCGGCCGCCACCGTGGTCCGATGTGCTGCCCACGATCCACGTGATCACGCCCACCTACAGCCGGCCCGTCCAGAAGGCGGAGCTTACGAGGCTGGCGAACACCTTCCTGCACGTGCCCAACCTGCACTGGATCCTGGTGGAGGACTCGCAGAGACGCACCCCGCTGGTCACGCGACTCCTCCACGAGACGGGCCTCAACTACACCCACCTCAATGTGGAGACGCCGCGAAACTACAAGCTGCGGGGCGATGCCCGGGACCCCAGGATCCCCCGCGGGACCATGCAGAGGAACCTGGCCCTGCGCTGGCTGCGGGAGACTTTCAGCCTGAACGGCAGCCAGCCGGGCATCGTCTACTTTGCTGATGACGACAACACCTACAGCCTGGAGCTGTTTGAGGAGGTCAGTAACCCCCTCGTTCTCTATCACCTTGATGACCCTGCCCCCTCCCCCCTTTAGGAGTTCAGGTCTTGTGACTATGCAGCTTGATCTAGGAAGAGCACGTTCTGATCATTCTGTTGTGTGACATTACCCAGAATGCACTGAGCAGATCATTCTATGGAAAGTCAATCCATGATTGACCTCTGTCCTTTACATTACATTATGTAATTAAATTATTATTATTATTATTTTAATTCCATTGATATCTCTACAGCTGAAACAGCTCCCTTATATCCAATCAGTGATACTGTGTGCTGTACAAAACAGCTGATGGCAACGGCCTCTACACAGTACTCTACTTAGGGTTTGAATCTGCTGTCTTTTATAGTGTGGATCTATAACCCCTAGCCAGCGCTATATGCTGCAGAGGAAACTCCTTGGCTGCTTTTGATGTGCATTCATGAAGTTCTTATATGCTCACGGCTGAGAGACTTTTACACTTTCCCTGACACAGAGCATCAAGGGCTAAGAATATAGATATGGGTCAATATCTGGCACTGCGGTTACATTCCACCGCTTTAATGACCCACAAATCCGATACCACCCCTGATATTTCCTCCGGTGGATAAAACAAAAACAGCACAGTACAGGATGAAAGGTCAAAGGTGAAATGTCAGAGCCAGCCTTCAACGTCCCAGACCACTTAAGATTTATGAGACAAGCTGCCTGAACCTCTGCAAACTCGCGGGCAAAAGACAGCCACGAGCATTAGTTGCTACTCCCGCTAGGGCACAAGCGGCTCTTGTAGATACAGACACAGCACTATATTGATGGGGCTGTCATTGTATCTGCCCCTGCAGTCACAAGCAGAACGTACCCCCCTCCCCACCCCACCCCATCCACGATGCCCCTGTAAGTCCCACCGCTCTATATGGGTTACTGTGACAACTACGGGAGGCCTTTGTGTGTTCAGTGCTAATACCCAGAGTCACTCTGGTTTCCAGTGCCCTCCAGTTACTCCGGAACACAGAGTAGTAAATATCCCCCTTTATCAGTCTTGCTTTAGAGATTTTATAGCTCCTCATGGGACAGATGAGAGAGCTGCTGCAGGGTTAACATCCCATAAAGCGTCTACGCTGTGTGCCCAGGACTGGGTCCAGCTGTATCAGGCAGGAAGGCGAGCGCTTAACAGAAATGAATCCCAAGACTGTGGTGGCTGGGTTCACACTATGCCTCCAAGGTTCCACAAATGGAACTTGAATCCTGAACACTGAAGGGCTAAACCACTACAGGGCCGCCTGAGTCCCAACAACCATACAGGTTTTAAGGAGGCAAAATTGAAATTACCAAGATAAAGTGCTAACAATGTCAAGTTATCTAGAAAAAAATCTAATAAATAAAAATTGAATGCATTAATATCCCCTTTATAGCCTTTTCCCTGTGCAAACAGACCCACAATTTACTTGGCTTGTCACACTGAAAGCAGGGGGCCTGTTGATTCCAAACCGCATCCCACACCATTATCATCCATCTCCGTGGCAGCCAACAATGACAATGAAAAGTGTCGCCGAGCCGCCTCCCTGTTCAAGAAAATTAAATCAGCCCATAAAATATACATCTCTCACTGTAAAAAAATAAATAAAATGCATACAGCATAAAGACAAGAGCCATTAATAATTCAGCGTGTATTTTTAACGAATGCTTTTTAAACTGAAGTGCTCATTAAATAGTGGTTATCTGCAGGGTGTAAGGTACCGAAGTAAAGCGAAAAAGGTTATTAACCCTAACAAAATGTTCATTTCTGTCCAACAAAAATTGTGGTATGATTAATGTATTATTTTGTGATGGCACTGTGGCTGATTTTGGATAAGAATACTTGTTGAAAAAAATGGATGTAATAATAATAATAATAATAATAATAATAACAACAACAACAAGTACCATGAAAAAGGAGCCAGATGATTGCTAAGTAAAACAACAATTGCCAGATTGTTAATGTTGCTGCTATGCCATTTGTTGATTTTATTTAACAACATTGTATATAAATAACATTCGTAAAGCCAGTCAGCATATGTAAGGTAAAATAATACTGGCTATATTAATAACTAGAAGCAACGCCTCTGAAGTGTACATTTACTTTGCAAGTTCTAGAAGCCCATACAGAAGAAAGACAGTCAACAGATGATTAAAAATGAATGACAAATCAATTTTTCTGAAGCAATTATATCACATCATTCCAGGCAGTCCTATTTGCGAATTTGACTTGCAGGAATATTCCCACCTCCAAAAAATATGGTATGAGCCTGGGATGTCAAACTAAATTCCCAGGGGGTTGCAGTGTCTGGATTTTTGTGGTTTCCTTTCAATCAGCTGCCAGTTAAGGCCTTGGGAACAAGGTGCGTGGGTTATTATGCCAACCAATGACTTAAATGAACCACTGGAGCTGAGAACACCTAAAAACCAACAGACATTGCAGCCGTCTAAGACTGGAAGTTGACACCTGTGCTATGGACAAAAACACAGACACAGCCTTTCAGTACAGCCTTGAATTTCAGAGAATATTTCAGAACTTGGATAGTACATAAACAACATCTGATCCACAGCGAGGTACTGTAACTCTGGTCCAAAGGATACATCATGGCTATGAAATTCCAGGCCCATAGGGCTGGTATGCAGCACTGTTCTCCTGATGTCTTGAAACAAATAACATTCAAAAACAAGCAGTGGATTGGACTTAGTTCAGTAAGACAATAATTAGCCGAATAAAGTGGTTCAATTCCCAGTCTAAATGAAAGCCTGCAGACATTTATATCTTAAATCCAGGTGACACCCAGTGCAATTACTTCCTAATTGACTGTGAGTCAGCACACCACGCCAGCATACCACCTCCCTGCTTAACACACACTCCTGCGTATTTTCTTAATGTGCTCTTACGTTTCATTTTATCTTAAGACATTGAATTTTTTTGTTCTATTTTGACATCAGAACGCGTGACTCCGTCTCCACAGGCCTCATGTTCTCTGCTCAATAAATGATGCGAGACAGGAGTGCCTTAATAGAACCATCAGGAAGCAAAACTCAGCTTCCCAGAGCACACCTGCCGGCTCGGCTAATGAAGTCAAGGTGACAGCAATCTGTTTAAAGGCAACAATTAAGGTAGCCATATTCAAAGCAGGATATCTTGTTTTCTGGAGTACTGCATGCATGTTACCGTGATAAAGCTGAAAGAAGAACAGTCCGGAAACATTAGATATCAATGATTGCTGTGGGTGAAGGGAGATAAAGACAGTTTGCTAGCTCAGCAAAAGCGTCACAGACGCAAACAGTTGTCATCTCCTCGCAAACACTGGCCACATTCTTGGTGTGGGGGTAGGGCATTTCTCTGCAAGAAACTTCATTCGCAGTGCAGTCGCAGGGACTTGCGAGTCAAAACCAGACCAGCGGTTTTGGTGGCTCCCCGGCACAGTGCCCTGGGGAAGGGGCATGGAGTTCTACTTTGCGCTGGTCCTGCACTCCGCCTCATCACTTTTAGAGTGTTAGATGTGCAGGGAGTCACTGATCCTATTTGACAGGACAGATGAGAGAGGGTTGCCCTGGAAATGACTCCGACGGTAAGATTCTCTTATGAACATATGATTGGTTCATTGAGACTGTTGTCTTTCAGGGTTGTACAATGCATTTAACATATCACCCCAACCTGTCCACCCAGAAAGACATACTGTGGATAAACGAGCCAATGACTCTTTCTCTTCCTAGCTAAAATCTGCTTTTTGTGACACCCGTGCTAGTGGATGCATGGATATGATGAACACTGGGGTAGGTTTATCTGAAAGGAGTGGACAAGCACCCATCTCCACCCTGACAATGATCAACCACTCAAGGATAAAAATGTTCCAGCTCATCTGATTGGCTAATATAAAGTTAATTGTTCAAACATGTCAGTGGCTCTCAACATCACATATATGACGCATTATCACACACACACACGCACACGCACGCACACACCTCACTCACACTGTCATACACTTCGCTCCCCAGATGCGGTCAACGCGAAAGGTGTCGGTGTGGCCTGTGGCCTTTGTGGGGGGGCTTCGCTATGAGTCCCCCAAGGTCAACGCCGCCGGTAAGGTCTACGGCTGGAAGACGGTGTTCGACCCCCACCGGCCCTTCGCCATCGACATGGCAGGATTCGCCGTCAACCTCCGGCTCATCCTCTTCAAGCCGCAGGCCTACTTCAAGCTGCGCGGTGTGAAGGGCGGATACCAGGAGAGCAGTCTACTACGGGAGCTGGTCACTCTCAATGACCTGGAGCCAAAAGCCGCCAATTGCACTAAGGTGATGCATTTATCTGTCTTAATGCTCTGACATCTATATTTTAATATTCAGCTGACTGTATTTTTGTTTTATATCTACACATCAACTAAAGTTCTGCTGTCACTGAAATGAATAACAAATGGAAGAAACCCTCAAAGCAGAAGTCGAGAAAGTGAGGCTTAATTAAAAATAGGTTTATTTTCTGAATCCAGGAGTTCCAACTGTCAATGCCCAAATGTTCAGCACTCTGAATACTGGACACAAGTGGTATTGTGTGCTAGAACCCCCTACTTAATCTATATATAAAATATATTTTTACATGATTTAATTTAATAATTATTGTTAAAAACACAATTCTTTCCTGCGGCCATCCTAAATACATTACCTAGCCTGACTTGAGGATGTTTGCCGTGCTTGGGTGATTCCAAGTTAAGGTATGGAAGGGGGGAGAGTCCGCCTCATTTATGAAGCACTACAATATTCTAAGCACTACAATATTAAAAGATTCAGGAATTTAGTATCTTTCTAATGAGACGAAACATTAATATATTTAGAGGTAATTCAGTTCAGATATGGAATACCTCTAAAAAGCATGGACGTTTACTTGTGCTTCTAGCAACAGAGGTGATATATTTGTACACAAATAATTGTTACATCCAGCTAGTTTTAATCTCTGTTTTCAGGCTAAATATTTTCCATGTTACAGAACCAAATTGCACCGTGTTGGTTTCCACTTGAAACTGGAACTGCTTCTAAAAATGTAGACTTCAACTGTAAGGGCTCAACAAGCATTATCTATATAATCAAAAGATTTTCAATCAATGATTTCAATTAAATGTCAGAAATTGCATGCATCAAAAGTAAACAAATAATCTTTGTGCATTTTGTAGCCAAGGTGGGTCTCTGGCTCCATAAATAGCTTTGTCTTCTGGTGTCTCTTCCGAGACAAACTCTGCAGAAGGTGAGACCCATTGATTTCATGCCTAGATTAGGGTATCAGCATGACTTTTAATTGCCCCAAGGACGTTTCCTTTGATGTTTGTGGAGGGGTGAGCAGGCAGCATTCTTAGAAACAATATAATATTGTTTCCAATCCACTGTTTCTCTCTCTAAGGCCATAATCTAAACACTAGCTGTCTGACAATAGGATATAGTGATAAATGTTTCATTATGCATTTACAACTGGACAGAAGGTTAAAGTCTTACTGTAAATTCTGTCATTTATAAAAAACTATAGATAGCAGGACAGGTGCTCCCGCAGGTATATCCGGCTTTAGAGGCAACGCAGCCCTCCACTCCATATTACCTCCAGTGCCTCTGAAGCAGCAACTGGAGGAGGTGGTGACCAGCATTAAAATTCAGCAGGATGAGGCCAATTAGATCAGGGGGATGGGGGAGAGGCAGACGTCGCAGGGGGCGGGTATGACAGGAGGAAGAGAGCCCGGCAGGGGGCTTGTAGCCGTGCTCTGAAGCCTCTGCTCATAATCTGGGTCTTCAGAGGCAAGTGTGTCTATTAACCTCCTCTACACCTGAGTAGGGCCGGGAGTATTATTCACTCCCAGCTCAGCTGCAGTGATGACACGCATCATCACGGTGCTGCCCACAGACAGACAAGCTGGAGAAAATGAATTGTGTGCCACTCTTTTCTTTTAAGCAAAGTTTATTAAGTGCAAAGTTTATTAAGGAACCTCCAGGTTCTGGACTCCAATATTTGCGTCTGCAGGACTGTCACGAAGGAGCCGTTGCCTTGGTGATGAGAATTGATAAAAATAAGTTCTGTCAGGCTCATGTTGGCCGTCTGTAAAGAAAGCATTGCTTTTTTCTTCTTTTTTTCATAAATTTCAGAATGGTGTAGAAAAGAAAGATTCTTACTTCAAAAAGCATTTCCAACCTGCTGCCATTTGTCTAAAAACCTTATTATCTTCCTATTCTCAATGGTGAGGTCATTATTAATCCTAGCAGGATAAATCAAAGCCCAAACTAAAGGATTGGAAATACTATTAGTCTCTCCGCTCAACACTAACTCTGATGGGGCTTAAGTCCACTCTCACTCAAGCTTCTCAAGTAAGAGATATGCTTATTTACCCTGCTGTTTTCCTCATCTGTAATCTGGAAATACTGCATTTCCCACAAGACCAGTCTTGGTAGTTCCTTTGTTTCTTCCATTATTTGAACAAGCGCAGTTAATCTTTTAGCACAGTGCTGGGCTAGGTGCCTAAAAAGTCCACCAACTTAGGGAACAGGATACAGCTGTCTTGATTGGGGATTAGCCCCAGCTGCTACCCTGCCTGTAAGCGAGGCTGACACTCTCCATGGTTCTTCCGGCAATGGAAATAACTGAGGTGCTGAAACGACAGCGGCTCTAACAGAGAAGCATCCCTTCTGCTCCTCTACCACCCTTCCTAGCATCACACCCTTCATTGCAAGAGCCACTGAACTGATAATGCTGCATACGTTGGAGTTACCTTGACTCCACTCTATGCTTTATGAGATGCCCCTCTACCCTCTACTCTGTAAATCTCTGCTAATACCAGATTTCTCATAAACCTAGCTTCAGTAGTTCCTTTGTTTTTTTTAACTGTGTGCAAAACCTTTACTGTACATTTGAACTGCCCCAGAACTGGCAATGTTGCACATGTTATGCCATGAAAATCTCTGCATTCAGAGTAAGGTTAAAAGTCAGATTGAGGTTATGTTATTTCTGGGCCAAAGACATTCAGCAGTGATATTAATTTTTGCATTTTTTTTCTCCGTAGATTCTTGTATGGCACACCAGGACAGAAAAGCCTGTTCTCGTAAATGAAGGAAAGAAAGGATTCACAGACCCCAATGTGGAGATCTGACATCGTTTCAGACCCGGTAAACTATATTCCTGACAAGATAAAAAATTACTAGACAATTTTACCATTTCTTATGTACAGTAAATGTGTCCTAAAGAAATCAATACAGCTATAACAGACAGGGAACAACATGTGGAAGTAGACCACAATATTATAAGGATATTAAACTGACATTAGACAAACTCAAACCATTGATAACAATGAATAAGCAATTACACTTAGACCATGCTATGTGGAATTGAAGCCATGGGTGAACACTCAAGATTGAGAGAACCATTCTGACTCACAAAATGGCAAGTTAACATTAAAAAGTATAAGAGCATCATATGATATCATACCAATGATGTGGACAGACTCCAATCTCTCTTCAAAAATGATTTTTAACAATGAAAATTACCAAAAGATTCTGAAAATACACAAAAAAAAACATCCACACATGCGTTAAACAAAGTTTTTATTTTCAAACCCATTTATTAGACAGACGTAAACATATGTGAGGCATTCACAGAAAAATGTAGAGTATTTCCAAACAATCAAAGACCTTGGTTTGAATTGTGGAGGACTGCTGATTGTATGTAGGTGGTATGTTACTGATATTTTTATTTCATTTTTGTACAGGCAGCTGATTTTGATCAGACGCTGTGCTTGGGCCCGCTGTGCTTGGGAGCTGGCAGAAGAGCACAGGACTGATAGAGCCACATGTTTAAAAAACACCCCTGCAATGTCTCCACTACGACTGAAGAGGAACCCCACTCCCCCACCCCCACCCAATTCAAACACATAGACTGAACCCAGCAAAGATCAGAAATATTTTTCATTACATTGGGGGAGGGGAAAAATACATTTAAATGCATATGGTATTAAAGCACAGATAAAAACAAGATGGCAATATTCACCCATTTTTGGAGAAAACTGTCAACGCACTTCAAGGGGTGAAGTGCACCTGGAGACAGACAGGGAGATGGGACAAGCGCGGAAACCATAGCAACTCGCACAGTATCCAATCAAGCGCGGCAACCATAGCAACCTGACAATTGTCCAATCAAGAGAGGCAGCACAATGTCACCCACAGGGACAGCTAATGTAAAGGACTGTGGGGAAAGCCAATCAGACAGCATTGCTCAACTGAAAATGAATTATGGGTAAACTGGCTCTCTGTACCATGAACTTTGAGCCGTGCTGGGACCTGTATTCACACAGGAGAAAGAGACCCCCATCTCAGGCAATCTGGGCCAGGATGGGTAGAGTAAACATTATTTGTGGGTGTGGTTGGGTGTTTACCCCTCCCCCCTGCTCCAATGAATAGCACCATATCACCTGGTAGAACCTAACCTGCCTCCAATTCTAACTATAGAACATTCAAAACTTTGAGTCTCCCAGTTTTTTTTTTTTTTTCCAGCAAATGCCAACAGAAAAAAGTGGAATGAAATAAGGGAAGGACTGTCTTATTTTTACATACCTCTTTTAACAATATGGCCACTTTGTCATTTCATCTTTAGACATTTACATGCATCACACTGCTTGTCCAGTATTACTGATTCTTTTCAGCATTTAGTCCAGGTTCTTTGCCTGATATTCTGCTTCATTCTGGAGGAATGCAATTCAGTGTGTGCTGACGCAACCCCCCCACCACCCAAGACACACACACACACACACACAGACACATCACCATTTCCATCATTTCACAAATCATGAGCGATCCTCCATGCTTAAGAGTTGAAGCATTGCAGGGAAAGTTTCCCTAAAGAAAAGGCACTTACAAACCCAGGGGCGAAATATTGTTCTTAAACTGATTTTAAAAAATTGTAAATACTGACAGCAGAACAATCAGGTGCTTTGCTTCAAAATCTTGTTAGTATGTAAATTATGAAGTTGTAGAATTACTGTATTTATATACATGTATTTATATACATGTAAAATTACTTAAAAGGGAGAGTTTATGTTAAATTCGAATACATTTAAGTCTAAATATATGACACTGAGGACCTTGCAAATATTGCATTGATCAATGTCTTTTTTGAAGTTTTACCGTGAAGAGGGGCATTCAAACAGGCCTTTGCTCAGGTGCGAAAGGACGCTATAAAAAATCTTTAAAATAACAAATGGCAAAGCTTGTGTTAGCATAGCATGTCTGAAAGGCACAACATAGAATTGCACTGCGTAACTTGCATATCAAGTACAGTTATCTTATGCCTTGCGGCTGCACCGCAGTATCTAAAAGATGTTTTGTGGATAAAGGAAGGATGACGGACAGGGCTGTCAAATGTTTTCAACTACAATTCGCAAAAACTGCTTCCAAACGCAAGAGATAGAGAGGAAGTGCTTTCACTCATCCACCAAAGTGATTCTTCATTGTACCTGGCATCATTGTACCTGACATGCTGTTCTTCCCCACATGATAAGAACACCACAACACTGTACTTGATTCCATTGGATCAAGAAAAGGTGAGATCCTGCGGAAAATAATATCCTGAATATTATAATAAGATAATAAAATATAATATGAAATATTATAATAATAAGATAGTATGTAAAATATTATAATAATAAGATCCTGCGTGCTACATTGCGGGTTCGAGCTGTTCATTGGCACATTGAGAGCAGCTTGTCTTCTCAACATGACTGTGCAAGTCTTAGTCAGGGGTCAGTGTCAGTACACACACACGAGAGACGGAACAAGCACAAGGACATTCATTTGGAAAAATTCCAAAATAGTCACCTGTCAGGTTCAATCATAATGTGAACGTTTCATCTCATGTTGTCTTTTTTTCATTTTAGTCTTTTTGTTTTGCTTGTAGAGGTTAATCACTGTGTGTTGTGCATTTAACTGAAGTCAACCAAAAACGGATGGACCTGAATGACAAAAATAAAGAACTCTTGCACTTAATGAACCACTAATTAACCTTTAACAAACTCTTAATAAAGCATTGGACTGACTGCGAATGAGATATTAATTTAAGTAAGACTTACAGGGGGGGGGCTAGTGATGTATTAATTGGGGGTAAAACAAGGTCCCACGTCAGACTTCTTTATTATTAAATTAGATAGCTAAATAAAATAATTATACATTTACTAACAGAACAGAGGCCAGAACTTTTCACCCCAGGGCTTTATACCCTCAATTGGCATGAATGTTCTAATATTCTGTTCAGAGACATACAAATGTATTTCTGTAATTTAATTGAGCATCCTTTTACATGAGGTTGCAATGAGTAACAGATCATTTGATGAAATGATAAATGAATGTTGGAATCTGACTGTGCTGTGGCCTACTCCATTTACTGCATAAACAGAAACTTTATAGTTCCATGCCTTATAGATGGTTTGTTATGGGGTAATTAAAGGTTAATTAAGTCAATTTAGGTGGTGTTACATAAATGTTGTTAATCATATTCACCACTCCACAGTGCTGATCTCAGGTCAGAAGAATGACAAACAGATTCATAGCTGTTCTTCTGTACATGCTGTTCTGTTTTTTTTTTCTTTTTCTCGCAATCATGTCTGCTCGATTTGTTCTTAACCTGGGAGTAATGGTTAGAATATCAAGAACCCTTTGTAGTATTCATCAAACCTTTTGACCGATGCTGAAATCCCTTCATTTGAATCATACCTGCATTACAGATTCAGGCAATCGCCTGATGGGTTAATTCTCCTGCTTTTCTACGTCGTAATCTGATTTGGTCACACGATCAATAGGCGTGCCATTTCCCTTTATGTCAGCCTCCATGCACACATCCCAGTCGCAGGTACAGACAGGTGTTTCCAGGAGTTGTCAGCGACGAGATTTGTCTCGATCGACACGCATCCGTCTTAGTACCACAGATATTGCTCCAATTTCTTGTTAAATATTGGAGAAAAAGATGAAAACAGGACGCTGTGCAACAGTGCCTCCCACTGGTAAACTCTGACAACAGACAGCACAGGGGCAAATCGGATTTGACGGAGCTTTTTGGGTGCAGAAAACGGTGCAACTAATAATAATAATAACAACACCCCTGAAGTATGAAAAAGAATCTGTGGAGATGCAATAGGTCCTCGTCACTAGGCATGCTTTGCAGGACTGCACGACCATATTGGACTAATGAATTCAGGACAGACGAGACTGCTCTAGACCTATGTTTTATGATCTTTATGATAGCAAAACATCACAGGATCCATATGGCCTATTTGTTATTTATTTATTTATGTATTTATTGTGTAGGCTAATTTACTCCCTCCTTTTAAATTCTGCTCAAAATGTAAAAGTTCTCTTTCATGAACTTATCAGAGCGTTTCCATTTTATGTTTAAGCATGAATTCTGATCAGAAAAGCCCTTAATTTAAGTCTGCAAAGTAGCATCAAGCTTAGTCCATCTCACTTCATCAGTGCATGGCTCCATTTTAAGTAAGCTGCATACGCTTCTTTGTCACCATGAGCTTTTGAGTCTCTTCAGATGAACATGGGCGACAATCAGACTGCACTGTTCGCACATGTGCGTCCACATCACTCGATGCCACTGGTCGCTTTTGTGTGTGTCAGGGATGGAGATGAACAGTCATCAGATTGTATTATTATAAAATATTAAATGTTTAATATCAACTGCAGCAAATCTTCTAGAACTGGAATTAAGTATGCTGCCCGGTACCACTAAAATCTCTGTTAACACAAACCGGCGAACAAAGGATTGGTAATTATTGGCATATTTTTGCACTCGACAGTTTTCATTCAATTCAATTTTATTTCCATAGCACATTTTTTTATTTCTTTTTACAGAGAACTGTCCCTGTCACTTTTTTTCAGGAAGACTACATCAAAAAGGGTTTCCAATTTTAATTAAAGCTGTAGTGTATGTAGGCCTATGCCAAGGGGTTTCCCAGAAGAAAGACACTGTAGCCTTAGCCTACTCACATTTATAAAGTGGGTTTATTGGTTTGAGTAATTCTACAACCACGTAGTGGTTTTTAGAGCTTCTCACTGTTGAGCCTTTACTCACACCCCACCACCACCACATCAAAGCTTGTGTTCTCCTTAAATCTACTTGTGATCCATTTTCCCCTCCCAATAATACCCACCACCCCCACATTTGTAAGAAGAAAAGCACTTTCTGCATGGAATTCTACAAAAGGGTATTAATTTTCTTTCATGTCTCCATTTTAGAGAGAAATAAATCAATATAAAAATGTGGAAAACAAATAAACAGAAAAAAAAACACAAGATGTCCTTCTTTGGTTTTGGCGGGGGTGGGACCACTCAGAATGAAAAACAAGAGTACTATAACCTCTCATTAAAATGACATATTCGATTACACTGATGGATATTTATAGAGGCATGAGGGTAACTCAAGGTTACCATGGCAGCGCTCTACTTAGGGGAATGGAACATGAAACCTTCTGGTTACAAACTCCATTTCCCTGGCCACTATGTTATCCCACAATATACAAATTCCCTTTGACTGCTTAACAAAACTTTATTATTATTATTTACACCTTATGCCTTATATGAGTTAGACATTAATAAGTGAACCCCTTCCACCTATTTTATGAAGATGTATTTCTCCATGGTGGGTTTTGTTTTACAACACTTCAATGAACAAGGTTCAATCATGATATAAATTGAATAGTTACTGATGTGTTTATCTGTTTGTGCTTTCCCCTCTTCCCCCCCCCCCCCCCCCCCCCCCCCCCCCCCCCCCCGATGTGGAATACCCAGTCATGCTCACGATGCCTTATCGCAACCTCTGTCATTGATTTGAGAGAGCAGACAAGCATGCGCTCTTGTTTTAACTTCAGTTTATTTTTTTTTAGATTAGATCTGCCATAAATCCAACGTGTAAGAAATACATTAGTGGAGGTGTGTTTGTACAAGAAAGTCAACATGTTTTTATTAATATAAATCATTAAGAAATGTAATTTCTTAATGATTTATATAGAAGAAGAAGAAGAAGAAGAAGAAGAAGAAGAAGAAGAAGAAGAAGAAGAAGAAGAAGAAGAAGAAGAAGAAGAAGAAGAAGAAGAAGAAGAAGAAGAAGAAGAAGAAGAAGAAGAAGAAGAAGAAGAAGAAGAAGAAGAAGAAGAAGAAGAAGAAGAAGAAGAAGAAGAAGAAGAAGAAGAAGAAGAAGAAGAAGAAGAAGAAGAAGAAGAAGAAGAAGAAGAAGAAGAAGAAGAAGAAGAAGAAGAAGAAGAAGAAGAAGAAGAAGAAGAAGAAGAATTTGAAGAAGAAGAAGAAGAAGAAGAAGAAGAAGAAGAAGAAGAAGAAGAAGAAGAAGAAGAAGCAGCAGCAGCAGCAGCAGCAGCAGCAGCAGCAGTAGTAGCAGTAGCAGTATGTGATGCACAAAAGGAACAGGAATAAGCTGACGATGAGAAGACTTTGCAAATACCTGTACTTTGCACACTAATCTCCAAAACAGAAAACAGCACACACCTGTCCAATTATATCAAGCCAAGATCTGTATTCCACTGACAGCTGAGTTGAGAACACTGCCAAACAGAAGCATTATCTGTGTGAAATAGATACATGTCAGGAAGTATCTGTCCTGTGCAATACAATCTGAGCATAAACATAAGAGAAACAAACATATTTACCCTTTTTTGGGAGGGAAGGGGGGTTGTTAAAATCCCATGTTTGTTTGCCTTTCAATGACAGTATTATTTTACACAGCAATTTTATCACCAACAAATACAAACATTTTTGTTAAATTTGTTGAAAAACAGTTGAGGAAAATTAGGACATTCAGGGTATTTTTTCATGTTAACTCAACAAACACCTCATTTTGGAAGAACGAAAACATCCCCATATAGCACCACATAAAGCATCAAAACCCTCATAAGCTTGCATAAATATTATTATCAGTTTAAAACAACTGATTTCCATAGAACTTGTTACAGAGTTATTACTGTCGTAAGGCTCAGCATTCTATGCCTCACATCTAAACATCTTCTCATAACAAGGATTATGTGTGCTTTTGCCCACTGAGTAAGGTGCTACAAAATACATGACAGTATAGTTTAGTTATTCAAACATTTGGTTGAATTTGGCAAGGAACATGTCATTTTCAAAATACAATTGTATGCATTCAATTTACATTTCATTTTACAAAACCATACCCCTTGACCATAGTACTAATAAAAAAAACATATTAACAGAGAGCTTCCGATGTCCTGATAGTACAAAACACATTTACAGTACCAGCCATTTCACTCAAATTGCTCTATAGTTGGCCTGAATGTGTGTGTGGTGCACAATATAGATTTAATGTCATTTGGTCCAAAGTCATAAGACTCAACAGTTCGGTGCTACATTTTTGTCTGCAGCTTTTGCAACACGTTTTAATTTAATCCCACACTAAATGTATTTTATTGCTAATACACAGCAGCTGGAACAAAAGCAATATCCCTGCCTCCTGTTCCAATTAGTGGTTTCTGTGGTAATTTCTGAAAATACTTTTCTTTTCTTTTTTTTTTGCATAAAATGTGATTATTCGCAGCATTTAAAAGTGGCTACTCTTTATACACAATGAACAAAAGTAAGTGTACTGAATTTTGTAAGCCATGTCAGTACACTGGCTTTGCATATGAAACAAAGTAAACATGTTTGATCAGGACAAAGGATTCACAAATAAAGATGAACTCCTGTTCAACATTTCATTTTGGCAAGTCACTTTGGGGGTGATCGAGCCCAACCGAGATTTATTATTTATTAAAATGTAACTATCAAAACAAGACATTAATGTTCATTAAAAACATGCTTCAAGCATACGCCAAAGGCCATGTGAGCAGCACTAAAAACAAACGGACAAACAAACCAACAGGCAATGGCCAGCTACTCACTTTATAAAGAAACAATTTTTTCAAAAACACAGAAACGAGCTGGTATGATCAAACTGATCTTCAGTTCACAGTGCTTATGTAAGCGTTTAAAGCAAGGATCTCAAACTCCAGGACTGAACTTTGAGATCCCTGGTTTAATGCATATCACATCAAACACATTGAAAAGCACTTTGACTGGACCTCTCCTGAAAATGGTCACATACTCTTATTTACAGTATGCGCTAGGGATGCATGATATGGAAGTTATGGGGCTGTTATCAATATCCAATATTTGCTTGACCTTATTGGCCAATGCCCACTGCAATATTGGCCTCCCTGCATTTCATTATAGCACAAATGCACAGTAACTGATGCGACCCCACTATTACGGTGCATCTGAAGCACGTATGGGATGTGACACATTACTGCTCTGTGTCTGCCTGGTGTAAACGTGGCTTTGGGAGAGAGGCCCCTCCATTGGCCCTCACGCTCCTGGGCTGGCGATAATGGCGGCCGGCGGACTGCCAGAGCTGTCATCCTTTTAGCGATGGACGGAATGACCGGTGGCCGCTGGGATAACGAAAAGAGCATCAGGAGCTTGTGCAGGGTCGCCTGGACCTGGCTTCACTAAACATCGACCGTCATTCCCAGCTCAGGGCTTCTGGAGAACTGGAGTTTAGCTGCGGCCTCCTGTTCCTCAAACACAATGACCTGCCGTAAACATGAAAACAAATAAATAACAAAAGTGGTACGGAGCACAGCGAGGACTTCATTCTGTTTCAACACGGCCCTGCATCCGGTCAACATTTGTTCTTAACTGACCTACACAAGTGTTACTTTATTCTATGCAAGTCCCATTTGGTGAGATCATTTATGGTCATTACTAAACACAGTATGCTTTTTTATTTATTTGTAAGTAAGCGCTCAGAACAAATGTTGATTGAATCCAGGTCATACATTCACATTAAAGCAAAACCAAGCAGGAGAACCACAGTCCTGCGCACGTTAACAGAGCGCACTGAAGTGGAGAGTGGTTTGGGAACTGCACCAGAAGGTAATTCAAATCCCAGGAGGGAACCGTTTTGAGAGAGGCACTTAGCCTAAACTACATCTAATGGATGATATTAGGTACTGCAATAGCTAACGGATTTAAATCTCAATACTGAGAGAAGACTCTGTCAAACCACACTTTTCATGTCAGATCTGCTGACCCATGAACCCGTCAGCACAGCAGCCAGCGCTAACTCCAGTCACTGTGTGTGTGTGTGTGTGTGTGTGTGTGCGCTCACGCACGCGTGTGAGCGGGTGCCTGTGTGTACATGCGCGTGTACGTGCATGCATACATGCAAGAATAAATGTCTGTGTATGAAGAAAGAGTATGCAAGTTGGATGTGCAGTAAAGAGATGCCCTGATGTGTTGTTTGTTATTAAGAGAATTAAGCATCTGAAAAAGCAGCCCTACCAACAGTATTTACTAATCATGAGCGGAAATGTTTATTGCTTTCTTCATCTTAATGATTAAATCTGTCTTGCATTTTGGTCGATCTGTGAATTAATCACACATCACAAAATGATGTAAATAGATGATAGGACTCACAAAATGATCACAAAAACCAACTGAGGCAAAGCAAATCTACCACATGCAGCCAAAGGCTTCAACAAAGCTACAAACTCCAAGGCCTGACAAACCTGATTCACCCCACTGTGAAGCCAGGGTCCTGGTAAGTAAAGGGTTTGCTGGGGTCCTATGGACCAGTAGCGTCCAAGATTCTGCCCGTTTATAAAGACCACTCCTTTACTCCAACCCTGCGGATGCAACAGAAATCACACAGTCATCATGGGAAGTGATAGTTGCCCTGACTGCCTGTCATTAGTGGTTGGATAACGCACTGCATTGCAGAAAATGTCTGTGCTTTGGAGGCGCCTCAAGACAGGCATTTCCTTCTCACCGGAAGCTTCAGGAAGGTGTCCCTGGGATAGCCGTCCACGTGCAGCTGGCCCTGGAAGAATCCCGGAAAACCAGGCTTGTCTGGAGGGGCTTTCCAGGGCTCCTTGCCCAGTCTGAAACACAAGAGTTGCACCATAGATCCACAAGGGGGCAGCGTCCAAGCATCAGCCCTCAAACAAAGTTCTGCAATGATGAGATGCCAACATGTTTTCAGTCTCTTCCCCAGTGCTTTTTCTTCAGTAATGCTATCAATGAAACACCCTTAAAACATTCACATAATATGACAAACACGGAGGTAACTTAAAGCACTGTTGTACAGATCTTTATTCATTTGGTTATGATCAGAGTCAGCCTGTGAAATGTGTAGGACCCATGGTGACATTTTTTAAAATGGGCCCCAAAATAATACATAAGAAAATGATAAATAAGCCATGCCAGGACCCGTGGCGTTCGCCTATATGGCTTAATGGACTCTGGTTATGGCACACTCTTTACTCCAATGCATCCTACACAATGTTACATCTTAGCATTTATTTCTAAACCAAAGAACCAATTCCAGTCATTGGCTGATTAACGTGGGAGCATCAGTCCTTAAGTAGCAGATATAGGTTCTGTGCCACATATTAATCCTCTGAACAGAGCCAGTACATCGACAGATTTACTGTGTTTAACAAGTGTGCAGGCATGGAAAGGTAATGTACAAACCTGTTGATAAAATTAGGATTCAAATCCAGGCTGTAGATGGTGAAGTCTCTAAGTACGATATCATTGAAGGCTATGTCTCCTACCAAACCTAAAACACAACAAAAATATGTAAAATTTGAAGATAAAAGATGTACAATTCAATGCCAAGCCTTTGTAGGTGACAGGGTGGCCCAGACTTAGAAAGGACCACACAAATTCACTTCAAAAGCAGGAGATCGAGGTCAGAGCCCATTTTCATTCTTACAGAATAGAAACGTCACATCAAAAAATAAAAAAACAAAAAAACATTAAAACCAGCGTAGCTCAAAGAGTTTCTATCACACACCAAGCTTAGTGGCTTCACTTTCGTGTAACTCTTTCTCCATTTGTCGTTGTGTCACTTCCAGTCTGTTTCCATTTTTATCTGTTTAAGTTTGAAAAGCTTTATCACACAGAGCTCAGAGAATTGCCAAGGTGACAGTTCTGTTGTTAGGAAGCGCTATCTTAAGCGCCGTTTTATCTATTGATTGTATTTGTGCTGGGACTTAGTTCAAAAGAAATCACTTGTGAGCAGTGTCACCTACTGGGTGGAGCCACAGGGACCTGTCAGTCACTGATGTTTGAACCAACGGACAATGCTCTCTGCAGCAAAGAACAATGATTAGTTGTGTGATGGTGTGCGATATCTCCATTTTGGCCTTCTTGATGCCTCATCCAATCCAAAATCCACATCATGGTGTGAAATAATATCAAATAACAGAATTTGGCCAGTGATAATAGTTCATATCGTTTACAGCATTCCTTAAATCAATTTTTGTGCATGTCTTTCTCTGTGGCAAACCATGGCTCTTGACGTTTAAACAGATTGCATTCAAATCAGGTACCCATTGACACAGCTGGGTTATACATTATTCATATGAACAACAATCCTCAAGGCAGTGCAGCAATCCAGGCAATCTGCCCTGTACAGGACTGGGTGTTTTTTTTTTTACTTCACCTTTACGTTGCTCATCCAGAACTTTCCCATAATTCACCCTTCCACAGTTCTCCACCAGTAAACTCAGCTTTCGTTCTCCCTAGAGAACAAAGTAAGGTAAAAGGCATCAAGACAAGGTGCTTTTGACTGACTGCAGTCTCAGATCACTACAGAGGACATGTGAGAGCAGCTGTATGGGAGAGGACAGCACTGGATCAGCTGGGTGAGACTGAGCAACCCTGTGCTGTGCTAGCCTGTGCTAGAGAGATTGAGCTAGCCTGTGCTAGCCTGTGCTGGACTCAAGTTTGTCATCCATTAACTGCAGCTGGTAAAGTTATTAATTGGGATTCCCCTCTACACCCCACCCCTCCATTGTCTGGAACCTTGCTGGTTTTAATCCCTGCTCTTCTATGACAAAAGAATTTATCTCTGAAACCAGAAGAATGCTCGCCTATGAATATTAACCACCCAAGGGCACCCCTGGATCAGTATTTAGCATCCTGTGTTCAGAAATGCACAAACAGCACACCTTCGCATCAGGCACTGCAAGTTCCACAGTCTTATAGTCAAGAACCCCGATGTAAACTTGGTCCACAAACACCTGGAACATAACAAAGGCTTTAATCAGAGACAAACATCTTATTAAATAATTACTTATTATATTAATAATATTACTACTCATTATTATTATCATCATTGTAAGAAGCCTTTGCTGAACATGTGTTGAACAGCTTTCATTTTTATACACTATCTATTCATGCAGTTGGAAATACAGTAACATAAATCCCGATCCTTCACCAAAGGTAAAATACCAGTACCACACCCCCAGACTCAAACGTATACCCTTCTGCGTTTAGAGGCGCTTATTTCAATGCTAATCTACTGCTAATATGTTTGACGAATACTAGGGTGAATTAGGGGGTATGATGTCCACTGGTTTTAAACAAGTTTTCCCTTGAACGTGTTCATGGTTCCTGTTCTTCAGAACCTGGTATTGTTGGACTCTGCCGAGTGTTTGAACTGACCAGGGCGCGGTCGCGGACTTTGTTCCTGGAGTTCAGAGCCCCTCCGCTGGTGACCGTGGTCTCGTACAGGGTGTACCCATAGGACTGGCCATTGCCGTTGTTCACCGGAAGGTTCTCCATATTGACCGGCGTCGCTGATATAAAAGGCTGGAGGAGAGAGAAGAGCAGATGTTTAGACCCCGCCCTCCTCTGTGAGGTCGGTAGTCAGCTGACTGGGGATCAAAGCAGCCCAAACCTATTCCTCACTGCAGCTCACAGTGACTCAGCACGACAAAGGCCAAGGACTGTTATTAAATGGTATTTTTTTTCATGAAAAATAAATAAATAAAAACTTGAGCCACCTGTTTAGAGGGGGAGTGACTGAACCAAGAACAAATGTTCTTGAAATGTTGTGTGCCTGCACAGAATGTTCCAGAATTATTGCACTGGAACCAGGCCACGTCAGCAGGTGGAGCAGCACACATTACAGAGCTCCTTCCCTTTCCTCCTCTCTCCAGGCAATGTATGCCCACAGAGACTGATCGGGGATGAGCTTGCCCACCCTGATCCCTGACCCATAGCAGTCAGTGTGAAGTTCTGATTCTGATCCAGTATCAGCTGCAGGTGCCCAGAGGTTCTCAGTACACCAACCTGCTCAGCAAACCGCAGGGTCTCCCACAGGGTCAAGTGCTGATTCATGCCAACTGCACTGTACTCTTTCCGCCTCTGGAGGGCAGGCTTCTCAGGCAGCTCTTCACCTTGAACAGACAGTTACAGTCATATGGGACCACTATGATTGATGACCAAAAGGGGGTGGGGGTAGTCATTCCTCAGATTATCAGCCAATGATGACAGAAACTAAGAACCTTTGAAACATGTTCTGAAAAACTGCTTGTAGTTACAGTTGTATGATTCAGCATTGTAGCCCCACCAGCAATCTCATGCTTCCTGATCCAAAATGACAATTTTAAGGCAGAAAAGGAACAGTTAGCATTGACGGAAAGTGAATGGTAAGTGGTCATTTCTGACCACTTTTCCCAGTTTACAAAGTGTGGAAACTGCCAGACGGTGAAATACAAATGCTAGGACTTCATGACCCTAGTGACCCAAGTTAAAATGGTTCCTGTTGTTTTTTCTCCCTTCCCTGACAGAAAAACTAATGCTAATAATTTATAAACCAATTTAGGATCAAAACACAGAATGTATACATACTGAAAACCAGGCCAAATTTGCATTCAATAAAAGCCTTAAAACAGCAGAGAGGATAAAACAGGCCATAGGAAATAATAAACAAAACTTATTTCACTCGATACAGCAATATCACTTAAACAGAACATGAACATTTGTGGTCGTTTGTTACCAAGCTAACTGTTCTCTGAAATTACTTATAGTGGTTCAGCTTAAAACGAATGACTAAAGTGCATTTTCAAACTGGCAGATGAAATTCAAATTAGATTTAATTTAAAGTTGATAAATATTTGAAAATTACCCTGGGGAAATCACACAATTGTCCAAACCAGTGACTTTTAAAAGCCTGAGATATAAATGCACTTAAAGTTAGGGCTTATTTTTTTATCAAAATGCCTTCCTTTTGAACCACTCCTGACAGACTACACTGGCTGGTGGCCAAACTGGCACGCAAGCAAGCAATCATTCCTAACTGCATTTTCTGCAGAAAAAAATGAATAAAATAACAGCTTGAGCATTGATTTGGAAGTTTTAAATTCTAGGCAGCCCACTGGTGCATGATCAATTCAACCATTTCAGCTGCTCACCACAAGCATCATCAATCAATATTTAACCAGGTAGTTTTAGCATCTACAAAGTAAGTAGCTACATGTAAATATTGCATTATAACATTATTGTTACATTATTTATTTGCTTGGCTAATGCCCTTAACAGGGGAATGCTGACTCTGTGGGTATGAATGTATGCATTAACCGCCTATTAATGCATTTCCTTTCTTGGCCAACAGAAGTAAAGTTGTGCACTAACTGTACCCAGGAGGGTGGATGGGTGTTGAAGATCAAAACCTTTTGTGCTCAGAGCCGGACTCAATCAATATTCATCTTAAATGGTGGCTCAGAATTAAATGCAAGCTTCAGTTCAGCCATCACAGAAAGCAGTGAGAAAGAAATCCAGATTGCACTGAAAGAAAGTCACACTTGCATTAATTTGCAAGTCAAATTTAGGGAGAAACACTGACTGCATCAAGGCCTAGTGCTGAGATCCACTTGTGTTTGGAGATTTTTGTTGGTTGTCACAACATTATGAAAGCCTCTAATAACTGGAATAAAATAGCTAAATAAACACATTACAGTGTGCTGAAGCAAAGCTGTGATGTTATTTTATTAGAGCTACAGCTTTAAAATTTCTACAGTGGAAGCCAGGATTAGATTTAGCAGAATGAGCAGAAAAGAACCATCATCTTGCTACAAAAAAGCTGGAGTTAACAGAACACTTCCTGTTCCCCGGCAGCCATATTGATTTAATGTCTTTTTCACTATAGCTTTCTGGGCAACAAAAACAGACTCAGCACCCCACAATGCATTCAGTGGAACTGAACTTAAATCACCAGGGTTGCTGGATATTGGACTGCCAAATTAATGCTATTTTAATGCATTATTTTGTTATTTATTCATTTATTTTTTTGGTTAGGCAAAATTTTTTGTTATTTTATTAATTCAATAATGCAAAACAAATTCAAATCGTGTATGCTATCGACTAAAAATTGTATTCTCACAATTGCCTTGGTCAACATAATAATAATAATAATAATAATAATAAATATAATTATTAATTATAATTAATAATTTATTATTATTATTATTATTATACTGGAACAGATACAGGGCATCCTATGTGTTTCTTTTGTGTGTTCCCTTCAAATACAGAAATCCTGTAACCACCCCCATCAGCACATGACTGGCTGCCCTACCCCACTCCCATCACCTGCTTCCTAGGGGCACACTGGGAGAAGAAGCACAAACAGCACACGGTCCAGAGAAGAGAAGCACCAAAAAAGAAAGCCACCTGTTTACAACAGGCAGCTGTTTGTGACACTCACTGTGGTATTGACTGAATAATTCCCTCAGATGGTTGTATTTTGGGGTGTAACCCCCGGCTTCAGATAAGGGCGCGTCGTAATCTGAAAGAGAGAAAGATCTCAGTACGAACTTTTCCCAGTTCAGCTCCGTTTGCTTATGCCACACTGCTGCAAACACTTAGCAGCTTATAACTTCCTCCCTCATGGCTTAAGCTGTAGCCATAGGAGAGAAGCGTTTTCCCTGCAAAATGTATTCTGGATGGAGCAGCTGCTTGGCTGAGCAGAGGAGATGATTGGGGTCTGGTTTGTCTGGCTCATCACCTTCTTTGTATTCCTGAGACTAACACTGATGTTCTCCACTACTGTTTGTTGCTCTGGATAAGAACGTCTGCCAAGTGACTGTAATTCAATGTAATGCAGTTACATTAAAATACTACAGAATGGCAGACAGATTTAACATCTTGCATCTCTTAGTGCACAGAGGTTAACATACACTATTTTTAAGTGCACTTTAACCTTCTGCCTCTCCCATCGCTACAGTTGAAGCCATAAGGACGTTATAAGCTGCTAAGTGACAGCTTGATTGATTCATACAAGTCAACAAGTGATTGACAGCAATGACGGCTCCTCCCATTATGAGGTTCACCAAGCCCAATATCTCATATTTCAAATAACTGCCAATGGGAAAGGCTGGAATATAACTGGTGGTGCAATTAAAAAAAAGGCTTAAAAACAGACCCTGCAACCAACAAGTTTTGTTTTCTAGCCAATTCCCCACAGTCACAGCCAAATACAGCTTCTACAGCAATTTTCTGCAAGATACTAACTTAGTACAGCCAAATACAGCTCTTTACGGCCACATGCTGCAAGATAAAAAAAACTTCTAAGGACCGCAATATCACATCTTTTACATCTATACACCTGTCAGTGCAGCTAATTTCTGTATTTTTCAGCAGCCATTAAAAAAACAAAGCAGGAGAAACGCAGCCTGATGCATACTTTTAATTTACACTAACATTGATGTCCATTCATAGCAGCTAATGTGTATATAGTTTTTGTTTACCGTGTAATATAATATTGGAATAGTATAGCTAACAAAAAATATGGGGACCCTTAAAAGATATCTGTGAAGAAAGAAAAAGACTTCTGCCACCACCTGCTGACCACTTGGTGAATTACAGCCACGTTGTTCTTTCAGGCAGCCGTATAAAACATTATACACACCCAGCGTGCGTGTTCAGTCCTGCTACAGAAATCACTGCACATCGGCACTTAATGTAGCCATTGATGCAGTCCTCAATGTAGACTCACTACGGCCTGTAATATGTGTCAATGTAGACTCAATAAACGTGATATGTGCGTTGAGGGAAGTTGGGGTGACGCTTGGGGTGCAGCCGGTACCGTAGCTTGTGACCATGCCCCTGGGCGAAGGGTTCAGGGCCAGTGCTCCACTCATGAAGCCAAAGTTGGTCCCACCGTGGAACATGTAGAGGTTTATGGACATGTCCTGTTTCAGGATCTCGGTCACCACAGCCAGCATATCTACCAAGAAGGGGGATGTGTGCAATCAGTGCCTTGCGAAAAGAGCACGTACTGGCCACCTCACAATAAACAACGTGGCCACTTGTGCCCTTGTGCAGGCGCAGTATCAACAGCCAATCATATGAGAGATTTTCACTAACATTTCATATTTTCCCTAATTAAATCCTCTGGTGAACTTTGGCACAAAAGACAGATTTTCCAGTCTTACCTGCCTGTCTGCTTCAACAGCTTATATCAAACTGTGTGACAGACATAAGTCGCAAAGCATCTACTGCAACATATTTAGAAAAGCAGACTGAAGATTTATGTTATCAGCAGACCGAGTTTACATACATATTATGTGAAATCCTTCAGTGAAAAACAAAAAGCACATTCAGGTAACCTGCCAAAAAAAAGAAACACCAATTATGGTATCCCTCTCTGGGAAGTTTTAGATGTATTCTTCCTGTAGTACTGGCCAGAACGTTGCTAACCAGGCTCTTAAACTAGGTACCTGTGCATCAGCAAGCTGTGAAAAACAATATTAATCAAAGACTGACATCTGACTCCTGCAAACCTTTTACCTGCCGACTCCGAAGAACACATTTTCCAAACGTCAGGCTGTGACACTTTCATTACTTTACACAGTTTTGGTTTAGCCCTTTTTTGTTAGGAAATGTCATCAACTTTGCCATGATTGACTGCTAATTACTTTTTCGCCGTAGTGAACTCATGCTGCACAGCATAAATGTCACCCGCGCAACCCAAAAATGTCCCTTGCATGTTGATTGCACCAATTAAAAAAGAATAGATACCTTATTATAGCAAAGCAATGCGGTTGACGGGTTCAGAAAAATGTGGGCCTCCAATGCCAGGGCTATTGGGCAGGGGGGAGGGAGCGGGCCTCGTTAGGTGGGACTAATCAAACCAGCGCCTACTTAAGGCTAGTGCTTTCCCTGTTGAGGTAGGCCTTAGTCATCAATACTAAAATATGTCCAGATCCCCTGTGTATGTAGGGTATTGACTCACCTCATTGCACAACACTGCAGATGCAAGCAGGAAATCCTTAAAACACAAACCAGCCGGTGCGCAATGCCAGCACTTCATTACATTACATGTAGCGTGTGAACTTTTAAAAAAAAAATACAAAATCACAAAATGAACCGTTGGAGAGCGGTGGACAAAGCAGCTGTGGAGCAGGGTTTACTTTCTGTCCCAGCTCACGGGTCGATCGCGTGAGGGGCGAACACCAGGGAGAAGCTTCCAGAAGCCCCGGCTCCGTTGACCCTCGTTCTACTTTGTCTAACAAAACAATGCCAGCGCTTCACAGAGCGCACTTAGTGATAAAGCTATGAATAATTAACGACCCACAGCTGATAAAATGCACACTGGCATTCCAGCTTCTGGCAAAATACATTAGGCTCTCCAGCTTCCAGCTAAATGTGTGATAAGCCTGCCTCCTCTATTACGCACCATGTGACCGCTTAGTCCTGGACTACGCGACTTTAATTCTGGAAGCATCCGGCTGTCTTTAAATCGCGAAGGCACGTGAAGCTGGAAGGACAGCGTGGCTCTCTACAGGCATGTTTGTGTAGCTCTGGCAAAAGGGATACAAACTGTATTGAAACGCTTTCGTAAAATGATCCATCACGATCAAAGTTACTTACTTTCTGTTGGAAAGACATGGTGAAGGTCACCCCACAGGTCAAACCAGCCTGACCAATACTCCATCACCAACTTAGGTTGTCGGGGCTGCAGTAACAAAAACACACGTGTGCACACACATGCACACACATTTAAAGCTTTATAATTAGTGCATAATATGAGGCCACAAGAATAACAGTGTAGACACAGGTACTACTTATAAAACATTTCAATAAATGTACTCACCGCGAACAAGTTGATGTTACTTTGTGAAATAACAATGTTACAAATTGTCATGCTCCCTGAATACTATCACTAATAACTGATTTGCCTTCTAACTGGCCTGCGTGATCTTATGATATGGTATATTTTACCACAGATATGGACACCTGAACAAGACGATAATATTTTTAAAGACACTTGGCAGCTAGATCCATAAAAACATGCACATAAACATTTATAAAAATTAATACTCTGAAAACAAGGAAAAAAATACACTGACAAACAGGTTGACAAACTTAGCCGCTGGTCTGTCAAAACTTAATCTAAGTAGTTTGTTTTATTCCTGGCACAATTAGACTCATTATAAAAGATGCACTGACACAAATCAAGAGCCAGTGAAAACAATAACACAATAACACTGTGAAAGAGAGATGGTCTGGCTTACCTGTACAGCATCCAGGTACTGTATGGCCTTGGGATTGAGCTTCTGAAAGTTGATGGTCTTGAGAGCTTTTGAAGAGAGAGGTAAAACAGAATATAGAAAGCATTCTGGACAGAAAAGTAGTATTGTAGCCAGGAATTCATGGGTTAAATCAAAGCTTAATGAAGATACTTAAGGTTAATTATTGCTTTAACGTACCAGTGACATATAACTGAAAAAGTATAACAGGTCTGTGATTCACACTGGATACACACATCAGCACAGTAAACACATATGATCCCTGTAATCAATGACTAAGCATGCTCATAAAAATTCTGCACACTACAGACATACTGAACTATAGCATATATAAGGATATACCCTAATTCTGTATGCTTTTCTGCAAGAGTGGTTAACGGTTCATTCAAACATGCTCTTCAGTTGAACACACTCAATAAATGAAAAAAACTGTTTTGTCAATGTGTTTGTGCATCTGTGTGTGCGTGTGTGTGTGTGTGGGGGGGGGGGCATGGCGGCAGTGACAGGTGGGTGAAGGGATTGAAATATTCAGGCAAAGAATCAGATTATTCTTTTTCTATGTTTTCCCCATCAGGCCTTCATTATTCTGTTCATTATAAATCTGAGGTTATGTAAAAATCACTGCAGGGCTACAGCACTGGTTTCAAACCATTCTCTATTGAGATTCATACCAAACAAATTAAACACTGCACCTTGCATTTATGGCACTAGTTACCGTGTACACACAATTTTTGATTAGTTCTAAGTCTTCCATGAATATATTTCAGGGTACATTTTAATAAATGGCAGGTTCCAGAAAATGTGTTTCTCATTATGTGGGGGTCACCCATCAGGGGTCAGGACCACCAGGGTACCTCCGTCCACGCCCCCGACCTTTAACCCCTCGCGGTTGTCTGATGTCATCAGGAGTTCTTTGATCCCCCTGGAGAGCAGAGCCTATCGAAGGAGAGCAGCGGTTGCTCTATAAACCAGCAGGGTGAGATGGAGAGCAGCAGAAAAACTTTCAATGGCAAAAGGCCAGCTATATAAATGATGCAACACGAGGTATGAACAGCAGGCTTGAGGTGAATCCCATGCAATTCAGTCATGGAAACAGATCACAGTACAGAGAGCACCACCGTGGAGAACTGAACCCCCAGTCGCACAGTGGGGATTTTTAGATTGGTTTATAGTCTGCCACCCAACACTATGGGAGATTTTTCAATTCAATTTCACTTTCCTGAATTGACCATATTGAAACAGAATTAACCCCAAAACGCTGCTGAACAGGCCAAGCCATTATGTGTGTGAAAGGACCAGCCCACTAACCTCTTTGATGAAGCCCATGTAGCGGTCGTCCTTCGCATACGAGCCGTATTCATTCTCCACTTGAACTGCTATGATGGGGCCTCCTCTCATGTACTGGAAGGGAAATGAAGGAAAAGCTGTATTTCACTGACTGCACGACTGCTACAGGCAGGATTTTAACAGGCTGAGGACCATGCTAACAACCTAGGGAACTGTTTCCACAGCCAGTCTGGCTACTTTGTACATTAACCATGGGTCAAATATACACAGCATCTCAGGGCATACAGACTTGTACCAAGCCCAAATCTACATGTCAGGAGACCAAAGATTAATCAGAAGTCACCTGCAGAGGTGCAACTCTTGGAATGAGCTCATCAAAAAAAGAGTTAACAGCCTCAGTGAATCCTGGGTAAGTCGTCCGCAGTTTCATGTTCTTGTCACGCAGAAGCCAGCTGGAAAGAGACGAGCACAAGAACACTTTAAAGACAAGCCCAGAAGCACTTCTCCAAACCAGCTTTGACCTCTCATCTTAGCCTGTTTGTGCTGGTTATGCAAAAACTGTGAATCAACTATCAACTGAAACCTCCTGATCTAAGCACTTGTGCTTCTGTTGTAAGCCACTCTGGACACAGCTATTGACCAAAGCAGTAGTGTCATGTAATGTGATGTAATGGACATAATTTTACATAGCTTTCTACATTCATGCACCATAATCACTTAAAGGGCCAACGTTGTGGTTAGTGAACATGCCAATGCCCACATGAAGATTACATGTACACATTGCAATATTCAATAGCTTTGCAGATGCTCTTACATGGCAGCTAACAGAACAGATGCTAACTAAAGCTATTCAGGTAAAGTGCCTTGTTCAAGCACAAAACAGCAGTGAAACGTGCAACCTTACTACTGTTACATGTCTGGCTCCCAAGCTGCTGTGCCACACAGCCACCATGATGAAGAGCAGCTGTGTGCATTTGGGAGTAGAGGGCGACAGGGGACCCACCTGGGCAGCCCTCCAAGGTCCCATTCTGAGCAGATGTAGGGTCCCGGACGCAGAATGACCCAAAGCCCCACCTCCTCAGCCAGACGGATGTAGGCCCTGAGGGAAGCAGGTAAGCAAATACTAAAAAAACTTGACAGCTTAACAATTTGCCACAAAGTCTGCACGTGACAGTGTGTGAGTGTGGAACAATGAGATCACACAATCTAGTCAACTTCCAAAACAAGGTGGCAGTGTACTATGTAGCACAGCTTTCGAGACCTGGGCTTTAAACCAGATGACTATAGGTTCAAATACCAAGTGGTAGTCACTCACTCTAAGTCCAACTGGTTCTGGAAATCAAACTTTCCTCTCCATGGCTCATGCAGGTTCCAAGGCACATACCTGGAAGACAAAGAAGTCCAGGACACTTTTAAGATTATCAGCTGGAGGGAGAAATGCTACAGTGGCATGGTAGGGGGCGCTCTGTACTCACGTGGTGAGAGTGTTGAGCCCACAGGCCTTCATCTTCAGGAGGCGGTCCTTCCAGTGTGCTCTGGGGATGCGGAAGTAGTGGGTGGAGCCACCCAGGATGCGGAAAGCCGCACCATCCAGTGTGAACTGGGAGGAGTTAGCGCTCAGCCCCTCCTTCCTGCTCCAGCTACTCTCTCTCGGCTGCATGCTGGATGAACTGAAAGAATGGAGAACAGCAGCTAACCTCAATTTTCTCATCAGAGAACATCAGTTCTCAAGTACCCTTATATATAATGAGGAGTGGGTTTACTAAAAGATATTTTTAATTTTCATTATAACACAATTACTTCTATTTAATTTAATGCATACATGTAATGCATGAGTTATACTTTATAATTAGGGACACCAGTTTGTCTCCACCATTTGACTTGCAGGGATTTAAACTTCTGTTTCAACGGTTATCCTCCAGGGGTCCCCATAGGCACTTCAATGGCACACCCAAGTGACTAATCATACAATTGAGTTTCTGATTGAGACATTTATAAAAACAATTAGTTGATCTAATCTGGGGAGTCAGGAAGGAAAGTGAACATGGATGCAAGTTTACATGCTGCAAAAAGCAATCACTGATCTTAAGGAAAACACAAAAAACAGCAGACTCTGTGGCTCTCCAAGACCAGGATGGAGTATCACTGCAGTAAAATAAAAACGCATCCATATACAGCAGGTTTTAGCTCAGTACTAAGACCTATGATTCTACTTGAGGTTTTAATTGAAGACCATGATTAGTTAGTTAGTTGAATCATTAATTTATTTTTATTTAACTTTTTTTAAAAGTTAAAGTTGTTGTTCAACTGTTTTTAATTTTGGCATTCCCCTTTTCTTTTAACAAAACCTAACATGCCCATGCACAACATAAAAGAATACTGTAGCATGTCCATGGTAGTAAGTAATTAAACTGAATTTAACATTTCAGTGTTGATTTTAAGTATCGTTGTCATTCGTTGTCTATGCTTAATTAGTGGCAATTACATTATCAATGTAAATTACTGAGGTGGTGCAAATGGAATCACTGCTTGAGCAGAGGCTTACAAAAAGGGTATTGCGACCTCTAGCTGGTGGAAGGCTGAAGTACCATGCAAGAAAACAAGGGGAGAGAAACCATATTTATAATAAAAGCCATAAAAGTGCTAAATGCAGAGCTATCTAATAAGACACAAAGCAAACAGATTGGCTTTTAGTCATGTGATTCACTCCTGATTAGGCACAGGGCAGGTGCAGGCATGCTACTACAGTCCAGTGATGAAACGATGAAAGAAGCAAAAAAGAAACTCCCTTATTCTCTTAGGCCTAGACTCCCAATTTCCTTTTATTTTTTTTCCATCCTGTCCAATTAACCTTTGAAAAGTAGGCTTTCAGAATTTTTTTTAAACTCGTATGTGAGTGTTCCATAACTCTGTTGCATTGAATTACCAGTTGCATTACATTACATTACAGGCATTTAGCAGACGCTCTTATCCAGAGCGACTTACACAGCTTTTTACATAGCATTTTACATTGTATCCATTTATACAGCTGGATATATACTGAAGCAATTTCGGTTAAGTACCTTGCTCAAGGGTACAGCGGAAGTGTCCTACCCGGGAATCGAACCTGCGACCTTTCGGTTACAAGCCCAGTTCCTTACCCACTGTGCTTGTTTCCACATGGTCTCGTGCACTTGGCATTACGATCGGCAGACATGAGACTAATCAGCTTACTTCCCTACTGCTGAGTACACAAGTTGATGCAACTTGCATACTCAATAGTAGGCAAGTAAGCTGATTGGGGCACAGCTCTGGCGTCAAAAGTTTTCTAAAAACTAAATGAAGATATTTACATGATACTCTCAAGACACCCACAGAAGAATGTATTATAGCAGTACCGCTGCCTGTCGTTGTCTTTCTGTTGTTTTCGATGTTACCCTGTTATCAACTGAAATATCAGTATCATCCAGACTTTTTACTCTTTTGCTTCATTTATACCTGCGGTGAGACAACCATAATCTATACGAGAGTGTGCACTGAAAAACAGTCCACCAGAATACAGGCTAACTAACCATGGGGTTCTGTTCAATCATTATTTAAATTATTACTTTTCCGGAGGAATCAGAGAAAAGCTGTCCCCAGTTAAATAAAGTCTGCAATGGCAAACGTTAACTCCTCTGAAACTTGAGAATGAAAGGTCGACACATGCGCGTGCAATCGGATAGCTTGGTGGGCGTTATCCCCCTTGCTGGATTGAGTGGAATTACTCATTCTTAGCTAGTTACACGAGAAACATCGTATTTTCGGATTCATTCGAGCAAGGTTCGTTTCAGATGAGAATCTCAAAAGGCTGATGGTTTTCTATGGGAGGATCCGTGCATGCACCAGCAACTCGCCCCACCAAATGTCATAACGACAGGCCATACCTGCGTTGACGAAAATGGGACAGAATGAATTCGGATTTTTTTATTTTTAGAAACGTATCAGGGATTCATCTTCAGTTTCCAAAAACCTATCAAGCGTCACTTCCCCAACTCGGCGACGTTTTATACCTGTTTTGTGGGCACTGTCCATTTGCAAAATCTATGTTAGCGTACACTAACCTTAGCACACAATGCTGCTAATGCTTCTAATCGGTAGTGTTTTACACTATCGAAACTCGATTCATATGACAATAACTGCGTGCATGTGCACTAACAATAAGTGGAGCTAGCTAGCTGGCTATGTAAATAGTCATTGCCATTATAGCTAACTATCATAACGTATTGCCTAACCGACATAAACACGTTCCATCGGTTATCAAAAGCAGCTTACCCGATGTAGCGGTAAACGATTAAACACACGATGCCCAAGCAAATAATCGCATTTCTTCTGCTAATGTGAACATTCCCTAATCTGATAACCATAACCATCGACGTATCTCTTCCTTCACAGGCCAGCACAGAGGAAAGTATCAAAGTTAGTTAGAGGAGTAACTTGACTCACGAAAACAGCCTCTTACGTTAGCACTTATTGCATAGTGTAAAGTCAAGGGCGTTCCGTTGTCAGTCACCAGCGATGCCAACTCCGGAAGAGTGGAACATAGGAAGTAACTGCACTCCAATCAAGAGAAGACAAGAGCACACAATTGAGATCAAAGAGATGAGAGGAAAAAGCCATTTTTTCAAGGTGATTGTAAAAGTTGTGCAAGTCTCTCTGGATAAAAGCGTCTGCTAAATGCCTGTAATGTAATAGTGATTTCTCCTGGACCACGGGTACAGCTCTTCTGGTGGATGTTGAGGCCGGGCATTGTTGTATACCGTCTATAGTCTATCACATAGGATATTAGAACTACAAGTGCACAGCTAGCGTATTCCAATTAGATTCCAATTAAAGTTTTTTTTTTCTTCCCTCTGACCTTTGCTCTCAAAACTAAGACTCAATCGGTAAGAGATCGTATTTTAAAAGTACACATTTAAATTTGTTGTACACCTTCAACAAATTAAGTACATGAAGTGCCTGGCCTCCTTAATTGCTGCTTGCATCTATATTTAAATGTTGTCCTTCAAAAGATAAATAGTTTATTTGCATACGCTTACACAAGCTCGTCCAAATCCATAACCTGATATTGAACATCAGAATAAACCAAGACTGAAATTCACACTGAGCAATTCATACCCCGTGTAGGGAAAATCTAAAACCACTATACTTTATATTAATTGATTTTTACAATCAATGAATGACTTACTTCTGGGTTCTATATATCCAGAACTCTCTGAAAAATGTAGGTCATATGTGTATGATACTAGACTTAATCACATCCCGTTAACTCATTGGCAGCAGTGCAGTGGCAGGTTGAAATCCCTGGCAGAACAATGGCACTGTGCCCAAGACAAAAGTACTTGCCTTCAGTTAAGATCTAGATGTATGAATTACTGACATTTTTTTTTTTTTTGTTAAATGAAATTTGTTGGATAAGTATCTCAAAGCATGTACATGACACAATATACATTACATCAACTTACCTGCACATACCTGTGTGTCCTTGCTCTACTTTATATTTTAGTTTACCATTTTAAAACCTGTCAAACCTTTTATCCGTTTTGGTGAAATTATGTGCATCATTTAGATTTTAGTACACCATGTCAGGCCTCTATACTCCTTTACAATTCATTCATTTTGCTGTCAAATGTGATTTCATTGTGTATGCTTGTTGTAATCTCTACAGAATTGATGGGGGGAGGGAAAACAATGGGGCTCTGAAACCTCACTGTTCCTCTCGTCCCACTCTATTATGCACCCAGCCTGTTATTCTAGACTATGTAGCATTGTTCTCACTTTGTTCAAACTAACAGCTACAGTCCTGCATCAAAACATACACAGTAGTGCTTTACAGGACTGAGCCACCATGCCTGCCACAACTTTTCTGTAACGTTGGTTTGGATACCAACACAAAGGGGTAAGTAACATCCAATCAAATAGACAGGTATCATGCTAAATATTCTGATGCCAATTCAGGAAAGTAATTATTTTTGAAGTTTTAATAGCGGTGTGACAAAAATAAAAACTACGACTTTTGCGCTTTTGTTTTGTCTGCGTTTTCCAATTTCCTGCCCTTGTTTTTTGTATTACTCATTTCCATGTTTATTGATTAAATATTGTCTACTAAGGAATATGGGTAGTTTATATCTTGTATTTATACTTTTTCAGGCTGGCTAATTTTAAAAGTAGTAAATCAGTTTCTGGCCTCTGATTGCTGCATTTTAGGTTTATTCATTATCATGTTGTTAGCTCAGAGGGAGTGAGGATGGTTTCTGATGGGCTCTGCTGGGCGGGGCTTCCCTCCTGCTTGGCTGGGCTTCCCTCCTGCTGGGCTGGGCTTCCCTCCTGCTGGGCGGGGCTTCCCTCCTCCTGGGCAGGGCTTCCCTCCTGCTGGGCTGGGCTTCCCTCCTGTTGGGCTGGGCTTCCCTCCTGCTGGGCGGGGCTTCCCTCCTGCTGGACTGGGCTTCCCTCCTGCTGGTCTGGGCTTCCCTCCTGCTGGACTGGGCTTCCCTCCTGCTGGGCGGGGCTTCCCTCCTGTGAGGCGGGGCTTCTTGTCTCCTGGGTGGGGCTTCCCTCTTGCTGGGCAGGGCTTCCCTCCTGCTGAGCGGGGGCTCCCTCCTGCTGGGCGAGGCTTTCTGCCTGTTGGGCTGGGGGTTCCTTATCCATGGCCAGAGGCAGCTCCAGGGGACCCTCGGTGGAATTCTGAATCTGCTTGTTGCCAGTGAGGGAGACCTTCAGTGGGTGGAGCGCCATGGAGCAGCCCACAACCTTCAGGGATGTGCTATTCTCCTCAGTCTTGGCAGGCCGGGGTGGGCGGGGTCTGGAGGCCAGCATAGGGCGGTGTCTGCACCTCTGTGGGCCCTGGAATGCCAGGAACCTCTCCGCAGGGGTGAGCGGGACCACCTTGTTCTGCAGCCACTGGAAAGCCCTGATCTTCTGTGTGACTACATCCTTCATTTCCTGGTTGACCCTCTTCACCTCCACCATGGGGAATAGTAATGATTTTTTCCCTCCCTGCAAGTTGCTAGGTGCCTGATTATTCATCCTCAGTAGGTTTTTGCGCAAGGCATGTGTGTACTGATCACACTGGAATTAATCAAAATATTCCAGTATTAAAAAAGTGCCATTATGACAAAATGATGTTGCTGCTCCATTCCTGTTGCTGCACTGAGTTGTGCAGCATTTTATTTTATTATCAAGTCAGGTCGCAATGGAGCATTATATAATAATTTGGCCCATTGTGATGTTTTGTGTCAGAATAACACATTATGACATCACAACAGGTTGACGTGTTCTTTTGCTGCAAAATTCCATATTCCTGACTGTTGCTCAGCAGCCAAGCCCATCCATGTATTTTTTTAAATAAAGTATTTTATAATACAAAGAGAGGGTGGAAAAACTGCTTCAAATGCATTTTAAATGTATGCATTTTGCATACAATATTCAGTTTCCAACTGTATTTTATGATTGAAGATTGTTTTTTAAATAATACTTTTTTAATTACAGATATTGATTACTGGATTAAGGTAACACTGTCTGAAAATGGTAATGGTAATTTAATATCGTTTCACCCTTTTAAGACAGGATGCATGAAAGAGTTGGTAATGTGCATGAATGGTAACATGTTAACATTTTCTTCTCACAGTTTCCTTTTCACTGTGACCTTTTTAAATATGATTTGAATGTTCATTTTGGCTATGGTATGATTCAGGGACTTAGTAACCATACAGATATTAAAGTAAAGTTAAAGTCTAAAACATCTATAGACAACTAGAATTATAAGTAGGGTGTTCTTTTAACTGTCAAACCACTGGGCTTAAGCCTACATCAGCTACCATTAAGCAACTTTGCAGTATTTGTGATCAACCACTGGGCTGTGAGTTTAAAACTACTGTTTGTAAACATTTACCATTGACAACCAGAATTAATGGAAAATGTATTTTATATTTTTGGAGCCTGCCCTGGTCAGATTAGGGAGTCAAACAAACAACTGAGGCAATAATAGCATTTGCATTTTGTAATATAAATTTTGATGGCTATTAACTTTCCAGCAATTTAGAAGGTCTTGGGAGGAGAGCTTTAGTTACTTCACAGAGTAACTTCCTTAGTCACTCTGTAAACTTCAGCCATTCTACATTTAGAGCATCTCAAAAGGGGTGTTGCAGTTTGTGCAAATGCTTTTCTTCAGTGTGATTAGCTGTACCACAATTTAGCCACCCATATGTTATGTTGATCTGGCTAGAGTCCCTGCCTCCAGTCAAACCATGATTCGCCAGAAGGAGTAACTCATTTAAAAAGCAACCAGTTTAAGAAACCACATTCCCCAGAATTTTATCAGACCGTCTCAGAATGGCAGCCTCGTCATAAATTATTGAGCCTGACAATCTAAGCTCCTAAGCATGCTCCTTTTAACTCGTTCAGCCCTCCAACTTGTAATTTATGCTTAATGGCCAGGGCAGCTTTTAATAGTTCTTTACAGTTTCTTTACTCATTAATACATTTTTACATATGTATGCATGTATGAAACAATCAATGCAATTAAATCTTGTAAAGATGAGTGTGCCCTGTCACTCTGTCGGCACTGATATTCATAATTTTTTTGCCTGGTAATATATGCATGTACATGTCTCTTTGAGACTTCTCCAGTGGCACACTCATCTACCCGGTTACACCACCTTTCTGTTTTTTTTTTCCCACTGTTCATCCAGCATGCAGCCGAGAGAGAGTAGCTGGAGCAGGAAGGAGGGGCTGAGCGCTAACTCCTCCCAGTTCACACTGGATGGTGCGGCTTTCCGCATCCTGGGTGGGTCCACCCACTACTTCCGCATCCCCAGAGCACACTGGAAGGACCGCCTCCTGAAGATGAAGGCCTGCGGGCTCAACACTCTCACCACGTGAGTACAGAGCGCCCCCTACCATGCCACTGTAGCATTTCTCCCTCCAGCTGATAATCTTAAAAGTGTCCTGGACTTCTTTGTCTTCCAGGTATGTACCTTGGAACCTGCATGAGCCATGGAGAGGAAAGTTTGATTTCCAGAACCGGTTGGACTTAGAGTGAGTGACCTCCATGCTGCTGAATTGTGTCAATCTTTCTTAAGGTACCACTTGGGGCATTTGAACCTATAGTCATCTGGTTTAAAGCCCAGGTCTCTAAAGCTGTGCTACATAGTACACTGCCAGCTTGTTTTGGAAGTTGACTAGATTGTGTGATCTCATTGTTCCACACTCACACACTGTCACGTGCAGACTTTGTGGCAAATTGTTAAGCTGTCGAGTTTTTTTAGTATTTGCTTACCTGCTTCCCTCAGGGCCTACATCCGTCTGGCTGAGGAGGTGGGGCTTTGGGTCATTCTGCGTCCGGGACCCTACATCTGCTCAGAATGGGACCTTGGAGGGCTGCCCAGGTGGGTCCCCTGTCCCCCTCCTCTCCCAAATGCACACAGCTGCTCTTCATCATGGTGGCTGTGTGGCACAGCAGCTTGGGAGCCAGACATGTAACAGTAGTAAGGTTGCACGTTTCACTGCTGTTTTGTGCTTGAGCAAGGCACTTTACCTAAATAGCTTTAGTTAGCATCTATTCCGTTAGCTGCCATGTAAGAGCATCTGCAAAGCTATTGAATATTGCAATGTGTACATGTAATCTTCATGTGGGCTTTGGCACGTTCACCAACCACAAATTTGGCCCATAAGTGATTATTTTTTATTTGTGGTGCATGAATGTAAAAATCTGCATGTTAAATTATGTCCATTACATCACATTACATGACACTACTGCTGTTTGGTCATTAGTTGTATTTGGAGTGGCTTACAACAGAAGCACAAGTGCTTAGATCAGGAGGTTTCAGTTGATAGTTGATTCACAGTTTTTACATAACAAGCACAAACAGGCTAAGATGAGAGGTCAAAGCTGGTTTGGAAAAGTGCTTCTGGGCTTGTCTTTAAAGTGTTCTTGTGCTCGTCTCTTTCCAGCTGGCTTCTGCGTGACAAAAACATGAAACTGCGGACGACTTACCCAGGATTCACTGAGGCTGTCAACTCATTTTTTGACGAGCTCATTCCAAGAGTTACGCCTTTGCAGGTGACCTTCTTGAAGTCTTTTCTCAATTTTTGAGTTCCCAACATGTAGATTTGGACTTGGTACATATTTTTAAGTCCTGACTTGCTATGCATATTTGATCAATGGTGGTTAATGAATAAATTAGCCAGACTAGCTGTGAAAACAGTTCCCTGATTGGAGGTTGTTAGCATGGTTCTCAGCCTGTTAAAATCCTGCCTGTAGCAGTCATGCAGTCAGTGAAGTCCAGCTTTTCCTCCATTTCCCTTCCAGTACATGAGAGGAGTACCCATCATAGCAGTTCAAGTGGAGAATGAATACGGCTCGTATGCGAAGGACAACCGCTACATGGGCTTCATCAAAGAGGTAGAGGGTAATTGTGGGCGTGTCTTCTTTAATGTTACACAAAGGCATTACTGTATGAGATAGGGCAGATAGGGCACAGTGGCATCATTACCCCCACGCCCCCACCCCCACCACCACCACCATCACAACCACCAAGGGACAGTGTTTTTTTATGTGACCTTCACCATCGGACTAAGTGTTAAATGTTGTTAATGATCATTTATCAAGTTTTTTTATGAAAAAGTGTTAAAATGACTGTTTATGCATTCATCTGCAGATAGAATAAGTATATGCTCTGGCTTTGTGAACATTCAGTTTGGGTTACCCCTTTCAGAGAAAAGGGCAGACTGAAGCAAGCATTCACACACATACACTCCAGCACTCAAACACATATAGAAGTAGTTTGACAGAAGAAGGGGTTTCCTACTCACTGACCTTGCTTTAACGATGGCCTCCTCTCCTCCTCTCTTCTCTACTCTGATAGGCTCTGCTGTCCAGGGGGATCAGAGAACTTCTTATGACATCAGACAATCGTGAGGGGTTAAAGTGTGGGGGCGTGGCTGGAGGTATGATGCAGAATGATGCTTTCTCACCACTGCCTATTTTTTTTAAAGAAGCGGCTGATATATATATATATATATATATATATATATATATATATATATATATATATACGCACACGTATATATGTATCATGTGGATAAGGTTCATGGATAATGCTTAAGAAGTTGACTTTGTAATTGGAAGGTTGCAGGTTAAACCTTTGGGGATCTGTTGTTATTGTGCATAAAATCCATAACTTGCGTGGCTGTTCAGCTGTAGAAATGAGTAATGCAAAAATGCTATTCTACAAAGCTCATTCAACAGGGAGTCTGTTGAGATACTTAATGAGGGAATCCATCAAAATAAAATACCCTTTAACAGAAGTTTATGAATGTAGTATGTGATATTTTCTTTAGCTCACATATTCAGTAAATGCATTATATTTTTTTCTGCTCCTCTTTATTAAAGCCCTGAAGACCATAAACTTGCAAAGCCTGACACCTGGAGTAGTAAACTATCTGGCTCACATGCAGGTAGCCACGTTAGCATTTTATTGTCTCTTTACTAACTGATGCAGTTCATTTCAGATCAAGCCAGAGTTTTACATTTTCACCACTTACTCAGATCATTATTGGCATTCTGGAATTCACTTTTAGAATAAAACAATCGGGACACTGATATTTTACAATGGAAACTAGTAGTTCCGCCCATCTAGGCTCATCATTTGCATACAAATTCAGCCCTGTGTCAAGCCAGGGCTTGAACACTCCAGCAGTCTCTGCCTGTACTGCCTGACCTGGCAAACGGTGCCACATACTGGCAACTTTACTTAAAACAACTTTCTGATGGCTACGCATACATAGTGTTTGAGCATTCTAATGTAGCACAGCAGTGGTTTTAATGTATTAATGCATCATTTAATATTATGTTTAATAGCATTTAAAAGCCTCTTTCCTTACGTCCCTACTGTCACGGCAGGATGGGAAGCCTAAGATGGTTATGGAATACTGGTGCGGATGGTTTGATGTCTGGGGTGACCCTCACCATGTGTTTCATGCCGAGGGTAAGGCATCAACATCATATCAGGATATCACTTTGGCAAACTGTAGACTTTCCTGTAGACAAATTTCCACATCTGAGCTTGTACAGAAGGATTTTATTGCACCTGCCCTTTTTTTGACAGACATGGTCCCCGTGGTGACGGAGATTCTGAAACAGGGCATGTCCATCAACCTGTACATGTTCCACGGGGGGACGAATTTTGGGTTCATGAACGGAGCCGTGGACCTGGGCACATACAAGCCCCAGGTTAGCAGCTACGGTATGCTTTGTGTTTTAGCTCTTCTGCTGAAAACCCTCACTTTTCTTACTGGTTTCCCATAGCAAAATTTCAGTTGCCCAGATAATTCCAGCTATATACAGGAATTATTCCCAAAAAGTCCCCAGAAGTGCCTAATTAGGGTCATATCTGGTGGCTGAAATAGCCAATGACAATGACAGATGGATGAAATTGGTCTCATGCTCCTCAAACCACCGGACGGCTGCTTATCCCCTGTGGATGGGAGCATTATGATCCTGAAAGACACTCCTCTCTGCTTGGAATGAACTCTTTGACTTCTGGTGCTGAAAGAAACTGGGGTGGGTTCTTGTCCGTTTTCAGATTACGACGCGCTCTTATCTGAAGCCGGGGATTACACCCTGAAATACCACCGTCTGAGGGAATTATTCAGTCACTACCACAGTGAGTCAGAAAGGCTTTAATTTTAATGTTTCATTTTTCATGCAGTGGAAGAGATAAGAGGATGTTTACAGAGCACAATTTTTCTTGTAAGGGGCTTTATATTAAAGACAATGTAGAATTATAAAAAATGATATTTGAGGTTTGAAGTTATAAAATGTGAATTGCTGTTTAGCTAATTTCTGACAGTCATACAAGCAGAATCACTTGCTGTTTTTCCAATGAAATGTTTATAACCAGCAGTGGACACCTTTACTTGGGGGAGTAGCACCTCTCACAGGGGTAGGCACTTCCAGTCCTGGAGGGCTGGTGTGTATGCAGGTTTTTCTTTTCCACCAGTTTTCCTGGCTAAATGAGCTAACCGGCTATACACACCAACAGTGGTTCACTCATATATTAGGTCACAGTAAAAAAAAAAAAAAAAAACGGTGATCCTCTCTGCCTTTAACTGCATGCTCCAGGTGAGACACTGCCTGAGCAGCCTGCTCTCCAGGGGCGGAAAGTGTACGAAGCGGTCGTCATCGACCAGTACCTGTCATTATGGGAGGCCCTGAAGTTCACTGATGAGGTGGGTGTAGTAGGAACCTTTTGGCTCTCACAGCTGATCCTGGATCGGAATATGGACTTTACACTAACTGGTGTGAGGTTGGAATCACGGGGGCACCAGCTTAACTCAGTTCAGTCTGTCAGGGCAGAAAACCTCCAGAGAGAGGAAAGGAGGAAGGACGCTTGTTATGTGTTCTGCTCCACCTTCCAATGTGGCCACCTTCCAGTATAGCTCTTCTAGAACCTTCTATGCATGCACACAGAACACATTTCAGTTCCATTATTTCACCTCAAAAGGACGCCTGCTGTTTGTTTAAGTTTACATTTAATAAAAATTCTTTACGCTGTTCCTGCTGAGTTATTTTGATCTGCAGCGGTAGGGAGGGTGTGGTCAGAATGCATCAGTCCCCAGTCAGCTGACCTGTGTATCACAAGTGTGAATAGCCTCACGGAGGAGGGCGGGGTCTAAACATCTGCTCTGCTCTCTCCTCCAGCCTTTTATATCAGCGACGCCGGTCAATATGGAGAACCTTCCGGTGAACAACGGCAATGGCCAGTCCTATGGGTACACCCTGTACGAGACCACGGTCACCAGCGGAGGGGCTCTGAACTCCAGGAACAAAGTCCGCGACCGCGCCCTGGTCAGTTCAAACACTCGGCAGAGTCCAACAATACCAGGTTCTGAAGAACAGGAACCATGAACACGTTCAAGGGAAAACTTGTTTAAAACGCTGGAAATTCCCAAACATACTGTTAGCGGTATGGATTAACATTGAAATAAGTGCCTCTATAACCGGAAGGGGATAATGTTGAGTCTGTGGTGTGGCAGTGGTATTTTACCTTTGGTGAAGAATATGGATTTATGTTACTAAATTTTTAATTGCATGAATGGATTGTGTATGAAAATATAAACTGCTCTTACAACAATGATAATAATAAGAAGGAGTGATATTATTGCTATATAATAACTGATTATTTAATAAAATGTCTCTGATTAAAGCCTTTGTTATGTTCCAGGTGTTTGTGGACCGAGTTTACATCGGGGTTCTCGACTATAAGACTGTGGAACTTGCAGTGCCTGATGGGAAGGTGTGCTGTTTGAGCATCGCTGGACACAGGATGCTAAATACTGATCCAGGGGTGCCCTCGGGGTGGTTAATATTCATAGACACGAACGCTCCTGGTTTCACAGATAAATCCCTCTGTCATAGAAGAGCAGGGATTCAAACCAGCAAGGTTCCAGACAATGGAGGAGTGTGGTGTAGAGGGGAATCCCAATTAATATCTTTACCAGCTGCAGTTAATGGATGACAAACACAGGCTAGCACAGTCTCTCCAGCACAGCTTGCTCATTCTCACCCAGCTGATCCAGTGCTGTCTTCTCCCATACGGCTGCTCTCACATGTCCTCTGTAGTGAACTAAGACTGGTGTCACTCAAAAGCACTTTGTCTGAACACCTTTTGTCTCCCCTTGTGCTCTAGGGAGAGCAAAAGCTGAGTTTACTGGTGGAGAACTGTGGAAGGGTGAACTATGGGAATGCTCTGGATGAGCAACGTAAAGGTAAAGTAAAAATGTCTCCAGCTCAGAAAGAGAACAATTTGTAGTAGGTATGATTTCAAGTTGTGGGAGAAAATACATGAGCGATGCTGCTGTGTCTCTATCTTGGGCTGTGTATTATTGTGATTGGTCACTGAAGTACACATCTAAAGCATGGCACAAGGTGGGCTCTGAGACATCATTGTACAAAATTTGGCTAGTACTCTTCATTCAATGCAAATGAAAAAAGTGCTATAAATCACTATGAATACAGACACCTACTGTCGTGAAATACAATATCACTTGACACCTGACACTAGTTTTGTTTTAAATGAAAGTTTTCTGATAAAATCAGAAACATGACTTCTTAACATGGTTCCCTTGGTGTGACATCTCAGCTCATTTTCAGGGAGTCTGAACGTGCATAGCTTTTAACTCTTGTGTCCTGCTCTTGCAGTGAACTTACTATGAAGCTTAAACAGAAATATAGATGTGTTGTTATCATAAATTTAGATGTGTTTTTCTGAAATATTATTGTTTGTTTTAGGTCTTGTGGGACAAATTACATTGAATAATACCCCACTGAAAAACTTTACCATCTACAGTCTGGATATGAAGCCAAATTTCATAGATGGGTTTGTCCACTTTATACTGTTTTAATGTCTGCAACATTTTACTGTCTGTAATATTTGCCAGTTTCTGCTGTTTCTCACTAAACTGGTTCTATGTGCAGTAGAAATAGAAGATTTTGTTGTTAATTCAGGGATGAAATATCAGCACTGCCCCCTTGTGGTTATCTGAGATGATTTTCATGTTTCAGATTGCACAGAAAGCATTGGAATATCCTTCCAGAAAATCTCACCTACCCTGGATTCTTCCAGGGCCAGCTGAAGGTGGATGGCAATCCCACAGACACCTTCCTGAAGCTTCCAGTAAGATGGGTATATCTGTACTTAGCAGCCTTTACACTCACACAGCCAAAGCACAGACATTTCCCATGGTGCAATGTGCTTTTAACAAACTCCAACTTTTATTGAGAGGCAGTCAGGATTCCAAGTATAACCATTTGTTGCCATGATGACCCTGTGATGTTGGTTATATCCACAGGGCTGGGGTAAAGGAGTGGTGTTTATTAATGGGCAAAATCTTGGACGCCACTGGTCAATAGGACCCCAACAAACCCTCTACTTACCAGCACCCTGGCTTCACAGCGGCATGAATCAGGTACTGTTGTGGTAGTTACTTTCTCTGGCCTGCACATACTTGTTTCACACAGGGAACATGCACTCATATTCATAATATGCACTGGTCACATGTTCTTCATTCATACCATTAATTTGTACTGGTTGCTGTATGTTATGGAAGGGACTGAGAATGAAAGAAAATTATTAATATCACACTCCGATTTAGTGACAGATGACAGCATTAAGCCCCAGGCTCTTCCAGCCAAAAGGTACAAGTGGAAACCTTGAAGCAGCATTGTATAAATCCATGGATCACATATGTTTGTGCCGTTGTTCCTCTGCAACATATTCATTATGACTAATTATTTTTATACAAGCTGGTTGTCACATCATTTACAATACCCTTTATTTTGAAGAACCTAATTATATGGGTTTACCAGAGTCCATTAAACTGCTTCCAGTGTATTATGTATTATTAGGTACAGTAGATCAGAATCAAATACAATGCTTTTACAATTCATTTAGTTGAAATGCATAGACATAAGCATCAGCTGGTTTGTAAGGCTGTGCATTTGCTCAGGTTATGAATCCAATCATTGCTGAATGGCCGCGTTCATGAATTTGCCATTTATGATCAGCACTTAGGCACAGTGCTGAAGTGAGAACTGAAAAGGCTGTGTAACAACTTGTAGCAGAAGGCAACCCTAACAGAAGGTTTGACTTCAGAATGGGACGATGGATAGTATGTTAAATGAACAAACAATAGGGTCCACTCAGCACATATATAATATGTTTATACAGTATCTGCATAGATGGAATGATTATGCTGTGTTTTGGTGTGACCAGGTCTGCTGAAAGTCATTTTGTGTTATTGAAGGTTATTGTGTTTGAGGAACGGGAATCCGGAGACAGAATCCAGTTCTCTGACTCTCCTGAACTGGGGAAGACCATCAGTGTGTACAGACCTCATTTATGCAATGTATTGTGAGTGAAAAATGCATTATGAAATGAAGGCTGTATATTTAGGCCACAGCCACACACTCCTGCTTTATTGCTTCAGTACAACTACACTCTCAGAACTGGAGGACAAGGATAAAGTGGATTTCTTTGGATGGCGATACACTCGATGAAGTGATTGTGTGCCTGACTACACTACCTGTCTGAAGAAATCTCTGGGGCCAGGGCTGAGAAGCCATGCAGGCACGGTGACCATACGGTACCAGGCTACAGTCAGTGTGGTCCTACAGCACCAGGCTACAGTCACTGTGGTCCTACGGCACCAGGCTACAGTCACTGTGGTCCTACGTCATCAGGCTACAGTCACTGTGGTCCATGTGCTTACAAACTGTCCGAATAAGTCACTGTAAATTATTATTATGGACAACAGTGCAGTATAATGTAACACAAGGGTTGCAAATTCAGTTCTCAGGAGGGACACTCGTTGTACCCTTGAGCAAGGTACTTAACTTATAAACTTATACTTAACAGCATATATCCAGCTGTATGAATGGATACTATGTAAAAACAATAGTGCTCTGGCTGAGAGCATCTGCTATATGCTAGTCTTGCAATGTATTTTTAAAAGTACTATATTGTTTCAGTTCTAACTACATTAGATAAATAAAATATCCATAAGATACACTGTAAATGAGTTTCAGCTTATTTTAAAATACCAGCATCAGTTTGCGAGACGAAAAGATTCTGTGCAGGTAAGTTTTACTCACAGGGTTTCCCCCTGACAGGAGCATACATGAACCTGGTTGTTGGAGGCAGTGCACACCCACACAGTGCACTACATGCCTGTCATGTAACTGCAACTAGTCACACTTGTGGAATGTAAGTTAGGGCGATGTATTGGGTAAAACTAGGAACTGCATTTCAGCTGATTTTAAAATCTCACAACATATCTCACAACACATTTTTTGTGAGCCATTGAATATGCTGTATTTTTATTATTTTTTTGTCAAGCTAAGGCATGTGTGTATGTTGTAGCTTGGAGGAAAGATGCACACTACCACAAGATCTTGAGGGGAACAGGAGATCATTCTGGGGAACAGAACTGATTGAATCCAGGGCTAACCCTTCATGGCTCAGTTACCCCTTTACTCCTACAGCTACCACTACGAATACCACTATCTGGCTCCCAAGGCCAGCAGCATTCAAACTAAAATAGCGACCACCCATCAACAGGACTTAATTAACTTAAAGTTTTGATGAAGAAATGTACAGATAACGTGACAAGTATGGATCAAAGCAAAGCAACACTTACGCTACTGTAGGGTACTTCAAATGCATTTGAACTGTTTCTGACTACAGATCCCATAATCCTTTGTGGTATTGGGAGCATGCGCCATAGATTAAGTTTACTGAAAAGGGCCGGAGAACTGGGGTAGGACTGTGTTGTTGTGCGAGAATAAAGAGGTGTAAAATAGAAGACAGGATTGGGGAAAGGAGTTACTTGTGGTGAGAAGGGGCTGGGAGGGGGGACAAATATACATTTCTTCTAAATTGATATTTTCCTGCTGTTCTGCATGGAAATAAGACGAATAGTGTAGTCCCTAGCGGTTTGCTGCTAGTTATTTGCTAGTTGTTTATTTGGGTAATTAGCAGTAGCTAACTGGCTAGCTGCCTAGATAAATCAAATTTAAAATCAGAGATTGCCAACTAGATTTTAGCTACATGAATTTCTCGCTTCGCGAATTACTGTTGGAGCATAAAATGTGCACAGTAAGTTAGCTATTCGAGAGTGACATTCTCAAAACGGGTTATCTAAGTTAAATGGCTTGCTGGTCACCCAAGTAAATAACAGGCAAGGCTGTAATCACAGCTGGCTTAATCAATTTCTCTTGACAGCTGTGACTTGAAATGTTTCGCATTTGCCGTCTTTTAGGAGCAACAATAATAATAATTATTATATATGTTTTTAAAACTTTATTAACTAATCACTAGATATGTAGGGTAACTAGCTAAGTATAATTATGTTCGCAATTTCAGATTTTTTGTACGGCTACGTCGTTCTGGCTTACTAGTTGCAGTTGTCTAACTAACTATCTACAGCCGATTTTTAGCAACTTGGTAAGACCTGGTATGGGTTGTTTCAGCATTGAGGTTCTGCCTGTTCTACCACATTTATCAAACTTAAATATAATAAGGCCATTCCATAGATAACCTGACCACATCTCTGCAAAGAATTTAACAACAAATTAACTACTGGACAGAAAGTATTCAAGGCCTGTGCTCTTGTTGATATCTAAGAGCATTTTTTTTATTGAGGGAAGTTTAATTAACTAAAAAAATAAATAAATAATGTGACTAATGAAATAATGGCTTTCTCTTTCTAAACCTAAAAACCCATATGCTCTTATCACTTTAGGTTGTTGGGTCCCCTGTGGCACCATGAGATTTTGCCAGGTCCCAAACTCCAGGTCTGTGTACAGTTGCTGACCCCTCCTCCCCCTTCACCCCCACTTCAGCTGGCCTGGAAATGGCGGACAGTGTGAGAACCTTCCTCCATGATGCGACAATGGTCAGCAACTCCTGTCGTCTTTCACATCGTTAGAAGACGCATCTAAAGTCACTACAGAGATTTTCTAGATAATGCAACCAGGTTTGGCTTGTGCCATATATTAGCCATACCTGGGTATTTGCTTGACTGGTCCAGCTCAGCACATGTTCAACAATACTTTGAATTCCAGGCTTCATTTAGATGAATGACCAAAATATTATTTTAAACAATGTACGGGTAATTTTCCTCAGAAAATCCATTTTAGGCCATTTTAGGTTTTGCACCTGTTTTTTTTTCCCCAAGCATGCAAGTGGAAGAGGCCAGATGATTGTAGCTACCAAAATTACGCTCACTGCCAGTGCCTTTAGTCTTGAGTGACTTTAGTCATGATCTGATGCTGCAGAACCTGCAGAACTTTATTAGTACCTGTAATGCTTTGATTAGCTTGTCTTGTTTTGTGGCCAGCCTTGCAGCAGTTAGGTTTGCACACTGCTCCCTCCTTATCTTTTTCTGTTTGTATTGAGCTTCAGTTTCTGTTTCCAGGTATCACTGTTGACTCTGCAGGGGTCTCCAATAAAACATGCTGCTGGTTGATCTTTTTAGTCTCTACATTAGTGACTAAAGCAGATGGTTACTTTGTAGGCCAGCTAATGGTTTCCTCATGAGACAGCTTTGCACTCTGATATTAGATTTTTAAATGTATATCTTTGTTATTTTATTTATTTGAGAAACTTATTTGGATATGAAACCATGTTTTATAATGCTTTGCAGTGACTGTCAAGTATGCCTTTACAGTGAAGCTTAAGAATGGTATGGCTCGGGGTCCAGCTGTGATCAAATTTGACGCAGAGTTCTGGTTATGCACCCTGCCCCTTTGTGTCTGTATGCAGGGCATTAAGGATGCCATTTTGGGGATCGGGACCATCTCCAAACTGGATGCCCGCATCCAACAGAAGCGAGAGGAGCAGAGGCGGAGGCGGGCCAGTGGTGTACTGGCACAGCGACGGGGGCAGGGAGAGGAACCCAAGCCAGAGAGGTGGGGGGGGGGGTAACTTCATTACTTTCACTTGCCGGTTGTGATTGTTACATCAGCATTAGAATGTTCCGTTAAGAACATTCTAATGCTCAGCAGACATTCATGCGGCTGAGACCCTCCATCTGAGCTGGCTGTGCCTCTCGGCGTGGAAATGGTAAAATAAGGTGTTTTTGTGTGTCCCAGCGAGCCTAAGCTGCTGAGCCGGATCCTGCAGTGCTGCGCGTGGAACGGAGGAGTGTTCTGGGTGAGCCCACCCCGCCGACACAGCTGCTGCCCAGTGGCTGAGCTTTACTGCCTTGTCTCTGTCCAAAAGCACCTTCTCCTTACGCACCTGTGTGGGTGCGACTGTGGGGCGTAACATGACTTATTACAGGGGGGAGAGGGGGAGAAAATAAGATTTGGTCTTCAGTGTCATTTTAGAACTTCACTCACTTCTTGGTTATGTTTCTGCCGTTGTGTTCTACAGCTCAGTCTGTTCCTGTTTTACCGGGTGTTTATCCCGCTTCTCCAGGCCCTGACGGCTGCAATCATTGGTAGGTAATTATTGTGGGTGTGGTCTGTGGGGGTTAGGATCCAATAATTAGGCAGTGCTGCCTTATAAATCTCTTGTTTTGTAGGTGAACTACCAGCTTGTTGTCTGCAGCCAGTTTGTTTGAACCATTCCAAAACTTTCTTCACTGCCGCTGAACAGTATGATTGGGTTGAGTTAACGAGTCAGTCGGTGCATCCAAATAATCAAAAAGTGTATCCTTTCCTCCACTACCACCACTCCTTCGTGCCCCAGAAACTGATCTGTATGTTCTCTCTCCCTCACTGTGGTTCAGTGGAGTCCCAGAGCCTTGGCTATGGGACTATTTGTGGGCTCAGCATTTGTTGAAGTTATAATAGGGCTACGTCATCAATATTCAGCTTTGACTTTGATGATGGAGAATTAGATAAGCTGTCCCAGTTGTTTTCACTCTAGTTTCCTTCACATGCCTCCTCCCCTGCTTTCCTCCTCTTACTTCCGGGTTAGAGATGAGTGGTAGTGGGTAATGGAGGAAAGGAGATGAGGAGTGAGAAGCATTGGTACGCACCCACTGATAGCATGAGGTATCTGAGCACGTTTGCATTTGTGGACTGCCTTAACAGTCAAGCTCTGCTGTGCCTGTCGATCAAAGTGCCGTTTCCTGTCAGGTGACCCCTCTCTCCATGGTGACGTGTGGTCGTGGCTGGAGTTCATCCTGACGTCTGTGTTCAGCGCACTCTGGGTTCTTCCTCTCTTCGTCCTCAGCAAGATTGTCAATGCCATCTGGTTTCAGGTTAGTGATCCATCCCAGGGCTTGGAAACATTGCTATATATTGGATCATCTGTAGTAAGTAATAAATGTATGTATTTATGTATGTGTATTAGCATTTTAAAAATAATAAAAGATTGACAAATTTGAAAACAAAAATATAAAAATGGGACCCAGATGGTCTTCCCATGCATTCCATCTGTCCTAACTACCTTCTTTCTTTTGGTGCTGTAATTGCATATGAATATGTGCACTATGAAGGTGTGGCCCAAGATACTACATCCACACCCCTTTATGAATATTAATAAGATGCATCAAATTGGAGCATCACTGAAGCTCTGGCTCTCTGCTTGCTGTAGGACATTGCTGACCTGGCGTTCGAGGTGTCGGGGCGCAAAGCCCAGCCCTTCCCCAGCGTCAGCAAGATCATCGCCGACATGCTCTTCAACCTGCTCCTGCAGGCGCTCTTCCTCATCCAGGTAAACCGCCCCATTTCCCGTCAGGGACGCTCGCATTGCCTGATATTTCATTTTGGTGGGGGTTATTGCTTGTATGGAGTTTTTTCTTTGACCTTCCTCAGAGATATCTTTAGTGGGTAAATATGTCGGCAGGTGTTGAACCTGCGTGTCCTGAATGAAATATTCTTTTCTTACTTTATGGACTGTTTTTCATGTTTTTTTCTATTTCTTTCCTCCAAGGGTCTGATTGTCAGTCTCTTCCCCATCGATGCTGTTGGTCAGCTGGTCAGCCTCCTCCACATGTCCCTTCTGTACTCTCTGTACTGCTTTGAGTACCGCTGGTTCAACCATGGTGAGTGCACGCAGTCTCCCCTACCACCGCCCCCACCTCCCATGGTCCCCCATACCACTGCCCCCACCTCCCATTCTACCAGCACACCATCTGTGCAAGGAAATGGGTGACATTTTGCTTTGGTGGGTCGGGATCTGGGCCTTTAGCCAGAAATATGGCATTACCCAGGAGTCCATGGGCCAGCTTTTAGCCAGTCTATGGACCACGCCGTGTGTTAATTAGGGACATTCTCCTCTGTGAGCTCTTGTCATGTGGAGCCTCTTCGGTGCCTCCGGTTTACGGTTTGCCCCCCACAGGTATCGAGATGCACCAACGGCTCTCCAACATCGAGAGGAACTGGCCGTACTACTTCGGTTTCGGCCTGCCCATGGCCCTCCTGACTGCGCTGCCTTCCTCTTACATCATCAGGTTAGGACAGGTCATGTGACCAACACAGCGCCGGTCTGCGGCTCCTGCAACATAAACAGACATACCTGCATTAAAGCTGAGTCATGACCTGACCCATACCGCAAAAGGTCAAATCTCATATGAAAGTGTCCCTGAAATACTGTAAAAGGTTTTTGTGCGCATCTCACTGTAAAACGCAGTTGTGCTACTCTGTCAACGCAATACGTATCACTGAAGTCAGCTTTGTCCAGCAATGGATGTTCGTAATTGCTCAGCAATGGAACATCGATGCTCTTCTCTTAGTGAGTCGCTCTAGATAAGAACATCTACCATGTGGCAAAAATGGAAATATTGTATAAACTGTGTAAAAAGTGTGTGTGTGTGTGTGTTTTGTATTGCAGTGGCTGCCTCTTCTCCATTCTGTTCCCGCTCTTCATCATCAGCGCTAACGAGGCCAAGACGCCGGTGAAGCCTTAGTGAGTGGCACTGTCTCCCCTCCCGTCTCAAAGTGGATCTGCTACAGCCAGTGGATAGGGGGGAAAGATGGATAGCAGAGGAAAGATAGATAGCTGAAAGATAGATAGTGGGGGAAAGATAGATAGCTGGAAGATAGATAGTGGGGGAAGATAGATAGCTGGAAGATAGATAATGGACGAAAGATAGATGGGGAAAGGTTGATAGCGGGGAAAAGATTGACAATGGGGGAAAGATAGATAGTGGATAGATAGTGGAGGAAAGATAGATAGCAGGGGAAGATAGATAGGTGGGGAAAGATAGATAGTGGAGGAAAAATTAATAGGGAAGAGATAGATAGCAGGAATAAATAGATAATGAGAGAAAGATAGATAATGGGGGAAAGATAGATAGCAGGTGAAGATTGATAATGGAGAAAGATAGATAACGGGTGAAGATTGATAATGGAGAAAGATAGATAGATAGATTTGCCTCCTGCCTTCCTCCCTCTCTCACCCTCTCCTCCATCCCTCCATCCTTCTCTCCTGTAGCCTCTTCCAGCTGCGACTCTTCTCTCTGGTGGTCCTCATCAGCAACAAGCTGTTCCACAAGACGGTGCATCTGCAGTCCACCCTGACAGGCTCCGCCTCCTCGGAGAGACTGCCCTCCCCCCATGCCTCGCCCACCCGCCAGCGCCCCCTGTCTGCCCAGTGAGGCCCCACCAGGGGGCGGCAGAGTGCCGCACGTAAGCGTCAATGTCAGCGGACAGCCGGGGGGAGCAGGAGGCGAGACCCTGGCCTGGAGCAGGGGGGCGGGGTTTAGGAGACCCGGGAAATGTTGGGTGGGCTGGAGAACCGGAACACAGCGTTCGGTGGAGAGAGGTGCCAGTTTGTTAAAGTGAGCTTTGGGTCTATCTTATTTTAATGTGAAAGATGAGTTGTTTGGGTTTGATTGTACCTCAGAAACAGATGTTTCTCCTCTTTTTTTAGCTTCTTGTCATGTTTTTGATTGAAATGTTTGTGTGGATTATGTGCCATTTTTTAATCTTATTTTTTCTTGCTTTTGGCCACCATTCTTTCTGCAAAGATATACATGCGTATTAACAACATGGCCTTTGGCAGTATATAGTGGTGGCACAATATTAGCAGTAGACGGCAAGTACAAAAAAGAATTTTTGAAAACAAGGAAACGGTTGAGTGTAGATGGTTCGGTTGACATAACGATGCGACCTCACCTCAGCGGTTGACGTTAAGCGGGCTGCTTCTATACCGTACCTAGCACACCTGCCAAGGTAGCCAAACCCATTTCCATCTTGGAGAAAAGCATCAAATCCAATGGATTCTTGAGCTGAAGTATAGTAGAAGTAAAGCCTGTAACACTTGTCACACTTGGCCTCAAAATTGTATTCATGGCCTATGTCAAAAAAACAGCACAAAAGCAAATTGCAGGCATTACAAGCGTAGTTGTCTATATTTTTGCACCCTAATATTTTTCAGATAGGCAACCATCCTGTATGCTGGTTGGGCCAACCAGATCAAACTGATGAGCAGCACAGAGAGCTTCCGTTTATCTACAGTTTGTGTACAGTGTCGAGCAGGGTTTCCTCTCTCCACCCAGGTCTGCTATGGCTGCTACTCACTTTGCTCATGGAGCACGTTTTTTCTTTTGTTTATTTTATTTTATTTTATTTTTTTAAAGAAAACCTTGTGAACCTCTGTAAGAATTCAGAGAGGTATTCAATGAAGTTGACCTGTAATTCCAGAGGATAAACTTGACTCCGTCTCTAAAAACAAAAGGGGCAGTTTTTTTCACACTGTTTTCTGGGAGAAGTTTAATTTATTTTGATTTTTTTGCTGTTCAGCCACAGGTGTTTGTCTCAATGTAATCTGCAAAAAAATGAAGGAGCTTCTATGAAAAAAACTTTCAGTAATTTGGTTACAAAGCTTGTTGCTCTTCATTTTGTGGAGATTGTGTCCTTGGCTTTGTTTGGTTCAGATGTGCCATGAGAGGGGTCTTGGCCAATCTGAGGAGGGTGCATGTTGTAACGAGAATAGCAACCTAAATTTTGTCGCAAGTATGTTCCAATTCAACCCAGGGTCAACCAAGTGTTCCTTATAAAAGTAATACATAGCAGATGTTGCTTATGATATGGAAGTTAAAGGGGCTGTCTCCTTAGAAATGTCCTTAAAATAATTATCTTGCAAACAGAATCTGAATGATGGGATGTCAGCCTTTGTAAACTGATTAGCACTCTTTCTTATGAAGGTGAAAATCAGCTGACTGCCAGGCCTGTGTCAACTCACAGCTTTACGTATAATTGTGTCTGTGACAAACTACCTGCCTGTTCAGAGCAACAACACAGCTGGAACAGTTGCGTTCTGATCTCAACTGTCGCATCTGATCTATACCGAATTGTATACCTTATGTTTGAAAAGCATTGACATTCACAAATATTTTTTAATCTGTATCCAGGAACAGTCACTAATCACGGTGAAGCACAACTGAGCGTTGGCATTTATTTGTAGGTACTGAGGGAGTGGGGGGGAGCTGAAGATGTCCAATTCCAGACAACACTGCCAAACTGCTCAACCAGATTTGTTTTGAGCTTTCTGCATGACTCAGTCATGCACTGAAATACTCAGTAGCATTTTGGAAGATTATTTGTGACTGATGTAGTGGCATGATCCCAAAGTCAGAGAAGTGGCAAGTATACCTCAAACAGGTCAGAAATGGTACATACACATTAGCAAGCACAAAGGACTGCTCTTGGTCTCCAAATAACTACAGACTGAATGCAGAAAACAAACTATGGCTCAGTGTTATATGTTACACAGAACATGTGTGTGGCTCATGTACCACAAGTAGGTTGTGAATGTTAAGTACTGACTGAATCACCTGTCATAGCTAATGGAGTGGGGAATTGGGTAACAATAATCTAATGATTGTAAGAAATTCATACAGCTCTACGTAATGCAGGTTGTTTATCGTGAGGTTTTGTGAAAGTATTATACATTTTGTCCAATAAAACATATGTCAAAAATATGTCATAAAGGTGGCCTTTGTTTACTTTATGGTAACTAACAGCAGCTGAAGAACAAAAGTTGTGAATGATAATAATAATCGTTGCCAGTTGTGTATTTTAAATTACAGCCATGTGTTCCCAAGACATTGATTTCATCAGTAGTATCAGTTGCCGTTGATCAGGGACACCCAGACTGTGGCCTGGGGAATGAGACTTGGCCCAGTGCAGGTTTAGCCCAAGAAAGAGGTTGTGAGAACAAATGGCATCATGCACACTATACGTCATCTTACGAAGTCATGTGAATGGGATCAAATGAGAAGTCAGATTCCGTAAATGACTATTTGATTCAAAGCTAATTTATATTAAGAACAAATGTGTTTTACATTTTTAATAAAACAATTTACAATTGGCTAAAGTGCAGATTCTCAGCTTTTATTAAAGGGTATGTTTCTACGTTTTGGTTACATCATGCAGAAATTACAGCACTTTTTATACATAGTCCCCCAATTTTTTAAGGTGTTTTTTTTTTTTTTTTGTATTATGTAATAGATCTGATGCGCAGCAGTGGGAAACGATTGTAGCCCCACTATCCCCCCGTAAATTACGCCCTTGCACATTACATTTTTTATATTCATCAGCTTTTTGATGAATATACCTGTAGTAGATAACATATAAAAACGGGTTCCTATCCCCGAATTTCTATTATATTCTATTATATACGGTTTTTTTTTTTTTTTTTTGCTTTCCTGCTAAGATCAAAACTTTGAACATGCCGGCTGTATGTGATCAAATCTCTCCTCCCTCCTAGCGAGGTCGCTGTTGCGCTTCGCTCGTCTGGTCGATTTTATAGACAGACTGGGACACGTCACTACTGATACGACACGAAAAAACTTGACTTTCCCTACAAGTCACGCCTTCATTAGTTTTGACTGTCATCTTAATCGGCGAATAAGGACATACGCAGAGACCGGAGTAGTAGAAAGCAGCCAATAATCGTGCGTTCCGGTCTAATTCGGGTGGGATCTTATTTCTCTCATCGTTCTCAGCTGAAGGCTAGAGTGAGTGGATGTAGCCGGATCTTCGGAAGGGGTTTGAAAGCTGAACGAAGGTACAGTAGCAGAGATAAGAAATTCATTCAGTGAAACATCAATCCCTACAACACATACAGACTAATTTCCCTAACAGAATGCATGTTGCTTGGATTAACTGTTGTCCCGACAGCATGTCTTCAGTACGATTATTAAAGTTCATAAAGAAAGCTCGATATCTGGCTAATTGGTGGTCAACTCGTTTTCTGACTCTAACGTTATCTAGCTGGATAAACATGTTAAACAGACTTAGACTATCTTTATTTTTTTTATAAATGTTTGTATGTGTGATTGAGGGAGTTTGGGCAATTTTGTACCTGAACTCGTTCCATCAAAAGTTTATATCTTGTTAGCCCTATATAAGCAACCCGGTTGGACTAAGATAAATTCACATACTGTTTAGTATTAGTCTGCCAGCATCATCTATACAGAATGAGCAGCAGCATAATATGTTTATAATAGCTGAAACCGAGTTCTAGAGCTAGTGTGCCGCAGCACACCGTTTGAAAACCCCCCATGTCAAAATATGATCGTGGTCTTTAGTTCTGGTCCTGCAGGGCCACAGGGTCTGGCGGTTTTCGTTTCACCTTAAATCCCACAACTTTTATGAAATTGTATTAAAACTGAGCAGATTTGATCACTGTAGTTATAAGAGAATTGTGAACAGTATGGGTTTGATCTTGCATGGCCGCTCTGTTTCATGGGAATGCTTTTACCAGTAGCATTAAACTGTGGCATTGCAGTGATGATTTAAAGAGGAACCAGCCACGCTGTTGCATGTGCTGTGCTGCAGGTAGTTCATGACCATTTCACTCTCCCCGTCTTCCAGGTTCCCACAGTCTGACCTCCCTCCCTCCCCCCCTCGGCAAGATGACCAAGATGGGGCTCCTGCGGCTGTCCTATGAGAAGCAGGACACACTGCTCAAGCTACTCATCCTTTCCATGGCGGCTATACTCTGTTAGTACAGCTCATCCTGCACCACCCTTGCCATGCTACCCCATCTGCCGCATTGTACCATCCCCCTTACCTCTTAACTTACTCCTTAGCTCTTTACTCTCATCCCACTCCTAACAGAAATGACATAAACCCTTCCTGGTCACAGGCTACTGCACAACCCAGCTGCTGTGGTCTTGCAGCTTTAGGACCAGAGGTCTCCTCCTGGGACGTCAAACATAGGATGTGTGGATAGGCTGTGTGTGCGTGAAACTTACACTCATTTCTATGTTGTAGCATTCGCCACACGGCTCTTCTCCGTGTTGAGGTTCGAGAGCGTCATCCACGAGTTTGATCCGTGAGTCGCCTATTCGCTTCTTGGCTTTTTTTGCTGAGAGTATTGTTTTTGACTGTCGTTTGCCAACTGCCAGTTTCAGTATCATTCTACCTATGTTGAAGAAGGCAGTCGTGCACAGATCAGGAAAATCTCAAATTAGAGATTTTTTTGTGTGACAGAACTGATTGGTGTTTGACTGTTTGTTTGAAGGTACTTCAACTATCGCACCACTCGTTTCCTGACTGAGGAGGGCTTCTACAAGTTTCACAACTGGTTTGACGACCGGGCCTGGTACCCACTGGGCAGGATTATTGGTGGCACGATTTACCCAGGTATGAATATAAAGCAGATGTGGTATTAGGAGGCACTTGGACTGCTGAAAGCCAGACATGATGCAGTCCTAGTTGCCCATGGAGGTCTCTGTCTATGTGTGAATGTGTTATACAGGGCTGACTATGACATGTGTATCACCATCTATGGTAATGAATGGTTTGCAGTATGGAGCTGTATGAGGTGAAATACAGTACCCATGGTATAAAGTGTGGCTGAGAGGTAGCCTGTATTACTTTAGTGTAGCAGAGTATATTATATAATATATTATATTAGTTTAACCCATCCCGCATGAGGAAACATATAGTAAGTGTGGTTGAGAGCTCACTTGTGTGTCATCCTCCAGGCCTGATGATCACCTCAGCGGCTCTCTACCACACGCTACACTTCTTCCACATCACCATTGACATCCGCAACGTCTGCGTCTTCCTGGCGCCCCTCTTCTCTTCCTTCACCGGAATTGTGACCTACCTCCTCACCAAAGAGCTCAAGGTGAGGCTGTGCCAGAGCCTTAAACAGTTTCATCTACGTGCAGCTGTCACGCTGATGCTAATGTGCTAAATGGTCACACAACAGAAATTGCATCAAATGACAGAAAAGCAGAAGGTGGATGGGAAAGTCTTGTAGTAACAGCAGGGGGTGCTGAATGCACCATTGACTCTAATGGAATGCAACTACTCAATGTAACTGGAATGGAATATGATTGTTTATGTACTTTGTCTCTCTTCCTTTCTCTCTCTTTCCCTCAGGATGCAGGAGCTGGTCTGCTTGCTGCAGCTATGATTGCGGTGGTTCCTGGATACATATCGCGATCTGTTGCCGGTTCCTATGACAACGAAGGTACTGGGGGGGGGTCTGGTCTCTCCTGCCTATCTTCTGTCACTTTGTAACAGGGGTGGGGTTTGCTCATATTTGCTGAAATCAGGTCCTTACTCCTCTCATCCTCCACAGGCATCGCCATTTTCTGTATGCTGCTCACCTATTACATGTGGATCAAGGCAGTGAAGACGGGTTCCATCTGTTGGTCCTCCATGTGCGCCTTGGCCTACTTCTATATGGTGAGTCACTGGGATCAAAGTTGAAGGGTCAGGAAGAGGCTTCTCTAAAGCAGGGTAACCTTATAGAGCACTATAACACTTCAGCTTCAGCGGCGTAAAGTAATGTGTAGAATTCCTGCTTCCGTAGCCTCTGCTCCACACTGCACTTTGCTTAGTTAGATGTACAGCATCATCATCGTCGTGGATACAGTTGGGGACATGCAGTGCCGTTGCTAAGGAGGCAGCAGTCCAGAGATTTGGTGTGTGTTTTCTGCAGGTGTCCTCGTGGGGAGGGTACGTGTTCCTCATTAACCTGATCCCCCTGCACGTGCTGGTGCTCATGCTGACGGGACGCTTCTCCCACCGCATCTACGTGGCCTACTGCACCGTGTACTGCCTCGGCACCGTGCTCTCCATGCAGATCTCCTTCGTGGGCTTTCAGGTGAGGGCCTGCCAGTCCTGGACAAGTTTCATGCCTCTGCTGTTTAAATGGCTCGGTGTTTCAGTAAATGAAACTTTGCGATACTGCTTGCTTGTGCATACCGAGCTATGCATACCAGTTGGATATACCCAGTTATGATGAATAAATCATTTTAAATTATATAACTTTTAAATGAAACTAGAGTAACACTCGAATGTAACAGTCTGCATAAAGTATGTCCCATATTTTATATGGGACATATGACCGAGATGGTTGACATGTTGGCCGCCAATTGATTTCTCCTAAAACTGCTTAACACTTGAAATATTCTCGCATTACATCCTCTCCTCACGTGTAATTTTCATGTAGATATTTTAGCAGGATAAAGATCCCTAGCTTGCAATTTCACAGTCTGCCACACAGCACATAGGTTTACTGAACATCGGCTGCAGTGAGGGTGCTGTTGAGCTCATAAGGGCAGGTAATGTGGAGTCAGTGTTAGTGGCACATTTCCAAACACTGGATTGCAGTTTTAAAGCCACAGTTGGACAAATTGCAGCCAGAGAAATTATCAGTCGTTTTCTTTTTTTTCAAATGATAAAAGTCTCACAGGCCATTCGGTCTGACGGGCCGCTTGGGCTGATGGAATCACAGTTGGATTTTTAAACGAGATGAGTACTTAGTGTGTTAACCTCCGCGTGCCTTTCTCTCCATCTCTCACTCCTACTCTCTCCCCAACAGCCCGTCCAGTCCTCCGAGCACATGGCGGCCTTTGGGGTGTTCGGCCTGTGCCAGATCCACGCCTTTGTGGATTACCTGCGTAGCAAACTCAACACACAGCAGTTTGAGGTCCTCTTCAAGAGCATCATCTCCCTGGTGGGCTTCGTCCTGCTCTCTGTGGGAGCAGTGCTCATGCTGACCGGTAGGGGGCGCTGACATCACCTTTTATAGCCTGCACTTTTCTCTGCAGCAGTGCGATTTACTTCCTGCTTTTCCTGCCAGGACTATGTGGGTGCGTCCCATTACTGTTTCCACTCCTCACCTCCTTTCATCCGCTCCCCAATTATACTTGTCTCCCACCCGGAAGTATGTGGAAGAAAGGAGAGAACGAGGAGGCATGAAGACCATTGGGATAGCTTATCTGCTTCACTGTCCTCCAATATGATGAAATAGCCCCATCATATCTTTGACTGATGTCGAGCTCACAAATAGCCATAGTCCCATAGCCAATCCACCCAATCCATGAAAAATCCACCCGTGTTGTGTAATAGAGGCTATCCCATCAGGAAAACACTTCACACTTGATCCAATTATAAGGTTATAAGGGCTCTACTCCTGCAGTATTGCACAGGCCTGTGATATATCGATGTCTCGCACGCATACTCAGCCATCCCTTACGGGATAGAAGATAACCAGCAATGCTGAATAGGACAGAATGCATAATCTTGTTATATAACATGTAAAATACTTGAAACAAGAGTAAAAATAATCACCACCATGTTAATAATAAACATGTTAACCCTTATCAGGTAAAATCTCCCCCTGGACGGGTCGGTTCTACTCCCTGCTGGACCCGTCCTACGCCAAGAACAACATCCCCATCATTGCCTCTGTGTCCGAGCACCAGCCCACCACCTGGTCCTCCTACTACTTCGACCTGCAGCTCCTGGTCTTCATGTTTCCTGGTAAGAAGCACCCACAAAATGTTTCCCTGTGACAAGTGCATGCACTGGGCTGGGGCTCCTCGTCACTCGCTGACAAGTTGTAGGCAGAAATGAATGTCAAAACGTGCTGTCTCTTTCAACTTGGACTGGGAATTTAAAAGCACCAATTACGAGAAATGTATTTAAATATATTTATTAAAAATGTATTTAAATAAACATCAGTGTTTCCCCATAGACAACATGGGGCCTGAAATCCAGTGTCTCCTGCAGCATGTTTCATTCACAAATTCAGGCAGGCAAAACTGAAAAAGAAGTAAAATCTTGATTGGTGCAGAATTTTCAGCATAGCGAAAGAGAGTGAACTCGTGGCAGATGGTTTCAGCATGATTACAGACTGCAGAGGCAGACAGTGTGTTCCCATTGGCCAGGAGTGAGCCATGTAGATGTGCGTGTTACTGAAAGCCCTTTCCTGCCTCTGCAGTGGGGCTGTACTACTGCTTCAACAACCTCTCTGACGCACGGATCTTCATCATCATGTACGGAGTCACCAGCATGTATTTCTCGGCTGTCATGGTAAGCGTGTCCACAGGCTTGAGTGCGTTCTCCCTCTTCCTTCCCTGTAGGTGCCAGTGAATTGGCGGGAAAGGAGGGTGGGTCCATGATGGCGTGTATTTTTAGCAGGGGTTTGGTAGGGGAATAAGACCAAGAGAAAAGGCATGTTATGATCCCTTGGCCATCTCCACTGTCAGAACAGGTGATGTTCCATCAGTAACTGAGGTGAATTTGGTAGCGCCCGTGACCTGGCGTGGTCTGATTGTGGTTCTGTGAGTGAAATGACCTCGGCCAAACGCAGCTGTAATACTGCCTTGGACAGCGGTCTGGTGAGCCGATGAGGACCAGATATGGTCAAAATGTCAGCAGAACAAAAGCAGCACTGTGTGGGTATTTTCTTTCTATGCGAGTGACCTGACTTCAGTACTGTGAGTGACCCAAAAGATTCTGTGAGTGACCCGGCTGTGATTCTGTGAGTGACCCCACTGCGGTTCTGTGAGTTATGTGATTTTGATTGTGTGAGTGACCCCACTCCGGTTCTGTGAGTTATGTGACTTTGGCTCCGTGTGACCGGGCTGTGGTTCTGCCTCGGCAGGTGCGTCTCATGCTGGTCCTGGCCCCGGTCATGTGCATCCTGTCAGGCATCGGGGTGTCCCAGGTGCTCACCACCTACATGAAGAACCTGGACGTCAGCCGCCCCGACAAGAAGACCAAGAAGCAGCAGGACTCCACCTACCCCATCAAGAACGAGGTGCGATGCTCTTGCTTAGGACTAATGAAAAAAAAATGTAATCCAAAGGTGATTGATTGAGAACATGTTGGAACCCAAATTACGAAGTATGTTATGGTTCTGAGTGACTGGTTGTGACAGAGTGACGTCTGATTAGTTGGCCATAAACAAGTAACTGCCTGGCCTGACCAGCAGGGGGCGCTGAAGATAACACTGTGCTGAGATGTTTCCTCTGTTCAGGTGGCCAGTGGTATGATTCTGGTCATGGCCTTCTTCCTCATCACCTACACCTTCCATTCCACCTGGGTAACGAGCGAGGCCTACTCCTCCCCCTCCATCGTGCTCTCCGCCCGCGGGGGTGACGGCAGCCGCATCATCTTCGATGACTTCCGAGAGGCCTACTACTGGCTGAGGCATAACACCCCGGAGGTCAGTCAGGTTCACTTCCTGTCCTAAAAGCACCTTCCTTTCACGAACAAGGACACCTGCTTTGAGTTAGTTCAGTGCCTAATGCATCAAGTATCTGCATTAGTTTTGAGATTATTTTTCAGGCATGTTTTGTAGGTGATATTTAGCTACTGCGACAAAATACCAAAAAGTTAATTTCTGTTCTTTGCACACACAGTGTAAAATATAGTGTTTTTGGAGAAAATCCCATTTATAATGCATAATTAAAATGTTTTTCACATCAGCACATATTTATAGTGAACCTGTAGGTATATGCATCTGTGCATGCTGCTGTGATCAGCCATTGCCTGTAACCCATTTCCTGTCTCCCAGGATGCCAAAGTGATGTCTTGGTGGGATTATGGGTACCAGATAACAGCAATGGCCAACCGGACCATCCTGGTGGACAACAACACATGGAACAACACGCATATATCCAGAGTAGGCCAGGTGAGCTGTCTTTCTGAACCATCTTTCATTTTGTCGTGAGTACCATTTAACCCTGCATAGAGCCTACACAAAGTGCTCTTAAACCCTGCATAGGACTTCACTGTAGTGCCCTTAAACCCTGCATAGAACCTCTTTTTAGTGCCCTACCACAGCATGGAGCCTCCATATAGTGCTCTTTAACCCTGCATGGAGCCTCCATATAGTGCTATTTAACTCTGTATAGAGCCTCTATATAAAGGCCTGTGACCCTGCAGAGAACATGTAGTGCCAAACTCTGCACAGGGTCTTCAGGTGAAGTTCTGCTGCACTACTGTCATCTTCATGTGTGTAAGAGACTTTAATGTTCCAGGCCATGGCATCCACTGAAGAAAAGGCCTACGAGATCATGCGTGAGCTGGACGTTGGTTACGTGCTGGTAATCTTCGGGGGATTGACCGGATACTCATCTGACGGTGTGCAGTTAATTATTTGTTTTTGCTCAAACTCCTCCCACTGCCACCAAATATCCAATCACAACCACAGATAACAAAGAATAGTACGATCCAAGTACAGGCATTCTGTAGACTACAGGCCTTGTTCAAAAACCAGTCAGCCTTGGAATTGCTGTTTCTAGATGGTGGCAGCTATCAAAAACAGTATAAAAATAAATACCATATCAAGACTGATAAAATATAAAAATATAAAAAGATGATATAAAACTGGAAGTGAGTGGGTAGTGTTGAGGATGGAGGAGATTTTGATTGTAAGCACAGGACCACCGCAAGGCAGCAAAAAATCCTGCATAATGGTGTACCTTTAAATACAGACTTTGATTATGCTCAGTTTAGTTGATCAGCCGTTATTTCAAGTGAACTTTTAATGTAAATGAGAGATTTTTATTATGAAATTTTATTTAGGATTAATGACATATATTAAAGTGAATAAATGTGACCCTTGTATTTTAAGTCTCAGAAGAATCGATAATGGTCATTTAGGGACAACTTAAATGAGCATGTTCGTGTTTGAGAGGCCTCATCTGTGCGCTGTGCTAACGCGGACCTCCCCCGCCCCCAGACATTAACAAGTTCCTGTGGATGGTCCGTATCGGCGGCAGCACGGACACGGGGCGGCACATCAAGGAGCACGACTACTACACCCCTACCGGAGAGTTCCGCGTGGACCGCGACGGCTCGCCCGTCCTGCTCAACTGCCTCATGTACAAGATGTGCTACTACCGCTTCGGCCAGGTCTACACCGAGGCCAGTGAGTGACTCCACCCCCCTGCCCTTTGCCTCTGTGCTGATGGCTCCGCCCACCCTTCTGCCTGGTACTCCACGGCCGCTCTGCAGGAAATCCCCATTTGATTAGGGTGGATAAAGTCTGCACACAATGCGCAATCCTGTAAAAGCCTGTATTGCTTGAGATGGCTGCATGTAATTGTGCGGCATGAAGAGGGGTGTTATTGATCAGCTGCATCACGTGATGCCCGAGCGGTTGCTCTGTACCTCTGTTCCTTTGCAGTGTGCTGAAGTGGGACTTGGCCGTCTTGATCATTGATGTTATTCTTGCTTGTGTCTTTGGAGATAGTAAAATGCATGTCTTCTGATTGGATGGGAGTGCTGGTGGGAGGGGGGTTTGGTGAAGTTCATGGTGGGTGCAGCTACCATGTGCTGCTGGTCACTGATCGCCAGCCCCATTCAGAAGTACTCGCTTTTGGTGGCTCCGTCCTGTTGTTCTTCATTGAGCCTCACCTCCTATCACGTTCTGCCCTGCTTCGGTCTGACTGGGTCTGTCCATCACAGAGCACCCCCCTGGGTACGACAGGGTGAGAAATGCTGAAATTGGGAATAAGGACTTTGAGCTGGACGTGCTTGAGGAGGCCTATACCACAGAGCACTGGTTGGTCAGGATATACAAGGTGAGGCTTTCCCTCTGTAAGTCTGCTTACCCTCACTCTACACAATGACTCAAAGGACAATGCGACAAAATTAAAACATCAAAAATGTTATTGTGTATCGCACTGGTCCTTGTTTCCCATAACGGTCTTGCTGCAAAGATGTTCTTGGGATCATTGATGTTTACTAGATCTAAGACATTGTTACAAGATTTCTGGGTAAAGAGGCCCTGTTTGTTGTTATTGTATATGGTGATGATGGAGATGCCTTAACCATTTAAAGTCTTTCCAGCCTCTGTGTTCACTTTTGTCTATATTTGGTGACCTGAAATGAAATTAGCTGTTTTTGTTTAACATTCTACATGGTCCCAGACAAACAAACAAAATAAATACTAATGAAAGGTATTGTTCTGTGCTAGTCTCATTCGCTCTCCTCTTTTTCCACAGGTGAAAGACCTGGACAACCGGGGTCTCTCCCGGACCTAAAGTCCCTGCCGTTCCATCCATGCCCCCTTGGGCTCAGCATTAAAGCCCCCCCCCCCCCCCCCCCCCCCCCCCCCCGTGGTCCTCAGATTATGCTGATGGTGATTGTTGAATCATTTTTTTATACTTTAGTTTCAGAATTTGCAGAAAGAGATTGTTTTGCTTTTTTAAAAAATAATAAAAATAAAAAAATTGGGGAGAAAAAAATGGATTTTCAAGTGATATATCACTAGTTTGTATAGGATATATTGTATGGAAGATTTTTTTCCAAATGGATTGTCAGCGAGTGATTTCTGCAGCCTGTCCAAGAGACCAAACTGTTATGACAGAGCTTTGATCTTCTACAAAGCAGTCAAATAAACCAATGGGACAAAATGGGATGAAACATGGTTTACTGTCTTGCATGCTTTGAATTTATTCTGCAAATAACGTACGTGAGGCATATGAGTTTGAAGGAATACTTCACAGTCCTTCTAGAGGTTTGATGCTCCTGAGTATGAGCCCTTAATGTAAGGTTTTAGTAGTTAAAGCTACTGTATTCTAAATGATAAATCCTGGACACTAATGTATAAATTCTCTGATTTCTCTAATGCAGATTTTTTAATTTGATAACCTTGAGAAGGGTGCTTAATTTTAGCAGGATTCTGATGCTAAGGTTGATTGTATTTCCTTTTTGGTTACTGCTGGCATATGAAATTAGCATATTTCCATATTTGTCCTTTATTCCATGATACTGGGTTCAGCAATGTTCAACCATCACGCATTCATTGTTTCCTTTTTTTAAAGCCAAATCTGCTTACACAAGTACAAATCCAGTAACTCTCAAACTAATTCCATTCATCACAGCCAAATCTCAAAATCATCCCTTTCCTTTCTTTTTTTTCCCAAGGCTATTTTGACAAATGATCTGTGGAGTACCAAAGACTCCATGACACTGCCTATAAATAAGTTGCTCTTTTTAACAAATGCACATAGCCTCTGTAAAAACAAGAAATCTACCAGACTTAATGGTATGCCCAACAGATGCCACACAACAGTTGTGTTGCAGAAAAAAACTTGTGCGCTAAGTGTTTGACTACCTGTTTGACTAATGGGAAAGGAGAGGGTGGGTTATTCAGTACATGACTGCTTATGAAGTCATTCTGTTGGCATTTCAAACTGCTTGATGTGTTCATAACTTTTATCCTTTTCAGCGGTGTCATTTGCTTTGTTGTCATTTGTTTTACCTTTGAACTCTTAATTCCAAAAATGTCTTAGTTCCAGGTGTCCATTCTGCAGTTCGGACCAAACTGATTTCACCTGCTGGTCAGCACCTGAATCAATTAAAAATGAAACCACTCTCTACAAGACTCGTTTCTCATACAACTCATTGCAAAAACTGAAAGAATTAGTTGATCAAACTGATTAGACATCCTGGCAAGTGAATAGAGAATGTTTATGCGCAGTGTGCATAGCTGTTTCTGACATGGCCTTGAGGGTAAACCGTCCCTCAAAAAACATTAGAAGTGTCTAACTTAGAATGTAGAATGATTAGCAAAGGGAAATATTTTTACGTTTTGTCTAAAGCCAACTCATGTGGATAGACTGTTTTATTTTTGATGAGGGAAAATGCTTTTGATAAGGAAACTGCATTTATGTTCATACAGCAAAACATGCCCATGGTAAACACTGCTGTTTCCCTTCATCGCTTATATTGGCGAAGGATACCACTGGATTCAAGTCTTCAGTTATGTACATGGACCCAAGAACTTTTCTTAAGATCGGGTCCACTCATATCCTTGAGACATTAGTAAAGCTTTTTTTTCAAGTTATTTGGGGATTTTTTTAAGTTCTTGCATTTTTAAAAATATGTCTTTGTATATATTCTCCATTGGCTCCGGCTGTTTCTGTGTACGATAAAGCTCTCGGTGGCTGCCCATCAGGCATGTGGGGGCTTGTATTCTAAAGGAACAAAGTGCACTTCAACTTCAAAGCAGCTTGTACAGCAACATTATTGCTCCAGAGGCTGAACCTATGCTGGGTTATCTGATTATCGTTCAGACAATTGTTTAGTAGTTTCAAATGTTAAATTTAAAGCTTGTGTCTGTTGCTTTGGCTAAAAATGGCTGCTAACTCTAGCTCAAAATTGTAAATTGTACTTTTGGGTGGAACTGTTTCCTAAGATGCATGCAACCTGAGCCCCCATGTGCTCAAAGAAAGATGTACCAGTGCAATCTACTTTGTGTTCATAATTGTGAATGAATGCTATAAAATCAATCTTCGTATTTACAGTGTGTTAAAACAATGTTGCTGTGCACGCTGCATTGAAGTTACTTGAAATGTATTCTTTAGACCACAAACTCACAAGTACCTGATATCGACCAGCATAAAGCTGTCAGGTTATCTGAAACTACTGTAAATGCCATAAATATACTTTGTCACGCAAAAACTGTCTGGGCCAAGTGAAAACATAACCTAAACTGAAATTATGTTGACAATACATGCAGACAAAGCTTTGTTCACTTCATATTTGTAATTTCTTGATCTGATCCTTGCTCTCACCAGGAAGGCATAACTGTATGTGTGCATATATCAGAAGGTTTTTTCTCTGCTTGGATCGAACTTCTGAAGAAATTAGTGAACATCTGTTCCAGATTACTTGCGTGTTGCATCAAATATTGTACGCTGTAAATTATGTGAGTAAAATTATTAGTAAACTCAAATCATGCATAAATGCAATTTTCTTATAGTAACAGCATTGGTCTGTGAGCACAAGCTCAAGAAAAAAATGTGAAGTTTCACCTCTTCTGAAGGTGTCCAAATGATATAGGAGTGTGGTAATATAATACTGTTATATATTAAAAGCTGTACTTGCAACAACAACAAAAAAAAATACAAAAAGCTCAGGTGAAGTCATGCAAAGACATTTGAACAATGAATAACTATTTCATTAATTTAAAATCACACATAATGTTATATCAAGATATTAAGCTGCCTGCCAATTTTCAGCCTGCTCTCGCTTCCTCTGTTCAGTTCGGAAGATACGGGGGAGTGTATCAGGCTGGATAACGGGGCGGAGTTTTGAATACAGAAGCCATTGTTGCTGCATTCGCACTGTTCTCTAAAGATTCTTTCTGCGTTGTACTTCGTCTACCATTTTTAGAATCGAGCTTTTCCATTGAAGGCTCCTTAACCGGATCTTATTAATTGACGTACATATTCCAAAAAAACCGGAACTTTTAAAATGTAAAAGGAAACGACTCATATTACGTAGTCTCTTCAACTTTCAAGCTTTTATCTGTTTGGTCGAACTCTCAAACATCTCCTCGCTCGGAGCTCGAGGCAGACAGGTTTGATTCCAAGTTTGCTGGCGTGGCGACAGCTTGTACGTCAAAGTTACAGACTTCACCATGTCAGACAAGACAGGCGACGCACATAATTATTTATAAAACTTGCAAACCGGAGCTTGGGAGAAGGACAGAAAAGATCAAACGGGCTGTACATCTTTAGCTATTGGCGTTATTGCAGGGGTAAGTAAACGTTAGCTAGTTAGCTAACTTACTAGTTGTAGAGTGGTATGAAAACATAAATGGACTGTCCCCGAAACTGCAAGCATGCTAGCCAGCAAACATTAGCGGAATAGCAATGTGAGGAGCTCTGATGCCTAGAATTGCTTTAGCTTCAATTTACTAGTTGGCAAGCTAGTTATGACATATTGTGTCTGTTGACTGTTAGTTGCTGATGGATCAGAGTTACTACTATTTAGGTAGGTAGCTTATTTGGTTGCTTGTGAAATAGTTTACCAGCGAGCAGTCTTGTTTGAAATGGGAATATAACGTTTATTATTATTATTATCAGTATTATTATTATTAATATTAATAACAACAATAATAATAATAATGATATTATTACCTGAACTGTACGCTTTATTTTATTTTTGTAAGAAAAAAAACTGAACAAAACACTCCAGTCATGTGTTTTTGGAGAACCATCTTTTCCCATTTGGACCAGTACTTTTCTTGCTATACTGAATTATCTGCTGTTAGCTAACCAGGATGGTTGCTGTTAGCATATTGGTCAACTAGCTTGACTATATAAGTTATTTAACTTATGAAACTGTTAATTTAGTAGTCCCTGTCTATCTTTATAAAGTGGTTGTATAATCGGTGCGATAACTTACAGTAACGACGTGTTATGCGCGTAGTTTTGTAAACTGGCCAGGTTCTTTTTAAATTGGAGCCGAACTGCTTAGTTCGGTATCTTGCTAGCTATACGATATGTTTCCTGACAGCACAGTGGTGCTAGGAGCGTTTTGTTGCCAACGTAGCAAAATAAAAGCTATCATAACTATCCCGTGGCCGCTTCTCTCATTTCAGGAACTAAATCCCCATAAAGGAACTAATACGTTTCAGTTATATTTTGTATAAGTGTCTTGTCATGCTCCTCATTTTTCAAATTATGTACTGGGGACCAACATCATCCAGTGTGTGCTTTAGGCTACAAAAAATCGTTTTAGATGGGGTCTCTACGATTCGGACGCTGGCCTCTGACTCTAGCTCTATCCATAGCAACTCGGATTTGCAGGGACTGAGTGGACTTGCATTTGCAGAATTGCCACCATAAACCGAGAAACTCGCAGCAGAACAAACATTTGCTTTTAGGTTTTTGTTTCCACAGTTTGCTGGGCAAACCAGTTAGCGATGACAACTTTTCCATTCAATTAATCTTGCAGGATGTAGGAGCGAACCTTTACCGTCCAAAATGGGATTGGTTGCCAAACAACACGTTTCTCCTGCGTGTTAAATTACCTTATTTTTCTGTATATAAATCACACACTTGCACCATCAACCAGTCAGCTCCTCGTTGTAAATAGGGAAATACAGCGTTTCACAAAAAAAGTACATGTTCCTTAGAAACATTTACAAACTACTGGTGGAAATGACCTAAAGGTATTAACTGTAAACTGGCGTCACAGAATGCTATTAGCATTATACGTATTGTAAATATATACTATTTTAGGTCAAACTTTGGAAACATGGATGTTTGTTACAGCATGAAAGTTCTTGTAAGTAAATATGTCAGATTGATATCTCTGTTTGCATGCATCCCATGAATTGCGGTTGTGGTGGTATGGTGAAGATCGAAAGTTTCTGTGTATTAAATTAGGATCAACAGATTGTCTGATCTAATCAAATATAGGTCATTTACCATACTGGGAATGAAGTATCATCCACCAATTTGAATATGGCTTCTGGCCAGTGTACTTTTTTCTGTGAACACTGTGGAATTTGAGATTACTGGCTCAAGACTGCTTGCCTCGAGGGCAAGGTGCTTGACAGTAGTGTCGTTGTCCCCGCCCCCCCCCCCCCCCCCCCCCCCACCCCCAGAGTCGAATGGCCTCTGTGGTGACTGTGAAGACGGAGAAGAGGCCTGCCCCTGATACCAACGATGTCAGCTCCAACGCCAAGAAACCCAGGTAAGACCTGCATTCTTGCTTTGGTTTCTTTACACTCTCGTTGCCTGAATCCAGAAGCTCTTCAGTGGAATTCCGTGGGTGTCGCAATGACAGCCTCTCCGGTGGATTCGTAGGAAGCTGCTGCCCAGCCTGAAGACCAAACGCGCCCCGGAGCTGGTGCTGGTGATCGGGACCGGGGTGAGCTCTGCCGTGGCACCCCAGGTCCCAGCGCTGCGCTCCTGGAAGGGACTGATCCAGGCCCTGCTGGACGCCGCAAATGACTTTGACCTCCTGGAGGAAGAGGAGAGCCGGCGCTTCCAGAAGAGCCTGCAGGAGGACAAGAACCTGGTGCACGTGGCCCATGACCTCATCCAGAAACTGTCCCCGGTGAGCGACACCCGCATGCATGCACACGCACACATGCACACATATGCACACCTGTACAAATACATCCACCACTGCCCCAAACAAGGGAATAGGGCCTCCTTGCTCAGCAGCTCGTGTTTGAGCAGAACAGCAAACGCAGGAAGGTCACGTGCCACCTGTTGTGCAAAGAAACTCCCGCAATCCTCTCTTCGAGCAGCAGGATCATCGCCTCGAACCACTCTCTAAACGTAATCTTTTCAAAATTCTGTTTGAACCTTAATCTCATTAATCAATAAAATTACAGGAGTGGGGAAGGAGGGGATTTAAATTGCCATTTACAAACGGGCCATAGTCGTGAAATTCTGCCAGTGAGGGGAGCTCGACTGTGTGATCTTGTGCGTGCTATACTGTTTGGCAGAAGCAGAGAGTAGATCTAATGTATTTGTTCACGCCCTGACAGGAATCAGAGTGAAGGAGGACTCATTATGCTGTAAGGAATGTCCTGCAGCCTCTCCTCTGGGCGTGTCTGCCAGTGCATGTGAGCAACAGGTCGAATGAAAGAAATCACTCAAACAGATAAAAAATTTTTTTTAAAGTGCCCATTTTTGAAATGTGCACAAAATGAGAACGGCCTGTGTTTTTATACGGATATGCACGTTTTCATCTTTGGTGCAGTCCATGTGTGCTGACACGCCATGTCCAGACAAATGAGGAATGTGGAGGAAAAGGGAGGGATGAAAAAAAAAAAAAAACACTCCTAGGAATGTTGTTTACATCCCCTCTCCGCGTTTCCTTTCTCAAGGCAGACGCAGCTGGGCGACTTCTGTCCCGTGCGCTAGCCCTTCCGCCACGTCTCGCCGCTAATCCGGGAAGTCTTTGTCTCCGCAGGTCAAGCATTCCCTTCCACAAAACATTACCAACCGTTAGTCCGCCCTTTCACCTGCTCAGCAGACCTTCACGCTCTGACCCGTTGCCCCACCCGAGTACAGTGGAGAACTGCACTGCGAGCGCGTGTCACAAAGCCGTCTCACAGAAAAATGGATCGGCCTTGCGTGTGTTCGCAACTCGCGAGCCAGAAATGTTTAATAATGGGACACAAAACTGGGATCAATTTGCTTGCCTCATGCTGAATTCCCTAGTGGTAACTGGCCCAAACTGGTGATGGTGTAGTGTTTGGACTTTCAAGTGTTCTCTTTGGCAAGGGAAGGAACATGACCGTTGTTTTCTTCAGACGGTCTCAAACATGCATAGCTGGGCCATACAGGCCTGACCTTGAGCTTCTCGTCATAGGAATGGAATGCGCTTTGAAACACCTGCAGATGTAATACATTTTTTTGCAGGGTGCGGGGAGTTTTCTTATTTTTCCACATTTGATTTTGTGTTTGAGTCTGTCTGTTAAACAGACTTATGTTGACCTCACATTTGACAGGGCCTTGGTTTTTTTTTGCCTGTTCTCCGCGATTTAAGAAAAAGCGAGGCCAGCAGCGTGGTCTCGTGCCTTTGAAGCTGGCTCGTTCAAAGCAGTTTCAGCAGAGCAGCTGCAGATTGGGAGGCCTGACATCTTGGCCCAGTCACTGCTGGGAAATGCAGTTCTACACCTGCACCGCAATTACAGTTAAATCAAAACCCCGCTAAGGCGCATGCTGGTCCACTCATGTCAAATAATGAGGCTAATCTCAGTCAAATACTGCCCTGATCTGAAAAAATCTAAACTGGAAGACTGTGACCCAAATCTTTTGACCAAGCTGATGACAGCCTACGTAAGCGTAAATGAGCGTACAGCTCTACACTCCTGCAACCACATTCAGAAGATTCCCAACAATGGCCTCCACAGTGACTTTGTTACTAGTGGCCTGGCTGGGAAATCGCAGTCGCATGTTCGCTTGGATTATGCACTGCATACTGTGACTGCACTGCATGGTGGCAGCACACAGAATTTCAGAGGGCATGGAAATAACCAAAATATGTTGCAACAGAAATCTACGAAATGCTATCTAAATATAATCTAATGCATTTTCTCTGTAAACTGTTTGCACTCTATTGAGCTGTTCTAAAAATAAAAGGCAACCAAATAACTAGCAGGAGGTACTTACTACCAAATAGGTCGTAACTGATATCAACAGTTGACAAGTTTTCATGTCTGTATTTAGATGTGGAGAGACTATGTGCTTTGCATATTTGAGTAGCTTTTATACATTAGAAATGTTTTTGCTGAGATTACAACATTAAAGTGTACAACTGGTGCAGCATTAAAATGTAAGCATGTTTTCAGATATGCATGTTTGATCTTGGAAGATCTGGAACCTTCTTGAGTGTGCAGTCATTATCGGTCATTTGGTCTTATCCTGTGTGGCCTTTAGAGTAATGGCCTTTAGAGTCATGTTAGCCTCAAACCTTGTCATAATTACAAATAATCCTGCACCATCCTGCTGAGGCGATTTAACTAATATAATTAAGCCACTAATCAGGAAATACAACAGGACATCCAGGCCTGCTGGGTCTGCTTGTCCGTCGTAGGTATTTGGTCCCTTGTAAAACCTGTATTTCCAAAGTTTATGTCAATAACCATTTATTAACAATGCAAAAATAGTCTCCCTTAGATGATGAAACATACAGGATCAGGTCAGGGACAATTTAGTGCTACTGTAGGCACTTTCCCCAGATAAAACTTTCTTGCTAATGCTGAAATCATTGATGTCTGTATTTTACCAGACCTGGGTAGTCTTACAGATTGCTGACAATATATATAGATGTGAACTTTCAACAGTATTATGCCTTTAATTTGCTTGTGCGATTTGGTCAGTATTATGTTTGGGTAAGCCTTCTCAGGGATTGGCCTTGATTGCATTTTGGCCTTGCCGGCGTCTATAGAGTTAAAGCGCTTCAGCCGCATACCTGACCCCGGCGTGGTGTTCTCACACCCCGCAGCGCACGGGGAACGTCCGCTCCACCTTCTTCAAGGACTGCCTGTACGAGGTGTTCGACGACCTGGAGTGCAAGATGGAGCACGCGGGGAAGCACCTGCTGCGCTCGGTCCTGCAGCTGATGGAGAGCGGGGCGCTCGTCCTCACCACCAACTTCGACAACCTGCTGGAGATCTACGCGGCTCACCAGGCCACCATGCTGGAGTCCCTGGACCTGACCGACGAGAAAAAGGTGCCAGCGCCGGACAGACTCAGACTCCACCACCCTCACAACAACCCGCCTATAGCAAAGCTATGAGGCGCGAGAGGTCGGGGTGCATCGCCAGGGTAGTCAGGGCTAAAGGGTGTTGTCAGGCACGAGATGTGTGTGTGGGTGGAGTGTTGGGGTCGTGTGAATTTATGACCGTTCGTTTGGGATCAGATCAGAAAAAAGGTTTGGGAGCCCCTGACTTAATACAATATGTGATGGTCATGACAACAAATTAAAAGAACAGTAAAATTAATAAATGTTGCATAATAGACTGCTTCCCGTCCATCCATCCCATAATAGATGCTTAATGAAATGAAATACCTGATTGATAATAACATAATAATAGTGTTATTAGTAGTAATGGTAAAATTGGCATTTTTGTAATTGTGTGCATAATAATGATCAGACAAATTATAGGGAAGAGTGGCTGCTCTGTCTATACCAAACTAAGTTTAGTTCTGTGGTGGTTGACTTTTATACAATACCAAAACGATACCCGTTCCTTACCATAAAAATGAGTTTGGGGAATAACTCCCATCTTGCACTCTGTTATGTGTTAGGCTCTTATTTGGCTCCATTGGTTTGCAAGGGCATTATCTGGTTTAGTTACAGCTTGGACATGCTATAAAAAGACTAACTGCACATGCCAATTCCAACTGCTGATTTTAAACTCATAATTCATGACACAGTGACTGACGCATTCTCCAGCTCTTAATTTCTGTTTATACAGATGTCTCGTGCTCATGTTATTGCCATGTTGTGTTAGGCAGATAATTATTTCGCTTATTACATTACATTACATTAGAGGCCTTTAGAAGACGCTCTTATCCAAAGCGGCTTTCACAACCTTTTTACATAGCATTTACATTCCATTTATACAGCTGTATATATGCTGAAGCGATGCAGGTTAAGTACCTTGCTCAAGGGTACAACGGCAGTGTCCTACCTGGAATCGATCATGTGACCTTTAGGTAACAAGACCAGCTCCTGACTTATACTACTATCTCCCAGTTATACTACACTGCGCTTATCAGACAGGCAAACACCCTGAGATACAAGAAGTATTCGCCCCTTCCTGATTTCCTCTATCATTCCATATTTGTCACGATGAATGGTTTCAGGTCTTTAGATAAAATGTAATATTAGACAAAGGATACCTGAATTTTTGAAGACTATCTCATTAAATAAAATTTTCAAACTCACATATCATGCTTGTGGAAAAGTAAATGCCCCTTTTGTTACTCAGTCAACAAATTAACCAAGTTTAATTGAATATTAGATTCAGCTGATTGGCCACAGCCAGGCTTGATTGCAGGCAGCCCTGTTGAATCTGAACCTGACTCACATTGAAACTTTCCATCAGAGTGAAGTAGTCACCACAAAGCTTCTACAAGCACGCTATGCCACCATCAAAGGAAATTCTAGAAGTACAGGGTATCACCAGTCTTCCACACCTGCAACTTTTTACAAGACACAAATTTAGCTTGCATTTCCCCCTAGGAAGTCCAATAGAAAAATACAATATTAACAAGTAATTTTTTAGTCCAGAGTACAAACAGGAGTTTTTATGTCAGGTCTCATTGTAGAAGAGGTTTCAGTCTCAATGGGTTTTTACCATCGTGCGTGCGTGCCCGTGCGTGTGTGTGTAGGTGCTGGAGTGGGCCCAGGAGAAGAGGAGACTTAGCGTATTGCACATCCACGGTGTGTACACCAACCCCAGCGGCATTGTACTTCACCCTGCCGGCTACCAGAATGTTCTGAGGAACACAGAGGTCATGGTGAGTCACCCGGGTGGCCATGTTTTTCTCTCCCTTCATGCACCACAGACTTGCAGGAGGGATTGTGCTGGTACCACACGGGCTTTGGCCGACTGTGTTGAGTGCAGGCATGCCCAACCCTGTTCCTGAAGATCTGCTGTACTGTAGATCCTGTTTTCACTCCATCTCGTTGAGCTAGTAGTTCAGGTGTGCCAAATTAGGGTTGAAATAAAAAAATTACCGGACAGTACATCTCCAAGAACAGGGTTGAGCAGCCCTGGTTTAGTAGTTAGGGGAATTTCTGGCTAAATTAACTTGTGCTTGTGTGATTCTGTGTGTCTGTTTCTGTGCGCGTGCGTGTGTGTTTCCGTGTTTGCACGTGTCAGAGGGAGATCCAGAAGCTGTATGAGACCAAGTCGTTTGTGTTCCTGGGCTGTGGGCGGACGGTGGACGACACCACGTTCCAGGCGCTCTTCCTGGAGGCGGTGAAGCACAAGTCGGACCTGGAGCACTTCATGCTGGTGCGCCGCGAGGACGTGGGCGAGTTCAAGAAGCTGCGCGACAACATGCTGGACAAGGGCATCAAGGTCATCTCCTACGGCAACGAGTACGCCGACCTGCCCGAGTACTTTGAGCGGCTGGCCAACGAGATCTGCACCCGCGACGTGGTCACCAACGGCTGGGGTGAGGAGGAGGGTGGAGGCACACACACGCACGCACTCACGCACACACACACACACAGGACTGAATTGTTATCGGCTGAGGTTTCTGACTGTTGTTGGCCATGGTCTGAATGAACTGAAATCCTGGAATGTGCCTGTCACACTGATCTCACAACCTTTGAACTTCTGCGACCCACTGGTATATAAGACTGCATCCGTGGAGTTGGCCCTTACTCTGTGTCCACTTTCAGTCCATGGTCTCCTGTAGTGACTAAGCTCAGCTCTGATGAGCCTTTAGAATGGGCTTGTGATACAAACAACAAATCTTTTAGAATCACTGAGCAAGTGTATGTGCATAGGTGTGTATGTAATATGATCGTATGTAAGAAGATTCATTTTTGTTCTGGTGCAGTTGGAATTGGAGTTGGTTTTTTTGGAACTGTGCTGAGGTAACGGCTGTGTTGTATAGTTTGAGCTGAACTGTGCTGAGGGTAACGGCTGTGTTGTGGCATCTTTTGAGCTGAACTGTGCTGAAGTAACACCTGTGTTGTGGCGCAGTTTAAGCTGAACTGTGCTGAGGTAAGGCCTGTGCTGTGGCGCAGCTTGAGCTGAACAGCGCTGAGGTAACGCTTGTGCTGTGGCACAGTTTGAGCTGAACTGTGCTGAGGTAACGCCTGTGTTGTGGTGCAGTTTGAGCTGAACTGCACTGAGGTAATGCCTGTGCTGTGGCACAGTTAGAGCTGAACTGCGCTGTGGCACAGTTTGAGCTGAACTGCACTGAGGTAACGCCTGTGCTGTGGTGCAGTTTGAGCTGAACAGTGCTGAGGTAACGCCTGTGCTGTGGCACAGTTTGAGCTGAACTGCGCTGAGGTAACGCCTGTGCTGTGGTGCAGTTTGAGCTGAACAGTGCTGAGGTAACGCCTGTGCTGTGGCACAGTTTGAGCTGAACTGCGCTGAGGTAACGCCTGTGCTTTGGTCCTCTGCAGGGTCTCCCAGTCAGGCAGCTGAAGAAGGGAAGCAGAACGGTTTTAATGCACAGAAGAGCCTCCTCCAAGGTTAGGACCCGCTGCTCCTCTCTGTGCTTCTTACCGCATGCCTGGAAGCCTGAGACTCCGCCTCCGTTCAGTTAGGTTCTAGCCCCACTCCCTTTCAGTGCATGACCTTTTTTTTAATGAAAGTAGAGCCCTTAATTTTGGCCAGAATTTGAGGATGAGTTATTTTTGAGGGGAGGTGTGGTGTGGTCCGCTGAGCCAGTTCTCTGTCCTTCTCTGTGCAGACTGCCATTCTTGACAGCCGCAGTTAGCCGGAGCGTCCGTATTTCCTCCCATCCCCCGTCCCCCCCGCTCACTAACCTAGAGCTGAGCGCCCAGCTCAGGTTCTGTAACCCTGTAGGACCCGCAGCACCAGGCCCGCCCTGGCGCACCCTAACCTTGCCTGTTACTCTGTAGTCACCAGATCAGCCTGTAACGCCCCAGTCCTGCCCACAAAGGGAAGGGAAGCGCCAGAAAACAGGACTGCAGGGGAGGGGGCGGGGTTTAGCACCTCAAACCAGAGAAAAGGGATGCCCCGGGCCTTTCCAGAGTCCGACACCAGGGGGTGAACAACCAGCCTCTCCCAAACCCGCAGGGTCTGCATCACCCCCCCTCTACCTCCACCAGCGGGACCCTGGTCCACATTTTCACCCCTCAAATTTTCCGTCTGGGGGAAAAAAAAGGCCTCAGGATGAAGATGAGCGGACCGCTCGCTGGCTTGTGGGAATTTCAGAAAGTTGACACTGAACGTAATCATTGAACATTTTACATAATTACAAAAACACACAGGCCTCACTACAAACGCAGCACTACAGTACCCCCCCCCCCCCCCACCCCCGGTACGTGTGCTGCTCCGAAAGCACATGACCCCTTCACCCAGGCCACGAGACCCCAGGACCAGTGAAAAGAGGTTCAGCCGCCAGAGTCCGCCAGTCCCCTGGCCAGTGACGTGCTGAAAGGTCTCCTGTACGCAGGCCTTTAATTAAGCTTTCCTATTAAAAATCCTGCATGTGTTTTGTGACTTCTATTAGAAATTCTGTATATGTTGTTTTGTGACTTGTCTTTGTTTAGGTATTTATACATCCAGTAATATAAAAAAATGTACGTCCATTGCCATCTTCTGTGTGTCCTTTTCTAGTAAATTAAAAGCGGTGATTTAGTAAAAATTCATCAGTGTGATCTGACTTACATTTCACACCCATTTAAATGTATTTTTTTGGTATATTACTTTTGCACTTGCTGTTAATTTGCTAATAATTTTCAGTGACAAATGTTGACAAACGGATCTGTGCAGTTCAAAAGTTGACAATCATGTTTGATCCTACGACGTGAATGCGTAAAATGCCAAGCCACCGCTTCTTTTGGGCCCAATCCAACAGACACAGACACACCTCCAGGATTTGTTTTGACCAGTTGAATTGTTACCGATGTTCATGTATAGTTTTCAAACTAAACCAAACACTTTAGAGAGGTTCTCAACAGGCAGGTAACACACAACATACAAAATGAAAACTTCTGACCGGCTATAATAGCAGCTTTATTTAAGAAATATTATTCTCAAATTATGACATATCTTCACTTTATATTTCTCTTGACTCTTGTATTGCACTACTGCAGAATTAAAGGGATCGGGGAATTTCAAGACCTTAAATTAGCTTTTCATTAATTAAATTAAATATCTTCAGAGGGGTTGAGGTGAGAGGGTTGAACAACCAAAAAGAAAACAAAATGCCAACAGATCAAATGGTCTGCACAGAAGCCTGGAGCCTTCCAAAAGAAGGGTCAAAAGAACAAAATGATTTTAAAACAAGATTCATCTTCTCTCGTGTGGCCGCATGGCTAAGGCTGGAGTTGTCTCTGGTGACAGGTCGAGGGTTAAAGGTTGCATCATTCCTGCAGGAGGTATTCCCAGCGTGCGAGAGAACACGGCAGTAGATGTTGGGAAAGAGACGAGCCTGTCAGAGTGGCAGGGGTGGTGCTGTTGGGGGAAGGTACATGGATAGGCACTATGGATGCTCAACTTCCTCCTCAGGGGGTGTGGCTTCTCCAGGCCTCAGAAGGCCAGTAAGACTTTTGGAGCAATGACAAAGGGCTGCAGAACTAACGGGGGGGGGGGCGAGGGGTCCTGCCTACAATTCCATGTAAATGTAGTTAAACCCCCCTCCCCCCAACAAAAAAAGATGTACTGACATGGCTTGCCTGACCTGGCTGGGAAAGTGAAAATCATCTGCATCCCTGATTCAAAATAAAAAATGAAATCATTTGGGAAGAACTGAGACAAGAGTCGCTCTGCACCACTTAATCACTAAAGCAGGAATGAGGTAAGTGAGGGCGGGGCCCCACAGTGTACTGAATGTGCAGGGAATAAAATGCATTTATTTTGTATTGCAGTTTCTTTTGCTTCCTAAACGTTACAGATGGAACTGCCAGAAAGATGGTGAAAGAGAGTGTGGTCGCTGTGGTGAGTCAAAGCCGCTTGCAGCAGGACTGGAATTTGCATTGTTGGGTGGAGGGGTGGGTCCGTTTCGTCCTGCCCCCCGCCCACCCCCCCCCCCATCCTCCTCCTCCTCCTCCTCAGGCCTTCATCAGGGCGCTCACCACGGCCCGGGCATTGAGGCTGCGCAGGTCGTTGTAGGTCTGCCCCGTTCCCACAAACACGATGGGCTGCCCAGTGATGTAGGTCATGGAGATGGCGGCGCCCACCTGAAAAGGGAAGGAGACGGTCATGGGTCACGTGAAAACACGGCCTCTGTGGGTCACGCCTCATACGAGAACAGCCTTTATGTATGCCAGGCAACATCCAATTTTCACCCTTTTCTAGATTTGCAACCCAAAATGCAAAAAAAAAACAAAGCTTTCACAAATGTCCACTGAAAAATTTAATAAAAATACAATGAGAAAACAGAGTAAAGTAAATAAAAATTTTAAACAGGTGATTTCTCATTTTGGTCTTCAGTAGATTTTCTCAGTGTTCTTTTTATGACAATTTCCAGTGTATATATTAATGCTTTACATAGTTTTAGATTTAATATCTGACATGAGCTGCTAAGGCCTTGATTTCAGAGAGCGACAGCAGGTGGCCTACCTTGTCATCAATGGTGTCAAACTTAGTCAGAACGATGCCATCGATGAGACGTGGTTTGTCCGACATTGAGTGGTCAGCCAGGGCCTGGTTAAACTTCACCTACAAATGAAGGTTATTTTTCAAAGACTGCTCTAAAGTATGACAGCTGTGTGTTTAAGTAAACTGAAAAAACAACATGCAACATTCAACACGAAATACTATGCAGAATGATTTCTGTGCGTGGGTGCAACCACGCCCCAAGGAGGACAATCTCAGAACTACAGCTTTAGTTCACAAACATGCCTTTACGGTGTTCTCATTTGCACGAAACTACAAGGAATATTGCGATTGGTATAAAAGATAACTGGTTAGAATCTGTTACCAAACATGGCAAAATGTGGCATCAGAGCAACAGAAATACACAATCTAATGTTGGTAGACAGATGTGTACTGAGTGTCAACCACTGACAACCAAAACACTGAATAAAGAACATTTTTTGGAAATTAGTTTAAATCGGTCCATTTTGGGGATCATGAAGCTTCCCACAGCTAAAAGCTGTCCATGTTTACTGTGGGCAAATACTGACATCTGAAGCCCCCCCTTGGTCACCTGACCTTAGAGAGGGGTGGGGTCAGAGAGGAGCACTAACCAGCTGGTCGACCGCCTCGTTCCCAACTAGGGCCTCGCCCACGAACAGGACCAGGTCGGGCATGTTGATCGCGATCAGCTTGGCGAGCGCTGTCATCAGGGGGGTGTTGTCCTGCATGCGGCCGGCCGTGTCCACCAGCACAACATCAAAGCTCTGGCTGCGAGCTGGGGGGGGGGGCACGAGAGAAAAGGGGGGGGTGAGGTACAGAGAGAGGACAGGGGGAGTAATGCCTCTAAGGCAGCAGCTAGAGGGCTTAGGAGCTGAGCTTATATAAAAGCAATGCTGTAAGCCCATACTCCAGCATCACAGGTTGAGCAAGGCACTTCACATATTTAAAAGTAACATACATCTAAATACAATTAACATTATAAGAAGTTGTATAAAATGGATAAACATGAAAAATCAAATGAAATAATGGGGCCACCCAAGATTGTATTAAGCAAGAATATGCAAAGAGATAATGCATTGCAATAATAATGATGATTTAATGGAATGTAATCTGTGCTCTGAAGAGAAGGTTATGTAATGTACTGCCATGTAATGTCAAAGGAGCTGAAGTGGAAGATAAACCACCTTAGCAGTAGACCAGTGGGAACCAGACATATTTTGAAAGGGTGAGCACCAAACCCCCACAGCCGCCTGGTGTCACCTTCGGGCCTTATGGAAAAGTGCGAAAAGTGCGGCCGGCGTGGTTACCGTAGGCGATGGCCTCCATGGCGATGCCGGCGGCATCCTTGCCGTAGCCCTTCTCGTAGAGCTGGACGAAGGGGCGGTCCCCGTGCCGCGCGGGGGGGTGCAGGGAGTTGAGGCGGCGCTGGTGAGTGCGCAGCTGCTCCACCGCTCCCGCCCGGAAAGTGTCGCAGGCCGCGATCAGGACCGAGAAGCTGTTCTCCATCAGCCAATAGGAGATCTAGGCCCGATGGGGGGGGGGGGGGGGGGGGGGGGGGGTGAGTGTGTGGACTGTTGTGCACAAGGCGTCCGCATCTCATCAAAATCAATTGCCCACCCTCAGCCCTTTCCCCCAAACCGTACATGATGCTAACAGAAAATTTAACTGGAGTAGGCCACACTTTTTGACCCATTGGAACCTTGTTTTTATTCATACCATAACATACACTACTGAAGCTGTAGTCCTGAAAACTCACAAATACTGCCACTTTCATTTCTTTATTTTAATTATCATAAAGCATACTAACACACAACTAATGTTGGAGAGATGAGTAAATATGAAAGCACAAATATTTTAAAAAGGCAAAAAATACAGTACTTTTAATTTCATGGCTTTTTGGGTAAGTAACGGTGGGGCATGCAGGATTAGAGGTACATTCTCTTGTAGTGGGAAGGTTGCCAGTTCAGCTCGGAAAAGTTTAATTTAAAAAAACAAACTATTTTGAGCTGTTCAAAGGAACGTGTACGATTTGTGCTATGAACGTCAGCCTGCCATGAAAAAAGGGAAGCAGTAACTTTCTCTTGATTGGTCAGCAGCAGAGAAGTGATCGTGACCGGTGGATGGGCGAGCTCACCTTGGCCAGGTTGGTGGACTTGCCCACGCCATTGACACCGCAGAAGGTGATGACAAACGGGCGGCGCTGGCTGCGAGCCTCCAGGACGTCCCGCAGAATGTCCACCCGCCTCTTGGGCTGCAGAATCTGCACCAGCGAGTCCTGCAGGGCCTGCTTCACAGTGGAGGCCACAGCTGAGGGGAGAGGAGCAGAGACAGGCTTCAGCCGAGGCCTACAGTCCCCACGGGATCAACACAGGCTTCAACTGGGGCCTACGGTCCCCACGGAATCAACACAGGCTTCAGCCGAGGCCTACAGTCCCCACGGGATCAACACAGGCTTCAACTGGGGCCTACGGTCCCCACGGAATCAACACAGGCTTCAGCCGAGGCCGACAGTCCCCACGGGATCAACACAGGCTACAACTGTGGCCTACGGTCCCCACGGAATCAACACAGGCTTCAGCCGAGGCCGACAGTCCCCACGGGATCAACACAGGCTACAACTGGGGCCTACGGTCTCCACAGGGTGAGCATAGGCTACAACTGGGGCCTACGGTCTCCACAGGGTGAGCATAGGCTACAACTGGGGCCTACGGCCTCAGGTTTAAGGCCGCAAGTCAGCTTCCCAACAGGATAAAACTGAGGCCTCTCACCAAAATGACTTGACTAAGGTTTTTATTCATTTTAAAAAAAAATTTTTAACAGGAAAGCACTCATCAACAAAGCAGTCTTGAACTAAACTAAAGGGCATCTCAAGCGTTGTTGAATGATTATGTATGTTGACAACTAAAGAATTTAGGTTAATTGATCAAATGCATTTTCAAATGCAATTTCAGAAATTAAAGTTACTCACTGGTGAATGTTCCCATGACTCTGCCTTCCAGTTTTTTGGCCACTGACTCACAGAGCTGGGAAGCAATTTCAGCTGCTACATTCTTAGCTGCAGAGAAACTTCAGTTAACATTGCCAGTGTTTCCACCATTACTTTACAGAACCTATGTATTATGAATGTATTACAGAATGTATTGTGTAACCTATGGAATTAGGCATTACAGAAAAAGAAAAACACAACAATAAACTGCCGGTGTAAACATCTCTGGTTGCAGTCATTTCAGAACATGATGAAATCAAGTCTCTCTCCTGTCCAAGCCCAAGATGAAATTGTAAAGTGCTCTGTAATTTAGATGTCAGTGATCCCCACCGCCCAGGGAAAGAGTGGTGGTGGTGGTGGGGGGGGGGGGGGTGGTCATACCGATGAGGTGGTCCTTCATCTTCTCGAGAACAGGCACCATGTCCTCCTTAGACAGGCTCTTGGAGCCAACCAGGCCTTTCAGCATCCCGAACATACCCCCCAAGCCCCCTTTCTTAGAGCTGAGGACAAACAGGACAAACAGTGATTGGATCTAAATGGATTGAAGCTGTTCCTTGTTTGAATACTTATTCAGTCCTAACTTGAGATTAGACCTTTCCTTAATCTTCCTTGCTGACCAGAAGGTAATGTGTTCAAATCCCAACTGGGGCACTTGAACCCTTCAGCTTCTAGAAGTCAACAGCAGGACATCTTCAAAAAATGCAGAGTGTAATGCAATGTATAATGTGTGATGCAGTGTAATGCATTGTCATGCAAATGTGAGCTTCCCTCTGATTATCACCCAATCAGATTTCCCCACATCTTAAATCGCTGATGGTTTACCGTATATAACAGCTCAAATGGTGTAAATTTCATAGAACATTTGCATATTCATATTACACTAACTTAGCTTAAGGTGCTAATGGTCTAGTCCACAGTTCACCCCAAGTGTCAATGAAGCAACATAACTCACAAACTTATATTTTACTGCTCATCAAACCGGGCTGGAAGTGCGATTGAACTGTTGTCTTCCTTTGTCATTAGCTCATTTAAATATGTGGCCTTACTGTTATTATGTAGCATAAGGCCAAGGTACTGCCACAACAGAACCGTTGGATTTACTCTAGCAACCAAATCTTGGGACTCTATTTTCTGTCTTCACTACCATCTAATCCACTAGCCAACAGAATGAACTACAACATATTAACAGTTTGACCCCACAACATCACTTATGCTGTGTGTATTGAAATAACACCTTTGATATTTTTATGTACCGCGGTACATGGTATTAGTGGATATGAACCCAACTCTAGTGCTTGTGTCCGTGTCGTTATAATGGATGTATCGACTCAATTCTATGAGATGCCTGGCTTGTACGAGGAGCTCACCTCTCCTTGCTCTGGCTGGGGACAGCTACCATCTCCTTTTCCTCCTCCTCTTCCTCTTCAGCCTCCTCTCCGCTGGACTCACACTCCACACCGGGCAAATCACCCTTCATGGAGTCCAGCTGCACACTCTGAGGGGCAGAATGTGCGTGAGGCTGGAGTTCTGAAATTTGACCTTTCATCTTTGACCTTTCACAGTCCTAACCAAGAGCAGGTTCCATTGGGCACTCCCAACAAATAAGGACGAATATGCATTTTTATATTAACGTTTAGCTCAATGTTCAATACACCATTTTGTAAACATTTGTGGTGGAGCTAAATGAAGACTTTTAAACCAAAGCATGCAAGGATAAGTCACTTAACGTGGTGAATTTTGATGTCTTAAGGAAATGCAGTGTGATAGCTGAATTTTGTTGCGACTTTCAAAACATTATTATTACTGACAAGGTCAATAGTGTTTGCTTCACACTGAACAGAAAATACACCCTCACACCCTCAAACAGACACACATACACACGCACACGCGCTCCCACACACCCACCATTTCAGCAGTGGCATCCTTGCCCAGCTCTACAGCGTCAGGGGTGCTGTTGCCATTGATTTTGCTGTAGTCCAGCTTGGAGTTGCCCCAGTTGTTTCCCCATTCCTGCTTCTTCTTCTCTCGTGGTTTCTGGGGCTTGGGGGATTTACTTCAGCGGGGATCAGAACAGAGGAGGGGAACGATTAGGTGACAAGCATCTGAGACTCCACTACAGCACTAAAAATGCAGTAAGAGAATACAAAGACTTATGCAAAGAACTCTGACTTCTGGACCCCTCGACAGCCAGGTCACACAAACCCAGCAGCGATCTGAGGCTGAATGGAAGGACTTTCACACCTGGATTTCTCGGGGGCACCACCACCACCCATGCGTTTCCGGAAGAATTCCTCCCTCTTCTTCTGTATGATCTCCTCAGGCGTGAGGCCCTGGTTCCCGTTCTCTGCCGCCTTGGCTACCACGCCCGGCCCGTCCGCCTTGGCCACGTCCCCTGCCGCCGCTTCGGCCGCTGCAGCTGCGGAGAGGGAGGCGGGTCCTGCCTGTTAAACTGCGCCCTGATGCCGTGCCTACTCCTCTACTGACAGGCCAACCCAAGGCTCTGCCTTAGTCTTACTGACCAATCAAGGGGCTCCACCTTAGTCTACTGACCAGTAGCACTGCATTAACTCTCAACTGACAAACCAGAGGTCCCACCTTAGAATCTACTGACCAATCAGAGGTCTTATTTTAGTCTCTACCGAGCAGTATGGGATACAATTGATACATGGAATACAAATAACAGGGCTAGTGGAGGTATGTGGGCAATACCATACTAAGTGGGTTCCACTGAAATTAATACACTGCAACTGGAATCAGAATACACAACAGTGCAATAATTTTTCATTCATTTCACCAAGTACTTAATTTGCCTTTGTTCCCATTCATTGGGAAAGAGACAACCACTGAGACAACTGACAGGAATGTGTGGACCTGATTAAAGCCCCGATGTTATAAAACAACACAAAAAGTTCAGTACACTACATTTGACTTTGCTATTCAGAATGAAAATGAATCAACCGCAAACCTATTTTGAAACCAATCGTACTGTTCTGAAGTATTTTCCTTCAGAAAACTAGGTAGAAGGAAACAGCACTGTGTGGGCAGATTATTACACCTGGAACCAATCATACTGTCCTGAAGTCTTTTTCATCAATAGACTAGGTAAAATGACCCATTAGGACTGTGTGGATTGATAATATGTATTATAATAATGGTAATATTTTCACCCTGAACGCCCCCCAGAAGTTCTGAGTTACGAATCCAGCTTTTAAGTAAACTACAGAGCATTAACTGTCAAGAAATTAATCACCTGCTTGCGGGTCCTAAAATGGCAAACAAGCATCGATGATGCCAAGTTGGGGTCGTCATGATTGGCTTTGTTCAGCTCCTGGTGGCCACACTAAACGACCAGTATGACACGAGCCTCACCTTCTTTTTTGGCATTTTTATTCTTCTTGCCGCTGCGCTCCTTGTCCTTGTCTCCTCCCTTGGTCTCAATCATGGATTTAACCGTTTTCTGGGACTTCCGGGACTCCTGGAAGGGCTTCATGAAGCCAGGAACCCGGCCACGGCTGCTCTCCTCCGCTTCGCTGATACAGGTGAACACATGCGCGCACGCATGCATAAACATACAATACAAACACATACGCGTGCATGCACGCATAAACATACAATACAAACACATACGCGTGCATGCACGCATAAACATACAATACAAACACACATACGCGTGCATGCACGCATAAACGTACAATACAAATACACACGTGCACACTCAATTGTGCATGCACGCATAAACGTACAATAAGGAGGCCTAGTTTTCTAACAGCAGAATGAATATGTTGCTCTAAGAAGTCTTCATAATACTCCAAAATGCCTTGCTAATTTCTCCACAAGGGAGAGCTTTGCATCTGTGTAAGACCGGTGCTTCACATCAATGACACTGCGTGTGCTCGTTATATCAATGCCCGCAATCGATTCTGCCACGGCTAGCTTGGGCAGGTTGACCACATCCACAAAGGTGTCTTACCGGAGGAGCAGGTGAAACTCATCTCCAAACTCGAAACTGCTGTTGAGCAGTTTTAAGGCACCCCTCTGCTCCAGTTCATTCTTGTAACGATCCCTGAAGTGCAGCTGCACGTCGTCTATAAACTTGTCCACGTACGTCAGCGTTAGGATCTTTTGAAAGCCCACCTGCACAATGGAATTAGCATATTTGTAAGGAAAAGCAAGGTCATTTCAAAGCATTAAAAAATCCATGTGCAGTCTCTTCATACTGGATAGAAATTATTTGCTCCTGCTAAGGACATAGGACTTACTGAAGCAAATTCCACCAATCAGTGTTGTTATATCCTTACAAAAGATATTCTTGCAGAATCAGTTTTTGACAGGTGATTTAATTACTGCTAAACAGTGTGAATGGCTTATATCTGAAATTTCTCTTAAGGTTTTCAATAATGCATACTGCTCATGCACACTGGTCTTCTGCTTATAGGTGTAGCAGGAGTGTTTAGATTGAATAAATATGATGAACTGAGTGAATCATACATCAAAGTCCTGTAATACTGACAGCGCATGGCGGTTTAACAAGAACGCAGGCCAAAATTCATAATTAATAGAATTAATTCTAATAGAAATAGCATTCAAAGTGTTAGGCACCTGGTACATCGTTGGGAGGAACTAACATATCGGTAAATACTGAAAAAAGGGCCAACTTGAAACCACCCTTCCTACAGCAGGACACAGCCAAATGCTTGTGGTCAGTGCGTCTCCCAATCACAGTCGACTAACGAAATAGTTTAGGGATTAACGTAATTTAAATGCTCTAAGGACAAGTAGTGCGGGCATACAGAGGAACATGCTCGTGATGCCTACACAAGAAGGACAGCTGCTCTACACCTGGGTCAAACTCCATCCTGGAGGGCCACAGTATTTTAAGTATTTGTAGCTTATTTTCAATCAGCAACCAATTTGGGCCTTGAGAACAAGGTGAGTGGATTATTTAGCCAAATACTGACAAATGAATCACTGGTGCTGAAATGCACTAAGAGCGAGCAGACACTGCACCCCTCCAGGACTAGATTTTGATATCCTTGGGGAAGAGAACCAACATTTAAACCCATTTTAAGGGCATAAAAGTACATAAGCCTGGGGGTTTACATAGGTCAAAAGAAAAACATAATTTCCCATTTTTTTAACTGTCACTCTCCTTAGACTGATTCATTTCAATGCGAAACTCTCCAATCGGCCTGCATATTCTGCCTTGCACAAGGATTCATGTGCACTGTCTAAAAGGACTGATATATTAACGCAAAAGTGATAATTCCCACTTAGATTGAGAGAAGTGTGCATTCAGTAAAGTGTTACAGTTCAGTAATTTAGCATACAGCACACTAATGGTAAATGGACTGCATTTATATGGACGCCAAGCTCCATTTCATAACAAAGGGGAAAGTACAACACGTACTTGTATCGAATCTGACAGTATGATATACATTGCGGAAGTTCAGGTTTATTTCTCCGATCTAGTAAAGCCCTCAGGGACCCCAGTGTTACTTACCACAAACACGAGTTCAAATTCGTTGTCCAGTTTGTACTTCAGGCTCAGGGAGTTATGGTTGAAGGAATTTGTTCCACTGCGTTCCTAGAAATATTTAATGAGAAGATCGCATATTTGCTCCTCGTAGTAGACAAGCATAGGCCTACCCTTATCAAAATTGATTTTTGTAGGAAAAAAGTCTAAAACCACATATAACCAGATGGACAAAATGTAATCAAAAGTAACATAACGTTGCGTGGTTAATGTTGGGTGGTTAACATCATATGGTTGGCATAGTTGCATAGTGGCTTGAAGCCAGCGTCAATTAGCTATATTTCTAAAATAAAGGTCGGTAAGCTAAAACGTGGTCAAGCTCAAGCTAGCAAGCCACCTAATTGGATGAGTCATTGGCTTGTATGTGGCCAACCGATCCAAGCGTGCCTGTCAGCAAACCGTTAACTGGCGAGTATGCGAATTCTCAGCTACGCAATACATGGCCCAACAAAATCCTCAAACGTTATCTACAGGGTCCAGTTAAACAGATATCTGTTTCTATGATTTAGTCATTTCAATCAAAATATTCAAGCTTATCCAGCAAGGTTAGCTAGCATTAGCAGGTACCGGTTCATGTGCATCACGACTGCATTAGCTATCGATACATAATAACCAGTTGCCTCGCCGCTACCTCTCGTCCAGCGTGCCGAACAGACGACCACACGCGGTTCCGCTGGCACGTATTCATGACAGCTGTCATTAACTTTAGCGATCCTGGTGAGTTCTTACCTGCAGGATCACGGAGCGAATAAGAGCATTGACGGGCCCTGTGAAGGACTCAGTCACTCCGGCTCCCTGAAAGCACCACAGCACGATACCCCCCTTGCTGAAGATGGCGAAGAAATCCAGCATTTTGCCACTACGAAATCGAGTGTATGTGGTTAAGATTATAGTAAACAACAAACGACGAAGTAAAACCATAAAATACACACAATACACAATTAAAGATAACGAACCTTCAAAGTTGTATCCTCCTTCCAGAGGGAATTAAATTAGGCTGAATTGGATCAAGAAATAAAAATTTCCCCCCAGTTATCCACAACTCTGTTTCCGACACGTCAGTTCCACGGCTGGGAAATGACGTTTTCTTCCGCAGAGTTTGCACCATTGACACGTGACATGGAAATCATTGTCACGTGACAACGGAGTGGGTGTGTCGCAAGCATGGAGCGTAGGCTGCATGGCGCTACATGTTTGGGAACGAGTATGTTTGTCGACCCTACTGTTCTGAGACAGCTCGACAGTAAGCTAAAGTGCAACGGTTTGCAGTTTTTTTACAACACATTTAGATTTTTGTGATTCTGTTGATTGTTGGTGACTGACATGCTGATGAGTAGCCTACCTCTGACATACATTGAAATTTTTAGTTGTTCCCTGCAAACAGTGTTGGGGAAGCTACTTTGAAATAGCTTTGTAATCTGCCAACTACTTCACACTGGAAGAAGTTGAACTACAGCAAAGCTACCCTAGGGAGAAATCTAGTTTGGTTAACTAAAGCTACTCAGAAAAAGTAGTTCAAACTACTTCGTAAAAAAAAGATCAAATTGAGTTTCACCACTCAATTGAGTTTCACCAGCCTGGTCATGCGTTGCTGTGGGATGGCATTCACCATGCCCCCCATACTGGGGGACACACCCCCAGTAGCCTAATATAAGGATGAAATATAAATCAGAGCATGTATACCTAGCATTTTGGAGCATATTTCTGTGTATAAACAGGTCATCATGACGCGCGGCAAGCAGAAAAATAGAACAGAAGCGAAAAACTACGCTTCAGTTCGCTTGTGTCGCACAAGTTTCGCACCCGGTTCGCGCCGCGTTCGCAGCTGGTGTAGAGGACGTCGCCCGCTGCCGTTGTAATAACAGTACTTCAACTACGCTTCACTTACGCGCGTAGTACGCGCGTCGTGCGCTCGCGGCCGCTACGCGTGCGGTGGGTGTCCGGCTTTAGGGGGTTCCCCAATCACATTACGGATTGTGGGTGCTTCCTGGTGCAATATGCCGTAGCAAATCGAGTTCCGCTTACTATTTTGATCACTGATTACAGTAACCCAGTCAATCGAGTATTGGCTCTACTTTTTCAAAAATTGATGGTTGAACTCAATTTTGAACCATTTCGAAAATACTAACTGTTTTTGATCGAACTTTCTTTGCACTCGAGACAGCCGGTAAGTAGCATAGGTTATAACAGGTTTGAAGCTATCATGTTTGTTATAGAGGTCAGATAAAATATTTCGAGTTGTAGGGCTGATTTTATTTTGCGCAACCGCATTTGCCTAATTTCATTTCAGAGGGGACACATACAACGAAGACATAATGGTTTGTTTCTATTGCTGATCAAAGGTACTTAAAAGTTTTATGTCAACTTTTTCAGTATGAACTTCCTTTTCACGTATCCGTTAGTTCACTTTTTGTTCGTTATAGAAACGCGTTGGAATGAACAAGAAAATACTTAGCGTATCTGCTTGGCTCAGAAGTTTTGCCTTCGTTATTTTTCATTTTTGAGCGTATTTAACATTTTTTGCATTAGGCTAATTTAGCCTACCAGTGTAAGCTCACTGTACTGGCGTCTGCACTCTGATAATACCGCTTTGGCTAAGGATTTTGGAACCTGCCTGACAAACCGGGACAGAATAATAACAGTAACGACCCGTTTAACAAGCTGAATCCGTTTTTCTCTATCCAGAGTGTTTTCAAACTATGGCGAAAAATACAGACAATTTTTTATTTTTATTTTTTCTATTTGTTTTAGAAAAACAAAACACCGAGTTACGACAATAGAAACTCAAAAATTGCGGTGGGTTTTCCAATACATTTGTTATGCATTTCTTTTCAGCCTCCGTACCTCATTAAGTGGATAACGTGTGAAAACACCAGCAACCCTGCCTGGATGATTAGTAAGCAATCCAATGATCATGCATTTTCTACAGCCCAGTTTTTTTATAATCAAATTTCTGGAACCATCACAATTAGTCATTTAAGCACAGCGTCCTATCCAAGCGGACACAAATATTATATGGCACGGATCTGATTTTAAAAATGGCTGACCTTTCATATTCATGTGGTGGTCACATAAAGGGTATAATGCATGTGACAGTTTAAAGTGTATCTCCTTTAAGCTCAGTGTTACTGTGTGGTGACACCTGTTTCTGTGTTTACATTTTTTTAAATTAAATAGAATCTCTCCATGTTGTTTGTCTGTGTACATTGACTTGTGTCACTTTGAATGTATTTGCCTGTGTTATAGGCTAGATTAGCTAGGACTGGCGTAAATATGGGAGACCTTACCTTTATTTGATAATAATTCAAAAATGTGAGTTTGATGAGGGTTTTTGTTCTACAATTTTTTCAGGTTGGTTCCGTCGCCTGTTGAAGAAGCCGGAATCAGACACTTTGCATCCAAGCTCAGCGTTAAGCCAAGAGGCCTCAAGTAGCACGCCAGTGTCTCATGCGTCAGTTTCGTCCGTCATCGGGGCTTCCACCACTCCCTCCTCTTCCTCTTCTCCCTCGCTCCAGAATGCGGCGGCCCGCTGGAGCCGCAGTTTTGACGTGTGCGTGTGCCACAGCTCCACGGATGTGCTGGACGCACAGCTCCTGGCCTCCCGCTTGGAAGCCGGCCCTCATGGGCTCCGCTGCTTCCTGCCTCTGCGTGACTCCACCCCTGGCGGGGCTGTCCCCACGGAGCTTTGTGAGGCGGTGCGAGGCAGCCACTGCTGGGCCCTGCTTATCACGCCGGCCTTCCTTGTGGATCCCTGGTGCCGGTACCAGATGCACCAGGCCCTCACTGAAGCACCCACGTCCAACCGGATCATCCCTCTCCTGCTACGGGCCTCTCGGTCTGATTACCCAACAGAACTGTGCTTTTACTACTACATAGACCTTAACAGAGACCCTGAGCAGGGATACGCACGGGTGTATAGGGCAGTGCTGAACTGTGAGTAAATACCAACCCGTATTTCAGAGGTGCACGTTGAGATTCAATCTGTTCACTTCTACTCTTATCTGTTGATAACATAGATTTGACACCCATAACATCAACAATCACATAAAAATAATAATAAAAAATATTCTAAAACTAGCACAGCACATACATGTGTAGACGTGTACACATGGTCTTGCTAACTTACACACATACCCCTGAGCAGGGCAAAAAATTCAGTGCAGGATTTCGCGAATTGCACATATCAGTATTTTATGAATCCCATATATACAGTATGTATGCAATAAAGCGGGAACATCCCACTGAACATTTAGGATGGAAACTGGTTTTCATTAATAGCCTAATTGTACTATTGAAAATATGTGAGCCCTGTTCTTCATATTTATACATTATTTAAACAAACATTGAAGCCAGTCACCCACACGCTTCAGGTAGGGAGAGCAAAATAGAGCTTTAGAACGTATACAGTAGTGTGTGCACATGAGTGCGACGATATATTTCTCCCAGAAACAAAGCAAGTGCTAGTGTGTTAGCATTTGATCGCAATTCTGTGAGGCCGTGTGATGTAGCTAGCCCAAGTCAATGGCACTAACCCATACAATTGATTTTTCAGGTACCTGAAAGGTTTTAAGTTTTTTTGGTAGTTTTAAAGCAACTCATGAAGAAAGGGAAGTTTGGTTATTATTTATTTTCCAACTTCTACATAAAATAGATTGACAATAAGAGAAAAGAAAATAACCCCCCTCACGAACCCCCCACACCCCTAGACCTTTGAAATCCCCCCTGAAAAGTTACTCATAAGGGGGGAAATCCCCCTCGAACCAAAATGAATTTTAAGCACTGCCTCAGAGGTGTCTGCAAAGCAGAGGCGGGAAATGTATCCACAACAGCGAAACGGTGCAAAAACAGCTGCACATCATAATTAAATCCAACCATTTATTAATAAGTTATTTTATTTAGACTGCCCGTGCATCCTTGGTGAAAACATTTTTATTTGCTGAGCGATTCTGCAGTGAACCAGCTTCTGTGTTCACGGCTGTTCTTAAGCCAAAATACTTGGTTAGTGAAAAAGCCTGCACGGGCACGAGCCTCCAGCACTTGAGCTGTGCACCCCTAGCACATTTCAAAAGACTCTTCATCCTGTGGTCCCAAGACAGCGCTGCACCATGGTTGTACCAGTAACCTCCTTTCTGCTCTCCTCTTTCGTAGATCTGTCGGAGCTGTGCAGCAGTGCCACTGGAGTCGATCGCGTCCCATCCGGCGACAGCCAGGGGGACCCCAGGTCTCCTGGGAGCTCGCTGACAGACCCTGGGTTCTCAGAAACTCCACCTTCAAGCACAAGAGAGCCCCCCTCACAGCTAGCACTGACCACCACAGAGTCAGAGTTCCCAGAGCTGGAACAGGGTCACAGTGCGGTGACCAAGGAGGACACTGAGGAGAGGGACAGCACTGGAGAAATGGACTCAAGTCTGTAGCAACAGGAAGTGAATGTATCACAGTCACTCTTCTTGGCTGTGACCAAGCTGAAGACTCATTCACTGACGGAGGATATGTCAGTTTTCCTTACAGCTGGCAAAAATCACCAATAAATAGAGGCATGCTTCATTATTATGAACACAGATACAAAATAAGATAGACTACTGGTACTGAGAAAAGTAAATTGAATGGTTTGTTATGTCATCTTAGAGAATTCTGTGCCATAATGGCATTGATCAGCTCATTTGTTATTTCATATATTATTTATGGATATTTATGTGTTATTTACATTTAAGATTTTAGTAAGATCATTTGTAAATGTTAGCAATGCAGGCTCAGTCCTGTGCATATTTTATTATTAAAATGTCAGAATGATCTGTGCCAAGGACTTGTGAACATTTTTAATTATGGGCCATTTGTCTTGTTGAGTAAGGCACTACCAGATATCATGGGTTGAATTTTAATGTTCGCATGCTCCAACTCTTTATTAGTGCAGATCTAAAATGCTCCAATGCAGCCCACCATGTTACTCTGTATTGATGCATGATTGTGACCAATTTGATATCTGTCCAATATCAGCACACCTGTCCTTAGTGACAGAACAACTGCCATCAAAGGATCAGTGATATGTCTATGGTGGGCTGTATTTTAACATTTGATGGTTTTATGAAATAGCATCTGCTTTGCTTGCATAAATGTATACATTGTATTCGCATTCATCCACTTTCCAAACAGATGTTAAAAACAACACATAACGTCATTTTTAATTCACCTCCATTTATAGTGAAGGACAATACATTGTTCTTTTAACACTGTTTGCATTAAAAGCCTCCCCTTCTAAACAAATTGCATATTTGTAACACAAAAGCAGTTAACTGACATGGAATGTGTTGAAAGTAACACTAAAGTCGTAACAAAAAAGTCGGATATTAACGCATCCTTTTTGAGAGTAAGCGCCACGGAAGAGGATGTACGTTTCCGTTGCATGAAGATTAATGATTCGTTCATTCATTCATTCATTCATTCATTCATTCATTCATTTATTACAACCTCGGCCTTAAACACAGATACATCCTGTTTTTGGTCTTGAATTTCGTGTGAGTGAGCAGCGGCAGAAGTAGGTTCGTTGTCCTCTCCTAATCGTGCCGCAAACGCCCCGCGTGATGGGGCATCCTGTTTTCTCGCCCCAATGTACCTTTGTTTGGATACGGTGTTCAGTAGGCTATTTTTATAAACACCAATCACATGACAATAATGCCTATAGTGTATTATATATAAATGTATAAAATTATAACTTTTATTAATTCTGGAATATCGACAAGTCACATGGCTACTGCGTACTCGTATAGTACATTAACCGACTGACTGCTAAGGAAACAGTAGCCTACACAATTGAGGCGAAGACCAGGAAAAGTTAAATCTGAAATTTACTACATTATTTATTTTATTTCACGGGATCAAGTAGACTACAGGGTTTCAAGCGGCGTTCGTTTCGGAAAAGTACCAGCAGGTCGAGCGTGTTGACTATATCGTTGATGACAGTCAACTTCACTTTACAGGAGTACATTGTATTTCATTGCAGGCATTTAGCAGACGCACTTATCCAGATCGACTTACACAACTTTTAACATAGCATTAACATTGCATCCATTTATACAGCTGGATATATACTGAAGAAATGCAGGTTAAGTACCTTGCTCAAGGGTCCAACGACAGTGTCCAATCTGGGAACTGAACCTGCGTCCTTTAGGTTCCAGCTCCATACCCATTATACTACACCGATTAGATGATAAAGATATGACTGTGACTTTGTGGGCTACCAGTGGCTTTTTCTGTTGTACACCGGTATTTCGTAAGGTTTTCAAGTGATCGTTTTTTCGAATACAAAGTTATTGTGCTGTTTGAAACGTAGCCAACCAGAGCCTTACGATATTTCACAGTTTCGTTTATAAATTCAACCTCATCCCCCCCTCCCCTCCCCTCCCCTCCCCTCTTTAACGTGGGTTAAAGCCCTGCTCAGAGCATATTTTTTTCAAAATAAGATAAGACAAACCTTTATTGATCCCCGGAGGTAAATTCAGGTGTCATAGCAGAAACAGCAGTGAGAATGAGACACAGGAGAGGCACAGGTAAGAGTAGGGTTAGGGTTAGGGTTAGGGTTAGTCAAGAACCAAATCGAGATAAAATAAGAATAAAAATAAAAATAAAATAAAATACTGAGCTGCTGGCCTTAGATATCTGCACTGGATCTCTGAATGAGTGAACAAAACTTTAAAAACTTGTATTACCTAGAGACATACTGTATAAATGTGACGCCCACTAAATGTATGGTCACATTTTTGTGATATAGCGAATTAATTTACTTTTATTTCCTTGAATAATGTTGTGTTTGATTTTAATTTGCCAATACTTTCAAATGAATGCTATTCTAGTTTTCACCATAGGGGGGAGCTGTAGGTCCGAATGACTGTCCCACTTTACCTGAATACGCCGACTGAGTGAAAGAGGGTGCCATGCTATGTTTAAGCGTGTTTATTTTCTATACAAAAACACATTTCAATAAAATTTCCACACATAGATATTAAGAAGACTTATAACAATTCATAGAAACATCACTGGTGCAAGTAAAACAGTTTTTTGTATAGAATTTGATTCTCCTACTGAATCCATCCTACATACTTATGGAATGCCAAAATTCGTCACACGGGATTAGCAATTGTAGTATCAATGTCAGCAGGGTTTGTAATACTTGTTTATGTGGCACTACATTTTTTTTTTATGTGGTGGTAACAGCTACAGAGGCAAGTTCATGAAAGAATGGGAGACTGTAAAATAATTTCGGAATACGGAATAAGAACAATTGAAACGGAATAAGTCCACATCCAATACAAAGTGCATGAAGAATAAAATGTGTTCACCACCCATTTTAATTTTCAATTAATTAAAAAGTTCAGCAAAAAAACCGATGAAACAAAAAAAAAAATTATGATATGTAAAATATTGGGACCGTGAAAACAGTTGCTTCAACGTCAAGACAAGCTAATGTAGATCAAAGCAAAAGGCTGGTTTTTATTTCATCCAAAAATTCACAGCACAGTCTTTGAAGAACGTAAGGTAGGAAAATATAATGGGTAGGAAAAAATATATTACACCTGGAACCTTTGGTTCTCAACTCCTGTGTAGGCTTCCCACAAATTGTAGCCTATACAAATATCTGGGAAATGTTTGAGAAAACAAACACACTATGTTTTCTTGTGCAGTAATTTTATAATAGCCTAATATCACCAGATTTGTTAATAATAACATCATATTATCATATTTTGTCTACTTTGTCCTTTCTTTAAATGTGGGCACATCAACGTTTGATCTTAACCCAAGTACATATCTCAAAGCAATGTTTTAAGAGCAAAAAATATTGAAGCCATAAGCTTGTAATTTGAGTCCCATATCAAGCTAAGAAATAGCCTACTCAAACATATCCTTACTCTCCTGTTTTTCCCTGGTTTGCTTGGGTCATATGTCAATGTATTATTTTATTGGTACCTTTGAGTGGCTTTATGCTTAATCAGTTTTGAAAATGTCCTGATATGATTCAAGTTCCTTGGCCATTGTACTCAAGTAGTCAACTGTGAGCATGTAGGACCAGGACTCCCTGGCAGAAGAGATATTGTATCTCAATGGGACCTTCCTGGTTAAATAAAGGATAATAAATAAATGTAATCAACAAGAAGTGCTGAACTGGAAGTCTGTGGTAATGCTGTGCCTTGATGTCTTTGTGAAACATTTTGCTTTGAACAAATTCCATTATTTTTTATCTGAAAAACCTCCATGTGTTTTCAACTTAAACCTCGACACCTAAACCTCACCAACAAATAGTGGAAACTTCCCTCCAAAACCCATTTTTAATAATGCGATCTCTGATGTGGATTAAAGAGATTACCGGTCATTTGAAATTAAGCTCTCTCTGAAAGAACATCACAAAGGCCTCCTGTTGGGGCAGTCCAGCATTGTGACACCACAGAAAGCAAACTAATCTTGGGCTGGCACAGATGCTCTAAGAGGCTTTTGTTGCCACAATATCATTTCAGGGATGGAGCATAGCTTCTTCCCTTAGGTTGCTGTTGAACATGGATGCCTGAATGCTCATCTTGTTCTGAGGCAGTGATGACTTTAACACCAGGGAGTCTTTTATCTTTGAGTAATGGGGATTAAACAGATATCAAACTGGGCTATGACAACACATAATCTGCCGTCAAAGGGGACTCCAGAAAGAGAGAGGTTGAAGGACAATGGTACATTTATATTTTAGGGGTGGGAAAGCAGCCAACTTGCTTTCAATTCTTAATCAGCCCAATAATTTAGTAATTTACATTCTAGCTCAATAATTTTGTACGCTTGTGATCTGAAACCACTCTACTGTCCCTGTGTGAAATGTTTACTTTGGTCTAGTCTACAACCAATCCAGCATTGTGTCTTTCAGGAATAGATCTGCTCATCCCATTATGCAGTATTGGGTTGTATAATTAATAGTAAGAGAGGCAATCTTAAAAGACTTGTGTGATCTGATCACCTCATGAAGTACTTGTGTATATTTTTATTCAGAGGTTACTTTATATAACGGCTTAATTGTGACACGGTTTTAATGAGATGGGTGTGTCTGAATGGAAAAACAAAAAAAAATAGAAAAGGAAGCTGACGTAACCTGACCCAGCAAAAATATTTTCCAGATTGAACAGGAGGTGGTTTGGTAATCCTCCAGCATCCAGTATGATTGACCAGTGCTTAAGGGCTCTCACAGACTTTTATTTGCTGTACAAACTCCATGGTAACAATGAACCACAAACAACACAAGACAGGAATTTTTTTGTCAAGACAGTATATTATTTTTGGAAACACTTATTTTTGTCAGTTAAAGACTTTTGACATCTTGTGCACTGAAGTTGTTTTCTTTTTTTTAGCTTGTTATCTTAAGCCTATGTGTCAGCGTCAATGTGCTTGTCAATCCGCTGCTCTGTTTTGATGGTATACTTTGCGTCAGCAAAACACCACCCTGAAGAATTAGAATGTGCCAATCCTGTGCACTGGTGTTAAGATGGTCAGCTTGCCAGGGAAAAGGTGTAGACCTGAAGATCTCAAAAATTGGGTGTTGGCCTTCTGTTTTTATTTAAGTCGTAGTGGAATCATAAGTGGCTGGAGTGCTTCACAGCAGGGCTAAACTGGGAGCAAAATTAGCGTCTGCCATTTCTCGCCTTGACCGGCCCACCCCAACCAGCCCTACATAGAAAGAGGAGATTGCAGTTGCAGGCTGGGGAGTGGGGGAGACTGCGGTCATAGACCAGCGGAGGGGTGGGATGGATGGCGTAATGTAATTACGGCCCAAAAGTGGCCCAGTGCCCCAAACGTCGACCAGCCTATTTGGCATCTGACTGTGCATTGCAGAACGGTTTCCACAAGATTTTCCCAGTTACCCTGGAGACCAGACAGAAGGCAGGACCCCTGACTCTTACATCACAGGCTCCACAGAGCTGTGTATGGCGGTTTCCATAGCAACAGAAAGACTGATCCAGCATTGTTTGAATTGGCACATGGGTTTCAGGTTAGCATTAGCACCCTGCCTGGCAATTTAGTCAATGAACACCCAGCTGGAAGTGTGCTGCTCTATACTTAAACAGAGTAACTGTGAGGAGGGGCATTAACCTCTAGAATGCTTCATCTGGCATGACAGCTCCAGGCATCTGGGATAGAGAGATGTCTTGATGAATTTCAGCTCTAGGTTAATGGCCTTGGGGACAGGCATTACACTGACAGAATGACGTGGTCTCTGGTTGTGGAAACCCTGGTAGCATTCTGGCCATCGCGCCTCAGTTTGTCTCATCTGGCATAACTCCCATCCCCTCTATGTGAAGGTTTCAGCATTTCATCCCATGTTTAATGTCCAGGTCATGCCCTTTACTTTAACCCTAGGGATTATGACCTTAATCTGGATTTAAAATGTCCAAATCCTCAGAATTTTCTTTTAGAGTCCCTAATGTGTCCACTCTCTGGACAGATGTGACATATTTTGTGACGAGACACAGTGCAAACTGCTCTTTTTTGTTTGCTCAGCCTAACCTAGCTATAAACCTGTAATAGGCCACAGTTCCACATGAAACTAAACAGCTGCTATCAAGGTGACTGAGCTCGTAAAGATGTTGTGCTCATATTCAAACACAACAGACATATATAGGCCAACAGCCTATAAACATGCATTATTTATTTTAACAGACACAACAACAAGGCTGAAATGGTACAATTTCAAATGAGTACAAACTACAAATTAATTTACAGCACACTTCAAAAATATGTTGAATTCTCCTTAAAAATGTCAGAACCACAGCCACTGCCAGCGGCATAAATACAATTATTGGTAAACAAATCGGAAAGAAACAGAAGAAAGCTTTCCCTGCTTACGTCTAACAACCACCGCTACATTTTATTTGTGCTTTTGTGCGTGATTTAAGTTGATAGCCTACCACAAGAAGACAATATTTTCTCATTGTAATGGTTATCACATTGATCTGAATAATCCATTGCAGGTAAACAAACATCTTCTTTCTTCACATCACGTTAGGGAGATTAAATGATCCATCCAATTTGGAAAAGTCAGTTACGCTTAACCAAATAAGATACAACTACCATGTTGCAAAACCTGCAATATAGGCTATCTAACAAAACCTATGCTTCATGATCATCTAAATAGGCAAAACCTACAAAATCTGTGCATTGCAGATCTTTTCCATGAATATTCTTCAAGTGTGAATACGGAGAATGCAGAGTGCATATATCGACAATTTTAAATATTGTATCAATCTGTGACGCAAATAAAGATAATTTTATTACTCACCTAATATCCTACTTGAGCAGAGCTGGCTCTATCAGATGGTACTGAGCATTTTGTGAATTAATCACAGATTGATTAACAAGGCAAGCCCAATAATCAATTTAAGGGAAAGTCTTTGGTAGTTGACCAGAGAGGGTCATCTACCACTGAAGGCACAGAGAGTTGAACATAAAGCGACAGTGCAGTGTGAACGGCAAGAAGCACTAAACAAAGGAAGGAGGCGAAGAAGATCAACTAATGTTACTTAGGCCTAATATTGGCTGAACCAGCTATAATAATTTATTTTTATGACATGCCATCATGTCATCATTTTACTGCCAAGATATCAATTTTTTACATCTCTACATTACCAAAAACAAATATAGGGCCAGTAATAATTATATATATATATATATATATATATATATATATATGTGTGTATATATATAGGCTATACAGAGCTTCTCCACCCTAGCTCCCCAGTGGTGGAACGAACCCCCCGTCCCTCTCCGAACCTCCCCCTCACTATCCATCTTCCACCGTGGCCTGAAGACTCATCTCTTCAGACTATACCTAGACTAACCACCACCACGCTTATAAATATTTAAAAAAAAATAAAAAAATAAAAATACCCTTTTTCCCTGTCACTTGTTACATGTTGCCCCATCCCTGCACTTCTTGGTAAATTGTATTTGTCCTAATACTGTAGCTTATTCTTCTGCCTAGTTGGCTTTGCAGATGTTAGTCCAGGATAGTGTTCATTGTTCTCGGCTAGAAATAGCTGTACAAAATAAGTAATTGTACCTTACTGAACCCGTGTTCAGCAGTTGTCTACGATCATGAAAATGCACTTTTGTATGTCGCTTTGGATAAAAGCGTCTGCCAAATGAATGTAATGTAATGTAATGGAATGTAATATGTAATGATGGAAGTCAATTTACAGGATTTAAAACTGGGGGGTTGTAGCCTGTTTACATTTCTTTTGTTCAAGTTTGGTGTTCTACAAGATCTAGTTGTGTTAGACCTATGTGATACAATTTTTAAAAGCCCACTTTGTTTCTCTGCTAGGTAAATTATAAAGTTGCTAGGGAACCTTCCCTACACCCAAACGACCGCAACATACAGGTTGCCTAGCGAACAATATTGTATCTGCGCGCAACTCGCTTCCTGATGCAGGTTCGCAACCTCGGTTCAGAGATCTACCAGCATCTGGGTTACCACTGCAGTCAGATAACTGACCATTTATTACTTTGGTTATTATTGCGATTCTTAATCGCCGCGAAATATTTCATTGTCATGGAACGCTGGAGCTGTGTGTATTAGAACTGCAAATATTTCAAAGTAGCGTTAGCTACATTCATCCAATTAATGACACCCCTCCTCTTGCAGTAGAATAAGGAGACGCGACAACTTCTTCATTCAGCGTCCACAAACTAGCAGGATACTACTACTTGTGCGATCAAGCTTCCATCACAGTTTGAACTTACTGTCCTTCTTGTGTGCTATCTGAGATTCATCACTGGTAAGTTAGCTTGCAAACTTGTTAGCAACCTTCTTAGAAAACAAAATCGAATTAAGATTTCTTCTATCTGTAATTAAGCAAATGATAATGAGAGTCAAAAATGAAACATGGATGCTTACTAACTAGTTATTCCAATATTAGCGAGCTAGCGCTGGCTCATTTAGCAGATAGATTACGTTATAATTGGTGAACAATTATTATATTAATATGCAGATTAGTAGCGTCAGTTAACTCGTTAAAATAACAGGCTAGCTTTTTTATGTGTCGCATTTTCACAGCGACACATTTTCGCGGGACAGTGTACAGTAAGTTAGCTAGCTAGCCAGCTCCACAGGGTAGCTTGCTCAATAACGGTTTTTGACTCGTTAGGTGGAGTCTAAAAAAATGTATAGTTAACACGCATAATATTATATCATTACTGAAGTGGCCGAAACAACTAAAGGAGCTTCTCAAAATTCCGCCATTCAAATACCATTAATTCAAGTGAATGCACAGGGCTATTTTCTTCTAGCTGTTAGCTTGCTTCCCTCGGTCTTTTAAGAGGAGAAGGCGTGATGTGCCAGTCATGACCATACCATAACTGTATGAACGTGGCATCCTTTGTGAATCTAGTGTAATTTTTAAGTGGCATAACGTTAGCCACCATCACTCATGACACACATTTAACGTTACCTATGCTGTCATTGGAACAGGTATCAAAGAATGTTCCTTGATGATACGTGTTTCTACCAGGTTGTTTCCCTTTTCCAGACATCGTCTTTGTTAGTTAGTTTTCGGACGTTGTTTGATATAATCTCTTAATCCTTGATTTTGGGCTTTCATTTTAACTTTACATTTTTATACTATTATCAATTTGTTACCTTGCGTTTATTAAAAAAAACAAAAAGCAAACGTTACTTACCCATGGGTTTTTCTAAGGTCCAAATGGCTGGCCTGTCTCATTGACAGCAGCCATCATAACCCAGGTGAAACTATAGGTTAAGCACTATTTTAAATGGCCTTATTTTTAGACTTGATTGCCAAATTATGAGTATCCGTTACCCTTAATTATTCAACCTCGCGTGCAGTTCACCACTCTGTTTTCATCGTATACTCTCTTGCCCGCAGTTACCCGCTCATGTTACAGAATTTTAAACTCGGCGATTGGATGTTTCATGTATAAATTCACCATGGGAGTCGCAGTTTACCTAGAAATCTCCATTGCAAATCGCCACACGCATTTGCAATCTCTGCCACGGCAGAAATGTGGCAAAAATCATGTGTAAAAAGACAGCCAATTGAGAGGCCCGCCTGAGTTGTAACCAAGCGGCCAAAACCAGACTTCGTTTTTGAAGCTCATTTCCTGGTCTTGTTGTTCCTGGTTGCTCACTAGCGCCACTACGGTTGGCTCCAGTATAGGTGTTTTCATATCCGGTTTCCATGTAAGTCTACGGTACAAATGCGGTCAAAATACAAAGTCAATACATTTTTCTCATGAAAAACAAAACAAATAGTCACAATATGTGTGTTTTATTCGTCTTATGACTGTCCATGGGTCGATTTCATGATTTGTTGTGTCATTTGGGCACTGTTATAATATTTGTTGTGGACCAATGAGGTACAGTTTGCGTCACTTCCTGATTACTGATAATTTTTATTCGGTAGAAAGTGATTTGCGAACGATCGGTCAGCTAGCGTCACCCAGCAAGTGAACACCACAAACGGCGACGGAGTGGCTAGTAGCAGTTACTGGCTCATTAACTGACTGTGGCGAAAACCTACGACGATAACTTGCTCGGTTAACAGCAGGTCTGCCAGACAAGTCAAATCACCAGTATACACATCTCTGATTGATTGACCATCAGTGTAGTCAATGTTCTTCCCCTGTGGTTCATATTGCTAATGCGTGAGCTAACCACGGATAGCCTACCTAGCTCACTGGCAAGCTGATATGCTAACTAAGCATATTCGTTTTGCTGAGAAACATAAATTGAAGATAACTGAACATAATTGTATTTTTAACGTCATACATATAACGTGATTACATGACACAGTACAGTCACGGATGGAAATTAAACTCCGTAAACATCTGATAATATATTTTAAAACATAACGGCAGACAGTCAGCTAGCCTCAAGTTCGTTCTGCAATCGTTCGTTCAGGTTGATGGGCTTTTCCGCACCGGATTGTCAATCACATTGTAAAAATCACAGAGCCGACAACATGGCCGCGCCCGGCATTGAGTTTCATAACGTGTTTTAGAGACCCACGGAGAGTCAATGGGTGGCGTCACAGTAGCTTTGTCCATATTTTTTACAGTCTCTGGTTGTAACTGATGATATGGACATTTACAGATCTATGTACGCATTTACAGATCTGTCTACGCATTTACAGATCTGCGTACGCATTTACAGATTTATTTACAGATCTGTGTATGCATTTACAGATTTATGTACGCATTTAAAGAATGTGTGCGCATTTACAGATTTAGCCTATTTACAGATCTGTGTACGCATTTACATATTTATTTACAGATCTGTGTATGCATTTACAGATCTGTGTACGCATTTACAGATTTATTTACAGATCTGTGTATGCATTTACAGATCTGTGTACGCATTTACAGATTTATGTACGCATTTGCAAATAATTATGTATGCATTTACAGATCTGTGTACGCATTTACAGATTTATGTACGCATTTACAGATCTGTGTATGCATTTACAGATTTATGTACGAATTTGCAAATAACTCTGCTACAATAACAGTCCCATAGAATGCCCGATGATTTAGAGTAGACTCAACAATCCAGTTGTTGAGAAGTAGCACATATGTCCCTAATGTAGTCAATACCTTCACACACCGTGATATACAAAACAACACAGACATAGTTGAAAGTGAAATTAAATGTTTTATCATGTACCATCATTCGCAATGATAACTCTTCAGTCTTCTCTTCTGCTCAGTAAAATGTCCAGTGCTAATTCAACTATTTAACAGATAGAATTTTATCCCACTCTGGAATGTGGGACCAAGTGTTCTCTGTTAAGAGTTGAATTAACACTGTTAGATTTGAATTGACACCGGACTGTGTGTGAACTTGTCATTTTTTTGACACTAACTACGTACAGTGTCACAAGTGGCATTTGTGAAACTGTTTTTAAATTTTTTTATTTTTTTATTTTTTTTGGCATCACTTGATTTGTAGAGGAAACAAATGTTTGAGTTTAAACACATTCATTATTGCATTAAATTCTACTTGTGCATTAGGTTTGTTTATAAGTGTCCCTTACTGATCCCATTAGAGTATTTATTGCTAGGTGCCAGCTGTCTGAACACTGGTGTTTTTGGACCAGAGGTAACTGGCTTCCCTTGCGCGCTCGCACACACATGTCTGATTTTTGAGTCATGAAGTTGGGTCCTCCTTTCATTCCCTCCTCACACCACAAATATGGAAACACTTAATGATCTTGCTTAAATGCTTTCCAGGGCATTGACCTTTGTTAATGATTATTAATGATTGCAACTGCTGTGTTCTGGACAAAAAAGGCGCAGCCAAAATGAATGGGGGCACAGGTTGTCTGCACAACACATAGCCTATTTTCCCTTGTTTTAATGTTCCTAAAACAGCTCACATCTTGCTACTGAGCAAACATTATTTGCTTCTAGGGGGCAGGAATAAGCAGACTTTTTGAAACAACACACTGGGGAATTTCCTGCTGGTTTTGTCTCATTTTTTTGTTTTCTGAAACGGATCTTGTGTGGTGCGGTCTTGTCTCTCTAGGTGCTAAATGCTACATGGTGCATGATATCTGATGCTGTGTTCTCATTCAGCCTTGCAGCATTTCTACAGCTACCTGCTGAGTCCAGTAAAAGCACATTCAAAATTAGTTACGGTTGTTTGTTGAAAGGGAAATTCCACCGCGAAACGACATTAACCTCATTTAACAGATCAAGGTGTAACTGGTTAAGTCTCTGTCAGTGGCTGGCCTAAGCAATCTGCACAGAGGTATCGGCAGCGAAAGGTGTACATTTGGTAATAGGTGTAAGTGGTGTACATCATAATGATGTGCACCTCTACCCTTTATCATTTTGGAAGAACTACAGTGGGTGGCCAGTTTTAGTTTGGAGACATCACCCCCAAATCTCCCATACTAGGTGAAGAGGGTGTTGACTGAGGTAATGGACGGTCGCTTGGTATGTTCAGTAGTGATGCCTGAATGTTCTCCTCAAAATCATCTGGGCGAAATCGCCTGCTACACGTTCGCACATCCTTTATCTGTGTCTCAGGTGTATCTGGAGGATATGTTTCATTCTCAATTACAGTCAGACATTGTTTTTCCTCACCTTGCAGTAGCCAGTAAAAATAAATCCCTTCCTTTGCCAATGCTAAATCCTTGCAATTTGCCAGACTTAGGGATGTCCTGATCCAGCCTTTTTTCTAGGATCAGATCTGCGTACTCTATAACATTCAGTATCTGCAGATACCAAGTCTGATACCTATACATCCGACATGTAGAACATCCAGCTTGGCTTAAAATCAGTAAAACAATTCCAGGGTAGGCAAAGTAAGTGTGATGACCCCCTACTCTGCTCCCTGTGCTGCTTGTTGTGGTATTGTTCACATGTGCCTGAAGGGCAGAACAGAGGGTCATTGGTGAAATTGGGAGCACCTGTGTTCAGGCCTCCCAGAAAGATTAAGATGCCTGTCTCCAGTTTGAGGGAGAGCTGTCTCTCCACTGTTTGGTTTCTGTTTTGGTGTTGGCTGTGTTTTTGGTTTTACACCATACAACATTGCTTCAGCATAACTTTCGTACATCCACTCACCTACACTACTGATAATGTTGACTTTCACACCCCATGTTTGTCTTGTTTTGGGTATAATTAGGTTATTGTAAATAAAGGTGAATTTTCTTTTTAAATGCTGTCCCTTGAGCCAGGCCGTGACATAAAGTTAAACTAATTTTACGGAAAATAATTATTTGAAGACATATTTCACTTTGGCATAACATAAGTCATTTTGTGGAGCCTACCCCGTAGTTTGTGCATAGTATGAATACTAACTACATCAGCTGTCCCTGCTTCTGGTTGTCAGGCTCTCAGTTCACTCCCATTCATTTTCCCCTTTAACAGAATTATTCTGCTTTGTAGATGCTGGTTGTCCTTGTTTCTTTTAAAGGTGTATGGCCCTGTGTGTGTGCCTGTATATGCTTGTCTGCATGTGCGCACAGTGCACATGTGTTCATGCCTGTTTGCACACATGCAAATTTGGAGTTATTATGGCTGCATATGCCAGTCCTAGAGGGAAATGACGTGGCTGATGCTTGGAGCTGTACAGTCAGGCTCACTGGTTACTGGAGTGAGAGCATGCTTTCTGTGCACATAGCTGTGGCAATCCAGACTCAGCGAGACAGATGCTCTCATAAGGACTGTGGAATGGAAATTCAGACGCATGTGCTCTAGTTGCTTTGAATTGCATGATTTGACTCTTAAATTTGGATACGATTGGGTATGGTACATCCATGGTGTGTGTCCAAGTGTGTATTTTCACCAGCCAAAATTGAAGGTGACTTGCAGGAGTCAAATTCCAGAGTGGCCGAAGGTATTTGCTTATTTCCCTAGCCTAATCGTGGGCATGCACCTGCGGGGGCTGTTCAGCCTCCTGGCTCCTGACGTAGCCATACAGTTCATAGAAGCATTAGGAGTGATACATTCCTGGATACCTTAATCTCTAATCCTCGCTGAGGCATGGAGATTAAATTTTGCTGACTGGGATTGTGTGAAGTGCTGCGTTCTGATATCAGGCTCTCACAGTCTGCTCCAGTCGATTTCCTCCTCAAGTCACTCAGACTTCATTGCAGTACAGTTGTTGTTTGTTTGATAAGGAGCTGCATACATCAAATGTATTAGGCTGTTATTAGGCTACTTGATGTTATTCCTTATCAGATATTTAGGATATTGTTGTTATTATTATCATTATTATGATTACTAGTATTACTTTATTGGTGGCTGCCAACACTTGAGATATAACCTACTATACAGTTCATATTCATTTTTTATCACTTGAACCACCAGGCTTTTCAGGGATGCCAAATACAACGCTAAACCACGCCTGCATCCTTTTGTTCCCGCTGATGGGTCATCAGTCCTCCATAGCGCACATAGCGATAGCGATACTGCACAAGAGTACAGTGAAAATGTTGAAACATTTAAACATGGCTGAACAGTGTCTGTGGAGCCCCTGGCTCCATGGGCTAAGGCCAAAAAAACGAGGAAAGATACAGGGCAGCGGAAAAAAATGTTAGCTCTCGTCTGCTCTCTGCAAGGTAAGCTTCTGGGTAATTCACAACAGACAGCTCAGGCCCCCCCCCACCCCCCAGCTGGACCCGCTATCTGTTCCGCGTTGGAGGGGAACAAGGTCCCGCTGTCACCAAGACCAAGCCAAACTCTGAGAGCAAGTGCTGAAGCATCCTGCTGCATAAAAAGTGCCTGCATGGGAACTCCGACTGGTCATGTGAGACCTATATAGCAGCTATAGCAACCACCCCCCCCTTCCTTTTTAGCAGCTGAGGGGAGGGGGGGGGGGCTTGTGGGAAAGCTCCCAATACGCAGAGAATGCACAACCTTCAGGCTGAGTCTTGTGTTTCGCAAGCAGCCTGGGCCCCACAATCTTTCCCCCCACCCTCGCCTGTGCCAGGTCACTGCTCTGCATTCGCCCAAGCTCCGTATCCTATCCCTAAAAAATACCAGCGTGATCTTCGGGCCCAACACAGTCCCTTGAGATGGAGAAGGAACAGTTCCAGTGTGCTCTTGCCTGGCATATGTGAAACCCTGACACATTTGACTGTAAAAATAACAACTAAACATTCATTATGATAACATTAAAATGTTACATTTTAACGGAATGTGATGCCTTTTTATTAATCTCTGTTCACATCATCTTGCACGTATTGCAAGATGCATCTTGCAAAATGCGAGTTTTGGTAAACAGTCCATGTCAGTGAAGAACGGAAGTCTTTTGCCAGAAGGTTACAGTTGTGACAGAAGGAAATGGGCAGATAAATGAATTGTGTTGCTTCAGATCTGGTTCCTCCCACAAAGTCACCCTGTAGGGAACTGTCAGAATTTAACCGGCTTGTTTACACTCATTAGAAAAGCACACAACTTTTAATGAGCTTGTTGTTGTTGTTGCTAGGAGAGGCTATATATTTTGTTTGCCTATGTAAACTGTGAACAAGAATGAGTTCATCTGGTCCCAAGCTGTTCATCTAGTCAAAATATAAAAAAATATGCGTAGGCTGGCAGAATGTCTACTGATGGCAGTAAATATGGAGTGGAATGTTAAAAACGCTACATTAACTTTGCCAAATAGGGAAATCAACAACACCCACTGGCTGACAGGCACACAGTTGTGTTTTTTGAGGTATGGGTGTGTGCGTTCGTGTGTGTATGTGTGTGTGTGTGTGTCTGCTCCTGGGTTTGTGAGGTCATGGAAAAAATTAGTCCGCGCATAACTAAAATAACTTTGGACATTTGCTATTAATTTTCCTGCTTTTAGAAGAAGAACAATCAGCAGGTAGCTTGCTGTGAGTATTGTAGGGCTGCCGCGATTAGTCGACGTAATCGATGACATTGACGCTGAAAATGCATCGACATCAATATTTTAAACAGACTCATTGTTTTTTTTTAATTTTATGAATTTACCTTTTACACTCATTTTTAACCTCTTAGCGTGAAGCCCCTAGTGGTCGGCACGCCGGCGTGCCGAGATTGCTGAACTCAGAAATTCAGTGCTACTGCAACCAAAGTGCGAGTTAAAAACAGAAACGTATTGTTTTAGGTTCATTAGTAGACGATACACGACAACTGTGCCGAATATGGAGTTTCGCAGCGCCACCATTGTCGCTCTGGTCGTTCATTTAACACGCACCCCCTCCCTGCAGTCTCATCTGCAACTACACCCCCCACCCATGACATAATGGACAATATTGTCTATCTGGGCATTCATAAAAATATTCTTTCACCACTCAAAAATCGTATTCTGTCGTAGCAACAAGATAAACCCGACATTAGCCCCAAGTTATGCCAATACAGCAGTGAAATGCTGCTCACTGAATAACGAAATAAACGAGACAGAGTTTTAAAAAATGATGTCTACCATGTCATTCTGCAGTTAATATCTGGGAGTAAATATTGCATAAATATACAATCACCTCAAAGAGCATAGGCCTACGTTTAGTCTAGGAGAAAGTAGAAATTGCAGAAATGTTGACATCTTTCTTGTTTATTTTGTTTAAGTTATAGGTTAATGATACATGAGCTTCAATATGTTATGACTGATGTCTCCTCATAATGAACTGTATGTTTTAATGTTACTCCACAATGAACTGAATGGTTTTAAAATGTGTTTTTACAATGATTTCAAACTACTATCCTAAATGTGATTAACATTTGAAAAGTTATTGTTTAATTGTAAATCCTGAAATTGACTCATTTACTATCCTTAGAACATTAGTATTGAATTTGAAATTGTTTTTCATTCAGTCAGTCGGTCTTCAGAAATCTTCATAAAAACACCTGCACTTTCAACCAGCTGACTGGACCAGAAATTTTGGCCAATTTCAAATGCCAACAGCACACCATAGGATAGAGATACAGACAAAATGACAACACATATTGAAAGATGAAGTATTGAAGAGTAATTTCCACTATAGTTTTGATTTTGTTTGTAAATAGTTTTTTGGCTACATTCCAAAGAAGACATGTTGTAAGTTTAACTTTTTCTGTGTTGACAACACAGCAAAAAGGCTGGTCATGCCTATTTCAAATTTACAGGCCATAGGATAGGAGTGGAGACGAAATGAAAATAGCTCTTGAGAGCTAAGAGATTACAGATTTGAATAGAACAAGTTTGTATTGTTAAGATTTTTTAAATATATATTTATTTATCAACAAATCATGAAGTGGGCTTATTTGGAACACCCATGGGCTTAAAGGGTACGTTAGGTACCCATTAAGCCCATGCCAGACTTTTGACATATTTTGACAAATTAAACAATAAAAACATTAGAAATTGATATAAATGAATTATTGACACTTCAAATGAGAGATTAGACTTTCATTATAACTAAAATGTTCTCACTTAAATTGGGGCAGTATACATTAAAAATGTCTGAAAAGCAGATTTGGTGGGCTTAATAGGGACGTTTACCCTACTGCTCAAAATATTTCGGTTATATAGGTTATTTTTGAGTGTCTTTAAATAGGTTAGTGGTATTATATAATGTGTATATTTCACACTGTAATGTAAGTGTTAGTTAGTAGTGAAAAGTTTCCAAGGAAAGAGCTAGGCTAAGTACAGAACATGCGGACATGTTGAAATTCTTACATTACAACACAGATGTTTGATGCCAATATTTCAGTTGGACTTTGAGCTGGACACCATTGTTTCTTACACTCTAAACATGTTGCACTTTGTTTAATATGCAGACCTAACTTTTTTTACTTTGATAAGGGGTTTAATAGAAACTTGGATTTATTTTGGAGTTGCACTACTGACTTAAATAATAAGCCCTCTTTTTTATTTATTATGTTGGAGTTGCCAGTTTAAACCTACAGATTTGGACTTTAATATAGAAACCTTTGTTTACATTTTGTTTTGTGCTGCATTATACAATGGCATATACAGTTTGTTGTTGTCAAAATAAAATGAACTTAAATGAAATGGTCAATTTGACTAATTGGTAAAATAGTCGATAGATTAGTCAATAGAAAAATAGTCGTTAGTGGCAGCCCTAGAGTATTGATTCACGGGCAAGCGAGATACACTTGTCAGTTTAAATGGCTAACAGTGAGTGAGGTACACATGGCATTTCAAATGGTTAACAGCGAGTGAGGCTAGCGATGAGCTAGGTACACATGGCTGTTTAAGTGGCTAATGATGAGCAAGATGCACATGACAGTTTAAATGCTAATGGCTGGCAAGGCCATTTAAACTTTCTTGCCATACAAGTTGTTAAAAACAATTTGAAGTGTAGTTATTTATTTAAATTTTCTTTAATGCCGTTTTGTTCCGAGAAAGATATGTTTAGTTTTGTGATGTACCTGTGATGTTCTGTTTTGTCTAATAGAGCCCGCGTTTGCTACTCATTTTCACTTCTTCCTTCCTTCTTGTAAATACAGGTAGTGGATAATTACAAAATATTTCCCCTATTTTCCTGATGCCAAGACATTCTATCTGTTCTGCAGCAACAGCAAATTTTGTTGCTATTTCCTTTTTTTATGAATGGTAATGTGCCTGGAGGAATTAGGTCAGGTGAATTTGGAGCCGAACAGCCCTATTCTCCCTTCTGCACTTGGAGCAATGCATTGTGGGATTCCCTTCTCACTGCGAGTTTGCACTCTTTTGCCTTGTGGGAGGGAGGAGAAAAACAAGGGCGGAAGGGAATGTGCTGTAATTTCTCCCTCCCCTTTCATAAATTGGAACTTAACGTAATTCGGTGTGGCTGCCACATTTCATCAGGGCATTTTTGGGATTCCCTTCTTGAAGCAAGGGAAGGGAACGTCAGGAAAAAAGCATAAATTCTGGATCCAAATCCACGCTCAGCCTTGTCAATGTTGTCTGAGGGCTGCGTCACCCTGGACAGGATGTCTAGGAGAGGGTGGGTTTATTTCCTGCTCTTTATTTCTGGAACAGCGTGTCTGGAGTGATATCTAACTGTTCAGAACTGGTCAGTCCAGGCAGAGCACTTGAATGTCTGATAGCAAATTTGCAGCTGCTGCAAAATCGGAGTAGGATATTAGATTATCTAATGAGCAGTTGTTACAAAATGACAGTAGAACAGAGTAACTTTATTGCCCACACAGAGTGGATGTCAGCTTCACTGCAGACACAGTGTAGCCTATACCATAGTCCCAGAACCATCCTAAGAAACTATTTTAACCATCGTGAGGTGAATGTAGACCTTCCTAAATTTGAAAAGTTGAAATTTGGGGGGAGGGGGCTGGGCTGTGTGTACAAAGTGCTGTAATTTCTACATTGTGAAACCAAAATGTGTATATAAAAAAATTGATATGGGCTGTGTACTTTATAAATACTCTTATCAGTTATTTTTGAAAAGACTATAAAGAAAAAAAACAAATAATAGTAAAGATGTCAGGTGCAGTGGGGGGTTAGGACCCAAACGCAGAGTGAGGGGAAAAACTCAAAACTCCAAACGGTAATAGAAACAAAGACTTTACTTGACAAAACAGGAACTAAAGCAGGGAACAAAAAGCCTTGCAGGGCAACTCTCAAAAACCACAAAGAAAAACTTCAAAAACACAGGAAACAAAGAAAATCCAAAAATCCAAAAGCATGTGGAAAACAGAACATGGGCAGGAACACACGGGGCAGAAACATGATCAGAGGCACACACAAACAAACACAACCGTGTTTGTGCATCCAGCACCTGAGTCAAGGAAGAAGGGAACTTAAATAGACCAGACACTGACGAGACACAGGAGGGCACCATGAACAATCAGGCCACAGAGAGGGAAGGGAAAACGAGACAACCCAAAAACAATAATAGAATAATTGAAAGCAGTAATACAATTAAACAGGGGGAGCAGGACACAAAACAGAAGTTCCGCCATCTGGCGGCCCAACAAGGAAAGACAGAGACGGAAACACAGAACCATGACAAAAGAAATGGTATTGCTTTATTATTCTCCTGTATAACAAAATATTCATTCTTTAGTAATGTAAAAAAAAAAAGTCTCTATAATATCAACAACAACAAATGTAAAATAAATGAATAAACAGTGGGCCTCATTCACCAACCGTTCTTAAGAAGAATTTTCTTCTTAAAACCCACTTACGCAGTTTTCACGAAGATTCTAGCATTCACCAATGTTTTCTTATTTGGGATTTGTTCTTAGGTAAGAACAGAATCTACGCACACTCAAGAGCACACTTACGCACATTTGAGTACTGACATGTTTGTGCAAAATAATTGGTTTTTGCGTTTTCTTCAATTCTACAGTTGTATAATATTATAGGATATAAATTACAATGATATTTTTAATCATTTATAATATTTTTTTATAATTATTTTCATTATTTTACAAAGCATTAAGGTGCCAGGTTCCAGATCAGAGGGTGGTTGCCTCAGCGGGAGTTCATCTGTAAATAAATTATAAAAAACAAACCATTGTAGTGACCTTTTATTTTGGGGGGTTTCAATTATGCGATGTTTGGTCTATACTGCAAAAGCAAATGTTTAAATTTTGAATACAAACTAAGGTAACACTTTTTAAACACATGGACATGTTGAACAAGAGAACACTTATTCAGAGGCGTCACTAGGGGGGTGACGCCAAAATGACTGGCAATACATTTTTTGTGCAGTGTTTTGTGCAACAACAGGTTTACTCCGATGCAGTTTACTGCCGGTTGATTTAATTAGCGGTATTAATGTGACGAGAAGCGCTTTGTCGTTTGAATGCATAACACGCAATTCCTTGCGCCCACTCCCACCAGCATTTTTTTTTTTTTTTTTTGCCTCAGATTTGACATCAAACCATATTTTTTTACTTCATCACCTTCTCCGGATACAGCGTTCACTGAACGAATAATAGCATCCCATGCATCTTTTTTTGTGTTATTTTATATCCACTACTGGCGCTACTAAATATGACAGGTCGTTTGCTGTTCACTTTCCGCAGCAATACCTCCACTTCGGAACTACTGAAGTCTTTCTTACGTTTGGAGTCCGGTGCTCCACCCTCTTTAGATTTTCGTTGGGGCATTATTGACTTTGTTCGCTCTCAACTTTTCTTTTCGATTTCTCTGTGTGCACACGGCCCTGCAGTCTCATGCCCTTTTATGGGGATTGCGGGGCATTTACCTATGCTAATTAGGAACAACTGGCACGCGCTTTACATTTACGAGGACGATGGGATTCATCATTTTAAGAACACGTGCGAACAATTCTGCGGTTTAAGAACGCGTCGTGAATCTGAGGTAGATTTTTCTTAGGACCTTTCTTAAGAACAAATTTAAGAAAAAACTTAGGAAGATATTGGTGAATGAGGCCCAGTGTTCTTTATAGCAGAAGGCTAAAAGAAGTTCAGACAAACAGAATGCACAACCTAGAAAATTTTCTATCCTCACCCTCCCACTCCCAGTAGCTGTAAGCGTGAAGGGACTTTGGACACAGCTGGGGCCTGTGGTAGAGGGAGGAGGGATGGGTTGGGTCATGTTGGCTGCAGCTTCAGCCTGACAATCTGCAATAAGTTGCCAAATCTTAGGAATCATAGCTAAACAATTTGCTTTCATTCATTAGCCTATTTTCAGTCATTTGTTATTAGCCTAGCAAACTCAGCTCTGGTACCTGCAGGATGGGGGGGGCCGTGAGAGATTGAGGACTGTGAGCAAAGCAGTTGAAAGCCTGGCATTTCTGCATATTTGTATTATGATTCGTTGGCAGATCCTTGGATATTGCTCGTTTTTCCTCCCTCACTGGTAATTGCTTTATCACATTTGTGGCAACGAGCGTTGTCGTCATCGTAAAATGTAACCACACTTGAGACTGTTTGTGTGTCTCATGCAGTGGGGTTGTCCCATCAATGCGGTGGACATTTGTTCATGCTGAATTAGTGTAGGAGAGAGAGATCCTGTTTACGTGATCTGTATCTGGTTATCTTATCGGCAGGCCGGCTTCTGGGGCGGACAACCGGGGAAGTTGTCCCGGGCCCAGCCCAGGGGGGGGGCCCAGAAGAGAGAGTGATGCTCACTCATAAATGTTGGCCATTGATTGGGGGCGGGGCCCGTTGAAATAATTTTGTCCCGGGCCCAGGCATCATGCACACCGGCCCTTATCGGTATTTCCGTTCTAAACAGTCAGGATCCTGTACCGGCTCTCAAGCTTCACCCCTGGATATCTGCGGCTGTTTCAATTTAGTTGCTTCACACTTGAACGGCCGTGTTTTTGAAAAATAAAATTCCACATATCCATTCATGCTGATAACAGCACAATTAAAGTGTTATGCACAGTAATAAAAACATTTTATTGAAACAAGCATAGATAGATAAAACGCATGTCTTTTATATGTCTCTCTGCACAAACTCACTTTGACACTTTGGCAGTTTGCTTCCAATCGAAGTATTGTTACAATTTACAATTTAGTCATTTGGCTGAAACGATTTCATGTGGTAAGCATGCACCGTGCTGTGACCGTTATTGTGTTAATAGAAGTCAGCGACTGGCTAAACACTTCACTCGCCTTGCTCTCAAAACCTAAACTGGCCACTGCTCAAAAGGAAAGCCCTGAGAGCTGAGGACACTGTAGTTCTGTAGGACTGAATCAGAGATTCCTCAGCAGAGTGAAAAGCATAGGAGTATGCCTGCTTTCCATGACCCCGCTGTGTGCTTTTCTCCTGCAGGGAGGATCCCTCGGGCCCGAGGAGAGTTTTTCACGTTCAGAGCCCGGCGCCAGTGTTCCACGGCACAGGTAGGGAAGCCTTACTCTGAGCTACAACAGTGACAGGCAGCTCAAGGCCTCTGCGAGGCCAACAACCCACCACAGGAACAGATGGCGGTGTTTGATACGGGTCCAACAAGAGCATAGCATGCATTCTTTTTACCATTGGGGGGCTGGAAGCCAGGGGCATTTCAGGGGAAGTTCAAGAGGGCTGTTTGTTTTGGATAGCCTACCTTTTTTTTATTTATTGTTCTTGCTCATCCTGCAAGATTCAATGAAAAGTTTCAGTTTGACTTTAAATGTAGTTTTTATTTAGTCATCCCAACCAGAAACCTTTCATTGTGCAGGAGCTGAACACGTAAGCGTGCTTAAGGAACTTGTTTTTTGCACACGTTGCATGCAGGTGTTGCGTGCATTTTTAAAGCAAAATCTCAGCGCATGAATATGATGCTGCACGTGGCTTGAAGCAATCGTTTATTTGAATGCAACAAAAATGTTTCTGGAGGTGGTGTGCAATGCTCAGTTGAGGCGTGCAAAGGACTGTGTTGTGGAGATGGCTTTCATAGGAGTGTTGTAACATTGTGCTGATTATGGTATTTTGCCTCCTTCCAAAGTAAAAGCATTGCATTTTGTGTACAGAACATTCCTCATGCATAACAGCAGAAACAGAAAACATAAAACCTTTTTGAAATACTTTTTTTATGAGATCCACACGGCTCCATCTCCAGCTCTGCTCATATAAAACTAAGTGGCTTACAGCCCTGGGACCCCTCAGAGAAAATGTGGCAGGTATAGTAGGACCTCGCCTCGTGAAGTCTGAGCATGGCATGCTAAGTTAAATCAGCACTTCAAAGAAAATAATTCAGGCTCATCCAACGAAAATGATTCATTGAAAGCATGTGTTGGAGCTGGCTATCGTCTGGACTCGTGTTCTGTTAAAGATCTGATGTTGGCCTCAAACCTAATCGAACACGTGTAAATCGGCTTTGGATTTCAAGGATGTTACGCCACAACCTTTTGTGCGTGTAGTTTTAACCTCTGTGGTACATGTCAATGCGTTCAGAATCATACGAACATAGATTAACCGTAAAACATCAGGTTTAACGATAAAAAAGTTTAATAATGTTTATTTACACTGCTAACATCCCCATATAGCCTACCAGAATAACAGTGGAGTGTGTACATGGTTCTGAAATTGTAACATTATTTCAGTCTTTAGAGCAAAAAACAGTGTAGTCAAACAATTCAATCGTTATATTTGTAAAATAAATACTTTCTAGATGAGGCTACATTTCTTTTTTTGTCGTCTTTATCCATTCCGCTTGGCCACAGTGAGTGAAACTAGGCGATCTGAGCGTATAGTTTCTACGTAAATTACGTCAAAAGGATTCAACGTTGTTGTTTGCTACCTAAACTTCACAGCACAGTCATTGCCGTTATCGTGATTGTAGCATGTGTCTGTTTTCAAAATCCATTTAAACCATTCACAAATGACCTGGGACTTTGAAGTTACAAGGCGGGATGTATCAAGTCTCCAGTGAAAATATTGACCTGGCTATCTGTCAGAATTCTGAGAGAACCAACTGCCATATATGAGCCTGTAAAATCAACCAAAAAATATAGTTTACCAAGTTGCGCCGTGAGTCTGGACGGTTTCGTGCTTGTTTTTCCATTAATCACCTGGAACATCCAGATGATGATATGTCATTGCAGCAAGCAGATTAGCTGAACACATTTAACATGAAACGCTGAACTAACTTGCAAAGTCAAATACATTGATGAATAAAATGGATTTCTTTAATAAACATTAATACAATTTAAAATGCCTTAGGTCTTCCCAAAAGAACACTAGGTGTATGTTTTCATCCCCATCTAGTGTCCCTAATCTTCAGCTCTGAAGCCCACTCAGTGACCTTGGGTACCATTTCTCTCTTTTTCATTTTTGATGGCTTTTTGAAAACATAACAGCAAAAGAGAATGTTTTTTTTATAGCTACTAACAGCTGCCAATACAGTTATGCAGATGGGGACATCATGTTTCTTTGCTCACCTAGCATCCAATTCCAGCTAGAATACACTCCGAGAACCATACTAGCTCAAGGACAGATAACGTTGTGATGTATTATTTTATTTATTGTACATAAAAAAGACAGAGTCTGTGGTTTGGGATCAGATTGTGGTTTGTTGCTAGCTAGCTGGCTGTTGCAGTCGTCCTGATACAGCTAAGCAAAAAGACAATCCAACAGGTCTTGTTCAATATGGAGTTAACCTTGGAATTGCTGGCCTGAAGTTGACCAAGGGAATGAAAAGCGATACAGAGGTGGCTTGTTTTCTGTTTCTTACTTTTTTCATCAGTGATATCAACAAAGAACATCTAGCCTATGTGTTCTACTATAAGCAGTTTAAAAATTTATGAATTCTTATGCTGTTTCCTGTTTGGTCCTAGGTTTGTGTCTTCTACCCCATGCTCAACACAGTCTGCTATGTCTCTCCTGAATGTTGATGCAACATAATATAGTAGCAAACAATACAACCAGCTTTTAAATGGTAAGACTGTTTACAAAGCAGCAAGGTAGTCCACAGCATTGTGCGTTATGCGCTGTGTTTTTTGCTTGGCTTGATGTTGTTTACACGACAGTCTAAAGCAGATTTCCCTCAGGGAAGGGTGGAGTATGAAGTATGTGAGAGACTGTGTTAATGACTCATACTAATGGGCTGTTCATGTGCCCATCCTTACAGGATGACACTGCCAGTTGAGATGAGCAGGGGAAGAAGCATGTGAAGATGTCCTTTAATACAGCAAAAAGTAAGCTCTCTATCAGCACCAGAACACCACACATACACACACACACACACAGAGCAACAAGTAAGCTCTCTGTCAGCACCAGAATACCACACACACACACACAGAAAAAGGTAAGCTCCCTGTCAGCACCAGAACACCACACACACACACACACACACACACAGAGCAACAAGTAAGCTCTCAGTCAGCACCAGAACACCACACATACACACACACACAGCAAAAAGTAAGCTCCCTGTCAGCACCAGAACACCACACACACACACACACACACACACACACAGAAAAAAGTAAGCTCCCTGTCAGCACCAGAACACCACACACACACACACACACACACACACACACACACACACACACACACACAGTGTAAAAATAAGTTTAGCCTGGGGAAAGATGGGGAATGTAACCCCCACAAAGTGATGCTCAGGCATATCTCATCAGCACCAATCATTTTTTAAGATGAATACATTATTAATGTATTGCTTATGGGTGTTACAGTGCAATATGGCTTGCTAGAATATAAGCAGCCAGCACGAACATACACATGCACACACGCAGCCACACACACACATACACACGGACACATACGTACAAACCTTCTAAAACTTTACTTGTTAAATTGTTTCCGCAGCGTGACATTATGGTGGCCCAGTGTCTATGAGTGGAGATTTCTAGTTTTTATATTAAATTCATTATCATGAAGATTGTGCATTTTCCTTACCAATGAGGTTCTGTTTTAAGTGTGTATTAATGTTTATGGTGTGTATCAGGATATGTATGGCATCCTGCCACCCATATCAGCATAATCATTGTATCTTAAGACAACTGACCATACCCAGTCTGTAGTGTGACCATGTTGCCAAGTCTGCTTATAAGTCATGCTTGGTTTTTTTTTTGTGGTTTCTCTTGGGAAAATGAAGAGTCACAGGTTGTGTTTTTTTTTTTTTTTTTTTTGCTGGTTTGTTGAAGACATTGCATGCCTGGGAAGGGACATCGCACAAAACATTACGTTTTTTAAACAGACAGTTTGTGTACCTCACATACTGGGCAATTACCCAGGACACGTAGCCGTGGAAGGCATTGGTCTGAGCAGGGGAATCAGGCTGATCACGCTTACTGAGAGAGCAGAAATTACACACAGGTGTGCCCTGTTAATATATAAACTGAGAGAGAGATAGAGTATACAAAAGTTTGTGTGGAAAGCCAAACGGCATAATTTTGATTTGTTTATTATTTTCCATTTCTAGCTGAAACCTGTAAGGGCAACAGTGAAGTACATTTTTCTATCTTGGTTTACCTGAGGCGTGTGTCTACATTCTCTCTCCGTATTCCCCTCCTTTAGGAGGATTAAATAAAAGGCCGGAAGCCCGACTGAAGTCTTGCGTCTTGCTGTTGTTCCCAGGGCTTTATTGTCGCAGTGTGACAGTTGCGTAATATGGTAGTTAATGGGCAGTGCTTGTTGCCCAGAGGGTGTGGGTCTTGAGCTTTGGCACTTATGTTGTGTCCTTGAGCACGTTCTGAACCGGACCTGCTGTGGGAAATGCCCAGCTGTGTAAATGCATAAATATGTAGACTGTTTAATACACCTGATAAAAAACAGCCGTGCCATTCAAATCATCGTAGAACCAGTGGGTATCTAGTTGTGTGATATCTGTAATGGATGAGCAGCGGGATATCTGTATGTAGTCCAGTGGACTGAGAATTTGGCAGAGGGTTAGGGGACTGAGTGTTTGCCTTAGGGTTAGGGGAATGAGGATTTGGCAGAAGGTTAGGGTTAGGGGACTGAGTCGCCTAACGCAGACAGCTGAGACCCATTTTTCGGTTTGGCACTCTCGCCATCGCATCAGACACCATTAGTCCAGGAGGCCATAGACGTGTGGGAAATGAAGCCACACTCTCACTGCATGGTTTATCTTGTGCTGGGAGAGAGATGTCGTGAGACAGCATATATTTTGAGCCCACAGATGATGCTTCTGATCTACTGAATTGACCTTGGAAGACCCACTGCTTTCCCCCCTTCCAGCTGTCAGCATTGGAGTAGCTGATTTCACATATATTTAATGAGCTCTTGCATTTATCCAGAGCCACTTAAAACATGTGGTAAGGTTCGATGAGTCCCAGCATAGATGCAAACGTTTCATGTGCACAGTCAAAAGAACGGGTAATTGAAATTGACAGTGCTGCACAAAACATATCGTCATGCATACAGTAAGTACAACAGCTGCATCCTGCACATGCCCAGAAAGGCAATGCTCCACAGAGCTCCCACACACCCACAGATACCTTGAGAGGGCTCTGTCCCCAGCGCGGTAAAGTGCTCCTGTTGTATGCTGTGGAAGCGCTGGCGTTTGGCAGGAGTGTTTGAAAGGCGCTTTATTTTCTTGGCTTTATGCTGGGGTGAAGCCCTTTCAGCAGTTGTAAATATTACAGTATAAGGAAAGTACACAGTGTTTTGCAAATTCGGTGACATCATCTGTTTTCCTCAGCACGCAATGTCCATGAATCATAGCTTGGGTCCTGCTAAAATGTGATCTTTTCCAACTCACGTCTCCTAGCATGAAACATTCACCCCATGCGGTTTAAGACTCACTTAATATGAAAATTAGTCATTTTGTGCTCTGAAGAATTCACTTGCATGTGTTTAACTGGCTAAAATATAATTTCAAAACAAGTCATGAATAAAGTGTTCCTCATTTTCTTTGCACTTTCCTGCTCTTTTTTTCAAAGAGACACCAGTGGACGATAATATTGATAATGCGTACAAACGGAGAAAACGGAGTGAATACTTCCCTATAACTGCAGCACATGGTGTTCTCTGTGACTGTAGTACACACAGTTCCCTATGATTGTTGTACATGGCCTTCCACCTTTTATTTGTTGTTTCCCAGACCCATAAGGACCAGTGGCCTGTTGCGTTGTGTGTCTCTTTCTTCCTGTAGCACATTTTTGCATGCGGATTATAATGTGGACTGTGTGTGTGTGTGTATCTGTCTGTCTGTCTTTCCTTCCACAGCATGGTGCATTAGACTGATACCTGTGGTGCTGTTCTTTGTCTCTTACTACTTCTCCCAGTTCTTCCTGCAAAGGTAAGGTTCCTATTGTGTCTCCATGTTCTTGATTCCTACTTTCTCTCTTTTTTAACATTTGTATATCCCCTCTTTTTACTTTCCTCCCACTGTGGAAAGGCTAACTTGTATTTGTAGGCGTGTCCGTCCAACTTATGAAACATCCTTCTTTGTCTATGATACCAGCCTGTGAGTGCCTGGAGTTAGCTGCAATGAACACTCACAATTTAAACCACTTAATTCAGATGGACTTAAGTTCAGAATGTTGCATTTCCTGGATCAGTAATTATTCCTATTATATACTGTAGTTGCGCTATATTTCCACCCTTCTCATTAAGAGTATTCAATCTTGGAACAGAACCTTGTTCATTCACAATTTTCATTCAAAATTATGAGCTGCTAAAATGATCGTGATCATTCATTTGGGCTCATTGTAGTTGCTCATTTGGGCTCATTGGAGTTTCTCTTCCAGGATTATTGGAGTTGCTCATTTGGGCCCATTGGAGTGGCTCATTCAGGCTTATTGAAGTTGCTTATTCAGGATTATTAGAGTTGTTCATTTAGGCTCATTGGAGTTGCTCATTTGGGCTCATTGGAGTTGCTGATTCAGGCTCATTGGGGTTGCTGATTCGGGCTCATTGGGGTTGCTCATTTGAGCTCATTGGGGTTTCTCATTCAAGCTCATTGGGGTTGCTGATTCCGGCTCATTGGGGTTGCTGATTCCGGCTCATTGGGGTTGCTCATTTGAGCTCATTGGGGTTGCTCATTCGGGCTCATTGGGGTTGCTCATTCGGGACTCAGTGGGGTTGCTGATTCGGGCTCATTGGGGTTGCTGATTCGGGCTCATTGGGGTTGCTCATTCGGGCTCATTGGGGTTGCTCATTCGGGCTCATTGGGGTTGCTCATTCGGGACTCAGTGGGGTTGCTGATTCGGGTTCATTGGGGTTGCTGATTCGGGCTCATTGGGGTTGCTCATTCAAGCTCAGTGGGGTTTCTGATTTAGGCTCATTGGGGTTGCTGATTCAGGCTCATTGGGGTTGCTGATTCGGGCTCATTGGGGTTGCTCATTCGGGCTCATTGGGGTTGCTGATTCGGGACTCAGTGGGGTTGCTGATTCGGGCTCATTGGGGTTGCTGATTCGGGCTCATTGGGGTTGCTGATTCGGGCTCATTGGGGTTGCTCATTCAAGCTCAGTGGGGTTTCTGATTTAGGCTCATTGGGGTTGCTGATTCAGGCTCATTGGGGTTGCTGATTCGGGCTCATTGGGGTTGCTCATTCGGGCTCATTGGGGTTGCTCATTCGGGACTCAGTGGGGTTGCTGATTCGGGCTCATTGGGGTTGCTCATTCGGGCTCAGTGGTGTTGCTGATTTAGGCTCATTGGGGTTTCTCAATCGGGCTCATTGGGGTTGCTGATTTGGGCTCATTGTGGTTGCTGATTTGGACTCATTGGGGCTGCTCATTCGGGACTCAGTGGGGTTGCCCATTTCTCTTTCAGCTATGGCGGGACCACGAAGATTCCTGTTCCAAGCAAAAACCTGTGTGGCAGCTGGCTTGTGTCCAGAAGATGGGAGAGTCTGAACTTCAAGTGAGAAATCCTGCCCATCTGTGTTCCCCCAGCAGGAAGTGGGGGGTGGGGGGTGGAAACAAACTGAATAACTGGAAAAAAAAGTTGTTTGTGTTCGTGTGAAGCTGTGAGAGACCCCCGAACAGATCTGAACAGTCAAATCTGCCCTTTTGTTCTTTATTCAAATGAAATTTGGGCTTTGGAATTTCCGCTTAGGGGTGTAGGAATTGTGCAGGGATCTGTTCCCTTTTCTTGCACCAACAGAAATCCTCAGATGGCCAAAATCAGGTCAATTACAGTGTGCTTAGCTGGAGTTTACCCCTCAGGTTTAAACCCCTAGACTACAGAACTGCATTAAACCTGAAACAGCTAATCCTTTTTTCACAGATGCATGTTGCTGTTGAATAGCTGTTCCAGTTGTAGTATAGTTCTGTTGTCTTGGGGTTTAACCTGAGAACTCCAGCTAAGCACACTGCAGTTGACTCCTCAATGAGGGGTTTGGAGTGCAACCACGGTGGAAAAATTGTGAAACACCAGGCTGTCATTAAATCATTGCTGTACCACCACACTGCCATCAGAATCAGAAGAATCATCACACTGGTACAGTGAGAACTGCAGCATTACATCACACTGGTACAGTGAGCAGTGCAGCAGAACATGACACTGGCACAGTGAGCACTGCATCAGAACATCACACTGGTACAGTGAGCAGTGCAGCAGAACATGACACTGGTACAGTGAGCACTGCATCAGAACATCACACTGGTACAGTGAGCAGTGCAGCAGAACATCACACTGGTACAGTGAGCACTGCAGCAGAACATCACACTGGTACTTTGAGCACTGCAGCAGAACATCAGACTGGTACAGTGAGCACTGCAGCATTGCATCACACACAAGTTGCAACACTGTTTTTGTGTTGTGTTCCCCCATTTTCACTCTACTGTTACCATAGTTTAGAGAGCATCGTATATACCAATGTGAGAGGAATGTGTGTGGATGATTTATTTTAAAAGATGAATACGCTGTTCTTCAGAGTGGCCTGTATCTGAGCAACATCATTTTCATTGTTCAAACGCAGCATCACCAGAAAGACCAGACTCTTCTTAACGCTGGGAGATTTCTTCTGGCAGCAACACAAGTCTGCTCTACCTTTACCCTATGGTATCAAAGGCAGTGGTACGTACCTCACTGAGTCCTCATCCCTGGAATAAGCCCTCTGATATAGCAAAGAGCGCCTTCTGTGATATGGGTGACCCGATGCTTCTATTGCAGTGTAGCAGTGTACAGTGTCTTGTTACATTTGATAATTCTTTGTTATGTCTAATGTTACCTCTACTATTCATGTGTGGTAAGGGGAGGAAGATGAATTTACAAGAAACATTCCCGCAATCAGATCACAATTTTCTTATGGCTAGTTCCTGCTCCATTCAGAATTTGTTTGCGTTGATATCCTTATCAGCCTGAAGGCCATGGTCTTAAAAGTAATTGTCAACATTACTGGGAAGACTTGGCACTTGGATGATTAGACATTTGTATGCAAATGGAGGTTCTCCAAGGTGCATCCCATTCCCAAATATTCATTGAGGGCAGCAAACATTTAACACTAAATGTCATCTCAGATGCACTTTATATCCACACTAATAAAGATGGGAGCATTATGATGGTGGTTCAGTCTGGGAAAGTAAATGTGCAGAATCATAAATCATCTTAAATTTGCCTTTGTTATTTCAGCTGTCTTGTTTTGTCTTCATCTTATGTCCTGGTTTCAGAGTCGTTCCTCCTGAAGGTGTTGGCAATCACCTCAAATTACGATATGCCGGCAAGCATCGAAAAGTAAGTGGGCCCAATCCTAATGACTCAGTCAGCATCAGGAATATGTTACAGTGAAAAATTGTCATTGTTTTGCTTTTCAGATTTTTTGTAAGAGAAGTGATGTAGGGAGTGTAAACCAAACATTTTAAACAAAAACAAAGGCTAAATTAACATATACACTTTGGTGTTTTTCCATTTCATACCATAATCCGGTCACAAAATTAACAGGCTATCACTGTCTATTGAGTTACCTTGAATATTGTGAAGTGGTCTCTCATAGTGAGCCCCTCGCGTTAAGGCTTTTCACACACACTCAGGGTACACACACGCACACGTCGTGGCCCTCTGATGAATATTTACTCCAATGGCTTATGATTTGGATGTGCCCCGTTCCCACACTGGCCATTTCCCTATAATAACAATAATAATAGTAATAATAAATTGTTACATTTATGCAGCAATTTTCCTAATCTTAGTGTTCTTAGTGCACAATCTTAGGTTGTGCCGTGGATGATTACTTCATTACTACTTCATTATGTTCATTACTTAGTTTTTAAAATAATTTTTTACTTCATTCTCACCACCGATGGGAACGTCTCCAGTTCAATCTGTCCATAAAAAACACTTGTTTTGATTGCCATAAAGTGGAGCCTACCAACTTTATTTTTCCCGTCTCCCTCACCAACACAAGCCTTTGGTACAACTTGGCCACAATTCTGGTTGTACCATTCCCACATACCTGAGTTATGAGTAGCACCACTCCACCCACAGATTGGCCTGGGCGCTCTGGTATTATTTCTTTGCAAAGATAGATTGTGCCAGTCATGATTGCCCAATCCAAATTTTTGAACGCAAGTTTTTTAATTTCTTCACAAACACATTTTGACGAGTTAGGAGGAGGAATTTGATCTGCGAAGGAGGCTTTCCTTGCCATGGCCCCAGAATCCAAATCAGGTTCCTCTGAATTTGTCAAATTTGACCAATAAACTTTCAATGATTTTGTACCTCCCCCTGTTCCTCAGCCTGGACTGCAGAACCTGCGTTGTCATCGGCAACGGGTTCTCCATCAAGAACAGCTCCCTGGGGGCCGCTATCAACAAGTATGATGTGGTTATCAGGTGCGTAAACTACCATCTCAGTCTGTTGTCAGTTGTGGTTATCAGGTGGGTAAACAACCATTTAATCGCTGTTGTCAGCTGTAGTTATCAGGTGAGTAAAAAACCAGCTTAAACTCTTCTGTCATTGGGTCCTGTTGTTTATTTTATTCATGTTCTCTCATGCCTTTCAACATCTAAAAAATCTGAATTAATCAAGTACTATGTGTGCACCCACAATTACCCGCAATGCCCCAGTGGGCTAGTTTGGACAATATGGGGATGCTTATACTTGCAACACAATAATTATTTGATTCATGTTATTAATTATTGGTGGCCGGCCAGAATTATTTCTTTAATATTAGTTTATTGTTATTTGAATTGAAATTGACATTATTGACAATTTAATATTAATAACAATGTCATTGAATATTATTATCAACATTTTTATGCAGTAGTTGGCTGAGATAGACAAGAATGATCAAGGAATATTAATTACCAGTGTAAAGCTTAATATGGCTTCTTTATATGATTCTGTTCCTGACTAAAGACATTTTAAAGAAATAAATAATCAGTGAGCCCTCTTTATTTTTTTCATTTTGAGCTTTGTCATCAGTGTGAAGTAAAAGTGTAGCTCGGGCATTTCTGCAGGGTTTTCCGGAAGCTTTTTTTTGTGGTCAACAATGAAAGACACCACACCCATGACAATCTGACTTCCTGTCCCACTGCATTTCTTCTTTCTCATTGTTACCCTGGAAAAAGTGGTGCTATTTTTCCTACTTGACATAAAAATGTGATACACTATCCTGTGTGCGGTATGACCTCACAGCTTGTGAATTGCTGTGTCTTAAAAGAAGGAACTGAATTGTTGGCTCTTAAAAGGAGGATGTAAACTGTTTCCTTAAGCATTTCCTCAAGACATTTTAAGACGTCTCTCTAATGTAAAATCTAATTGCCACTGTAGGTTATTTGTTTATTCACCCCTTTTGTGCCTAGCTGTGTGCTAAAAGTAGGTTTTGCCCTCTTCGAGTACCAGGCCAGATAATTATATGAAATATTTTAACAAGTGCATTGTGCTTCATTGATAATTATTCTGCTTCATTTAACCAGTGTTGAAATTCCCATGGTGGACCAGCAGTTTATCCAAGTATTCAACTGCAGCCTCCCTAATCAGTTTCCTAAATCAGTGTTTTAGCAAACAAAAAACACTTATGTCCCTTCTCTTCAGTATTCACGAAGGAGAGCCCTAGAACTCTGCAAAAAAACAGGGGAAATGGACAGATGGACGTATGGGTGAAAACATCTTGCTGTGAGTCTGTTTTCTCACAGAAAGATCTGGAGCTTCATGTAGGGTGGGGGGAAGGAGGGGGGCAGCGTTTTATTATTGCAGCCTCTAGTGCTCTTAGGAGTATTTATAAAGGGTAACACCCATAGTTTTGTGGTTTTTTTTATCGGTACCATCACTGAATGTTAGGGTATCAAATTACCGGAAATGCATACCCTAGTTTTTTCAATAGAGAGGGGTTGTTCATTAATCCGTGTTAACATGCCGATTGAAGTGATGTTGGTTGGTTTTCTTGGCTCCGCCCCACAGATTGAATGATGCCCCGGTGAGGGGGTACGAGGATGATGTTGGGAACAGAACTACAATGCGACTCTTCTACCCCGAGTCGGCCTCCTACAACCCCAGCATCCACAACGACCCCGACACCATCCTGGTCCTGGTGCCTTTCAAGCAGAATGACCTGCGCTGGCTCAAGGAGATCCTGTACGATGAGAAGAGGGTATGGCTCTCCTCCCTGCCCTGCCCTGCCCTGCCCTACCTTACCCTACCCGACCTTGACCACTTTGTTGTACCCTGCCCAGGTCCGTAAAAATCCCACCCCTGCCACCTCTACCTGTGTCAGCAAATGTTCTAGAGAGCTTGATTTACCAAGCTTTAATTAAACGGGTGTGCCCTGTTTAATTACCCAGTGGTATGTTCCAGAAAGTCCCATGCCCCCATTAGTGGGTTAGTTGCATAAACACAGAAGATCCTTAGAGCAATAAGGGTGGACAGACAAGGAGGTTGGAGAGGTCTTACAGCTCCCCTGTCTCTCTATCTTCCCTCGCTGTCCAGGTACGGAAAGGCTTCTGGAAGCCCCCCCCTCAGATCTGGCTCGGGAGCGGCAGCCAGATCCGGATCCTGGACCCCTACTTCCTGCAGCACACGGCTGGAACTCTGCTGCACATCCCGCTGCAGCCCAAGAAGAATCAGGTGAGCAAAGGTCCCTCCCACCCCTTGTAGCCACGCCTCCCTCGCCGGCACCAACTGGCCCCAACCTGTCAGTCTGAGTCCCGCGCTGTGGCTAATGGTTCATCACATTATGATGTACCAGTGTTCAGTAGGCACTCCATAACAGGCTGCAGTGCTAGCCAACAGACCAGTGGACTCAGTTAAAGCACAGGCCATCACCACGGAGACTCGACTTGACCCTCGGAGCCTTGGTTCTCCACAAAGCCAAGCCAGAAGAGCTCAGAGAATGCGAGCAGGTCTGAACACAGCAGTCAAGCAGGAGCCATTTCTTAGTTTGCTGGGGGGAGGGGCTAACAGATCGTAGTTCCTGAGAGTTTTGTTGTACGTGTGCTTTTAAAAAGCCTAGATTCCTTCGGCACTGACTCTACTTTCCTGTGCTCAAGATCCCACATACCTGTAGCTGGAGAGCTACCAAGTTCTTTCTCAATCTCACTGTTTTTCTGTCTCCCTCCCTCTGTCTCTCTCGCTCTCTCTCTCTCTTGGCTGAGGGCAATGCACACTTAAAAACACATAGCGGGCACTCTTGAAAACATACACAGGTACACTTAAAAACTGAGGACGTGCTCTTAAAGACATGGAGCAGGTGCACTTAAAAACATGGAGCGGGTGCACTTAAAAACATGGAGCGGGTGCTCTTAAGAACATGGAGCGGGTGCTCTTAAGAACATGGAGCGGGTGCTCTTAAGAACACGAAGCGGGTGCTCTCAAGAACATGGAGCGGGTGCTCTTAAAAGCACGGAGCGGGTACTCTTAAGAACATGGAGCAGGTGCTCTTAAAAGCACGGAGCGGGCGCTCTTAAGAACACGGAGCGGGTGTTTCTTAAACACAGAGGCCGCAGGTGTCTGGCTCGTCCGTTATGGCACGAGCCAGCAGAATGCACGTCTGGCAGGGAGGGTATTTTTGTCCCGGCCTGAAGGGTGTGGAGCCCTCCTGAGCCCCAGAGAGGGAAACTGCATCCTTTTCCACCTCACAGGAAAGAACTGAATCACCTCTGCCGCTCACGGCCACACCAACGGCCTAAATGTACCGCCAACAAGGAGGCTGTGTGTTCCTCAGTAACGCCCTGCTTTTCTCACGTATGCATGTTCTGCTACAGGCCAGCAGTTTTAAAACTGTGTGGAGGGTTGTGCACGGGGTGGAGTATGGTCACAAGTGTTTATTTCCAGAAAAAAAAAAAAAATATATAGTTATATGTATATATATATATTGCATGTTGTATGCTCTCCATTGTCACAGGAGACAAGTGAAACAGCACTGCACTAGTTTGCAGTCTAAATTCAGTTATTCTGAGATGCATAAGCTCAGGCCCAGTTGGACCTTTACTTCGGCCCTGTGTACATACATGCACACGCACGTACACACACATACACACACACACACACGTACACACACGCGCACACACACACACACACACACACTCCTGTTTCGACAAACGGACGTCCTCACAGATAAAAGCGGCTAAGGCGCCGCCGTTTTCCGCCTGGCTAACGGGGCCGCGGGGCTGTCCAGAGAGGGGATGGAGGGAGAAACTGACACCGAGAACATTCCGGTTTAAACCCTGTGTGGAAACCTTTCAGGGCATGTGGGAAAGCGAGTGTGGTGTTTGGAAAGAGAGGGGAAATTGTACTTTTTCCTTTTTCTGTTCTTGTCGCTCACTCCAAAGTGATTGCCCTCTCACGCTCTTCTGGTAATCATTGACACGACAAGTCCCTTGCCCTCCCCCACCTGTACTACACTTTCCTGTCTAAATACAAGTGCCTAGAACTAGAATGGAAAGGGAAGAATATAGAGACAAATGGAGTGAAGAGAGGAGGAGAGAATGGATAGAGGGGAAGAGAATGACTTGCCAGTTCTTGGTGAACCCGTGGACCGCATCTCTATCCATCCTCAGTTTTTCTGTAGCAGGCTAGTGCTGCCCTCTGTTGGTTAAAGAGAACATTGAGGGATGCTGGGATTGGTGTTATGTGGTGCTGTAATGTTTTTGTAATGAGTACTCCAGGCCAAAACCAGTTGTTTTTTCCTTCAGATTTGAATCACCTCATAGAGGGGAAGCATTACTAAATCCTTATTTAAATAATAAGACCTCTTTTCTCGAAGGGACAGTATTGACCTTACATGGTGAAACATCACGGCATTGTGAATTATAAAGAACTCAACTTTATCCTCCTCCAGAAGTTTTACTTGACTCTTATATGGAAACACACTAAAAGGGCACTATATGAAACTTTCTGTGTCTTCCTCCTCTGTTCTCTCTTGGCAGTAAATGTGTTTCTGCCATAAACCATATTTGTTCAGTTTGTGATCGAAGAGAAAGTGTCTTTTTTCAGCTTACTTTTCAGTTTTGTTTTTTGGGGGGGCTTTTTGCCACACTGAGGTGCTATCAAGAGGCAACCTGATCCGTAACGGATGGCATGTTAATATAAGCGGTTGCTTTTAGGTGACTAACCTTATCTGTTTTGTCTTGTTTAGATTAAACCTTTTTTTATTATTTGTCTGGTTTATGTTTTGTCTTGTTCTTTTTGATATTCATACATTTTTAACGGTAAAATTTAATTATCTCTCTCTCTCTCTCTCTCCCTCCCTCCCTCCCTCCCTCCCTCCCTCCCTCCCTCCATCCCTCCCTCCCTCCAGCGAACTTTTCACCCCACCACTGGGATTCTGGCGGTTTTTGTGGCGCTGAACTACTGTGACGTGGTGCACATCGCGGGATTCGGCTACCCTGAGGTCCGGAACCAGAATCAGCCCATCCACTACTACGGACGCGACACCATGAAGTCCATGAAGGTGGGGCTTTCACACCGGCAGCGGCCATCTAGAAAGGGGTTCACATGCAGTAACAGTGATAAGGGTTCAGTCGGCCTGGGATTATAGCAGCAGGTGTGAAAGTGTAATATGAGAAGAACATAATATGCAGAACAATGTGTGTCCTTGCTAATGTAGGGCTGCGCGACATCGAATCGCGGTTTTTTAAGCGTTATAAAACAAATTGCCGCCATAGGGCGTGTAGGCGATGTTTTGTCTTTTTTTCTTTAATCATACCTGATGCGGTAGTAAACAGCCAAACGTCGGGGACCGTGGGAAATGCTTCTTCGGATGAAAGAAAAAAACCACGCTTTGATATATCATGCAGCGTAATGAAAACCTGCGAAAACTGAGCTGTGCTAATTCAGTGGCATCAGTCTGACACTGCATATGATGTCACTGAGTATGTTTTATTAATGAAATATCAAAATACTGTTATCAGAAACAGGTCTTTGAAATATTTCAGGTCAATAAGAAGTCCTTGAGTTTTGCATTAGAGCTACCGTAGAACCCTTGAAAGTATAGAACTGAAGGCTGTGATTCTCTCCCCTCAGGATTCCAACCATGACCTCACACATGAAGCCCAGGCTCTGAAGAGGCTAGAAGATTCTGGGGTTATCTTGTACCTACACCCACACTCGTGACATCTCGTACCTACACCCACACTCATGACATCATCTCATACCTACACTCGCACTCGTGACATCATCTCGTACCTACACCCACACTCATGACATCATCTCATACCTACACTCGCACTCGTGACATCATCTCGTACCTACACCCACACTCATGACATCATCTCATACCTACACTCGCACACGACATCATCTCGTACCTACAACCACACTCATGACATCATCTCATACCTACACTCACACACGATATCATCTCATACCTACACTCCATCCGCACTCATGACATCATCTCGTACCTACACCCACACTCATGACATCATCATGTACCCTACATCCCTGCTCATGACATCATTTTGTACCTCCATCCACATTCAGCACAGTCTGCCCCCACACCTTCCTGTGATACTGTGCATACACACACACACACACACACACACACTCACACACTCTGAGCCGTGCTGCTTCACCTTTCTCTTTTTTAGAGATGAAGATATTGTAAATTAGCAAATTATTTCAAATTTTGTCTCTGAGAACTTATTTTTTACTAATTATAATTTAATTTTTAAATAAGTATTTCTTTGAATTGTTTCCACTGGATATGTTAATTATTTTTTATGGATGGGAGTTTTATTAAAATGAAAGATTTGTTATGAATGTAAATAATTTCTGCTGATTGTCTTTGCCTTATTTGAATTTCAATTTTATACATTATTAATACAGTTTATTGGATCATTTTTTTCACAGTTTTTATATACTCTGCGCAGTTCAGGGCTGTAAGGCAGTTTGGTCATTGCGTCGTCTCACTGCTGTACAGGGAACTAAACCACCAGTTTCCTTTGCTCCCACCTGCAGGGAATGAAAGGTATTTTAACATAGTGTTGATCCCGTCAGGGTAGAAAAGGTTTCGTCAGTGGGTTTCTTGAAATTTGACATCTGGCAGACGGGAAGAGATACAGCTAAAAAGATTTTTACGTGCTGTAACCTTCCCGGTTTTCTGATTGGTTATTGAGATCAGAATGCTGGTGTAGGGCAAATTGAATTCACCAATCCCCTATGTCACAAATTGAAATGCACTATCTCTGGAATCTAGCACTGGTTAATGTTTGTGATGCACATTGCTAATTGAATGTTAAATAAAATGCAAGTCACAAGTCTGTCATGGTTTTTTTATGATGGCTGTTTGTAAATTTACCATTTACTGTTTCTACCATCCTCCTGAGACCTGGAAAAAAAAATACTTTTTTAGGTGTGGACAAAAATTAGGAGGATCAGGATGATATATGTCAATTTATTTAAAATTCAGTCTGTGACTGCAACGTACGAAAAATGGCAACTGTGCCAGTTTCTTTAAAGTGTTCAAATGAATCAGCAGTGGCCACCAGAGGGCATCAGCAGGAAGGACTCTTCTCTGCTCATTGGATGCAGTGAGTCCCTGTCAGTGTTTGAAGGGGGGGTGGGCAGGGTCGGGGGCGTTAACAGAACAGCAGCACATATGTCTAGAAAAATAACATCTGCCAGACTGGAGGACAAATGCACAATCTATTATGTAAAGTGACAGTGTGTGCTTTTAGTGACTCCTGCTAACAATGACTTATCATTTTTTTGACAAGGTCCCCTATTATACTATTTTTTGACAGTTTTATATTATTCTACCAAGCATGTTGATAAAGTTTTATAAGGGAAAAAATATTGCAGTGCATTGAAAAAAAGATATAAATCCAGCAAGTTTCTTATTCTTATCTGAGCTGAACATTCTTTTTTTTTGCCAATTTTCTCCCATTTTCTCCCCAATTTAGTCATTATACCAATTCCCTGTGTGGACCACCCACATTCCTGGTCGGTGCGCTATCCTCTGTCGGTCTGGGAAGGGTGTAGACTGCCACATGCCTCCTCCAATACATGTGGAGTCGCCAGCCGCTTCTTTTCACCTGACAGCGATGAGTTTCACTGGGAGATAGCGTAATGCACGCTATCTCCCGCGGATCCCCTCCCCGCTGGACAGGGGCCCCGACCAACCAGTAGGGGCGCCCTGCTATGATTGGTCAGAGTCTGACAATAGCGCAAGCCTGACAGTAGCAGGGTTTAAGGTTTCTACTCTCTAGATATATGGATAGCAAAGGTGTCAACTGTCTAGATACCTGAACTATATCATTGTGGGGGGAGAATAATGTTGAGAATATTGATATTTAAAAACTCAACAGCAACATCTCTTATGAAATATAATTCAGCAGTTACTCAAAAACATCCACAGAGATTTTTTTGCCTTTTTTTAAATTGACGGCTTTGGTGTACTTTATGTCGTCGTAGATAGAGTAATTGGCTGACTCGCTGGTTGGTTAATTTATTTAATTTTTTGATAAGCAAACTAGACTAAACATGAAGCTCACCCCTATCATTGATACATGGAACCATTTGCAGACACATGACCAGATGGTCAACTCCTGCGTTCCCTCCATCCTGTTTACGGTGCTTCTGACCGTTCCGTGGAAAACTGTTGGACACAGTCACAAATTCTCAGAAGATGCACCAAATTAGAATGCTTCAGCATCAGTGAAGGATTGCAAGAACCTTCTATGTTAAGAATGTAGAGTCGCACATCTAGTTAGTCTATAATGATACACCGTCTGTGCTTCTTCCCAAGTGGACTTCTGCTCGCCCCAACCGCTCCGCAGAGCCGGTCAAACTGCGGTCGAACTCGCGCCCCATTCTGAGTGAAGAGCTTTACTGTGTGTGTCACGCCTGAGCGGTTGCGTTCACTCTCGTTGTGTAACGCGGTTATGTAACCCAACATAGGCGTGCAGGGGGCTGTTTACATGACAACCGGTATTCAGGTCAGGCTGTTTTCATATTCCAAGAAGAAAGGACAATGTGTACACATCCCCCCTAGAGAGAAATAATTACTCTCTACCCTCCACCAAGGGGTTCATTTTGGTGTTGTCCACAGCAACGGGATGGTACCTTTTCTGATGACTGTGCTTTAACATTTTACCTCAGCACAGCTACCGTAGTTGAAACAATGGCCAGTCACTGCTGTTCGTCCTGATCCTCTAAAACTGAACAGTGGTTAAATAAGCATGCTGCTGTTTGCTGAGTAAAACAGCTGTACGAAAACAGTTTCATTTGAGATATACACTGAAACTAAATTAGTTTTTTTTAAAGAGGAAACAAAGCATGAGCTGAATAAGGAAAAAAAATCACCAGGCTACACGGTCTGTTCAGAATTGTTCAGAGTAGATACCTTAAACTCTGCTGCTGGGCTCATTATTAGTATTCAGGTTCACAGAGTGGACATGAATCTTCACTTCCTGAGTGCAGGGGAGATAGCTTTGGACAGTTTTATCATCTCTATGAGAGACCCATTAGTGTGTGTGTGTGTGTGTGTGTACATGTGTTACACATGTACTGTATCTGTTTCCCTTAAGTGCTGGCTGGAGTGTTTCAATGACACCACACTCTAAGCTTGAAGACATTAAGCATCTTAAGTCTTATCTCATAATTTGTCTTTCATACCGAGAACCTATTTAGTTGATCTTGTTTGCACCTTTTCCAGATCATGTTCTCACCGTGTTCGTGTGGGTTTCCTTCAAGTACTCCGGTTTCTTCCCACAGTCCAAATGACATGGCTAATTGGAGGCTAATTGGAGACTCTAACTTTCCCCTAGGTATGAGTGTGAATGGTGAGTGAATGGTGTGTGTGTGCCCAGCTATAGATTGGCGACATGTCCTGGGTGTATTCCTCCCTCTCGCCCACGGCAGCGCTGGGATAGGCTCCAGCACCCCCTGCGACCCTGACCAGGATAAGCTTGTGTTAATAATAGATGGATGGATAAGCCCTGCTAGAATCAAAACATTTGGTTGCTTCCTCAAAGAATGCCAAAAGATTTGTCTGGCATGGCCTTCCCTTGCAAAAGCCATGTTAGCTATCCCTTAGGATGTTGTTTTTTGTAAGAAATAATTCTAACTGGTCTCTAATGATGGATTCCTGTATTTCACGTTAAACTGACAGGCCTGTAGTTTCCTGGATTCGTACGGTCCCTTTTCTTATATATTGGTATTATATTACTTCGCTTCCAGATGTACGATGTTTCTAAAGGTTGTCTAAAAATACCTGCCAGTGGGTTAAGGATGATGTAACTCTTTGAGTCCCTTTGGGTTTTTGCCATCAGGGCCTGCTGCCTTATTTGTCTTTAGTTTATGTAATTTATCTTGTCTATTTTGCCTTGGATTCTAAAGCCCCAAACTGGCAGAACGCCCTAAGAAAATGAGCTTGTATTGTAGTTAATCTTTTCAGGCCTCTTGTGCAATAACATACATGAGTGAAATGCATGAGGTGCCCTACATCGTAACATTTTGTTACGATGAACATTTGGATTCCACAAAAAAAAGGCTTCTGTTTGCTATTTACAGTAAATCTGTGCCAAATGCATGGAGACGTTATAAATATTTGCGGCCTGTTGTGGCAACAATGCAAGGTATAGAGACTTGATCATCCATCAAACACCTGTGGCTCGCAATGTGAATACCTGCGCACTCGTGTTATGTACAGAAATGCCACGAACGCAGTATGTCTTGTGATGTGAGGTTGAGGATGTCAGAGGAGGGATGACATGGTGGAATTCGACTGATTGCCTCTCAGTCAGGATAGACCAATCCCAGCTCTTAGCAGCACCCCGAGCTCTACAGGCACATGTGCGGTGGCAGTGCGGTTTACATGAAAACATTAACAGCATCGGCTCGGGATATTATTTGCTTGGATGCCACCACTTTTTGCTCGGTTTTCGCCAGTTCCATTTTGGAACATTCTAGATTTATTTTTGAAAATTCAGCTCACAATACAGTAAAGTTTTACTAATGCCCGTACTCTTTAGCTCCATGTGACTCCTTGCTCTCTCCTACATTGTAATTAATTGACCACTTCAAATGCACTTTTTGAATTGGTGTTTATAAAGTTTTTGAAATAGTTTAAATAATATCCTTTTGCCCCCTCCAAAAAAAAAGTAAAAACATAAGCCATAAAAAACTAGATTTGAAATGTGACCTGTCCTTCCTCTTGTGTGGGTAGAGTGCTTGAGAAGGGGTCCTTGTTGGCCATTTCTGTTCATTGTGTAGGTGTCCACGAGCTGGCTAATCACTTCTGGTATTTTAGTATCTCTGCAAAATAGATCTGACCCAGCTGCCGTAGTAACACTTTTTTACATCTTCATCACACCAGTACCACACAGAACTGGTCCAACCTCTGTCAATGCCTTTGACCTGTAGCTCATTTACTGTTTCTTTTTGCCACTTATGTTACAAGCAAAGCCTTCTGGTGTAAGTGGCAAACATGAGTCTCTAGTATTTTGGACGGATTTTTCACTTCCATTCATTTAGGACAAACAGCTTGTCATTTAACAGTGACTAATTTAAATGAAGCAATTATTACCCCTCATGACATAGGTAGAATAATCATACTGAGCATTCATTGATATTTATTATGACTGACTTGTATAGCATAAAACAGTGTTTTGATAAATTGCTTGCGCAGTTATTTGATGTCAGTTATAGTAAATAACTAAGATTTCTAATTAATGGCTGTGAATTACATTATGTACCTTCATCTAGGAGCAGCATTTATATGATAACTGAATTTTTATGAAAAGTATTCAGTTCTGAGCTGCAGTTTTACTGCAGACAACGCATAGAAGGGGATTCTATGTCTTATGCAGAAAGCATTACTGTACCTTGCTTATATTTTAACACGCTGTAGAGACTCTAATGGCTGGGGCTGTGGTTATGCCAGAGGGGGTGAAGAGAGCCTCGAAACATTTCATAAAAATAGTTTGACAACGAAACAGTCAGGCTAACGCGCGCACACACAGTGGAAATTAGCGGAGCGTTACATAACTGCACTTGGGCTGGCCGGTCTGACAGTTAGACGCAAGCACAACCAAAAGTGTGTGATGGTCCTTATGTAACATCACAGTGTTTTTAAATAATGTATAGCATCAGCTGGGCGTAGTTAAAATGTTAGGTTATTATTATGAGTAGTTTCATTATTGTGTTTGCAGTAGCAGTTATCATAGCTATGTTGTGTGAAAGTGCTTTATTTGTTTTAATGTGCTCATGTATGCTTTAGGAACCACAAAGAGATTTCATTGCAAGAAGCACTTGAAAGGAGTGTTTAGACAGAGTGTGAGAGAGACAGAACAAGAGAGAGAGAGAGAAAGAGAGAGAGCAGTTCGCTTGTGACAAGCCTTAATGGTAGTGACGGATCACACTATCAAAATGTTACCCCTCTACACCCCCGCCCCGCCTCTCCCCATGCCCTCCCACTACTTCCCCCCCGCCCCCACACGTACCCCTTTTTCATCAGAATTCACCAGTGAATGGAGGGGCCGCTGTACAAACTCAGTCAATCAATCAATCAATCGATCAATTAATTCATTAATCGATCAATCAATCCTGCCATATGATGAGGCCATGTACTACCTCAGCCAATCAATTAATAAACCAATCAATCAGCCAGCGAAGCTGAGTCGGCAATAGCGGTCTGAACAAAGGACATGCGCGGCGTTCGGCTCGTCGTGATCTGCACCCCCTGCCGTCATCACTGAGCACGCTCAGTGCCAGAGAGCAGCCCATGATGGTGGCGGCGGAATGCGCCGCTCCGGTGCGAAGATGTAAACAAACGGGCGAAAAACACGGGCACAGGGAGAGTGGATAAAACGGGCAGAAGGACTGCAGGCAGCCGCGAACACAGCCGCGAGGTAGCCGCGATGGCGTTCCGTCCGCAGAAGCCGTGAGCCGCTTCCACTCGGCCTCCTCTACCGCAGCTGGACCGTATCAGACCGTGCGCCGGGCAGCTTCTCGCTTAGTGGCTCCGTCCACTGCTGGGCCGAGTAAGCGCTCCCTTATGCCGTCAGAAAAGCCGGCTTGCTGCTGGCTAGGTCTGAAATCTGTAAGCAGCACATGTTCTGGGTTTTGTACGGTGTGCAAGGCTACACGGGGACCGGCATGAATTTTTCATGTGCTGCCAGTATCTCTCGAATATATTTCTGGAGAAAGAAATATGTTTAAGGGTTTTACTGTCACTAGAGGTGACAAGCCGGTGTGTTTTGGAAAGGTGCCGTTGGCTGAATTTTCAGATTTGTGGCTGGAGGGCAACAGTTCCCCTGGAAATCATTCAATCTCACCAAAAACAACATAAATTACCTCTTTCGGTAAACCCGTGCCGGCAAAAATGCTGATTCCAGTCTGACAGGTTAAACGCTGTGGCATTCTATGTTTCTTGGAATGCAAAATCAAATAAAAAATGACAGATGGATAATTCCCTTTGTGAGACACGGTTGTGTGGTTTGAATGATTGAACATAATGAATTATTTATGGTACTAGACAGCCAGTTGGAAGAGCGGGATGTTCCTGTTGATGCAGCCCATGGACGTGTGAATAAAGCCCCTTGTTATAGATAAATGCCTTACATTCGGGTAATGGATTCTCTGTCCTGTTCCTCCCTTGCCTCTCGTCCCATTAAATCTAAGGCCTTTGTTGTGCAGGGACTAAGTGCTGTAATGTATGAACAAGGATAAAATAAGAAGGAACAGAGGTGGACACATTTTGTTTCCACATTTCAAGCAGATGCTCTGACGCATCTCACATTGTTTTGCATGGAGCCGTATATTTTACAGGAGCAGTTTTAGTTAAGTACCTTTCTCAAGGAGACAATGGTAGCACCTCACCTCACAACCTCAGAATTGCAAGCCCAGTTCCCTAATCGTTGCGCTGCACTGTCACCCCATCATTTAGCTTATCATTAGTGAAGTCTTTTCACCCCCAGCCAGACTGCAGGGTGTTAAATGAGCTTCCAAAAGCTCATTTAACTTAGAAATCAATTTGGGCAGCAGGGTTGCAAGGTTACACTGTGAAAGGATCTCTGCCAAATAATTAAAAAAAAAAAAATGTTTTCTTGATATGGTTCACGGACCAATTTATGTGTGTTTGCAGTTTGTGATCACTAGGGGGCAACAAGTGCAGGAGTCAGCCTTCTCCGCTTGATGAAATTGGCAGCCGGGAGCTATTGTATGTGCACAAGGGAGACTGTCCCCAGGCAATACCCTAGATGGATAAAAGCAACAACAGCTCAATTATTTTATAAACAGGAAGTGTTGAACCAACAACTAGACAATTGGCAGGAGACACAGACGTGCTCATCCACAAAAACAAGCAGGGTATATTTATTTATTTATCTTTTGCTGTTGGGGACAGACTGTGAAAGTGCATTAAATAGCCAAGACCTGTGTGCAGAAGAAAATTAGAGGATCAAGTTAAAAGGCACGTATGCGACCGACAGCCTGCAGAGGAAAGGAAGGAAACAATGAGTAGATGCGAGGGGAGCTGGACTGTGACACACGAGACCCTCTTGTCTGCATTTGTCCCTTTTTCTGCTCAAAACAAGGAACGCCAATGGAGAAGGCAATCAAGGGGGCGTACACTGCAACTGTCCCAGTTTGCTCAACTGATGTTCACAGTTGGCCCCAGTGCACGTGAAATGCAAGCAAAAGCCCACGCCAAAGTACTGATCCTAGACCAGTGTCTGCCTTTTAGACAAAAAGAAATAGGGCCTGCCGCCTGATCTGGGTTGAGAGTGGTCATCAATCGGGTGGGAGTCCTTCTCTATTGAATGGGATTTCTCCCTCCTGTTTTTCCCACCCCTCCTCCTTTTTTTCAGGGACCTGTATTGAGGCTCTCAGTGTGATGGTGGGTCCCTGGGGTATTTGCGAGACACGCAGGTATTGAGAGACAGCTGGAGGGCTCCTCTTGCTCCTGTCCCAATTTACTGTGCCCACAAAAGACAGGTGCTGATCCCACGGGACTGTGGTGAGATCTGAGATCAAGGTTAACCGGGGGGCCCTTCCTTCCTCCCCTCTGGGGTACGCCAGCACAGCGGCGTTAGCTCCTCCCCCCTGGGGTACGCCAGCACAGCGGTGTTAGCTCCTCCCCCCTGGGGTACGCCAGCACAGCGGCGTTAGCTCCTCCCCCCTGGGGTTCGCCAGCACAGCGGCGTTAGCTCCTCCCCTCTGGGGTACGCTAGCACAGCGGCGTTAGCTCCTCCCCTCTGGGGTACGCCTGCACAGCGGCGTTAGCTCCTCCCCTCTGGGGTACGCTAGCACAGCGGCATTAGCTCCTCCCCTCTGGGGTACGCCAGCACAGCAGTGTTAAGGGTAAAGCCAGGCGTCTTCAGACGCGTTTGTCTGGCATTGTTCTCCCTCTCACAATCAGCTGCTTGTGGGCGTGTTTTCTATTTTTAAAACAGTGTTCGTTAAATATTTATCATATATTTTGTAAATCGCATCATGTGCCCCATCTTTCTGGTCGCTCTGCCCACTCACCTTGCATCGCCAACCATCCCAGCATGCCTTGCGGAAGTGAAAAGTCGGCTCCCGTGGCACACACACACTTCACCTACCTCTTTCATCTGTCATCTGTACGCGCTTATTCCTGATCAGGATCGCGAGGGGTGCTGGAGTCTATCCCAGTGTGCATTGGGTGAGAGGCAGGAACACACCGTGGACAGGTCGCCATTCTATCGCTGGGCGCACACACCATTCACTTACACACTCATACCTAGGGGAAAGTTAGAGCCTCCAATTAGCCTAACCTGCATGTCATTTGGACTGTAGGAGGAAACCAGAGTACTCGGAGGAAACCCACACGGACACTTGGGAACATGCTAATTCTCACACAGAAATGTCCAGACTGGGATTTGAACCTGGGACCTTCTTACCTTTTTCCTGTAAGGCAACAGTGCTACCAACTGCACCACTGTGCCCACCTACCTCTTTCAGAATGCCCCCTGCTGGCTGACACTCGCTATTTTTGCTGTGCTGTGTGACCTTACTAATGGACTGGGTTCGTTCAGGCAGGCTAGTCAGTGTCCGTGTTCAGTTTTCAGAGCGCTGTGAGGCAAGCAGCATGGAGAGGAAGTATCGAGAGGAGTGGCAATTAAAGGATTAACCAAATTAAACGGGGGATTGAAGGCAGTAGAGTGCAAGCTGGAGGAAGAAACACGCCAACTGGCCCCAGGCTTCCAGACGCCCGACTCCAGAGTCCCTGCAGAGGAAACCAGCTGAGAAAATAAAAGGCTTGAATATCAGAGGAGCATTATGGAAAAGAGCCCTTAATGGTCGCAGAATGTAACAGCGACTGCAGAGCTCCAAAAACATACGCTCTCCTAATTTCATGTGGCCGTAATGATTATTGGAACATAATTTAAATACTGTGCGTCAATGGTGATGTCATTTCCATTGTGTCGTTGAATATGGTTGACGTTTCCACAACACATAAGGACAAGCAGCCAAGGTTCTGCCTGTGACCAAACCTCAAACAATAATACTGTATCACCCGAGAAACTGGCAGGTGGAAGGTTGGGCGTAAGACTCATAGTCAGGCAACCCAGTGAACCTTGCTAACCCTGCTGGGGGTTAGTCAAGGTTCACAGACTACTGCCCACACTGGACCTGATCGGAAACTTATAACCCCCAAATACCTGTACATAGCAGTCAGCACCCTCCCTACCCTTGACCTTCATTAGTAGTTTCCAAGTCTGCACCAACAAATGATTTCTTTGCAAACACATTTGTTAACAGTTTATTACGAATAACCCATTATGGATTGTGAATAATTGAATTATAAATAATAAAAAATCTCATCAAGATGCCATAATTAAACATTAAAAATGAGAACATGGATTTTGTTAACCACATGCATACTCTGATTTATTTAAAATGTTCATGCTCATTTTACTGAAACTGTACATGATTTATTGTGTGTGCTCACATTTTAACAGTATTTATTTGTGTAATTTATGACTCCATTAATAAACTGTTTCCTGCTTCATTGGAAAGGCCATTTTTCTTTGGCGGGGGATCGTGCTGGCCGTACAAAGTTATGTTGTGCTAGTAAACCCTTGTTTGAGAGAGCTAGAATGCATAAAAAATGGTACCTTCTCAGCGTGCATGAGAGCTTGGGATCAACTTGCAGGTGTGAAATGGGAAGTGAAATGGATTTCAGCCCCTAGTGCCAACTGCCTCTGAGGGGCTGCTGTGGTCAGCTGCTGAAGATAACTGCCTCTGGGAGGCTGGCTGTAATGAGTCACTAATCCTAACTTCCTCTGAGAGGCTGGCTGAGGTCAACAGCAAATGCTAACTGCCTTTGCGAGTCTGGCAGTGACCAATATCTAATGCTAACTGCCTCTGACAGGCTGGCTGTGGTTAGCAGCTAATGCCAACTGCCTCTGACAGGCTGGCTGTGATGAGTGGCCTATCGTCAGACACAGGACCTGTATTCATAAGGGACCTCAGAGTAGAAGCACAGGTATGGGATCAGGTTCCCCCTGTCCATATCATAACTTTATCCACTATGAACTAAAAGGTGAAACTGATTCTTGATCAATGCTCCAGCCCTGAGTTGCTTTATAAATACAGGCCCTGATCCATTCCTTTATCTGTCTGGCCAAACCCCTGGGAGGAAAAATGGCTACTCAGTTACCGGACTCTCGCTTTTCACAGAGCCATGAGACACCCTGATTGGATGAATCTCAGGTGAATACCACATTACAATTGGTCAGATATTGTCAGATGACAGGGAAGAGCACCCAATGCCTTTATTTACAGAAGCTCACCGCGAGGGTTCTGATTGTAAGTTACTAGTAAGTTGCCAAAGTACAGCCTTTCAACAGCTGCCCAAATTATTTATAACATAGACAGGGGGCACAACAAAAATGAATGCACTTCACATCACAGTCGCATAATTCTTCGCAAGAATAGCTAGGAATGCTTTATTACGATTATAATAATGTACCACTCTTACACTTGGTTTGGTGTTGTCACTCAACTGTGAAACAAGTCGTCAATAAACAAATGCATTCATACATTCATTCATCTACGGGCCAATTTGTTCAGTGGCCCGAGACTGATAAAGCATTAATAAAAAATGAACGATGCTTGAAAATACAGTGAAAATAAAGACTTCGAACCACGTTAAAAGAATCACACGCATCGTGCCGCAGTGCTGCTAACAGCTTTCGCAGTCTCTGACGATTTCATCTGACCTCCTTTCTCATGACGCAGCAAAACACAGCACTCTCTGTTTGCTGTCTGCGCTGCAGTGTGGCCGTGTGTACACAAATCACACAGCTACGCCGCAGTGTTTATGCTGAAATATGGGCTGAGCTTTTGCTGAGCCAAACAGCATCTTGAGCCCGATTCCTAAAGCTTATTTCTGATCACATGTCAATAGTCATTTGCACCACCCTTGAAGGGCAATTAAGGAGCAGCCCAATGCTGTCCCACTCAGCCAATGCTGACTGCCCATTTCCCTGCTTTTGAGATGTAATGTAGGTCTCCCTCATTCAGTCTCTTGCTTGGGTAATCCTTTGAGAAGAAGAGCTTCATTGCAGAGAATGCTGCCAGTTTGTGACGTTCAGACCTAATTAAAGGAGGTTAAATCTGACTCTTCCAGCTGAGTCCATGGTTAATCCTCCCAGGAGAGGTACCCAGCTGATTGAGACGCTCTAATAATAATCATTTCTAATAAAAATATTAAATTGTTCCAAAATATACATCTGAATATAATATACAAACTGCATGCATACATATAAAGCACATATACGTCTCCGTACACATTCACATATACTGTGGTACATTTCATGCATGTGTAAGTGTGATGCACAAATTGACTGCATGAAACCATTTGCATATTAATCAAGTGAAATATGAGAAAATGTATCATAGTACACAGAAAAAATTATACATGCATTCATTAATACCACTTCTATGCAAGCAGTTTTACGCCTTTGCACAACATATTAAAATATGCAGCTGGCCCTGATATCTTTTACTAATCACTGCTTCACATATACTAAAAAAAGAAAACTGCACAATTTAAAAATGCTATATGTATTATAAGATGCATCACATATTCTTTCCACAGGAAGCCTGTCTGACTGCAGAATGTAATGACATAATACATGTCTCAATGAATCGCTGTACTGTCGTCCTGAATCTGCCACTTAATTAAGAAAATACGTGTTTTGAGTTTTATTTGCCATTTGCATCTGCATTGTGTCACTTATGTTACTCCATCACCGTACTGAGTGGCAAGGGCCGAACACATTTCAGGAATATTATTTTTGTGGAAGTTTCTCAGAAATTTGTACCCTTGTCCCAAGACATCTTCTTTGTCTTATGTTTTTCTTTTTCTGGGAAATCCATTATTACGCCCCCCCCCCCCCCCCCCACTATATGCGCATGGCAGTGGGCTTCGGGGAAGGCCAGGTGGGATTACAGACAAGAGAACGTGCCTGGAAAAGCTGTAGTTAGATTTTAAATGGCTAGTTTGCTGCTAACCAAATAAATGCACTGTAATGAATTCTGTGCATTGCCCACATTTGCAATATCTAATTTTTCTGATGTTTTTGAAATGAGATTTTACCAAACAAACCGAGCACTCTGGTACAGGTTCCTCATTTGTAAAACCCATGTATGCTACGCTGGGTGAATGATAAAAATGACATTTCTCCCCGTGCACCTACGCACTGTACACCTACCTACTGAGCACATTGCCATAAAGCATTTCCACATCGTTTGAGCAGGATTACTATTCATTAATGTATTGACGTTAGGCAATACAGATTTATTTCAGATCTTGCATATTGTAACACATAAAATGAATGAATGAATACAAATGCTGATATTATTTATTTGAGTATATAGTCCAGTTAGCCCACTGCATGTCTGTGGACTGAGGAAGGAAACCAGAGTACTGTCCAAAGACAAGGGGACCATGCAAACTGCACACAGAGAGGCTCTCGGCCCAGATTCAAACTTCCAAGTACCTGCTCAGTACCTCAGCACCACCAATTCATTGCAAATGCAATCTCCACAGATCTCCTCTGAAAACAGAGGCTAAAACCAATACTAGATATTTACTGCTCTTTTATGTGTTAACAATCCATGCAAAAGGCAACACCTGAGCAACAGTTAATGGCCGTTAGTCATTTGTTAATTTTGCACAGCTGAAAATGGGGGGACTCAGCACAAAAACAGCTGTATCTGTAAAACGGTAAAACATGTACACATGTAAATACCATGAAATAAAAGCTGTTTGTCTGTACTTTTACCTCATATCCATCACTTGACCTCAAATCCAAATACCTTAAGTATACAGCTAAAATAACACTCCACTTTACTGATACCATACTTTGGGAGGGCACTGTATACAGTATATATAGCAAGTAGACACAATTTTGTGTCTCTTTGAGTGTTGGATGCTAGTCATACAGTCACATGACCATTTCAGCAGATGGAATAAATCATTATTTAAGCCTAGTACATCCCTGCAGGATATTTCCCTACTGGAAGATTCTACATTGAGCGGGATGAGGTAATGCTATTCTTAACGCAAACATATTCATGGAGCAAGTTACTCATTACCATAACTGAAGCGATCCTTTATATATATATATATGTATACTCAGAATGCTGTGCTTATCGGTGGGTTTCCTGGTTATAGTACAGCAATTATGGAAACACACATATATTTTTATTTTTAAAAAAAACACAGACCACATATTTATTAAATGTCCGTGTATGTGTGTGTGTGTGTGTGATTCTGTCCTATCTTACATATACTAGTGCTGTTTAAAAGGTAGTGGCTTCATCAGATACCACTACCCCTTTCTGGACAGATACACCATCGATTCCAAGTTGAAGAATGAGAGGCAGATGTTAGAACATAGAAGTACTCCTGTATTCTGACAAAATGCAGTGGACAACACACAGTTTAATTTCAAGTGTACTCCAAAGTGTAGGCACTTCTCCATTATGAATTGATAGTTCCCAAGAGATGGTTTGGGTAAAGCTGATCCTGTGCTGTATATAATGATGTGGTCAAAACTTTGCAAAAAAAAGTGATTAAAAACACCTTTGAGCCATAAAATTTCCACTCCAGAAAACTCCAAGGTTATTGATTTTTGATTTGATTTGATTTTGATTTTAATAAGAGAATGGATTAGCTACCCATCTGGTCTTCTCTGGTGAATCTGAGAGAGCTAGTTATTTCTAAAATTATTGTATCAAACATAATTTATTTATTTATGTCTATCTAGAATATATTGTTTGGTAACAAAACAGTTCATTAGCAACTTCAGGTTTGTGGTGGCAGTTTTCAAAACCGAGTGACCTGGCTTTTGCTTCTTTCTGCTTTCTCTCTCTTGATCGATAGATGTTGTTGTACTTGACACCACCCTGCCCTGCCCAATCGCGTCTCACGCACATAGGGGGAGGCTGTTGATTGGCTCCTGCAGAATGCTGGGTTGTTGTTGATTAAATCTTACAGAACCCTGGGTTTCTCAAAAGTCTGATATTAATGGGAGTTCCAATGTTTTGCCCTCAGCATGCGCAGCACAGGCTCTACTTCCGGGACTTCACAAGCTTATGTTACCTGAAGGTGTGCTTGCCTGCGTGGTTAATTATGCATGTCTATGGGGGCGGCGCTCCGGTACTTTCAAAACTGCCGAGTCAAATGCCAGCTCGCCCCCGTTGTTCCGGCGGCCATGCGAGACGCATACGAAAATGTGTTGTTATACGCTGTGCTGTTCTCTAACTGACTTCCTAGTTTAAACTCCCTCTGAAACTGCACAAATTATTATTATTTAAAAAAAAATTGTTTCACACCCACGTAAGTCAATTCATGAATCAGAAGTGTTTTTGTTTTCTCTTTAATGTCTGTGCTCATTGAACCATAATACACACCATTTCGATTATTTATCTCCTGGAACCAAGTCAGCATATGTTTGACTTGTATTGCTAACTCACTGACGTTGCTAAACAATGAAATAGCAAGTCTATCCCCATGCGGCATGGTTGTTACTTAATCTGCCTCCAATGTATTTTGAACATACGCATATAGAATGGCATAGAAGAGGTAAATCCTGGTTTAAACCTCGCACATGATTAGTAACTGTCTAACAAATGACAAAACCTTCAAAAAATCAAGATAGGCTGAAAAGGTTTGATCTTCCCTCACACCATAAAAAGCGTATTTTAAACATGATGAAACCACAACTCATCTAAGTCTGCATGCCTACCGTTTTGGGCAATAAACAAACAAACACTACCTTCCTAATTGATTGCTGGTGTAAACATCCATGGACAGTACGCTATTTTGAACCAAAAGTGTTTTGTCCTGGAAATATTGCAGATATTAACTATTTGGCCAGTGATTTTTCATTGTTACAGCTGTCCCACACATAGGCGTAAATGTAATAGTCTGATTTGCTGAGTGACAAACCATACCCATACAGTAGCTTGGGTATTGTTGTAGCCTATAGGAGCTCTGCCCTGAGGTCAGAAAAAGTCATTGTTGTGACTCACGGTCCCAGAGTTCTTGCTGCATGGATTTCATGTTGTTTCCTTTGCTGACCTTTTGTTTTGTGAACTATGTTTTATTGAGTATCCATATCCATCCCACAATGCACTGCAGTGAAAAGCCGTTGGTGTTCTTCATAAATTCAGATTCACCATGCATAATTGTAAAGATGAGAGCTTCACACCAAGTCCTACCAGAGAGCCTGGCTATCCTTTCAAAGATGGTCTGACTCTGCAGTATCCTCTTTTGTGTAGTAATTTGAAATCCATGCTCTCCTTGAAAGGTGTTTGATCCTTGCACAAAAAGGGTTCCCTTGAACTCTGCTTGTGGAATGGTTTGGGGTGCGATGTGTAGAGAATAAGAATAACAAATCAAAGACAGAGGCCGTTGATTTTATCTGGGGAGGCGGGTAAAACTAACGGCCAGGGTCAGTTTCTTTCTGTCTCACAGCCTCATTTGCATGTTCCATCATCTGTCAGTGACATTACGCCCGAGCACGGAATGTCGGCCTGAAGATGGACAGCTCTCATCCAGGTATGATGAGGACTCCTCTGAGAGCTGTCTGCCCTCGCTGACACATCACGGAAAACATTCAGGGTATTCTTCCGGGCTTCCAGAGATGGGAAAATCTTCAAAGATAAAATAACAGTACTTGTCATCCGTGACTGGCATCAAGACTTTCTCAGAGAAGCAGTTGTTTAACAGAGGATGGTCCACTCGAGTACAGTCTTGATGTATCTTTTTGAGCACTGGGATTGGCCATTCAAATCACTGTCATGGCAGCTGGAATATGGCTTCCCTATACAATTATTTGTTTCTTCAACTCAGATCCAGGATCAGTTGATTAACTGTTAAACACAAGTTAGATTTGCTTGCTCTTTATATCTTTAGTAGAATTACTGTAATCTCTTGTAAAATATTTCCAATTTTCTGGAAAGACCAACAGCATTTTTGCGTATTAAATAAATCAATGTCAAAAGGAATACCACATTCCAATCCATCACGCCCTCTGCAAAGCCACAGTCTGTTGTCAAAGACATACTATTATCTTTGTCTATGCTTCCTACACACTTCCAGTCAGATACGATACATGATTATGATGCAATCTCAAAAACAATATGAAACCAGAAGTACCCAAGTGTAGGAGCATTCACACTCGTCTCTCTATGATTTCTTGAAAGCAATAGATGTTGACACATTTGATTGCATTGCATATTTAAAAAGAACATCTCTAACAGAATATGCTAAATTGCTTTTGTTGATTAGGTGAAAAATTGAAAAGGTCTCACCTTTGCAGTAAATAAAAATAAATGAAGAGTTTCACAGCTGCAAAGATCGGGTAATTATTGACCCTTGACCCCCAATGCTGGAGACAAGGAAAAGATATCCAATGTTCCACGGACCCTGATCCCTGAGCCAACTTTTCAGAATTTACTTCACTCTCTCAAAAGACCTCACTGAATAAAAGATGTGTGGAAAACAACAAAGGATGTGTGGTATACTCACCAAGTGACTAACAGGATTTACACATGTTCAGCTAATGCAAAATGCGGGAATTTTTGTCTTTTGGTTGTGCCAGTTTGATGTGTTAACCAAGCTTTCCAGTGGCCCCTTTCTGCTGAATTATTCACAGGTTCAAGAATCAGGAGCAATTTGTAGAAATGACACAGTGTATTAGTCTGCCAGGGGAAAAACTCTGGATTCACGCACTCGGCAATAATGTGCTAAGGAAGCGATTACCTGAGGCTTTGCCAATTCCATCAGTAAAACAAGCTTACTCATTTAATAAATGGCTTCTATCAGGGAATCTTACAAGGCTTATAAAATGGTGCAGCTTTTTAGTTTACACTGGTGGGTCTGTTATCGGATCAAAATCAGGCTAAGTACCACGCTCAAGGGGATTGTGGCAGTTTTTCAGCTGTGATTTGAACCTGTGGCCATGCTGTGGCAAGCCCTGTTCCCTGTCCAGCTCACACAGACACCCTAATGTCTCTGTATTGCGGTTATGACCCAGAAATAAAAGGGAATCATCAAATGCCACTTTGTCCATTAGAGGCATTCCTGTTTAACTCTGCTTTTGAAAGTAGTTTGCCCTCAACGTCACTTTCTATATGATGTACCATACGATGTTGGGATTTATAGTTGTTATCAGGGAATTTAACTATGCACATAACCAAGTTGCCATACAGCTATTTGCAATGCACTGTGGCAATTGTAGTTTTTTTTACATTTCCAGGTGTACCTTAAGATACCAAAATAAACTACACATCCCAAGAGATCTCAGTTGTCATCAAGAAGAGCTGACATTGATGAAAGCACTTGCTTCCACTTGCTTTTTAAAAAATATGAATTATCCCAAAAGTGGTGCAGCAATAATACCATTGAGAAGGCATTGCTCTGTAAAGAAAGCGAGTGATCTAAATAATTCTGGCATTTAGATCACTACAGCACAGTTTTTTTTTTTTTTGGTGTGTGCATGTGCGTGTGAGTGAGTAAATGTGTATGTATATGATTGTGTGTTTTTTGTGTATGTGTGTGTGGGTAAATGTGAGTGTGTGTGATTCTGTGTATGTTTGCGTGTATGATTCTGGTTTAGGAACAGTACACAGTCCTGCTTTGTTAATGAGGTAGAGGTAGTACGGGCAGAACTGTTCTACTGTAACAACCACTAAATGACTTCCTCCCCCATCAGGCTGTTCTGTTCTCTCTACAAGTTTGCTAATGACAAATACATTTCTACTCAGTCATGGGCCTGCATAAGTTACAGGAATCATGGGCCCAAGAAAATACGGCCTGCTTAGTACATACACTTGTGTTTATTCATGTTGAAAACGAGTGAATCCACATTTTGTTGGAATTTACCCAGTCTCATGCTAATTGTGTTTGGACTGCCTGGAGCAACCACTCGTTTATTTAAAATCCATATAATTGCTTGGTGAAGATAATTTGCGGTATATGTGCTTATTAACCACAGCAACATTAATTTACGCTTCAGACTGAATAACTCAAATGTTGGTGTGAAGCCTACGTGCTAATGCCTCAGCACCCTTCATTAGCTGTGCTGTAGTACGCTTAAGTGCCCGTGTATCAGTGTATTATGTCAGAGATAATCTATATATATGTTACTGACTCACTGCTAACCTGCATGCACACTGCAAAAACTCAAACACAGAGACACACACCTACCCACCTCCACCCTCCCACACATGCAAACACAAGAATATAAAGGTAATATCTATATGACTAAAAATATTTTTCTTCTTTTGACAAAGAGGCAATCAACTTTAATCACTGCAGGAATATGTTTGTTTTGGAACTTTTGTCAATTGTCAATTTTGTTATCCCTGTTTTCTTCTCTCACTAACTCTCTCTCCCCCGCACACCACCTCCAAAGTAAGAACACATCTTACCAAAATCCTGTGCTTGTCTTGCTGAACATTTTGCAGATAGTAGAGCACAGAAAACTTTTAAAATAAAGTTTCAAGTTTATTTAGCCTTTATTTTCTGAAACTGACTTTTATGACCTCATTGTCAGCCTCTGTGTAAAAACTCTGTGTAAAACCAACTGTTCTTTCATACTTTCACACACACACACACACGCACACGCACACGCACACGCACTCCTCCATTCAAACATACACGTTAAAATATATGTCATGTCATAATACACATACACATTAAAATATGTGGGGTGTAAAAATTCCAGTTACAACAGTAATGCCATGCTTATATCTTATGATTTTCATGCCCAATGGATTTGTGTACTTTATAATGCTATAATTACACTCTGAGCACTTGCAGTATAAATTATGAATAATACTTGCAAATGAATACCGATATTGTTGGCTTTCAAACATGGGAAAACTTATGTAATTTTTTCCATTTTGTTCCACCGAAAGATGTTTAACACCTCAAAGCAATATTATGAACATTATTCCATTTGAATATTTCAAGGTCTTTTGGTCTGTCCATGAAAAATAATATCAATAACAAAAACATTAGCCTGACTTTCAGCATTTAAATTAAATGATAAATTAATTTCAAAGCCATGTTTATTATAAAAGTAAACCTTAGAGGTACATGTGGTGTTTTTCTTTTTGAATTCCCCTTCAGTGCCTTCCAGGAGAGCACTTGTAGTATCATGTCTCTCTAAATTTTGCAGCCTCTATACATGTCCGTGTTTCATTATACACAAGCTGATCAGACCAAAGGGTACCTGTGATGAATTCATTGCGACCAACTTTTGCTTTCCTCAGCTTCAACTCCATCTCCCACCGTTAATTTTCGAGTTGCCCCGGGTTACAGCGATGCCTGTGTCCCACACAATCCAGCCACTTAAAATATGCTAACGCAAACAGAAGAGAACACAGCTACTCAGAAACGCTACTAAGCGTTTTCGGCTATGCACGTTTAGGCCGCACTTTAAACATGGGGAGAATTTTGGAGACCTGACAGCTCAGGAGTATGAGTTTCACTGTGGTGCAGTGGGGAAAAAAGTTCAGTCAAATAGAACCATGGGTTGATAACTTGGAAACTCAATTACTTTATGAAGACCTTCACTTGCCAGTGTCACCCATTTTACATCCTTATTATATTGGTCTTAAAACGTTCTACTGTGTACCTTTAAATGGATCTATTTTGTTTTCTTACAGAAACAAGCTTCGGTTCTATGGGCCACATCATGCCTACGGGGCACAGAGAGAGTGGTTTGACTCAGCAGAACACAGAAAGCTGTTCAGAGTTCTCTGAGTGCTAGAAGCACAGTATTTTTAGCAGTGTCTCAAATGCATTCGGCAAATCAACATGAACAGTCCCTGTAAAAGAGGGGGGAAATGCAAGGTGTTTAACCTTTCTGTCAGGAATCAATGTCATTACATGATGCGGCTATCACCTTGCATTTTTAAAGACATATAGTGAGTACTGTCAATGACACATGCAGCAGCCATTAAATCAGACACAAAACACCCACTTCATCACATTATGCCAGCCTTGTAAGAAGGCATGTACAGTATTGTGGCCTCCATGTCTAGAATGGGTTGAGTTTACCCCTGTTGTTTTATCGCAGAAAAACCCTTCAGCACTGCCTCTCTTGTGGAAAGAGTGCCTCATATTGGCCAGTTAACAAGCACAAACATTATCTTCACACCACCTCACACTGCACACCCTTACATCCTCACACCCTCACACCACCTCACACCCTTACATTCTTACACTCTCCTACCACCTCACATCCGTATACCCTCCCACCACCCCGCCCCTACACCAATGTGATGTACTGCATCCATTAGAATGAACATCACATTATGGAGGAGAGAAATTGACTATTTACTTAATTATACTAATGAATGATTATATTGGCATTTACCTATGCAGAACACATATCAGAAGGAACACAGCTATTCAGTAAAGATGTGGTTTATCTGGCCATTTCTGATTTTATTCCCATGAGAATACACACAGAATACTTGAGCTTTCTTGTTTCACAGGAAACAATTGCATTTTTGTCATGATGGAACAGGTCCTAATTTCATAATAATGACTAAACATAATACCACAATGACAGTTAAAATAAATGGGACAAATGAGCAAATATCCATAATAACAAATATGTAGAGGGGATTTATGCTTTATTTTAAACTTTTAAAATACCTGAATCCTTGAACAGTCCCCCACATAGGTTCTCTCGTGTCAGACACCAACAATTTGGTTACCAAATATTTGTAGAAAGCATTAGAGTTTGCATGCCTACAAAATACCCTGTATTCATAGTGAACTGAAAATGACTTTATGACAAAAGCATTTAAAATTTCATGCAAGCCTGGACACACATGGTGCCCTCATCAATGACTTTGAGGAAAGTTTAAATGTGACACACGTGGGAAACAGGATGGCACTGACAGTAAACGTGGTGGCTATGGATATACAATTGCAAGCAGAAAAAAAACAGTCGCTGCATCTGGAAATCAAAGCAGAAAAATGAATTACTGTGATAATCAAAAACCTGTGAGTCATAACAAACCGTAACTGAAAGCAATGCAGGCACACAAAACATTACCCTTTGCGCAGGGCAACAGAGGCTTTTACATATTGAATATGACATTACATAAACCAGCTCCGGTGATTAAATGCGCCCCCATTTCTCCTCACACAATAAAATCAGACAGCTTCACCTCTGTGGATCAGGAAACAGGATTTATGGATATTTTCCTGTTGCTTGAGCCTTGTCTTGTATATCAAAATAAGGTGCAGTGTGTTGGAGTTGGATTAATACCGAATAAGATGCCCAAAAGCTTGGGTGGCAAACTCAGGCCATTTTTCCAGCCACTTAGGATGGTGTCACTCAATCTTACTGCAGGCCATGTGTGGTGAATGTACTGCAAAGATATTTTAGAACAAAATTACAGGAATTCAAACACAAAGGCAGAAGATGATATTTTTTTTGCTATGGTCTGAATTACATCAGTTCCCTGTTAGACATTGCAGGTACTAACACTGTACCTATTTACCTATTTGGGGTGATTTTCAAGTAATAATAATAAAAAAAAACCTACAAAGCTCCAAAAACATGATCACAATTTTATTATAGTTATAATTATAATTATTATGAATAATAATAATTCTTGTTATTAATAATAATAATAATAATAATAATAATATAGCCCTGACTTTAAGTTTTGTTTGTTTTAATGTACTTTTGGCTGTCCTCTCTTCTTTCGTTTTCCAGCTGATGATAGGGGTGTGGGGAAATGAGTAGGTGAGACAAAGTAGGAGGAGCGGCAGAGCTTTAATTATATCATCAGTTGCCAGGTTAGCAGGGGGGAGGGACCTCAATGACATCATTAGAGCTAGATCAGAGGAAGGCAGCCGCTGTTTTGTAAGACCAAACAAGCCAGGGTGCGAGTGTCCTTCAATGGGTCAGTGCACAGACTGTTAGTTCCTAGGGCACATCGCTGCAGCACCATACTCATCTAACCGATGATGAGAGCTGGTGGCTGATTGGCTGGGTCTTTTGTGATGCCAGCTGTGAAGAAGCCGCCCCCATCAGAGACCCTCAGGGGCCATGCTGACAGCTCGTTAAGCAGAAGACAAGAGCTAATTAAAATGCCCTGCTGGGCAGATACCTCAGTAAGCCAAAAGAATTCCCTTTGCATTCAAGACAACAAACTCAGGTTTAAAATGTCCAGTTTAAAACAATGTGAATATATATGTAATCGTCCTTCAGTCTGTAAATGCGTCTGTCTGTCTGTCTGGCGGGTGTCAGGGCTGATTTCCAAAGGTGGCAGCCGAGCCATTAGTCTCTCCTCTCTCCCCCTCCTCGCCTTCTCCCTCCTCCTTCTTGTTCTGGGGCTCAGAGAGTAGTTGGGGGGAGGAGAGCGGGTTCAGGGGGAGGTTCTTGGTGTCGGGAGTTAAGGGGGAGAGCTGGGAGAACAGCTGGCCCTCCCGCAGGCTGGCTGCTAGCTCTTTGGCACTGCAGGAAGGGGTGTTGGTCTCGTAGATGTCATGGAAGCTGTTGTAGTCCACCTCATAGAAGCCCTTCTCCAGGGAGAGCACTGGGGTGAACCGATACCCCCACAGCACCTCTGTGTCCAGGTAAGAGCTCCGAGCCTGACAGGTCATCCCTGCACACACAAATACACACATACATGAGGAGGGAGGGAGGGAGGGAGAGGGAGAAATAGAGAGAGAGACAAGTTGTTTACTTTCATGGATAGTAAACATAACTGACCAGATACAAACAGGAATAGGCCTACTATCAATTCCAAAATGTTTATGCCACTTTTGGTGTAGTCATTATACCATCCCTTTTTAACAGAGAAAATTCATTGATATAACACAGACTGAAGTCCTCCTATCTGCCCTGCCACGAAACCAGGATCTCCACCATTAGAGGCATTTTTCAGACTGAGAACAACTGTGGACACTCATATGAAGTTAGGTAAATCTACAATCCATTTCCTATGTCACTCTTCAAGCAGAATAACTGCCTAAAGCAGGCGTGGCCAGAATTAAGGGCCAGTGTGGGTGCAGCGCTATGATACTTGATTCAACTAATGAACTAATCATGGTCTTCAATCAAGACCTTGTTAAATAGAAATCGACGTCATAGTGCTGAGTAAGACAACAAAGCTTCAACAACAGAGACCTGTTTCAAAATTAAGACTGGAAAGCAGGGCAACTGGTTAACACAGAAAAACTGTGCAAAGGGAGAAGGATGTCTGAAACAAAATGGTTGTAAATTTAATGAACTGCCCCATAACTTGGTGGGTTTTGGTTTGAATCCCAGGTTAGGCTTTACTACTGTTCCCATGAGGAAGTGTTGAATATAAATGTTGTGCTAAATATATCATTTTGAATGATCGGCTGCACTGAAAGAGGCAACCATGACAAGAGCAGTTAGACGGCCCTTTTCCAGAAGGCGCCTTTCCACTTGAAATGCTCTGGCTTCTTACAGCCAGGGGAAGGTGACGTCATACTGGCTGATCCTGAATGACGGCCAAATTGTAAGGCCACTGTGCTTGCGGCATTGGTGCGTGGGTGTGACTTCTGATGCCTACTCTCCCCCCGCCATTCCCCCCTCGCCGCCCCCGCCCCCGCCCCCCTTTGCATTCATTCCAAGTGACATTTCCACTGCCTGTCACTCAACCGTAGCCTTGAACCAATGAGCTAGCGGAACAGAGGATTTCAGCAGAAGGAGCACTGGTGTGTGTCCTAAGGATTGAACCCTGTAGCCATGCGCAGAACCTTCAGAGAAAGCAGGCGCAGCTACCATGAGCGTCTCTTAGCAGACAGAACAATGTTGCCCTTCGGAGAACGAGGGAAAAAGACTCACTCTGCAATCTTGCATGTATCAGATACAACAAATAAGAGCCTTGTGGAAGATGTTATTTTTTCATTGTTGGAAAAGCGCAATACAGCCTACCGGGGTAAATTATTTCAAGAGAGAATAATCCAAAGGATTTGATGCATCGGTGCTTAATACAGTGTGTTATCCTCTTTCAAGGCAAATCGTTAAGGCAGCTGGCTCCTTGCTCTCACTCGCTGTCATTATAAGCGAGGTTTTCGGCTTCAGATAAGCTTTTCATCCAATCAGGCCCTGTCATTGTGTCTGACAAAATCCTGGGCTCTGCCAGTAGCAACTGTTTAAACAGCCTCCCAGATTTGGCTCTGTTAAGATGATTAGCTGATCTGAGTACAGTGTCCATTTTTCTCTTTTTTTTAACAGATGCCCGTCTGCCCCTGCTTGTCTCCTTTATCGAGTGGAGACAGCTGTGATCTGTTAAAAAAAAAAAACACACCTGATTAGTGATCAATGTTTTGACAGGGGAGGCATTTTAATGCAGGCAGGCCCCAATTAGCAGCATTTGGACCTACGGAATAGGATTTGCAGTAATGCCACTCTGTCTCACACATTAAGGTTTTTTTTGAAGTTCAGTTCACACTGTACTGTGTACAGGGGAACCACAGTCCAGGTAAAGTGCATGGTGTCTATAGGCTTTTGTGGTTTTCTTTCAAACAACAGCACAAGGAAACACAGCAGAAATAAACAGGCACTACAGTCCTCTCGGACTGACTGACTACAGGTCTGACACCACTAGTGTACACCATTGACGTTTGATTAAACAGTTGATAAAGTCTGGTGCTGTTTTGTACAACGCTGATTTTGAATAAAATTATCTGGAATTGCAGTTTGTTCAGAGAACCCAACCCGCTTTAAGTGCAAGAGGACGGCTTGTTAAATATTTATAGTGTCCTGCCATTATGAGTAGTATTAGGGAGGATTAAATGTGTATACAGGGGAAGGAGCCTATTCCGATTTGTGTGTCCTTTAAGAGAGCCCCAGGGGAGAGAGGCAGGGGTCCCTTTTTAGAATATTCCACATGGCTCAGGCGGGGGGGGGGGGGTGTTGGGGGTTGACCCCATACCCCTACAACAGCAGGGCCCAGATCTCTACCCAGATGGCCAGAGCCTCCATAGATGAAATTTTAAGGCCGACATTTATGGTTGCCTCTTTGCCTCCCAATTTGAGTTGCCAGCTTTGACTTTTTCCAGCCAAATTGGCTGAATTTATCACTAATTTCTCACTGGCTTGTGGGATTGAAAAGCCAACTGGCAGTTTAGCTGTTTTTCTATCGCCCCCCCCCCCACCCCTCCCCTTCTAAAATCAGGTCAGCGTTAGTAAAAACCCACAAATTGGGCTAAATAGTGAGCCGGGGAACTTCCTGATCACAAATAGCCGCATTTGTGTTTCCTTAATGGCAAGTTCGGTTTGAGAAGCTGGTTGGCAGTTTCAGATTTTTGTGCTTTTTCCAAAATGAAGAATAGCAAAAGCATTTTGGCTGTGTGACATCATAGAGTTGACATTTTTGAAAGACAGATGATATCATGTTGGCTTGAGATTTTGAAATCTGCCTGGTAGCTGTGCTTATTTTACCACTGTATTGATACAGAAATCATTCCAGTTCCATAAATGCATTTGCTGAAATTGCAGACACCCTCTAAGCCATACAGTAGATAGAGGAAGTTGTCACCTAGCTAGGGGTTTTCCACAGTCTACACAGACCTACATCCTCTCTAATATATTCTCTGCAAAGCATCATGTTAAGTGACCAAAACCATACACATGCAAACACACACACACAAACCCTTCCCCAAAACACATCAGCAGAATGTACAGCTCTAATGATGTCTGTACAGTCCTTGTCCACAGAACCACCCACCCCTTCCTGTGGCAGCGTTTCTCCACTTTGCCCTACACTGCTGACTCTTTGCAAACGACAACTGTGCAGCTGCAGTATTGCAGGGCATTTTATGAGCAGCCACGCAGGGCTTTGCTTCTGGGCGCAACGGCTGGAAATCAGGAAGAGAGGGTGGGAATATATGTCACTGGGAATGCCCTGCAAGGCCTTTAGAGATGCATTACGGTGCCATTTTTCAGGTTGAAAATCTGCTTATTTCAACTTTTCAATTTTTCTCTGTTTAGCTAAAATCAAGATCGGTTTTCTTTTATTTATTTATTTTCTCACTATTCAGTCTGAATTAATGAAGGGCTTGTTACACACATCTATGCCGTGAGTGAACTGTAGGCTGACCTGGAAATTTAGTGCAGGTAATCACTTCTGCAGTAAGCTTTGGCAGGTTTATTTGCTTTCACACCATTAAAAGGGAATGAGCTATGAGCCGTTGGAAGACACCTCGTGCACTGTTCTGAATAATGGTGGGATAATTGACCGTGGAAACAAGCTTATTCATTCCTGATGATAAGTGGGTGCTTCGATTAAAAAGTGACTGGGCTGGGCCCAGCTGGGAGCAGGCAAAGCCGGGAGCCCGGACTCCCGTGTGATGGACTCGCGAGTCATTAACTCTCAATCATGGTCTCGAAGAACGCCATTGCTATCGAACGTACGCGGAGCCGAATCCATCACTCAAGCAAAGTAGGTTTCATTTTGGCTCAACCTCGACTCAATAGCCTCACTAACCTGAGACATCAGCCAGGTTTCAGTTGCACTGGGCTTATATTTAATTCACACAAATTTGGCAAAATCAATGCTTATAAATGAGAATCGTCTATGTTTTCCACCCCGAGTTCTAGCATTGATTGCACGTCTCATAAACATGGTTTCTAGTCATTCAAAGGAAGTAGAGATAAATGGCTTCCAGCTTGGAATAATTCCCCCATGCAGTCTAGAACCCATCATGATTTGCGTCAGAAAGAAATTCCCTGGTCACACAGGTCGGACACAGGGATCACCATGGTAACATAGGGATCACCGTGGTCACACAGGCATCACCGCGGTAACAGAGGGATCACTGCAGTTGCACAGGTCCGGCAGGATGCGTTCATTCCCACAGGCCAGGTGGAAAAAGATGTGATTCCACATGCTGATTGAGCACTGGCCCACTGAGGTGAGCTGTGAAAAAATCGAATAAAAATCATAAAATATCTGGAGCAGAAGAGTTCAGGAGCATGAACAACCACACTGGATCTGATTACATGCCTGCTTTTTTCTGCCTTTAAAAATAGAATGTAGAAAACAACAAAAATGATCTTATCTTCACCACTTGCATCATTACTCATAAAGTAACAGAATTACAAAAAAATAAAAATAAATAAATGTATCATTATGTGTAGAACCTTATCATATCAGACCCTCAAAGGAAAACAGACTGTTTACTGTGCTTACAGGAAGTTTGCAGGGTTTGAAAAAAAATATTGCAGTTGCTAAACATTCTACTGGATCAACATTATGTGAGCCTTAAGTTGGTGTCTTTGATGGTGTGGTCAGCTACAAAAGTTAACCCAGTGTGATAGGCTTACATTGATTGGGCAAGCAGGATCAATATTGTTACTGTTTTGTTATGCCTGTATCTTTATTTGATGACTTGGGGTTTTCCTTTGATCCTTGGGTATATAAGGGAAAAAGAGAAATGGTTCAAGGATACTCATCAACATAGTGTCCTGTGCGTCAAACGCGCATAGCCATTCAACTACACCCTGAATATATATTCAACTATACGCATTTTGCACCATTGTATATTATAATTTCTTAACATACTGTAAAATAACTTGCATTCACCTTAACATGGCATTCCTCTTTGACTCTTACCGCTGCACATCGCTGTGGATTCTTACACATATATTTTCAAAAATAATTCTCCAAAGAATTTCAAATACTTCCCAACCTATATCCTGTACATACTACTTCTTGGATATTATTGCTAATTAACTAATGATATCCTGCGTCAAAGTGCCATGTATAATTCATTATATTTAGATGAGCTCCTTTACTGTCCTTGGGCAGAGAATAATAAATTATGGTTGTCTTAAATTGATGTCTGAATATGGCAAAATATTACTGTGTTGCCAGAGGGGAAAACCAAAGCAATTAGCCATTTTCCCCTCAATAAATAAATAAATAGATTTTTCAAACCAATATTCTATATAAGAACACCAAAGTCCATTTAAGATGTGGCTTCGAATCTTCTGGATGCAATCTCATCTGCAGGAAGCTTGAAAGTGTATACGAGGGATGTTGATGCTGCCTGCCTGCCTTGAGAAGCATGTGATGTCCTAAAATCTCTGTTTAGTATATTCAAAGTTGGAATACTACTCTCTGCTGCACCAACGTGGCTCGGCAGCTCCTAGTCTGATGTCAAAACAGAAGAACAGATAAGGGTGCGGAGTTCCTGAATTTATCCGATAACAAATTGTGCCCAATAAAAAGCAAACCTAGGTTTCAGGCCTTTCCTTCCCTTGCCCCTAACTGTTGTTGTGGCAACACTAGGAGCGATACAAACAGGATTTGATGCCACCAACCATCGTGTAACCCTGCTCATTTGACCCCCAATTCTGTTTACCATGCCTCGCCATGCTTGCAAAGGCTGAATTGGAGACTGTTCCAGGAGCCAATCAGATGTGTGTTTATGGGGCTGGCACAGTAAATTCTTCTGGGTATTACTCAGTCAGGGGAGGAAGCCGTGCCCCGTGCATCGTCATGGCAGCCACCACTGCCATCATACTGCCGCCACACCGTCTCCCAGGACATTCTAGAAAGTGTCAGTGCCAACACGGTCAATATGGGCTGTACTTAAAGCCTGTAGGAATAAAACAAAATTTGGCCAAACATTTAACAATCTAATGACAGTTGGAAAGTAAAGTAAAACTCATCCCCAGTATTTGGTTACAATCAGCTGGAACTCGTAATTAGCGCAATTCTTCAGCCTGGAGGTGGAACTAATTAGTGAAATCAGCTGGCTGAGTTCATGGGTAGAAGAAACACATGGCAGGACTTTTATTTTCTTTCCACCCCTGAATCTAATGCATTACTCTCGTTTTTCTTGGTTTAGTTGAAACGTTGACAAGAAGTTGTTTTTAGGTGAGAAAGGTTTAAAGCCAAATTAGTTGCTCTGAACCACTTCCTGAGAGACAAGTTGACCTAACCACATTACGTGGCATTTATGGCACACAGTTCTTTTTTTCAGTGAGGAGCTGATGGGTTCAACAGAGTTGTTTTGGGTTAAATTGACAGTTTAATGAGTTGTGAAATTGTGAAGCATGAATCCCAAAATTGCAGTGCTACTCTTTTGAACCTTTTCCTTTGAATCTGTCATGATTTAAGTTGGGTGATTTGCATGACTCAGTGATTTTCACAACATAGCTCCACCCATTATCAGGATCATGAAGCTTCACTCTTATCATTATTTTAACAAACAAAGAAATCCACTCAACTGCAACCAGTTGCCTACAATAGCTCTCTGACCTTAAAAAAAGGTTGTCCCAGGCACAAGCAATGACAGCATTCACATTTTCAGTAATGTGTTGAAATCTTTGGTTAGCATTCTGTGAGAGGTGAAAATGGCACCCACCCGTGGCTTCCACCATCCCCTCCAGGATTACCACGATCTCAAACTCCTCCTTCTCTATCTGTGCCTGTGACATCTCCCAGAAGGGACTCTTCTCATTGATCTCATGTGAGATGATGAGTGGTGACACCAGGAAGAGACGGTCGTCGCCCGTGTCAAAGCCGATGTTGATGTCAGTCTGGTTGAGCGGGATGAACTCGCCCTCCTTGGTCTGCTGGGAGCGGATGAGCTTGGCCCTGATGGACGCCTCCACAATGTGTGAGTTGCGTAGGTCCCCTACGCGAAACATCAGGCACAGCTTGTTGTCCCGCACCGAGATCACCGCCTTATGGGAGAACATGAGCGTCTCCGCCCGATTCTTGGGCTGCGAGATCTTGACGAACATGCAGCCCACCATCATGGCATTGACGATGGAGCCCAGTATGGCCTGCACCAGCAGCAGGACGATGCCCTCCGGGCACTTCTCGGTGATGACGCGGTAGCCGTAGCCGATGGTGGTCTCCGTCTCGATGGAAAAGAGGAAGGCCGAGACGAAGCTGTTGAGGTTCTCCACGCAGGGGGTCCAGCCCTCCTCGTCGGCGTGGAGCAGGTCGCCTCTGATCAGGGCGATGAGCCACCAGAGCAGGCCGAAGAAGAGCCAGTTGACCACGTAGACCAGGGTGAAGATGAGGAAGCTGAAGCGCCAGCGCAGGTCCACCAGCGTGGTGAACAGGTCGCTCAGGTAGCGGTAGGTCTCCTGGACGTTGCCGTGGTGGACGTTGCACTTGCCGTCCTTCTGCACGTAGCGCTGGCGCACCTTCTTGGCCGGCTCGGCGATGAGGTGCGTGCGCTCCGTGGAGATCTGTGCCTCCCTCAGGTGTTTGGGAAGCTTTTTCACCTGCGATCAGAAAACAAGCAACGTGTGCTTCTTCATTAGCTTGTTTGTGCAGAATCCTAACTATTCAATTACCTAGCAGACACATTATCCAAGGTGACAGTTTATATTTTATATAATATTAACAGATGCAATTGAGCCACGCAGCTCAAGGGCTCCATTAATTAACTGAATATTCCATTTTTTAAAGTATTAATGGAAATTGCTCAAGGGTACTATGCCAATGCCTTTGCCCCATCGCCATGGCTTTTTTGTCCCCCTCTGCCTTCTGTTATAGCAAATACAGGTTCCACATTTCTGGTGAAGTGATGAGGGGACACAAGCACATACATGACCCGATTATCGACACACCAGAATCATGCATCACAAAAATGTTATCTGCTCCTTGTTTCTATTTAAAGAGCCACATGTATGGAGGTGGGGGATATAGTTTGATTAGTTACTGCTAAGCACTGCAGTGTCACCATATTTTTATCACATTATCACCATGGCTTTACCTGCACCAGCAAATAACACAAATTGAGATGTTTAACCAAAGATAAACACCACAAAATACTAACTTTATTATTTTTACTGCTTTATTTTTTTCCTTTTTTACTCCATCCATTTTTGTGACATTAGCCCATGACTCTGAAATGCCATTCTGTGGATTGAAGCCATGCATGCTTGCCTGGCTTATGTTGAAAATGTATCCATCGTCTACTCCTGTGGATTCTGGAGGCTGATTTGCCTTTAAAACGAGGCCTCAGCTGTCCCTTACACTTGCTTTCACCTTTTACATTTCCCAGGGGAAATGTCACATTAGAGTCAGCCACATAAACACATACACACACGCGCACACACACGCACACACACACACACACCCAAGGTAATTCACAGCACAGTGAATCACAACTATGCGCCCACATCCACCAACGCACATCTACTTTTGTCAAGCGGCAAAGGTTCTCCTGTCAAAAACCGCACTCCAAATTTACAGCTCTAGACAAACAACTAATATTCCATGGACAGTTAACCATATTTTACCAGAGAAAAAAAATGTCTGTATAAACTGAGAGAAAAAATGTTAATGTTAACTAATAAGCTAACGAGGGGAGAACATGGCAGAGAGAGATGGACAACGGAATCCAGCTTCAGAGTTTATTGTCACATCCTAGGCCACCTTGTGGCACTTGCAAATTTATTTTCTTACTTTTGAACAATATGGATGCATAAAGCAATTAGTGTCTAGCGGTGTTCTGTCAATTGGTTAATTAGCTACCTATTCAACCCCCCCCCCCCCCCCCCCCCAAGTTCCCAAATGAGTGAAAAAAAATTAGCATTGCTTTTATTGATTTGTTGCTCTCATTTACAGCCTCGACAAAATGCTACCATGTTTGCTTGGAATTAAATGGCCATTATATGAAAATACAACTCTGAAAAAAGGAGAGCGTGGTGAGAGCCTAATTGAATGATTGACGGACCTGTCAGAGGCAGTAAATGCCTCTCTCTAAGATCCCTTGGGGTGGCTGATTGTGAAGTGATCTATAAGTCATTGCTCATTCCTTTACAAACATTCTGGTTGGAGGCCATTGACCGGGTGCCTTCTGATGCCTGACATAATGCATCTTTTCTCCATTTTCTGTAGCACTTGTCATGGTGTGGCTCGCCTGTAATGGTACTCAGCTTTGAACTAATGAATCTTAGGACGATCTGGGATGCATCAATATGGATTGTGTGTGTGTGTGTGTGTCTGGACACCTGGGCTTGTGCTGGAATGAGTCTGACCTCTCTGGGGGTGACTCCAATCTCCATGTCCTGGTCCATCTGGACTCGAGAGTCTCCGGCCATTCTCAGCTAGCTAAAGCTGGACATCTGGAGAAAGAGAGAGATAGGGAGAGAAAGAGAAAGGGAGAGAGAGAGAGAGAGAGAGAGAGAGAGGGAGAGAGAGAGAGAGGGATGGGGGTGTTGTCATTTCCACATTGTTGGCTAGCTTTAATGTGTTGGATGATTTCACACTATACTGCTGTATTTAAGCCCCTGATTACTGGTCTCAACCAGAACCACACATCTGTCATCTGGAAACATCAGTCACATTAAACACCTGTGGTTCAGATGGCACAGATTCGGAATATGATCACAGCTTAAAAGTACTTCCTGGCAGAGCTGTTTGTGAAAACCATTTACTTAATTAGAGTCAAGCGTTAAGTGCCTGATTACATCTTGTTTGGATTTCTATTTTGTTAAATCAGTTCTTCCCATGTCTAGAAGCAGCAGGACATAGTGTTCTGGACTCGTGTACTGTGTTTACATGGTAGATTAACATTTTGTAATAAAAGTACTCTCATTTTTTAAGATGAATTCAGTCATCCTTTGAAATTGCTGTTACCCTAAATTATAACCCCAAACCTAACCGTAACCCTAACCCTTCCTCCTCTCTTTCTCTCTCTCTCCCACTCTAGAAGCTGATTCACCTAAAGAGTAAGAGGCCTCAGTTAAGCCTGGCACCTGCGCTCACCTTTTACATTTCCCCAGGGAAACGCCACAGAACAGATCACAGTTTTGCCAGAGACAACATCTGCTACTCTCACTGTTAACAGAACAGGACTAGACACAAGGTAATTCAGCCATAAATCTGCGAAAAATAAAATTGACAAATTCCACAGACAAGCCCATATTCTAATTCTGAAAGTCAAAAACCATCTTAGGCAGTGAATTTAATCAAAGTCATTAAAAATATATTTATTTTATAATGTCACTCTGATAAGTAAGGTCTTTGAGTTTTTTGACAATGCGGGACGAGCTTCACATGAAGATCACATTTGACATAATTACAGTATTGATTTTCAAAGCATAATCTTGGCCTGCGTGTAATTTTTTGTCACTGTTTGTTTTATTTATATTTTGTGGGCCAAAATCATTATTTTGTGACATTTTAATGAGCAATGTATGTTTTTGGTGTGGAATTGTACAGCTGTGGTCCATTGCATTGTTCTGATTAAAGTCTGACTTTGTAAAAACTAAAGCGACTCAGATTACAACATGCACAATGACACTGACATATTTCTCTTGAGCAACACACACCAATGACCCCTGCTAGAAACAAAATTTATATCTGAATGCATTTCATCAGCATATCAATTGTGTGGTGAGCTGAATGCTGTCTAACTTCCTGTTTCAAAACGTCTCTTTTTGGAAGGACAAATACCTAAACAAAACTTTCCAGGTCCCATTTCACTTTCTTGAATGTGCCAATACATTTTAAATGTGCTAAGATTAAATGGCTGAATGGGACAGATCACAGTATTGCTAAAAACAAAAGCACATAAAACATGTCAGCTTTCAATGACAGTTGTATGCAGCTCAGGCAATTAACTGAACAAAATAAACACAAAAATACTATGGCAAGTCTGACCTATGAGTGAGCAAGAGCATCAAGCTGTGAATAAGGAAAGTTCACAAGTGAGCTTTGAACCAGAAGGCTGAACACTCCCCATTGGGTAACTTGGTAATATTATAGCGCCCTTCAGCTAGACTTAACCTGATTTGCTTCAGTAAAGGTCCAGATGTATTACTGGACCGTATTTAAGAAGTTAGGCAAGCCATCCTAGTTAATAATCTCTGCAATGCCCTCAAAGAATGATAAACCATCTGCACATTTCTTACTCAGAAATACTAAGATAAAACACTTCCTGTCATGTGTTTTACCTTTTCCTCTTCTGCTGATGGTAATAGCTGTAAGCTAAAAGGAATTGGGGCTGCTTTTGTGTTTTTATTTTTTATATCTGCAGCAGGGAAATGATTTCAATGCAGATATCATAATGAGATCCTGAGGGGATGATCGAATTATGAGGCGTCAAAGACCCAAGGTGAGATCTTCGCCGTGCGTTCCCACACGTCTGTTTGATAAATGATACAGAGGCCAGAGCATTGTCAGGGAAATGCATGCAGATGAAAACCTTTCTGATGGCACTGCTTAATCACTAGTTCTGGACAGATCTCAACTAATCATGTAATGCAGTTTTTTTCCTAATTGACCTTGGCTTAGATTAAGGCTTTAGACCATAAGTTTCTCTTGAATTATTTTCATGACCATTAAGGTCTATCTTCCTGTTCTAACTCTTTTTTCTTTTTTTATGTCTGACTGTGCAGTGCAGGTGTAAACAAAACAAAACAATTAAAACGAACAAAGCATATGGTGTTGTAAAATCTGTTACTTGATGTCAGGGACTGCATGCATGCAATTTGATCTTGGCTCTGGGAGCATCAGTACCCTGCTCTTATCAGAGCTCATGGGTACTTCACAATGTGAGCAATGATACTGGCAGCCAAACAACAGAAGGCTCAAATGACAGCAGAAAGCCATATATACAAGGCGTCGGGCACGCTGCTTATCTTGTAGCTATAAGAAGGTAACAGGCCCTTATCTCAGTGCTGTTAGCGACAGAAGGTTTTGCTAGTGTTGAGAGAAGTGAATGATAATGCGTCCAATGTGCTTGGCACTCGACTGTCATGTTCAGAAGGAGATTAATCCTGAATCCTCCCGCAAAAGGGGGACCGCAGCCTAATCTTTTCTGTAAAAGGCAATCTCTTGGCATGTTTCCATGGTTACTTTTTAACCGAGACCATAAAACTGCGAAAGGAATTTTGAAAACACAGAAGTGCTCTGGATTAGAAAAAGCAAGAGAATAAGAACCCTTTTTTGGGGACTCCCTCCAAAATGCTCGTTTTGAACAGATGGCCGGTGTGGGGTTTAATCGTCCCAAACGGTTTGTGTGGATTTTTCCCACGTCAGCTACTCTGAGCTCTCCCTCCCAGCTTTGCCAAGACTTTGCTTCCATTGATACTAATTACTACAACGATAACACTACTGGGGATAGCTAATTACTACAACGATAACACTACTGGGGATAGCTAATTACTACAACGATAACACTACTGGGGATAGCTAATTACTACAACGATAACACTACTGGCGATAGCTAATTACTACAACGATAACACTACTGGGAATAGCTAATTACTACAACGATAACACTACTGGGAATAGCTAATTACTACAACGATAACACTACTGGCGATAGCTAATTACTACAACAATAACACTACAGGGGATACCTGGTCTATGGGGATATACAGGCCAGGGGCTTTTTTTAACAAATTGCCCTCGAAAATCATTAATCTGCGTGGAAAGCCTGTGTCAATGTCACAGCGGAGGCACTTAATTTGTACAACTGCATTTCATTTTCTCATTTTCAGGTGTAGAGAAAGCCCAGGTGCTGACACACTTCTGTTTCATTAATGAAACGCACAGTAACTGCAGGCAGACTGGAAGCTTCACTCAGTCTCTGTGAAGCTGTACTGTAGCCCTACTGAGGGTAATAAAGTGTGAGGAAGGAAAGGGTTAATTCCTTTATAATAACTAATAACATTATGGGTGCTTCTGCAGGTGCTTGTGACTGGAGCCTGGGAGCTTGCAGTTCTTTCCAGAACGTGCCGCTCTGGGTTGCGATGGACCCCAAACATGACAGATGCCAGCTTGAACCTGAGGAACTAAGGCTCTGTCACTCAAATCGCGATCCTCGAGGGTTGAGAACTGCTGGTTTTCCACCTTCCTTTTACATGGTAAAAGGAGGTGACCGTCTGACCAATCAGTAGCACTTAGTAGCACTAATAGTTATGTTCATTTCCTGGGAGGAAAGAAAACCAGGGCTGGATTTGGATTTGAGGGCCAGTTTAAGTATCCATGAAGTAAGGGATGTAGATTCCCAACCACGGACCAGCCATCCCAGATTCATTGTTCGATCAGCCATCCCACAGCGGCGCCCCCCCCCCCTACCCCCACAGCCCCCCTCTCCTCCCTCCCCAGTCCTATCTGCATTCTCTCTGCATTCAGGACACTTCGAGGTCAGTCGGGGGCAAACGACTTTAAATATTGCGGGTCGAAAGCGCGGGCCTGTTTGGCACTGGGCCCAAAGAGGGTTTCTGTTTTCAATAAGCAGCCCCTGAGTCGCCTCTCCCAGATCACCTTCCCCAGCTTTTCCCCTGGGACATCCAATCGGGCCTTGAGGGACGATTAGCCTGAACCAATGACAAAGTTAGGAGGGGGGGGGGTACACAGCAATACCCTGGAGGGACTAAGAATAACCCTTGTGCTCAAGATTCCCCCACACCCCCCACACACACACACCTCCTCGCTGCCACCCTCTCTCATGTCCTGCATGGACCACCATTACCCTCTCCCTCCCTGGCGCCAGAGGATATGCCATATTCTTCAAAGAGACAGTCTCAACGCTCCGGTCATATTGAGTAAACTTAGCAAGCTGGGGTTGACGAAGCTGGGGGGGGGGGGGGGGTGTGCGGGATGACACCCACTCGACGTGGGGCACAGGGACATGCAGGAATATGGAGCTCACAGATAGGATGCTTGCCTCTTTTATTTCGGGAAGCTGCTATCAGGAGTCATGCAGGGCAGAGTCCGTATATCTCAAGTCTATGTTTGCTCTGAGATGGCGGTTGCTGGTGGGGGGGTGGGAAGTTCGGTTATACTGTCCTCAGCGAGGTGGAGGGGGACTCTGCTAGACTTCACTCCAGGGACCCATTACGCACTGTACAATATTCAGTGGTAAATCAACTCTTACAGACTACATATGCTCTCAGTTGGACTCATATGTACTCTGTTAGAGTTGATTTAACACTGGAAATTTTACTGTGCACCTGCCAGATAGCTAATCAGAAGCTCAGGTGCCTGTCTGGTGTGTCCCTGTAGCACAAGGCATGTCCCAGCAGCCCATCGAACAGGGAGTGACTTTTCCCTGCAAAAACCCGGTCCCCTCTGGGATAATGTGATAATTGGAAAGGTGACGTATTCTGCCTAGGACATGCCTGAGTAAGCTCAATCAGGGCCAGCTCCTTCAGTGCCTAACCGGTCAGATCAATCAACGCAGACAGCTCAATGAGTGGAGTATAGGAGTTTTAGGGCTTTTTCTTCTGAGGTTGACATTTGTTATACTCTGTATGGAAAAGCACGAGGTCTGTGCTTGATACCATGACGATGGAGGTAAACCTGCAGAGGTGAATGCACCAGGTGGAGGACACTTGTGTTTACATTATGTTCTATTCTTGTGCTTGAAATTGTAGGTCAAGCTACTCATGTTGAAATTTAGAGGTCAGTTCCCTTCATTGTAATGCCACTGAATCTATTCAGCATTGATATATGTCAATAAGTCAACCCACTGTACCTGCTTGTTTAGGGGGCTACTTGCCTTAAATTTTCTTTTCAGCATATGAAACGAATGTTCAGTTGGATTCAGTTCAGGTGAATGACTTGCCCAAACCATAGCACCCTCACCACCTAGTTTCACAGATGAGAAGGGGGTGGGGGTGCTTTGGATCTTTGACAGTTCCTCTAGGATTTCACATTTTGCTTTTACCATCAATCTTGATCTCATCTGTCGATACAACTATGTATAAATGTATAAAATGTATGTATAAAACAGGCTGTAATTTCTACACGGTGACACCAAAATGTATTAAATAATACCCTCTTATAAAAGCTATGAACCACTTAGAATTGTCTGATTATAAATCTAAAATTACTAAAATATACTAAATCTAAACCACACATTTAGTATATATTTCACATATTTCAAAATATCCAAACAATTGACTAATGTTTTTGATAACAGAGCACACATTAAAGCACCAACTGTAGACTTAGCATACATACTACAGGATGCTAATTTACATCAAAACACTCACCTTGTCAATAGCTATAGCACTGTTGTATCATTTTGTTTAATACAACTAACACAAGTTGTTGAAGTATGTGCTGCTTGCTAGAAAGTGAAGAGCTCACAAACAGTAGCATGGCCCGGTATTGTCATACATTAATTTCCAGGATAGAACGTGACCAAAAGGGGACAAGCTCTGATAAACAGCAAGTGACTCCTCCCTCTCGAAAAGGCTGATAATAATAAGAATAATAAATATTGTAATAAGGCAGCAGCAGTGTCCAAGAACAATTAGGGAACTGGGCTTGTAACTCAGAGCTTCTAGGTTTCATTCCCATATGAAACACTTCTGTTGTACTCTTGAGCAAAGTACTTAACCGGTCCTGAATTGCTTCTTTAAATTTTCATCTGCATATGTAAATTGATGGTTATGTAAAAAATGTAAAATATGTAAGCCCTCTGGATAATAACAACTGATAAATGCCTGAACATAGATGTGCTACTAATAATTAGAAAAATACTAGCAACTAATCATGCAGGTAGAAGGGAAGAAATCTGATGTGTGCAATGGCTTATGGGTATAAAATAGCAGAGAATGTTCTTTGGATGGATACAAAAGCCATAATGAGTGTGATGAGGAGAGTATCGTGTTAAGTTGACCTGTGATGACAGAGTTTGAGATCGACCCCCCCCCCCCCCCCCCGCAGGCCCCCCAGGCCCCCTAGGCCCCCTGGACCCCCCCCGGCCCCCAGCCCTCGTCACCCAGCCTCCAGCCACCACAGCATAAGAGTCAGACCGCGTGATGAAGCTCCTCTCTGTCCGCCAACCCCTCACAGTGGGAGCGACGAGAGCCGCTCTCTCCCTAGCACCTGCCAGCGAAGACGGCTTTGCCAAATCCGCGTGGGGAGTACAGAAAAAAGAACCCAGGCAGGAAGTGGGATCTCTGTGCGGATTATTCTCTGCCGGGCTGTCCCTTTCTCTACAGCTAGTGCGCTTACTCCTCTTTCAACCAGAGGGATGGTAGCAGCTTTATAACAGACAGTTTTGTGGTCAAGTGTCTTTCCATGGGTTCACAGGCCACAGCAGATATAGCATGCAAATAAATCCCGGGCATGAACTTGAAAACGGCCTGCGATCCGTGATGGCGCCCTTCTGCTTTTAAACGCTCGAGCTTTGCATAGATAGCTGCGGTTTCATGAGTGCTGGCGTCCGACCCTTTCCTCCGCAGAGGTGACAGATGTGATTCCACTTGTCATGTACGCCGTGTATCAGACTACCGGTCGTGCGAGCGGTGCATTCTTTATCAGTGAGCCTCAACCCTGGTCCTGGAGAGCCCCCGGGCTGCTGCTCTTTGTTGGTACTCAGGACTTAATTGATCAATTAATTAAAGCAGTTACACAGTCAATTCACCTCAGATTTCCCGGGTAAAAAGAAAAACAACGTACTTTGCGGCCTTCAGGGATCACCCTCTGGTAGTTAAAACCTTGGTCCCGTATTTGGGTTTTGAATGGAGGTCTAATTTAGGAGATTTGAATTTGAATTTAGAAGATGATTGCATCAAGCAGATGTCAGAATACCCTTTAGACAAGGCAGAGGGGTACAGCTCTGACATAATGCTAAGTTGGGTAATTTATGTCAGTTGTAATGTAGAGTTCAATGGCACAAAGTTAAATCAATGGCAGACACACAGTAATAATATTGGATGGGAGCAAAATATCTGCATTTGCGAAGGCTGGACCAAGCCAAAATTGGGAACGGGTTGGGCACAATGACAGGGCTGATTCGCTATACTGTGAGAGAGGCAGTGGCTCCGCTTAACAGGCTGCCAGTCTTTGCCTCAGTGGCGCAGTTCAGGGGTGAGCCAAAGGGCACCTCCATGCTGGCGAACTTCATCGCAATGGGACACCACTTACTGTCACCATGGCAATGGCCACCTGATTTTCCCCTGTGAGTGTGAACACATGAGTACTGAAGTGCATGTGAAGGGTTCCAGAAAGGTGCAGTATGTGTGATCAGAGTCACTAATAAAGTTAGTTCCTACTTTCTACACACACACACACACACACACACACACAGGCACACACACACCTACACATAAATGAAGCAATAGAGCCTAATAGAGCAAAATGTGCCATATATATAAAGAAATCCTGGTACTGCCTGTAATACATTCTAATCTAAGCACTCTGCTCCAGATTTTCCTGTTGAGAGTCTCCAGCTCCCAATTCCCCGGAACGCCAGCTCAGGAAATCCGGCAGCTTCCCACCGTGTCGACATCAAGATGCTTCTTCCAGCCCAAAGCGCAAAAGCACGGTGACCAACCCCCCTGCCCTGCCCCCTTCGCCCCACGGCCAACCTCAAGAACATCTTATTAATTCAGCTGTTATCGCCGTGGCATGAGAATCGATTCGGCGATTTACGCTGGGGAGCTGGGAACGCCTGCCGCTGCGCTCCTGCCCTTTGCATTTCACACGTGCTCAGGAGTGTACCATCCCAAAGAAAAGTGTTACCCACCTTTCCTTCTCTTCAGTTCACCTTCCTTAGCTCAGAGTATCCCAGCAGCAGTAGGCAGAATGAGCCTGACACTTTCTCAGTGCTGATAGCACTGATAGCTACGCTACGTAAAGCAGGCGGTGACTCCGCTGATACACATGCTCAGACAGGAGTTGATACCGCGTGCACGGACAGGAGAGTACCAGGGGTCACAACGTGTTCTGCGTGTAACCCACACTCCTCCTCCTGCACTCCTCCCGAACTCCTCATCTTACTCCTCATCCCACACTCCTCTTTCCGCATTCCTCATCCTGCACTCCTCATCCTGCACTCCTCATCCCGCACTCCTCATCCTGCACTCCTCATCCTGCACTCCTCCTCCCGAACTCCTCATCCTGCACTCTTCCTCTTGTACTCCTCATCCCGTACTCCTCATCCTGCACTCCTCCTCTTGTACTCCTCATCCTGCACTCCTCATCGTGCACTCCTCATCCTGAACTCCTCATTCTGCACTCCTCATCCTGCACTCCTCATCCTGAACTCCTCATTCTGCAGTCCTCATCCTGCACTCCTCATTCTGCATGCCTCCTCCCGCACTCCTCATCCTGCACTCCTTCTCCTGCATCCTGCACTCCTCCTCCCGCACTCCTTATCCCGCATCTGGTACTCCTGCTCTCCCACTGCCAGTGATTCGAGTCTCCAGATGAGCAGTGGCGCTGGGAGCAGCAGAGCAACGGCGGGGCGATTATGGAACAGCGGAGGAACGCTTAGCGGAGCAGAGGAAAGAGGAGGAGAAGAGAGAGGAGAGAGAGAAGAGAGGGCTGACAGGAGAGGAGAGAGAGAGGGCGAAGGCTGAGGGACGTAGCGGACGCTGCAGCTCTTACCTCCGGTTCCCGGCAGAAGTGCTTTCCCAGCGTCAGCCCTGGCATCTCCACTGCTCTGCTGCTCCAATGCTCTGCTCTGCTCTGCTCCGCTCTGTTCAGCAGCCGGCCCACCCCCCACATTTTTCCTACCGCACCTCTCCACTCCTGAGTAGGGATGTGTGTGTGTGTGTGTGTGTGTGCGCGTGTGGCTCCCCTCCCTCCCTTCCCCCCAACCCCGCGCTATCCTCTCTTCCGCACGGAGCTGTTCCTTTGCCTCTTAGGATTTGTCCTTTGTGTGTGTGTGTGTGTGAGTTCGCCCGTGCGTGTGTCTCTGTGTGTCTGCCTACCATGTGGACTGACGCATTTTCCACAGAGGAGGGCAATGGAAGTGAAGCAGTCCAGCCAGAGAGAAATATAGATAGAGAGGGAACGAGTGAGTGGATGTGAGGGGGGGAGGGAGAAATGAAGGGGGGACAGAGGGAGAGCGAAAGTGACACTAAAGAGGGGGTCTGATTAAGCAATGGATCTGATACAGCTGAGGTAAGGTCCTGAGTGTGTGTGAGAATGTGTGTGTCTGTATGTGTAGGTGTGTGTGTGTGTATGTGTACGTGTAGGTGTGTGTGTGTATATATGAGTGTGTGTGTGTGTGTGTGTGTGAACTTTTGTATGTGTGCATGTGCATGTGCATGTGTGTGTGTGTGTATGAGTGTGTGGTTGTAAATGAGGGAGACTTTGCTTCAGGCTCAAGCAGCAAGGTCATTAGCGCGATCAGGCTTTACTGGTGTGACATCTCCTGCAGGCAGCGCAGATCCAGAGGTCTGTGTGCGGCGAGCGGTGCTCCTGGCTCAGGTAGACCTGCTCCGAGCAGGGATGCCTTTAACAGCCGAGCGTGTCGCACTCCCTCCCCCTTCCCCCCACTCCCCGTGCTGCTGCAAGGCCATGCTTGTTCCTGACAGGCAGGAAACCAGCCAATGGAAACGCATCATACTCAGGAAGCAGAGACAGATCGGAAGTGTACAAAGAGAGGCTGGGGTACCACACTCCAGTAGATATTCTCACCCCTCTTTATTTTTGTGTTATCTACATTATGAAATTGCTGAATACTTTTACACACACTCTTACACACCCTCATGCACAAAGCCATATTTTTTTTCTTGATTTGGCTCTGTACCCCACAATTAGAGATTTTAAATCAAACAATTCACTTGTGGTTAATGTACCAGGTTTTATTTAAGGGTATTTTATACACATTGGTTTCACCATGTAGAAATTACTGCACTTCTTATACATAGCACCTCCATGTCAGGGCATCATGTTGTTTGGGACATATTATTGTAAATGCAATCACTCTGATAAAAGTGAATCTTAAAATTGTGGAGTATAGAGCCAAATCAAGGAAAAAAGAAAAGGTATTTGTCACAAACATTATGGAGCTCACTGCATATTTATGTATATATTTATATTTGCTCTTAGTATGATATGCTATATTCAGACTGGACTGGACCCAACTGTGCTGCCAATGCAGTATTATGACAACATTAACCAGATGTATGGAGAGTGATGGAAAAACCGCCTTTCCAGTGTACCTCTGTTTGGGCAAACTATGTAATTGTATCTTTCGCCAGGGGCATACCCCACCAAACTGCTGTGCCAAAAGCATGCATCTACACCAGTTGCATGCATGTCACATGGCCAAGCAATCCAGTTATTCCACTTACAAAAGTGGCACAAATGTGAACTGAAAAGATACGACTCCCTGTCATTTTTTACCATTCACACTGTTCTAAAAACATCCAAACTGTGTCACACACGAGGAAAAAAAAAATCAAAACTGGGCCACTTTTAGCTGCTGTCTGAATGTAGCCATGGACTCTTAAAAGACTTCAAATATAGCCTGTAGGACACAGGAGAAGGCCAGAGGGTTAGGACCAGAAGAAATTATTATATACAGAACTGACGAAGTAGAGACAGAGGACGTATATGTGTGTGGGCATGTGTGTGCGTTTGCATCATCTGCACATTTACCACTTCAGTTCACTTTACACAAATACTGCATTTATTATTATGGGCGTTTAGCAGATGGTCTCATCCAGAGTGACTTACACAACATTTGCATCCATTTATACAGCAGGACATATACTCAAGCAATGCAGGTTAAGTACCTTGTTCAAAGGTACAACCATGGGAATCGAACACGTGACCTTCAGGTTTCCAGACCAGCTCCTTTATACTACTCTTTATTTACCCATTATACTACACTCAGCTGAGCCTGCATTACATAATCTCCATGCTGCAGAGAAACATAGACCTAAACTGGCTTGACCACAGTGAGACCGAACTCTCTCTCTCTCTCTCTCTCTCTCTCTCTCTCTAACAAACCCTCTTGGCTCGTCTGTCTAGTTTGAATCTCTAACCAGAGTACACGTAAACGTCAAACAACTGAGCCATTACACATACCGAGGAACAAGAGCCAAGCAGGTCATGCGAATGCCGAGGACTCAGCCAAGAATAACCTGATCACATACACTATAGACCCAAAGAAAAGGGAGGGAGAGAGAGCAGCGATGTGAGGGAAAGACAACGCAAGAGAAACATCGAGCCGGGGGGTGGGGGGGGTGTGAGGGAGTGAGGGACAGAGGGATGAGAAAGAGAGAGAGAAGAGGAGGAAAAAAGATTTCAAGGGAGAGAGAGAGAGAGGGTGAGCATTAACTACAGAGGCTTTCAGACAAACCTCCAACTCTCCTCCAAAAAGCAAGCACATCTGTGCTGAGTTATAAGAACCGTTTCAGATTGATAATAAAATTCAGACATCAAAATTCTAATTTGATGAATGAATCCCTGCGCTTCTTTATGGATTTTTAATGCATATTCTGACCCTGAATTATTAAGGATAAAACAACAAACACATGCAATCAGGTTTGAAGTAAACTGTTCTTTTTAAATTTTAGATTACACCCAGCTCAAATAACTCCCTTACAAAACAAACAAAAATAATCACAAATGTAGATCAGACAGAAAGTGAACGTGTGAGTGTCGTATAAAACTGCTTTCCAATGACCTTATTCAAACTGGGTTTCATGTATCTCACATCGGACTGTATACTGCAGAACTGAAGCTGTCTATGAAAGTGTTTGCTCAATGAGCTGGACACTGAGTGGTTTTTCTGAAAAAAGTAGTAGTTTATTTTCACACTGTACTTAACTTAATAATAATAATAATAATAATAATAATAATAATAATAATAATAAATACTAAAACTACTGATGAAATGGGCTTATGGGATTGCTTAATGGTCTGCATGAAATATGACATGCAATGCAATTGCAACCCCTGCACAAGTCAGAGATGCTGTTTCCTGAGTTTCCTGAGTTCTTCAGTGCATAAACCACAGCAATGGGCACTTTTTGCTTCTTCCAGGGGAACCATTTCAAGAGAGCATGGCATAAGGCTCAAGAGATGAAGGAATGCTTTGCAACCCAACCCTAAAACATGCCTCTACAGTGGGCCCAGGAGAAACTCTTTAATTATGAATTGATTGTGTTGACTCAAGACTTTTCGATTTTACTTCAATAAATCAATTTCGCTACCGCAGCAAGTACCTTCTAGTCTGACTTCGTCAGTCCCTCTCTTCAAGTCAGCTTCTGGCAGTTTGGAGGTAAAAAAATTGGGCTGGTGTGCATTTCAAAGCTCAACTAATGATTATGGCATTCGTTTATTATTAAAGACTTCTGCGTATCAGTATTTTACCCTGGAAGAAACATGGAATAGAAAGCAGCTACTAGAGACTAGGACATGTTGAAATGATGAATTATTTCATAGCTTGTACCCACTTGTTTTATACTGATGCATTATTCATTTCTGCCTTTGCAACCTAAAGCTTGTTTGTCCCACAGTTCAGGGCTTTCTCTATGTCCCCCTTGATGATACATGACTACAAATCAAAACAGATGCATTAAAGGATAGATTTGCAGCAGAATTCAATATTATACATTAAATATGTATGTTATAAGGAGGTGTCTCTACCTATAGGTCGGATGCAAGTTATATTTCTATATACCATAGCTATATATAGAATGCAATATTTGGCCATCCTATAGCTGTTTAAGCCTATTACTTAAAGTGACAACATAAACATTATACATGTCACAATGGGGTAGATCTGTACTGTGCCTGGGAAACTTTTCTCAGGGCACACTGACCCTGGATCAGTTCTAGCCTGTCACACAGATTGCTGTTAATGTTACATGTACTGATCTGGGATCAGACTGGGTTTGTTGTGGGTGTGGGAAGCAGAAGTTGTTTTAAAGAAGGGAAGAGTTCCATTCTTGCAGGCATTGTAAGAGAAAGTCAGGATCGCAGTGAAGGGTAAAATAAATTCCAGAATTCCCTTGTGTTCACCTCGCATTAGGCTGCATGTCATGTCCGTCATAAATGCATGGTTTGCAATATCTCTGTTACGTGCTTTCTTCCTATGACTTTGCATTATTTATTTGCTTTTGCAGACATCCTCTCCCAAGAGCAGTATAAACAGCTCACATGAATGCATGCTGTCCAGTTATGTGAGTGCATACATCCTGATGCAGTTCAATTTATTTCAGATGCCCTTTTCAAGAGTGCCATTGCATTCTCCTACCAGGGATTTTAAGCCATGCCCTAGTGGTAACAAGCACATCCACTTCAGACTAGCCATCTGATGCATTGTTCAATTACCAAATAGATACCACAAGATTTCACTGGGCAGAGGTGTAGAGTAGGGAACAGGGCTGGGCAGTGCCATTTTACCCTTGAACAAGGTACCTTAAAATTAGAATTCCTTCAGTAAATATCCAGCTCTCTAAATGAATTACATACTGTATCTTAAAAAATATAACCTGGATACGAGCATTTGTGCACTTTGTAACTGTTCTGTATCAGGGATACTCAAATCTCACCCTCAAGGCCGGGAGTTCTTCTGGTTTTCATTCTTCCCCTCTAATTAGGACTGCTTTAAACTTGGGACACCGGGTGAAAGTTAAATCTCTGGCCAATCAGTGGCATTTATCGATCAATTAACTATCAGGTAGAAAAGAAACCAGCAGAACTACTGGCCTTGAGGGCAAGATTTGACTATCTCTGTACTATATTCTTGATACAGCAAAATGTTCAGTGTAAAATCAGCTCTGATTACTATAGAATTTTTAACTCTAGTACTGTCTCTGTTGGACTCCATGAATTGAACTAACACAGAGGATTTTTCTGTGCATGATTCTTATTTTCACTTTTATTTTCCATAATAAGCAGCCCTGGTTTACTTAATCCCACCCTGTGCCCGGTTTACCCACCCTAACCTTGGCTTATTTAAATCCACCCTATCCCTGATTTACTTAAACCCACACTATCCCTGAATTACTTAAACCCACCCTATCCCTGATTTACTTAAAACCACCCTATCCCTGATTTACTTAAACCCACCCTATCCCTGGTTTATTTAAATCCACCCTATCCCTGGCTTACTTAAACCCACCCTATCCCTGATTTACTTAAATCCACCCTATCCCTGATTTACTTAAGCCCACCCTATCCCTGATTTACTTAAACCCACCCTACCCCTGATTTACTTAAACCCACCCTATCCCTGATTTACTTAAACCCACCCTATCCCTGATTTACTTTAACTCACCCTACCCCTGATTTACTTAAACCCACCCTATCCCTGGCTTATTTAAATCCACCCTATCCCTGGTTTACTTAAACCCACCCTATCCCTGGCTTACTTAAACCCACCCTATCCCTGGCTTACTTAACCCTGTAGAACCCATAGCAACCGCACACTGCTGCCTTGTAGAATCCCATAACGACCATGGACGGCCTTCACAGCTCACGACATTTCTAACAAAAGCCGGTCCACGTTTTTTACCATTGAAATATGTATACCCAGGAAAACAGGAAATTACGCAATACGACAAACTGGCAAAAACAACACTTGTTACCATAGGAAATATCAATGATATTTGGTTTACAATTATAACAGCGCAAAGACCTAAGAGACCAGTGATTCTGCTAACATTAATCCAGTGACAATGAAGCAGAGGCTGATAAGGAACTAGTGAGGGAAACATAAATTAAATAAAGGTGATCAAAAAACAAATAACATATTAGTTGCTAGTTGTTTGGGAGAGTTATACTTGCTGGCTAGCTAGCTAACTAGATGTAACTTTGATGAGATTAGCCAGCTAATCGGCAAGAAAGTGTTTTAGTTGTTATTGTTGCTGTCCCTACTCCACATGGCACTCCCAATCTAGGCTCGCTCGTATCACTGTATCCTTTAAATTTGTTCCTGTAGCACATTCATGTTATACTTGTACCTCCATCCAGCACTTATACTGCACTTGTATCATTATCCTTATGTTGTAGCTCGTGTCATGCCTCCTAGGTTGACTTAACATAACTTTCTGACCTATTTCATACTTACTGTGTGAACTGGACTTAATGTTTTCATGGCTATGAAAGGGTGTTACATAATGAATATTGTACCTTATCAAACCTGCGCTTTTTAGTTGTTTCAATGACCTTTTGGCTTGCACTTACTGTACGTCACTTTGGATAAAAGAGTCTGCCAAATAAATAAATAAATGTAATGTAATGTGAAGATGTCTGGGAATCTTCAACCCACTGTGCATTTCTCATTGCCATTGTTACTGGGTAAAGATTTGGAACTACTTCGTGATATGTGATATATTTGTGAGCTACATGCCTGTGTGTGCCAGAGAACAGATCCACTGGAGCGAAACAATGTGGTTTCTGGGTCTGAGGATTAATGCTCTCTCACCCAGTCTTACCAGCATCACGTTACTCAGCAAAATAATTAAATGAGGGAAATAAATGAATTAATAAAACCCTACGGTGTTCACAACAACCCAGAGTACTGCACTTTTCCACGCCTGCAGGTCAATTTTGAGCTTTGTGAAAAGCCAATAGAATTAGGAGCCCTACCCACTGAATGCTGTCTAATTACGCTATTGAAGGATAAGAAGTTGGAGGCGTGACACATTGTACCTTGGAGCTTTGGCCTTCAGAATGAAGCTTGACTCCTGTGCTCTCAGGGGTATGAAGGGAGGCACTTGAACGTGACAAGTGTTGCCTGATATTGTGGTTTACGAGGAATTGTGACTCGTGGTACAGCCCCCGGAAATCGCTGAAGCCGTGAAGGGAACAACCTCTTTCAGAACGGTATTGAGAAAGGATTTGAAACAGCTGACGAGGATTAATTGCATGTTTGTTTGTTTGCTTGTTTTTGTAATGCTGGCTGCAAAGGTTTTAACAGAAGGTTTTTTTTGGCGTTCGTGAGCTCACAGAATGAAAAAATATAAATATAAACTGAACAGGCCGATATTTAAAGCTGAACTGTGTTTTTGGACATAATGATACATTAAATCTTCTCAAACAGACTGGGTGGTGTGATAATGTCTAAACGGCATAACAGAGCAGAAGAAAGTGCCCAGGAAATTCCTTTGTGTGAACACACTCAGATATGAACCTGGTGCCTCCGAGCCCAGAAACCCACCTTTACCTCTGTCCTTCTTTCTCTGCTCCCCATATTGAGCCAACAGCAGCTCCTCAACTTAGTCTGACCACATGTGTGGTTCACCATCACCATGTGCACTGAACATGTTTCAGCCCTCCTCCTAGAATTTTCTGCATGCACAATTTTGCTACATATAAAGGACACGGATGTGCTGTTAGTTCCTCTGTATATGGCTTCTTCAGGCATTCTAAGCTTGGGGCAGGGAGGGGGATCTTTCTTTCTCTGAGCATTGTTCAAAATGCCCTTTGAAACTCGATAAATATTTGATTAGATAAAGGTCTGAAATTATTTAAAATGCTTTAAGCACAGCCTCATATCTAATGCAAATTATAAAAAATTAAAAATGTGAATGTATGCTGGCCATCCCATGAACCTGTCTCTGGAAATGGAGTGATTGCATATCAGGAAGACATTAGGCTGATGAGCTTCAGAGGCGTAAAGGCCATATTCCAAAGATCCAACGACTAGCGCATGAGCGCTGAGACAAGATAGCCACACCAAAACAACATTCAAAAAGCTGTAACTCATGGCGAAGCAACGATCGCCAGGGTTGGAAAGATACCAAAATAACAGGTTGCTTTCAAGCAGCCATCAGCTGTCACAACAGGGGACAAGGTAAACACACAGTAAGCTACCGCAACACCCTATTGTGCGTGCACAAAGATGCCCAGATAGGTCATTACGGGGCCTAAATACAGCAGAAAGAACTTCCTGAAGGATACATGTTTGGAAGGTAATATGCGTGTACTTTGTCACAACAGTGACCCCCCAACAATAGGTGTGAATGACGACCGTCCCAGGAGCTCACACCTGATTCATACCTTCAGAACTTCCCTTGCACACCCCTACAATGGGACTGAAACAACAATATTATACCCAGGAGAGGTTATCTTGACCTAGGCCATGATCTCTGTTATCTCTAGATTTAAAACTCATTCTTGGGACTATCCCATCTGTCCAGAATAGGAGGGGATGTCGTCTGAGCTGAAAGGAGAGCAGAGATTCCCCAGGACCCCGGTGTGTGATTATCGGAACCAGGCTTGGCACTTTCTATGTTCTGTCGAACCGAGCCATCACGTGCATACCCTCTGTCAAACCGTGCCATCACGTGCACACTCTCTGTCGAACCGAGCCATCACATGGATGCCCTCTGTTGAACCGAGCCATCACGTGCATACCCTCTGTCGAACCGTGCCATCACTTGCACACTCTCTGTCGAACCGAGTCATCACATGCACACTCTCTGTCGAACCGAGTCATCACATGGATGCCCTCTGTTGAACCGAGCCATCACGTGCACGCCCTCTGTCGAACCGAGCCATCACGTGCACGCCCTCTGTCGAACCGAGCCATTGCGTGCACGCCCTCTGTCGAACCGAGCCATCACGTGCATGCTCTTGGTCAAACTGCACCATCACGTGCACGCCCTCTGTCGAACCGAGCCATCACTATGTATGCCCTCTGTTGAACCGAGCCATCACATGCATGCTCTCAGCTGAACTGCGCCATCACGTGCATGCCCTCTGTCGAACCTAGCCACAACGTACATGCCCTCTGTCGAACCGTTTCATTAGCATGCCACAACGTGCATGTCCTCTGTCGAAACGTGCCATCATGTGCATGCTCTGGGTCGAACCGAGCCATTACGTGCATGCTCTCTGTCGAACCGTGCCATCACGTGCATGCCCTCTGTCGAACCGAGCCATCACGTGCATGCCCTCTGTCGAACCGCTTCATTAGCATGCCACAACGTGCATGCCCTCTGTCGAAACGTGCCATCATGTGCATGCTCTGGGTCGAACCGAGCCATCACGTGCATGCCCTCTGTCGAACCGTGCCATCACGTGCATGCCCTCTGTTGAACCGCTTCATTAGCATGCCACAACGTGCACGCCCTCTGTCGAACCGCTCCATTCACGCACCACATCATGCTGTAGGCACAAGGGACTGGTTCTCCTGCTGGTGAACACACAAGCTGACTACTTGACAAAAAGGGCTTATTTTAACCTGCAACATGGTGCATGCTGGCATCTGTGTCAACGACAAATACTTGCATGCCTTTTCATCTTGATAGTGTGTGGGGGGTGGGTACATGGGTAGGGAAGAGGGGGGTGTAATAGGGGTTTGGGGGGGGGGGGGGGGTTAGGGTAGTCCTGGCTGAAAGGGTTTTGTGGGGTAAACACCATGGCACTAAAAGGGGGGGGGGGTTGTCTGTGTGCACGTGTGTGTGTGTTCAGAAAGATTGCAAACAGGTTCAGGTCCTCTGACCAACTCTATAAAAAGCCACAGGTGCAGCATGGCTTGTGTGAAAACTTCTACTGCTACTCCTCTAAGGACACACCTCCCCATACACATACACCTTCACTGCCGGTGCAGAGAGCGTGTAGCCAGAGGAAAGGCTCCACTTCCACCCCCACAGCTTTTCTGGAGTCCTGTGCCCTTCTCCTCCACCAGGTAAGCTCCACGTCTGGGTGAAAGGGACTTTCTTCTTCCCGCTGTCTCTTTACAGATTTCAGCGTTGTGGCTCTCCTACAAAATGAGTTCACAGGCATTTACAAAGTGACAAGTTTGGAATAGTCTCTCACTGTATATGTGATTGTTCCTCATGTATTCATCATGCGGGAATCACACATTGACATTAATTAGTCTAATATCCCCTAATTTCACCCTCTGATCATTGGATTCCAACCTGCTCTGCTTTTAAGCGTTTTGTGTTTTCACTCATAATCTACAGAATTAAACTTCACTCCAGTGTCAGTCTTCTGTCCTGGTTCTTTTCCTGTACATCAAGGTTAATTTACAAACATCCCTTCTGGATCATATATATTATTAAACTTCATTCATAACAACTTTTTCTTATTTACATGGAAAATAGCAACACACCAAACTAGAAATAACTGAAATGAATTTGAAATATTAGTAAAATACATGTGAGGCTGACCTCTATAACACACCCTTTAAATATCTGTGAATCACTGACTGACTCATGCAGATGGAGAGCTGATCAAAATGAGAACAGAAACAACACTCTTCTCTATTCCTCTGTTCCTACACAGAATGTACTATACAGTATGCAGGTGGAAGATAAAAAATCATCAGTGATTCCTTTTCCTATGGTTGTGTATGAAGGTAAAATAATTTTAAAAATATGTCTTCAGCTTCTTCTGCACCTTCAACAATTTCTCTCTCTTTTATCATAAAAGCATATGCAAGTACTGGTGTCATAAACTAGTCTTGGTACAAAAAACACTTTGGTATAATTCAGCTGAGAAATGTATTGCATAATGATGCTAATTTATCAGACAGACAATTTAACTGATACATTTTCTTTTGATTAACAATAGCAAATTGTGAAACCATACTGAGAATGTGTCTCTCAGAAATGTGAAAAGCCTTTTCATTTTAAAGTTTTATATCAACTGTGAACCAGTTTTTCTGAAACTGAGAGGAAGTGGGTGCTGTGGTGACATGTGGTTTTTGGGTAACAGTCCGGCATCTTGCTTGGTGACGTGTGCAAAGATAGTGCAAGAGAATTCTTTATTTGACCATTTGGTCAATCTTGGGTATCTCCTAGTCATGTGCAATTGTATTACAAAGGTGATTAGTTGATTGGTTGATTTTATTATTTGACTGACCCGCGATTAGAATATTGATGACTCTGAGTTTTAATCTAACCATGCCGAGTGAATTAGTCTGCAGTTTTATTTCACAAGCATTGCCAGGAATTTGGGTAAACAAAGAAAGTCGCAGCTTCATTCAGTAAGCTTGTTGTTAGTATTCTGTGAATAACATTCATGTTTACTGCAGGGGTGGGCGTTTCATTTTTACCTGATTCAGACCTATCTGTGCCACTGAGTACGACCTACATCCTGCCTGTCCCCCGTCCCCCGAAATGAAAAGGGGGCGAGCACACTGAATAATGATAAAATCAACAGGGTATTCAATCAGTTGCTTGGCTAATCTTTTTCATAGCTGAGCATCAAGACGTTGAAGGCAATTCTCTCTGTATTCTTGCAGTAGTTCTTTGGCATTTTCACATTTAGGTAGAAGGTTTGGCACAGGAGGTCCCGGTTGGTTACTGGAGGCTTCATGGCCCCTTAATAAAATTTAAGAAGCATCAGATTTTGAAAAGATTTGAAAGTTTCCTCTGTAATGAGAATGACAAAACGTTCAAGGATAAGAATGCAAAGCTGAGTACTTAGTGGGACTACAGAGAGTGTGACACGGCCCGGGTGGTCCTTGGGCCCATGCTGTGTCATGTTTCGTTGTACATTCTCACTGAAAATGCAGGAGCCACACTATCAAGGCACAGCAGTTGGTAGCACAGCATGGTGGAAGGAGGATTTGCACAGACCAAACTGCACACACACAAACTTGCTCTCACATATTCACCCACAGACAGACACAAAAAAGACTCCCCCCACCATAAAAAAAAAACAAACAAAAAAAAACGTGAAACTTGATTAAATAATTACTTTGTGTGGGACACAGAACGTCTCGGTGTACTGGGGCAAATGCAGGGAGTGCTTTTAGCACTACTTGTGCTGTTCTATCTCTCTTTCTCCCTCACACTCTGTCTCTCACTCCCTCTCTCTCTCCCTCCCTCCCTCTCTCTCTATCTCTCTCTCCGTCTTTTTCTCTCTCTTTCTGTCCTTCGCTCTCTCTCACACTCTCCTTTCGAAGGTGCACCACCTTCCAGGCCATTGCTGTGTACAGGGTAGGGTGGGAGTCAGATGTGGGAGGTAGATGTCGGTTGGCATGCACGGTAGCTGTAAATTTCAGAATATTCTGGAAGTGTGCCCATGACTAATCACTCATGTAGGTAACCATCAGGCCACCTTGCCCTGGCCAACCATGTGAAAACAAAACCACAAACAAACACGAGCACTGCCATATTGAGGAGGGAACTGGGGGCATGCTTGGCTGCAGGTGGTAGCAGTGGTCTGGTTCGGTATCAGAGGCTAGACAAGGGAATGACACACTTCAAACAGACCTCTTTTTCTGCTACCTAAGAGGGTGTGGGGAGTCTGGGGTTGGAGTCGGGGGGTGCAGGGGGGTGTAAACTGCTCCATGTGCCCAGGATTACAGAATTTCACTGAGGATTAAAACTCACAGTACACGCAGGAAATTTAGTGAGCGGAGAGAGCCTATAACACCGAAACAATCCCATGACAGAGGGAGCGCAGAGACAGGTATGTGGAGAAAGATCTGCCAATGATTGTGTTTGGGCTGATGAGGTCTAAAGTGGTATGCTCCTCATTTGGGCAAAATTGGTGGGTACTGCACGCTTTACAGGAAAGGTTTCCTGTGAAAGGTCTGTTTGAGTGCCGAAGTTTCCCTGCTGTCCCTTAGAGCTTTGACGTCCTACACTATAACCCTAGCAGAATTTTTGCCATCTCAATTTAAGCAAAGACTCATGAAAAGGGATCTTGTTTTGAACCTTTTCAGTTCACGGACCAGCAATTTGTGTTCTGTTGATAATACCGATGTGTCATTTCAAGCTGTGGTTACTGAGAGACCTTGTATAAAATGTTTTGGTATGTCCTACTTATGAAAAACCGTAAAACCTGTCCTACAAACTGAAAGGGATGGATTTTGGATTTTGTCAGAAAAATAATAGAAAATGAATTGAGTTCATTATCAAAGTGTTACTGTTTAGGCAAGTTTAGGAATTTTATGTTTTTATGCATTAAATATTCAAATGAATATTACTGTTATCCTTTTAAAAGTATGCCTTAAAAAAAATATATATATATATATATAACAAACAAATCGCCACTGATCTTTCTGGCACAAAAGACATACTAAGTGGAGTGCAGCAATTAGGTCATCCTAGGGTTGTGCGGTATACCTGTACTGAAAATGTATAGTACCAAAATTTTACAATGGTACGATACCAGAATTTTTCAAAGTTTAATATTTTATGAAAACATGTCTGACATTTTTTTCTGTTGTAGAAAAATGATTGCCATCCATTGGAAAATAAATACTGTGCCTTTCAGAATTGAATATGGATGTACCAGTACACATATTCATACCAAACTATTGCATGTACACTGTAAACTGAAAAATGTGCACCCTGGTTTTAATGCACATGAATGTGGAACTTAAAATTCAAAACTCAGAGTTCCCCTAATGATTTAGCGTTAATGTACCTTATTTTGTTCAGCAAGAAGTTATGGCCAGTTGGCCCAGGGTTGCCAACCATCATGCTTTTGGCATGAGACACAGGCTGTCATGCTTTGCTTATGCTTTCATACAAATGAAACACATTTCATACCAAATAAAAAGACTGCGACTAAAAACAAAGCCACTCCCAGATTGATCAAATTATGTATCAGCTTGCAAGACAAAGTTAGATTGGTCCATAAACATTCCAGAGAGACTGTCAATTGGCTTCCTTTCTGCAATCCCCCCTCCCTCTGTCGGTCCATCCACAAAAAAATGGATGACACTTGAAGAAAAGGGAATTCTCAAGTAGATAGTCCTGGTTCATCACTTGCAAAAAGAATGGGTCATTTTGTCAGTACAACCATCACCTTGAGCAATATAGATGTGTACAGATCATTGATCATTAGGCTCAAACCTTCCTCCATTTTTCTTCCTGCAGAAAGACTCCGGACCTCCCGGAATGTTTCCGTCTGTCCAGAAGCGTGTCCGTGAATATTTGGCAGCCCGGCGGATCCATAGAACACGTCTGGTGACCAAGGATGGCCGCTGCAACATCGAATTTGGCAATGTGCTGTACAGCAACCACTTTGCCCTCCTGGTGGACTTCTGGACCACATTCGTGGAGATCCGCTGGCGTTACGTGCTGCTAATCTTCACCGCTTCCTTCGCTGGAAGCTGGTTCCTCTTCGGCCTACTCTGGTACTGGATCGCCAAGAGCAACGGGGACCTCCAGTGGCAGCACCCACCAAAAAACCACACCCGCTGCGTGGACAACATCCACGGGCTAACCAGCGCATTCCTCTACTCCCTGGAGACACAAACGACCATTGGCTATGGTGGACGAGCCTTAACAGAGCACTGCGGAGGTGCTATTACCCTGCTCATAGTCCAGTCCATCCTCGGTGCTGTTATCAACTGCTTCCTGTGTGGAGTCATCCTGGCTAAGATCTCCCTTCCTAAGAAGAGGGCCAAGACCATCACATTCAGCGATATGGCTGTCATCTGCCCCAAGCGGGACAGCCTGTGCCTGCGGATCCGGGTGGCTAACCTCCGCAAGACCCTTCTGATCGGGAGCCAGATCTATGGCAAGATGCTGAGGACCACGGTCACAGCAGATGGTGAGACCATCATCATGGACCAGGTCAACATTGACTTTGTAGTGGATGCTGGTAAGGACAACCTGTTCTTTGTCTGCCCACTCACACTCACCCATGTCATCGACAAGACCAGCCCTTTCTTTGAGATGGCTGTGGACACGCTCCACAAGCAGGAGTTTGAACTGGTGGTCTTCCTAGATGGCACTGCCGAATCCACCAGCTCCTCCTGCCAGGTGCGCACTTCTTTCATCCCCCAAGAGATACAGTGGGGCTACAACTTCCTGCCCATAATCTCCCGCACCAAGGAGGGAAAGTACCGGGTGGACTTCTCCAACTTCTCCAAGACGGTGCCTGTGGCGACTGCTCACTGTGCCTACTGTTTCCACAATGAAAAAGGCCACCACCACCACCACCAGAACCCAGGTGTAGAAAATCAAGGCTTTGAGGTGATCGACATAAATGACCAGTAGGATGGCACCAAGATGTGAGCTACACTTCAAATCCTGGGCCGTGAGACAGAGGTTAGTTTGTCTTGGGTAGGGCAGACCAAATCTGCCCAAGACGCCTTAGACCATGAGGTGCTCTGGAACTTGTACAGCCCTCTTTCCCCAAGAACAATTAAAAGCTCTCAGGCCGGGGCTAAAGGGACATAGAGTGCCATCTGTGGGACACTGGAGAGTCTTCCAAAGTGGACCGTGTCAGGAAGAGGACATAGGGTACAAAGCGCTGCTACATTCACTGCTTACAATTAATGTAGGATTAGTGAGCTGTGTCCACTGCCTATGTTTTTAAATCAGATTAAGGTAACAGGCAATATTATTTCACCGCCAGCAAGTGAAGGGAGAGGGGAGGGGGAAGGGAGAGAGGATTTGGGAAGCAGGAAAAAAAGTTCAGAAATGACATCACCGCTAAGACCCCTTCTTGGAATTATTCTGCATTTTTAATGGAACAATTATTCACTATAGGCCATGAAACATCACAGAGAAAGGTGGTGCAATTTTGCACCCATTTTAATAAAGCTAAATGCTCATGAGTGAGTGAAAAACGGACAACTGGACCTAAACATTGGCTTATTGAATGTTTTTATACTGTGAAACAGAGGACAGTGTGGGGATGGGGAACAAAGGGTGGGGGTGGGGGGCTTGGGAAATCCATATTTTTGTGAATCCATCTCAAATGAGAGCTTCTTTAGTAATTAATTTAGGAAAACCTAAAGTTTTAAGTAAAGCCTTAAGTTAACTTTGTTGGGATTTCAGTTTAAGTCCATTTTTATGAAACATTTAAGAGCTGTAGGAATAACAAATGGGGTTAATTAAGAGGGATTTTCTCAACACAGCTGTGTGTTTTAATAGTGTTAATTTTCCTCCATATTGATTGAGGGCTAAAATACTCAGGAAATATGAACTGCAGTGGAATGAATGTTCGGATACTGAATGTTAACTGCACACAGCCATGACAAAGAGTCAAGCGCTAATACTGTTCTGTATGCATGGGGAACAAAAGATGTACGATGTGTTCTTTGTGAAGTAGTTTTGTATTTGAACTCAGGGTAAAACACCACTGGTAACGAATAAAAAACATTTTCTGAAGTGTTGTGTGATTTCCCAAGGTCTTTTTTTTTTTTTTTTTCTTGCTGCAGCTTCATTGCTTGGGAGACCTCAAAGACATGCTTTGTATGTAACAATGAAAGGTGAGATTTTACAGGGCTTGGAGATCTTTCAGACACACAAAGCTGAAGCTTCAAGTTGTAATGCAGCGCAGAAAATGCTTAAATTCATCGAAAGTGAAAATGAATTCTCCAAGCGAACATGATGAAGGTGAGATGTCTTCAATAACTTTCAGTCCTCGAGTCCAAAGAAGATTAATTTAATCAGAAACCCGATGCACCCACAGGGGCAAATGAACTGTAATTTGATTTAATGGCAACACATGTCCAGAAAACGATGAAATGCAAAATGTCCTTAAGGACAAATGACAGAAAGTCCATCCCTGTACACCGTTCTACATGCCACAGATAAACCATATAACATGTTTACATATGGAGCTTGAAAAGAAACATGGTAGATTTCATTCACTTTGTCAACGATCAATCAACCAAGAGGTTCAGAAGACAGAAACAACTTTAGTCTTCCTTTACAGCATGCAATATGTGACCAGCTTATTCTTATTTCAACTCTAGCAAAAAAATTAGCAAAGAGCCAGCCATGCTGAGTTGGATTTATCTGAAAGCTAATAACAATATGCGCAGTAATAATTATAATATAAAGAGACTTGAAACTTTTATTATGGTAAGCGATCTGAAGAAAGCAGAAAAAGTGACACACCTGTTTAATCTTCTTATGTTTAATATTTTTTTCAACCACTTGCACAAACATTTTTCTATGATGCTATTTAAAAGGCATTGTAATTTTAATTAGTAGCATGGTACCAGTCCATGTTTGACATTTAAAACGTGATATCAACATTTCACCATTTCCTTAAAGAGATTAATTAATATTTAGAGAGGCATAAAAATAACTCACTTTTAGTACACAGTGAACAGACAAATTACTTATCATACATGTCCCAGTGGAAATGACGTTTCATTGTTCATTTAAAAAAAACAAACAAACAAAAAAAAAAAACTCCAAGATAAATGTACTAAAAATGTAGAAAAAGGTTCATGCACATAAAACTGAATCCACTGTGGTGGACCAAGTACTGGTAAGGCAGCTTTTAAACAATGACAAAAAGTAATAGCACATAGTGGGGCTAGAAATAATTGCAGGCCAGATATGACAGATAACAATGACATTCAACAACAAACCTGGGTACGCAACCAGAACAATGACAACGAAATGCATATCAGCGATGTTAATTATAATGACAAGAAACGAAGTCTGTCATCGTACACAGTAAAATGTCGTGTTAATTCAACTCTTTAACGATAACCTTTGGTGCCACTCTGGAATGTGGGACCACATTTTATCTGATAAGATGTGAATTAACACTATTAAGAGTTTAATTAACACTGCACATTTTACTTTGTAGGCCTGCTTCTAATTTAGATGTAGGATGCCATCGATTTGAAAAAGAAAAATAACATTTAAAAAAAAATGAAACACGCTGACAAACCCTCATGATACCGATCGACTTTACCCACAAACAAGTTAAGTAGTGACAGCAGACTCAGTGTTATCCAAAAACATCATGGCTTTGATAGTTTGCCAGGTGTCAGTCATTTGTGGTCATTATTTGCCCCGAGGTAATGAGACATTTACAAAAAAGTTTAAGGGATCGAATGAAACAATAAGCTATGTTTTAAATAGGTTTACAAGAACCATAATTATTTTAAATGGGTTTAACTTATAGGCTAACGTATAAATAAAACGATTCCCTTCGACGCAGAACACTGTCTAATCTCGCCTTCGTTTTGCCCGATGTAAAATTAGAAAGGGTCGTATCAGCCTCAGAAAATTATTGTTATAGTGATAATTATCGTAGTGCTAGGCTATACAAAGTGTCGTTCACATATAAATCGCCGTATCCGTCCCTGCAGTCGCACTGTTTCTCGACGAAAAAGAATAGAACAGAAATGTACTGGATGTACCTGAATTGAATTACATATTTACAGTTCAGTAACAAGTCTTCTGTTCCAACTGCGCTTGTTACCAACCTTATTTGCAGAAGGACACTCTGTTTTAATGCCGAAATCGTAAGAGCAGGGTTTCCTGCACTGTCAGTATTCTGATACATGACTGTGAAATGTTGTTAAAGTTATTTCTTCACCTGGAAAAAATAGGGAAAATGTTCTTTCTAAAGGAGCGATGCGGATAAACAGATGCAAGTTGTTTAATGCAATATTTCAAGGTCTGGAGACCAAATAGCCGCATTGGCAACACTGAATCTGAAAGCATAGCCAAAATTGTGCCGTACCGCACGAGGGCACTGCCGACACGCGTAGCAAAATACCGTTACTTAGCCTAATTCTTTACCTCATATCAAGAATTTGACTGCAGCATGGAGTCTCAGTTTTACTGAAAACGGATTATATGGGAAGCTATATCACGGATTCTTAGCGTTGTTGCAGTGTATTCAGGCCAGATCGACGTCATTTAAAAGGGGACATACTAAATTAATTCGGGTTTCGTGATCTTGATCCGGTTAAAGTTCGGTTGACCGAATGCATCGATTCAGCGGTTATATTTACCACAAGTTAATGTGGTGTACAACTAAACTATGATTGAACCATTCAGGTCAAGTAGAGTTCAGTTGTCAGAACTCGAAGTTTAAACCTCAGTCTTCAAAAATGTCTTTGTAGATGGCCCAAAGACATTTAGTCAGTTGCAAAATAGCATTGTTCTTGGCAGGCTGTTATTATGTTTGGTCTGTGTTGAGTACCCCAGGCATTGGATTTAACTAAATCCTGTGGCCAATCTCTTCCCAAACTCTATTGCACTTTCATTGACTTGTCATAGAACACATACATGCCATTCTGTTTTTCATTAGTTCACTATGGAACTTCCATTCCCAGATTGAAAGTGAAACATGACAAATGTACATTAACAGGGTGACATTTGACTATGCATGCATGCGTGAATGTATGTACATACACATAGTGTGTATTTTTATATGGTGAAAACAAACTACCAAAGTGTATAAAAATACCCTTAAATAAAAGCTAATGTGCACTCTAACCATGTGTGAATTGTTTGATTACAAATATAAAATTGTGGAGTACAGAGCCAAATCAAGAAGAAAAATGTCTCTATCCCAGTCATGATGGTGCTCACTATAAGTGCATACATCAGAATTCAGGAATTTCTTAGTTTCCCAGAGCTTTGGTTGGGTTACAGTTTAGCTTAGGAACTTTATTTTCTACATAAGCGGTTTATTGAGCCGATCAGACTGCACCCCTTTTGCCAGAGCTCTGCTTGTTTTTTAGAGAACCATGCTTTGGACCTGCCCAGTTAAACCTGCAGGCACTGCAACCCTCCAGGACTGGAGTTAAACCTGCAGATACTCCCGCCCTCCAGATCTGGAGTTAAACCTGCAGATACTCCGGCCCTCCAGATCTGGAGTTAAACCTGCAGATACTCTCGCCCTCCAGATCTGGAGTTAAACCTGCAGATACTCCCGCCCTCCAGATCTGGAGTTAAACCTGCAGATACTCCCGCCCTCCAGATCTGGAGTTAAACCTGCAGATACTCCCGCCCTCCAGATCTGGAGTTAAACCTGCAGATACTCTCGCCCTCCAGATCTGGAGTTAAACCTGCAGATACTCTCGCCCTCCAGATCTGGAGTTAAACCTGCAGATACTCTCGCCCTCCAGATCTGGAGTTAAACCTGCAGATACTCTCGCCCTCCAGATCTGGAGTTAAGCCTGTAGACACTGTGGCTCTTTAGTACTGGAGTCCCAGGTCCCTGATTTGTGATCTTTATGGCATTTTTTGTTGACAAAAGTTGACAAGACTTTTCAGGAGCTGCAATGTCAAGGATTTGGGAACCGTGTCACCAAGTAGGATGGGGGCAAAAGGGCAGGTTTATCAGCAGGGGTGAAAGGCTGGCTTATTTTTAAAGTAAGTTTGCATTGGCGTTTCAGAGAACCGGTGTCTTGAAAGGGTCCACGCAGGAGGGGGTGAAGCTGAATGGGGCAGGAAGGAAGGAGGTTGGGGGAGGGGGGAGGGTGGAATCCCATTGTTGAGACCCCCACCCAGTGGGCCCCCCACCCCAACTTTCTGACGCGGCGCACTGGGAGATATGCAGCGGCTCGTCAGCTGTTACAGTAACCACGACGATCCTGCATTGTTATCGGTGGCACAGAGGTGAGAATCCATTCCGCTGGTATGCAGCCACTTCCTCAAAAGAAACAGAGGAAGGAACACTGGGAGTAAACAGCTAGCAAGAGACAGAGGGCAAGAAAACAATATACACCCCTCCACCCACCCACTCACCCAACCCCACCTCGGTGAAACAGAGTTCATTGTCCCACAGTTCATATTCTAACTTTAAATCAACAGGCCTCAGGTAGCTTTTAGGTTCTGAACTAGTCAATTATTTTCCCTGGATGACAAGAGAACCAAGAGATGTGGTATGGAAAAATATATCCCCCTCCTGAGACTGCGGTTGCTCATTTATATCGTATAAGGCATGCACAGGATACTATGTTGGAGCCATTCCACTTCAAGGACCGAATGCAGACACGGTGAGCTACATGTGTCAAACTTCTCTCAATTAGGCAGCTTAGTTGGCTTATAGCCAGACAGTGATGCAGTAAAGGTCAGTTACATAGAATATTTCATATTGTACATTCATGTCAGTAACTGCTAAGTTGACAATGTGTAAGAAAAGTGTGTTTTTTAAATTAAAAAAACAACAAAAAAACAACAACTTTTTGTGTTATTTAAACAAGGGGCATACATACACACTCCCTTATAGTGAAATGTTTAATACCATTCCTTCATCCCACCTAATGAAGTGCCTAATTTAAAATCATCAGTCAGTATAGTCATCAGAAATCATCCTGAGAAGTCACATTGATTTTGCACCAGGACTTCACTTGTTCCACACACCCATGTACACCCCCACATCCCCACCCTGCAGAAATTCAATGGAAATATGTTTTCGTTCAGCTTCAAACGTGCCCCCCCCTCCTCCCCGTCTCCCAGTTTGTGTCTGGAGGGGTGTCTGGTGCGGAACATAATATGGCTTTCTGGAGCTGTGTTGGCTGGTCCTTGGCACAGTGCTTTGAAAGGCAGGTAGAGCAGGTCGACCAGGGTGGAGGGGGGCCGGAAGGTAGGGGAGGTGGGGGAGGAGGGTGGAGGCCCCCTCCTGACCTCCACAGAGAGGAATACCATTCCAGAAGTTTCCATAATTGCACCCCACCCTCTGCCACTCCTGAGCTGAGCTTGTAGTGTCAGGAGCATGAATAATTTCCATTTTAATTTTGCAAAGTTTACTTTCGTGAATCAATTGCATTGCCTGGAAGTTAAACGAAAAATGTGAAGAAAATAAAAAGCTTAAAACACAAAAACCAAGTTCAGCCAAGGCTGTGCTGAAAACTATTGGGAAAAGGCTAAAGGAGATAAACCAGCAAATCTATACAAAATGGTTTCAGTATTACTGTATATGGAAACATTTGGGCACAAAGAAATGTTTAGGAGATACTGTGAGAGACTTAATGGAAATTGGCTGAAAAGGTGAGTTTATTTTGACTTATTTCAACAAGAGAAAAATATGTGTTCTTTTTATTTTTTGAAGAAAACACATTTATTTTGTCATTTCCCCTATACAACAACCCTTTTACAAAAGGTAATACATAATATATTGCAGGAAAAACAGTAATAACAAAAGAAAGATTACTTGCAAAATTATATATATATATATTTAATATCCAAAGTACATTGCATATATAAAGTAGCAAATTCCCCCTTTCTCTGACTAGCCATGGTGCTAAGAAATGGAAACGGGTTACAATTTTCAGATTATTGCGTTCATGCTACATCTAAAGTGTTTCCCTTATTTTTATTTGCATAACGCAACATAATAAATCAAATAGAGGCTGCAGTACAAAACCTTTTAAGTGTTGCTTACGCTGTCTGCATGGCGTCTCGGGTCCCTTTGCACACATGGAGGGAAGCTGCCTTCTGTTTGAATAGAACTGGGTGATTTTTAAGCACTGATGCTATTTACTTACTAACATTTATAAAAGTCCATAACTCCTGTATCAAATGAAAAGATTGTCTTATGGAATTGACAAGAATTGTGGGTAGATGCTTTAAGGCATTTGGGATTGTATATCGATAGCCACAGCAAGGCACTGGCAGAAACAATTTGTTTTCAGTATAAAAATGAAAGCAGTAATGGCTTGGGGTTGGCTTGACTACTTTGGTAAGTCCCCTTTCTTAGTGCCATCTAGTGGTAAAACCAAGGTACTGTCATTACGTTGGGGAAGGAGCTCACTGGCCAAGACAGAGTGAGCAAATTAGTGAGTGACTACTGTTTCTGGGGCTGCTTATTTGCAATTAAAAGTCAGTTAAAAAAACAAAAAACAAAAAAAAAAACCTATTGCCCAAATGTACAGATAAACAAACAATATAACGATGTACATATCACATATCAGTTACTGATTCTTTTCCAAAAAATTTGCATTTTTGACCGAGGTCAACTCGTATTAATTCTCAAGATCTTTTAATACTGTCATATATGAAAATAAATCTGCATAATTTATACAGTAAGTTGCTTTAACGCTTAGTTGACCAATGTTAAAAAAGAAAAACAAAAAGAAGGAAATAGTTCTGACGAACGCACAGCGTTCGCGAATCCGAGGAGTTCTCTGTTTCTTCACTGTTTGGCGTTTATGTTATAGGAAAACCGGATGATACAACCTCTCTGAATTCGGCTGTTCATAGGAATCCTTACCAGTAAAATAGGAGCCCTACTGACTGATTTAAAAATTGAAATAATGGCACACAACCAGAAATCTATAATGGTACATAGAGTGAAATGTGGGAGTGCAGTTAACATGGCGAAAATGCACCTCTGAACTCTACAAGGGTAATAACATAGGTATAAGTCAGTTGTGCTCCTATCTTATGTGAATAAACAGAGATGAGCTCCATCAATCAGAGTATATTGGTAACAGCTAGTAGAATAATAGATATTTTCCTTCTTCCTGGCTAATATCCACAGGGGCCCAGCAAGTACGGCCAGAAAGTAACTAACCAGTCACCGATGTTGTTGTTCTCTTGGTTGCTACCAACATATTCTGTGAGTGGCGGAGTGCCTCTCTCTGTTTTCTGAGCGTAAGATGAGGTCAGAACTGTCTTATCTCTATTTTATTATCCCAGGAGCTGCACAGGAAGTGGCCTCAGTCCAGAGCCCAGATGTCTGGCAGGCTGGGCAGAAGCTGCGGGCACTCACCGCCCGTGGCAGCAGGCCAGCAGGGACACGGGGGCTCCCCAAGAAAGTTCCTGCTGGGGGGTGAGGGATGGGAGTGTGTGGTCCGGTGGGACTGCAGAGCATTCACATTATTACCAGCCTGTGCCACAGCACAGGGGCCACAGCGACCTCTTATATCTTGTAGTTTCCATGCCAACTGGTTTCATTTCCTGAGGCCGCCCCAACATGGACAAAAAAATAAAAATTAGAACATTAAAAAAACAGCACTCCAGCTCAGGTTTCTCCAACTTCCAGTTTGGAGGAAAAGTCTTCAGTTTGGAGGAGAAATCTCCAGCTGCCAGATTTCCCTCCAGAGCACGAGATGTCCTCTGTTATCCTTTTTTCCCTCCTTTGGAGTGCCCTGTCAGCTCCAGTGGGGGCGGTCCAGACGGGATATGGACGGACGGACAAGCTGACTCAATGTCATTAGAAACTGTGTCGGTGGGGCTCAAAGGGGTTTTTTGGGGACTGGACAATTCAAGACCCACGGGAAGCCAAGGACAGAGTCTGGCAGAGAACACAACAGTTAAAATGCCAATGTGGTCCCATAATGCCCATGATATGGGGGTACAGTTTTTGGGGAGGGGGCAGAGGGGTAATACCCCAGCTCCGAGTGCAGCTTTAAATGGAGGAAGGCACAAAAACACACAAAAAACATACACAGCCCTCCCCGGCCCCACACATAAACAAAAACATTTTTAAACATACTATTAAGTAGTACTCCATTTAAGACTGGATTGTGAAATCCATTGTATTCCTTCTTTTTGAGAAAAGTAAATCCTTAATTTAATCTTTCATTTCATTCAGGCAGTTTCAGAGGTTTTTTCAGATGTAAAGGTGGTCGCCCTTCCCCTGCCTCTGTTTGTGAGTGCGGGGGGTTGGGAGTAGAGGGCGGGGTTGGGGGGGGGGGGGAATTTTAATAGTAGCTGCCCAGGTGGGACGGCACATGAGAGTTGGGGTGGCGGGGCACGTTGGGGTTTGGGTAGATCCCCCCTGCCGGCGAGCTCCAGTAGGGGGCGGTGGGTCCAAAGAAGTTGGAGGAGCTGACGGGCATGGAGGGGGGGTGGGGGGAGACGAAGTTGACCTTCTGCTGGTGGGCGTGGTAGGGGGGCACGTAGGCCAGGTCCGAGGGGTACTTGTAGACCGAGGACTCCGTGGGGTGGGGCTGGAGCGCCTGGGCGATGCCGTGGAAGTCGAACTTGTAGGCGTAGCGCTTGCCGTGCACCTTGGTCATGATGTTCTTGTCGTAGTAGTAGCGCAGCGCGCGGCTCAGCTTGTCGTAGTTCATGTTGGGCTTGCTCTTGCGCTCGCCCCAGCGCCGCGCCACCTCGTCTGGGTCCGTCATCTTGAACTCGCCGTTGGTGCCCTCCCACGTGATGCAGCCGGCGTTGGCGCTGTCCGACAGCAGCTCCAGCAGGAACTGCCACAGCTGGATCTGACCCGAACCTGGGGAGAGAGGGACGGGGAGGATGTCCAATCAGAGTCCCCATTTACATTAACATCCATTATCACTAAAGTGCACATCTGCCGTCAATGGACTTGCATTATCACTAAAGCGCACATATGCTAACATTGAACACCCATTATCATGGAAGCACAGATCCATTGCCATTGGACAAGCATTATGATTGAGGCATAAATCCGTTCTCACTGAACACCCATTATCACTTAAGTGTACATACAGTGTCATGAACGGCCATTTTCACTGGTGTTCCGCTTTGACAAAATCCCTAACATGACCACTTCTCTCCTTGAGGGATTTCACGGTTCCTCCTGACAATCTTAGTTTTGGAGTTGCATATTGATGCCCTTAGAAACTGAAAACAGAAATGCAGCTTGGGATCCCTCAGGCAATACAACAGCAGCCTCTTCCTACAGCACAGAGCCTGAATGTCCTTACCTGGGTTAGCTAACCGACTACTGGTGGGGCCCAGGATCTGGTAGGGATCTGGGGGTACAGAAACACACAGGGTGAGCCCATTATTGTGGGTAATGGGGGGCAGTACAACAGAGTGGTTTATTAATATTAATAATAATAATAATAATAATAATAATAATAATAACAAGAAGAAGAAGAACTTAATTAATGGTTATATAAGAAACCCCTTAGATACAACAAACGGTGCTGATAAGAGGCAGACTTCTGTGAACTGCCCTACAGTTATTATTTTAATTAGCAATGAAAAATAATAATTTTCATGGGTATATAAATGAACAAAGGATCACCTGGCTGTGTCCTCTGCTGCTGCTCAGGAGTCTTGGACATGCTCTGTGTGACCGCCGGCGGGCCTGTGGAGGGGGTGGGGGGAGGGTGGGGTGGGGTGGGACGGGGCGGAAGGACAAGGCAGAGAGAGTGGTTTGGAAATTCAGTCAGGCGGCAAGGTGGACAACCAGGGGCATGCTCTCGAGGCGCGCTGACACAACTCCAGAAAAAACAGGGCAGCAGCCAGCTTCTCTGCTAAGTGCTTAATGGAGCCGAAAGCCTCTGTCCCAGGCCCCGCCCACGGGGCTCTGACTGGCGCGTGCTGGCCTCAGCACGGGCGCACTAAGTGGCTCAGTAAAAACCAGCGCTGCCGCGCCCATAGAAACAGAGTCACTGAAATGGTTCCGGTCCTAAAAAGCCGAGGTCCGGTCACCAGTGTAAACAGAAACCTGGAGGCTGTGTGGTAGAACTGTCACTTCTCATTTTCAGTGGTCTGCTCTGTGGTGGCTAACAGTCTATCTGTCAGTGTGAAACAGATGCTTTGGGAGCAGATCTGGCTGTTGTATATCTGTGGTGGAATGGGCTGGGTCTTGGGTCCTCTCTCACCTTTTCCACTGTGCATGTTGTTCGACCACCCTGTCCTCCGTGCTGATTCGTATGAGGTGTCTGAGAGGAAGAGAAAGAGTGACATGTAAAAAAAAAACAAAAACAAAAACAAACCAGCCTTTAACCTTGAATTAAACAATGAGCGCTTATGTTTTCCATTTAATTATCAAGTATAAAGTATTTAAAACGTGAATGACTTTTAAATACTAAAAAAAACTAGAAATTGTAATTTCCTGTGTGTGCTGTTATTTTTGTTCTGCATCAATTTCACGAAGGACAACTTTTTGTTGACCATTTTCTGTAGAAAGTACAAATTTGTATACAGAAATTTTCAAGTTAAGAGAGAGAGAGGGATATATAAGGAGAGGGAATTTGACCAGAAAACGAGAGAGGGTAGAGAAGAGAGTGATAAAAAAGAAGATTAAAATTGATAACAGTCTTTCCCCAAATCAGAGAAAACCTGCAATATTGTTGACACCAAAATGTGACACCATACATTCCTCAAATGACCTTGAAAAGACCGTACAGTCCAAACACAATATCACCAAACATCAAAACCACCACTGTGAAAAAAGACACATACTGCGACACAAAAGCACAAAACTGACTGTAGTGTATAACTGAAGGGCTTGGCTTTCAGGGCTGGTCTAACACCTGCATCATCCTTCACAGGGGTTCAGTCATGAGTGAGGAGAGACAGGCCCTCATATCTCCCACACAGACAGGCATATCCCCTCTCACCCCCCCCCCAACACCGCCCTGGATTTTGTGAGTAACCAGATTGTCACAGGAAAAAGAAGAGAGGTGTGCCAAGAGACGGCTATAAAAAGCCTCCTCAGCCGGAGATCTGTCCAGAACCTTCTCAGGATATCTGGCTGGGTTTCGCTGCTGGAACTGGAACGCAGTTACGCCTCTAACCTGACAGAACCCGCTAAACGGTTTATGGGACAGCAAGGCCGGCTGAGCCTAATCCATCGGGACTTCTGCGCGGGACACGACTCGCCAACACACGGACGCGCACATAAGTGCACATGCATACACGTACATGCACACACGCGCAAACACACGGTTAAGAGCTAGGTTGTGAAGTATTTCTACTTTTGAAGAGTTAAAAACAGATTGAATCTGGACAGGAAATGCTGGGATCCCATGATGCTATTGGGTGGCTGGGGCAGAAATCGTAAGGAAAGTGCCTTTCTCCACTGAGCGCTAGCGCTAACTGTCTGTCAATGTTTCGCCGCAGCCAGGCTTGTGAATAGACCCATCAGGTGCATTATTGCGTTGCCAATCTGTTCGATCTGTATCTGCATGCTGCTGTTTGGGCTTCTCCCATGCCTCGGCCCCTGTCCCGCCCATCTCTGGGAGCACCGCTCACTGCTGGCGGGAAGTCCCAAACCCCCAAACTGAAGCTGGTTAAGGGCAGTTACACCCGCTATACTGCTGCTATTGACTCAAGCCCCTGGAGACCTGCCAGGTCACCTAAAAATCAGAAACCAATTTAAGCTAAGAAAATAGGTGGTGTGGGTTGACTGTATAATCAGTTAATTTAATTGATAAATTAAACTGCAATAAGAACTCTCCAAGGTGAAAAGTTACTGCTTATTTCATTACCAGCTACCGAGTGTGAGGTAAAACACCACCCTAGGCCCTGGTGAAGACAGACGTAAATATATTTTATGTACTTCTGACAGAGGAGCAGTGCTACATCACGTGTTAATGTGTGCCTTTCTCTTCTGCCATTTAGTGTGTGCTCCGTGCTCTGAGCCTTATGCACATACAAATCTGGTGCAGCTTGTTTAGCTTGGTGCCCTCCTGCGCCCTGATAGGCTCCTCAATGCCCAGAACACGGTGCAACATCGCCCTCTTCTGGACTAATGATATAGAACAACAAATCTTTTTTAATAATAGGACTTGCTTTGTAGTTTCTCAGTAGATTTTTTAAAGTTGTATGAACAGCAAAGTTTGCATCTCCAATCCAGAGCCTACATGAAAACATCTCTCTCAGTGTTATAACCAAAAGCAAGAAAACCTGTATATTTTATGCAATGATCTAAGTAGCATAGCATATAGGATTCACATTTGAAATGCTAATGTTCAGGAAAGGAAAACATCCATACTGTTTACAGTTATGTTGTGTTTGCTATGTGGCCAATACAACATCAACTGCGTGTTTTAATAAGCCATAGAAAAGACAAATGAAGAACAAAAGATGAGAAATAGGAAAGCAAGCACCAAGCATGTTCTTTGTCTCATTACCATAGAAACCAGCTCACTCAGCAAACTGAAGGAAGGAAACATACATTAGAACAATTAATTCCTTCTGCAATTAAGCCATTGTGAGTTTGGCCTCCTATTAACCCTGGGATTGAAAACAAGTCACTTATGTTATACTTTCCAGTATACATTAACACATCACTAGATGGAGCGTATATAGAATATAGACTACACATGCGTATGTCTATGTATGTGTTTATAACAACAAACCCATAGAGGTGAGACTATTCTTTCTCAAGAACCGCTTTTTGGGGGGTGGGGAGGGAGTCGGAGGGGGGAGAAATAACAAGCGGCCTGTTGGATCGCTGCAGAGTCTGTCAGGCCCAATCTGGAGGGGGCCAGAGGGCCAGCCACGGCGCTCTGCCTGCGGTGGGGGGGTCCTCAGAGAGTTGCGTTTCCTGCTCGCCTCGTCTGCAGACAGCCTCTCTTTGTTTAACCGACCCTTCCACCCCCCCACACCCCTTTCCCTCCTGTGAAAAAACACACAGGAGCTGCCTCCTTCCAGGAGAAGGGAAGGGTTACGGACACATGAAAAGAAAGAGAGAGAGAGAAAAGGAGTGAGAGAGAGAGAGACAGACAGACAGACAGACAAAGAGCAAGAGAGAGAGAGGCAGAGAGAGAAGCAGCGAGTGAGAGTGAGAGTGAGAGAGAGGGGGAAGTGGGAAGGGGAGCCCCAGACGAAACACAACTTTGGAATTTGAAAAGAAAACAATTACAATGGATCCCGCTACTGTCTGATAGCACAGATGTGTCAGCTTTCCCCTGTGTCCGTCTCTACGTTATAAAAAAGGGGGGGGGGGAGCTTCTGGCGGCCGCAATGGTGTGACATCACAGAAAAACTCTGGCTGCGGTTAGCATTTATAAATTTGATTAGCCGAATCAAAAGTGCGGCAGGACACAATAGTGAGGCTCAAGTGCAGTACACTGTCCGGGGGCGGGGCCCCATAGTGAGGCTCAGGTGTGGTAAATGGTTTGGTGTGGGACAGAACTGCAGCAGGCGCTTTGGTTGGGTGCACCGTGCCATGCCCCGGCTACAGAGGGAGGCCTGGCTCTCCGCGCCCCGCCCTCGCCTGTCCCCTCAGGCCCCGTCTGACCATTTCCATGGCAGCAGCCTCTGGGAGACTCGGCTGTGGAGCAGCGAGTTCAGGCAGGATCCAGCCTCCACTGAGGGACCAGTGTGGTGCTCTGTGGGAGAAACCCTCGCCGCCCCAGCCAAAACCACACTCTGCCAGCCTGCTGCTCTCCCATGCACCCGCACGGAAGGGTCCGGAACCCAAAATCCACTTTCGGCAGCGTGAGCTCGCATGCGTGTGCGCACGCACAGACACACACACACCTGTGCACATATAGTACATGCAAGCATGTACACAAACACGCATACTGTACATGCATGCGTGTTCAGTCATCGAGTCCACCACTATATATTTGTTTGATTACTTGCTGAGCCAACAGCTTTTGCACAGCTGAAACTCTACATATTAACCACACGTGCAACTGCTCACAATCTGCAACAGTAATACCACCGCTATGGATTTCCCTCTGCAGCTTAATAAGTTTAGTTCCTTAGCCACGGCTCCACAATGCCTGGCTTGTTCAAAGCCGTTTGCCATGTTTACCTCTCCTGCATTTATCGATCACACTTTTCTTAAACAGTTTGTTTCATTAAAAAACCTCTGTTTACCCAAAAGGTTATAAGACCCGACTGCAGCCCTCAATAAATTGTAAGTCAAAAGCCTCTTTTCTGAGCGCACATACACACACACACACACACGATCCCATGTTTATACAGCTCTTGTCTTTTCATTGGGATTGCAGAGCTAGACCTGATGTCAGTTTACCGTTTAACATTTAATGGAAATATAAATATAAATATATTAATGGAAAATGGCTACAGTAATGAGTAGACTGGACAAAACTGCAGGGCGTCAGACAGACACTGCTGTGCTAGGGCTCGGATGGCACCCCACCGTGTCTGGGTCCAAGCGCCACAGAAAGCTGGAGCGGGCTAAATCAACTCCAAGGCACATTCATATCCTGTGTAAACATTTTAGAAGCTTGGAATTATGGGAACCTATCTGCAAATAGTTTTCAGATGTCAAGCTTAGGAATTTGGAATTTTCAATTTCCATGTCACAGCTTTGTTTTGTAATTGTAAAGTAATTCACTGAGTTTCAACTATAGCATAGCAAGAAATGTGACAAAGAACGTTCTCACATTAACTTTTTTTTTTTTTTTTACAAAAATGTCCAGTCAAACCCCATAGCTAAGTCTTGTCAGATCAACCAAAACAAGTAAGAGGACTTGTTTTAGGTGTAAGGGGGGCTCGACTGGGATCTTATCAGAACAGCTTCTTCCCTGAGCCCTACCCAGAGTGCAATACTCACAGAACCCCAAGCCTATCAGTATTATTGCAGCCCTGCTTCCTCCCTCTGGACCAGACTGCCTGGTCCCAGCCACCCTGTCCCCCAGAGCCATGGGGCAGTAATTCCCTGCTGTGTGCCTGTGAGATAACCGCTGGGCCCATGGCAATATCCAGTGTTCTTCCCTTCAGGAGATGGTACCCTGTGCCGTAAGATGTCTGTGTAACAAATCACCTATCAGCTTTTTAAAGATGTGTTTCACATTTAGAACAACGATTACGTCAGGATATACAAGAGATTTATGAGGCTATCAGAACGCTTTCTCTGAAATACACTCACATAAAAACAAACACACACACAAACTCACAGATACATTCATAGTTCCACGATCACGCACACACTCACAGGCACTCACACACATATATTCATACACACACATACATATTCATACTTACACTCTCGCATGCACACACATTCACACTTACACATGTACGGACACAAACACACACACACACACACACACACACATACACACACACGTGAACGTCCATACGCACACACACATACATGTGCACACAGTAAGCATACACCTTTCTACTCACCCCTTCTATCCCTCCCCCATCCCCTCTCCCTTGCCCCACCAGCCCCACGTTCTGACCCTCTGAATCTAATTTCCAAAAAAACAAAGGTATGATTCTCTCTTCTTTTTGTTGCCCCTCACCACCTGTCCCTCTGCTGACTCCTCAAACAACCTGCCCGCGACACAGACTCCTTCTCCCCCAGTCTCAACACTCACACACGCTCCTGCTAATTCTCCACCAGCCAACAACAGAGGCCTGCTTCTGCCTTTTGTCTTGCTAATGCCCCAGTATTGTAGCACTCCCAATGGGCACCCCTCTTCGCAGGTAGGGTATGAATGGGAGGTTGGAGTGGCTCTGTCATTAGCGCTTTGACAAAGGATACACCTGCCAATGGCCGTGTTTACGATCATATCTGCGGCTGCTCAGCAGGGAGAGCAGAGGAGGCGCTGGCAGCCACCTCTGTGACTCAAAACTGAAGTGCTCACCACAGCAAGGATTTGTCTTTTATTGTTTTTGCTAAATAAATAACCGTAGCTACCGCTACTGCTACTGCTATCCTACCTGCCACTGCTGCTGCTAATGTTAACCCACCCATTAATGCTACTGCAACTGCTATCACAACCAGTAATGCTACTGCTACCACTACCATTATCTCACTCAGTTCTACTACCATTAACCCATTCACTAATGATAGTGATGCCCCTATTCCACCTGCAACCGCTGCCTATACAAATATTATATCTGCAAGCAATACCACTGCCTGTACTGTTATTGCAACCACTAGCACTATTACAACCACTACCGCTATCCTATCCATGACTGCTACCGCTATCCCACCTGTTTGGGCTAACATTGTGCCGACTGCTATCCTACCAACTGCCACTGCTGCAGCCATGCTTAACAGTCCCTGGTTTATGGACAGGTGAACATGTACACTGTCTTACCTTCCTTAGCAGCCAGGCGCGGGGGCTGGTCAGTGTGAGATGGAGTGTTGTATGTTAGCGATGAGCTGCCTGTAACACACAAGAGACCAAGTGATGGTGATTAAATGTTCATTTAAATATACTATAAAATTTGTGGAATATGAAAACTTTTTAGTTTCACGCTTCCCTTTAGTACAGACCAAGTAGATGTCACTAAATAGTATTCTGGTGAAAACAGGTTTTATAATTTTGGCTCAGAGTTCCATATATCTGTTTTCAGTCCAAGTGTATTGTTAAGTATCACTTCAGTTTAGTCTTAATTTGAGACCAGTAAAATCCTATGACAACTATTTTATTGCACACAATGGCTCTAAACATTCTATAAGCAGGTTGCCGGTGTGTTTACCAGTACTTACAATTAGCATAATTATGTTAGCTTACAAAAACAACCTTCCCTCTCATTGTCTCCTATGTTACTTTCAAATGCCTTATTCTCCTAGTCTCTGGTCGTCGGACGGCACTTTAGGCAAAATGCAGCAGGATGCAGATTTAAGGGAAACACAAGACCAAAATCAAAACAGAAAAAAATTACCATACAAGGCTCCTTTGGGAAGTTTTTTTTAATTATTATTATTTTTTGGAATGGGAACAGGGAAAAACAACAAAATATAACTGAACTAGTCTTTTTAAAGCTAAGCAGGATGCATTGGCTGCTGTCGAGAGAGGAATTAATTCTTTATTTTTTTGGGGCGGGGGTCTCCAAGGCTGTGTGCTGGGCTGGACTCATATTTTACCTTACGCCTAACCCCCTCCCCCCCTCCCCCTAACAGTTGCAGTCAACTCCTGAATGTGCTGTGGCCAAACAGGGCTGCCATTGTGTGAGGTGGAGTCCCTGCACAGCAATCAAACGCAGCTCCCCATACAAAAATAATTCCATGGGCGAGCGAGCGCTGGGGTGGGCGTGCAGGCCTGGGATGCATCCTGAGAGAGGGGTTAACCCTTTCCCGCCCAGACATACCACAGACAGGGCCTCTGGTAAACAGAGAGAGAGCGTCCCAGTGTTCCAGTGGCACAGTAGGAAGGCAGTGTGACCTTTGCCCCCTTAGGCTACACCTGCACATGCTCTGTGGACGTTTTATTCTTTAAAAGATGCTGCACGCAGTGACTGTGTGGCCACCTGCGGCCTTCGGTATAGAATATGTGGTTTCAGCCTCCTGTATTGTCACTGTTTATCCTCTAGGGGTCTGCAGCACATGCAACCAAAAAACCACTGCGGGACCGCTGCCCGTCACAGGCGCCTCTCCCCTCAGTTTGCCCCAAAGTCCCAGGCCAGGGGGTGGGTGGCCTTCTTGGCAGCAGTACAGGCTGCTGGCCTTGCTAACAGTGCTAATCTGCAAATAGAAATGACTAAAGCAGAGAGCTTAAAAACAGAGAAAGGGAGGGGAGAGCGAGAAAAGAGTAGGACAAAATTAAACGTGAAAGGAGGAATGGAAAGAGCAAAGAGAGGGAGTGGGATTGAAAGGGTTAGAGGACAGGGAAGACGTAGAGACAGAGGGCAGAAGAAAAAACAATGAAAGAGGTGGAAGTAGAGAGACAGACATGCCAGAAACAGACAGACTGACAAAGAGAATGTTTATGGCCTGTAAACCATGAGAGGGAGAGGAATATGACGAGCGCCATGGGAGGGGGCTCTCTCTCGCTCCCGCTTGCCCCTGGCCCCCCTCCCCCCCGCCGCAGCGGTCCTGCCGGGACGTCTGGAGTGGTGAAACCAAACCGCTCCATCATGTGACGCTCAACCACTCCTGCGGCTCTAGACATTCAAGCCCCCCCCCCCCCCCCCCCAAAAAAAAAACCCAAAACAGACGTGCGTTTTCTGCGAGTGCTTTGCCACAGGATACATTTGTTCCTCACAGTATTAGGGGAGGGGGGTAACACGTGGCATCAAACCCACGCACACGGGTGCGATAACAAAAACAGTCCGTAGACTTTCCTCTGACAGGATAATTTGGACAAATTCTCAAATTGCGCCCCAAATTGAAAGCACATTGGCGCGCTAGGGCAATCGCTTCAAAGATCTGGATAGAGGACATACGTAGCGTGCAGACAATCAGCCTTTTACCCAGTGATGGCAAGATACAAAAATCCACAAATGCATTGAATACCTCAGTGTATGTGTACATGTATGTGTGTATATGTGTACATATGTACGTATGTATGTTTATGTGCGTGTGTGTAAATATATATTTATACTCACATACACACACAAACATATGCGCATGTGTCTGTGTGTGTGTGTGTGCATTTTTATTCTAAATAACCTTTGGCATATTTTATTGGCCGAGCCCTGCACTGCTGTGGCCTGAGGGCGGGGTCACATCTCTTTTCTGCTGTGAATGAACTTAATGACACCAAAGAATGTTAATCAGAGTTTGGATAAACAGAGACAGCCCCCTCGCTATAACACACATCCGTAGCACTGCTGACGGACACTGCCAGGCCTGTAATCACTAAACACTTCCCTACCCCGCTTTCCGGTGTTTGGCTTTCCCTCCGAACGGGAAGCCCCAGAGTCAATCCAGTCCTCACGAGCCAAGGAACTGCGCTATTTTCTGGAGTGTTTCAGAATAAACCATGACTCCTCCCCAACCCCCACACCTCGCCACCTTCTGTGACTCTCCTGTTCATTACTGCTATTGATTGATTTTTTGGGAGTGGGTGGTCCTCCCTAATTTTGTGCATCCGCTGCACCCTGTTTCCTTGAGTTTCGTGCCTGGATGGAAGCATCAGTCTGTTGCATCTTCCCTGAATGCTGGCCACCTTTGGCGGGCGCTTGCATGCTTTTTCGCCCACACAGGGCTGGTGCCAGAGAGCCTGAATGTCCCTCTGAAACGTGTGCCCTTTTGCAAAGATGACACATGCTGCCGGCCCTGGTGACACACAGGACTTGGAGATCAGAGCCGGTCAGAAGTGCTATCCCTGCATCCGTCGCGTTTCCTCCACCACCCCAGCCATGGGCTGACAAAGACCTTCCCATGATGCCACGGTTGCAGATCATCACGATTCCGGGAATCTCATCAAATAATCTCTCTCTGCTGGGACACACCCACTAATAACTGTGTCATAATATTTGGGGAAGTGCAGCTGCAGCCGTCATTTGCGCTGGCTGTCGGACCTGAGCCCTGGCAGAGGATCTGAATCAGACGGTGCTTGATGCGGGACAGGCTCAGAAGAACAGCCATCCTTGCTGCTCACTACTCCTCTCTGCAGAGGACAGTCATCACAGTCATCACACAGAGCCTCTGAGCCTGCTGGGAAGGGCTGGTTCCCCCCTTGGGAAGGCCAGGTAATTCCCAGGGGAGGGCTGGTTCCGCCTTTAAGAATGTGTGTGTGCATGAGTGTGTGTGTGTGTGTATACCTGCCTGTATGCACGTGTGTGTGTGAACCTGCATATTTGTATGTATGTGCGCATGTGAACCAGACGGCGAGACGCCTGTACTTACTTTCCCTGAGGTAATTGAGATGCGAGAGCAGGACATCGGCATTGTAGACAGAGGTGAGCCTCATGAAGTCTTCCTTGCTCATTTTGCAGAGCTCCTTGCCATCTGTGTTCTGGAAGAGCGCCGTGTCAATCTCCAGCAGGCCGTACTCCTTAATGGCCCAATCCAGCCACTGCCTCACGTGGTCATGTGACCAGAGGGAGGGGTCTGCAGAGAGGGAGGATACAGGGCATGGTTACAGTTAGGTCACAGGAGAGTGGTTTGAATGCTCATATAGTGCCTGTCCCCACATGTCAATTTCATTTGTTTTCACGGTCCGTCTGCTCATTTAAGAGCCATATTTTTTACTCTGGTTTGCCACAGAATATATATATATATATATATATATATATATATACACACACACAGCATTTTACATAAATGTCAAGTTATGCATGCATTCAATCATGCTTCAGTTGGTTTTCTCTTTCACCCATTCATACTTGGTTTGTTATTTTTTACACAATCTAATTTATTTTCTCACTCATACATAGAAAACTTGCTCAAGACAAATTATTCATACATTAATTCAGACACTAATTCATGCACTAGTTCATTTATTTCTGGTTCCTCCTATCATCTATCCATACATTAGTTGGCATGTTTTTCATTTATATAGTAACATTGCTAACCCCTTACATGCCACAGTAATTCAATCATGCATGCATTCTCATTCATCCCTGCATCTATTAGTTCACTCCTTCATTTGTCTGCTCACTCATACAAGTGCAACCCATTCAATACATTAATCCATTCATTTATTCATCATTGCTTTCCTTTATGCATTGCTGAATCTATTAATTCAATCACTTCATACATCATGAAATATTTCTTTTTAATATTGTAATGTTAATTCCTTGTTTTCCAGACTAAACCCAGGGTGAGCAAACTCAGTTTATGAGAGAAATTGTCAGAATTTCATGAGCAAAACCACAGATTAAATTCTCCCAAAAGCCCACTAATATATAAAAATAAATATTAACAAGTGTAAAAGGCTTTTCTTTTCACACGCTAAACTTTCCATTATGTTCAACGACTGCCAAAAAAATCACAATGACACATGCTTAAACCCCTCAAGTCAAACTGAAGAGCAAAGTGTGCCGCGGTTAAACAGAATGGAGCCATGTGTTTGCAGTAACTTGCAGTCGTCCCTCTCTGTAGGACGTAGAGGTTGCTGTCCTCCTTGGCTCAGTCACCCCTGCCCAGTCTCTTTGGCATCTAGGTACATGAATTTGGTCCCCGCTCTCAGACACTCTCCCTGCACAGGCTGGATATCCTCAGAGCAGCCATGTATGGCACAATAATCACATCTTGTAGGGATAGCGGCCCTAAGAGAGCGGGTTGCAAGTAGCTATTATGTGTGAATCAACTGGCCTATTTGAATGTTAATAGCGGCTATTTACCAATATGGAGTCTTTATGTGTTTAGTCATTGGACTGTGTTTAGTGTTCAGTCACAAAGGCATCAAAGAGCCTTCTCCCTTGGCCTAGCTGAACAGATGCAGGCATAACACAGACACACACATATCTATTCGGCATTAGCATTTCATTATGGAGATGGAGACAATGATTACAGCTGGCCCCATTTAAATGAGAAAGCAAAAAAGAAAAAAAAAGAAAAAAGAAAAAAAGAAACACCCGCCATATCAATGAATTAAATTCCCCCTCAGAGTCTAACACAAAGAACAATGAAATCTCACCTGCAGGAGGTGTTTCTGAACAGGCAGTTAGACAACCCCTCTTTTTTCCATCTAATTAAAATTTTAACACAATGACATAAGTAAAAGTATAAATGCATCAATCATGAATTTAAAAATGCCATTAGCATGCCATTATTATGGAAAAATATGAGTGCGTTAATAAAAGCATGCAATTTATGTCTGCACCGGCATGAACCTACTGTACCTCCTTTTTATATATTCAATGCTTTCACTCCAGATAAGTATTTTATATCTCTACCAAAAAAAATTACATAAAGATTAGTAAGGTATTTCTTTATATCAGGCATACTAAAACCTTTGTCTTGGTGGGTTGCAGAGTATTTTGTCTCACCGTTACTCAGATTGATCATACGTGCAGTTCCCCCAATCTACGCATTTCCAATGCATTTTTCCCATAGGGATTAGATTTTTCCCCCCGACAATAAGGTTTGTGGTGATCATAAGCCCAAAAGAGCTTCACGTTTTGTTCTACGATTTAAATGACACCCATTAATATCAACACCTTGGATTTCCAAACTGTTATGCACTTTTAAACAGTAGGTTGATATTGAAACTACAACAACCGTCACCCTAATTTCAATACTAGCCCGCATGCGCGGGACAACCGTCGTAGTTAAATATAGCAACTTGTTGGTAACTTACTTTTTTAAAGCACATAACGCCTTCGAAATTCACGGTTGAGATATTAATCTAATTTATCCCGTAGAACAAAACGTGTAACTCTCGTAGTATTACGTTAACCATAGACCTTATTTTCGGCAGAAAACGAAATCCCTATGGGGAAAAAATCATCTGCCGAGGGAACCCATCGCGGATGAAACATCCCGGTTGATTTACAAAAAGACGTCATCACTGTAAACACTCTATTCTGCCCGTCAGTTTGCAAACTAAAGGTGAGTATGACGAATAGTAGATGTACGAGAATAGGGAAAAAACACATTTTTTAATGTTGGGTTCCCTTTGGGAAATATCAAGCTAGCTTAATTGCTGGTTATCTAGTTAATAAAATTAGATTTCTGGCAGTTAATACCTTTCTACCCAGGTGGTTTCCTATCATGGGGTTAACACACGTCCCTGGAAATTCGTACTAGACTATTTTGCAGTCATTGAGAGCACGCGGAAAATGAGACAATTGCTAAAAACAACCAGTAATGCCAATAAAACGAAGCAAAGCGCACTGCAACGCGACAAACAAAATAAACACGGCAACGCGTCGCGACTGAGTTTAAAGTTATAGCCTATGACTGGCCCCACAGATCGGTTTTCGGAATTTACACGTTACAGCAAGTTTTATTGCTATATTTTCTTCACTTACTACTGTAGCTTGATCTTAGCAACTTTGCACCGTTGCTAGTCAAATATGTTATCAGATATCTAGTTTAGGTTGCTAGCTAATGTGACAGGACAGGGTTTTTTAAAAGAGAACTTGCAATAAAATGGGGGAAACGAATGATTGAAGAAATAAATTGTATGGTGGACATAAACCAACTATGGTTTCCTCCCACAGTCCAAAGACATGCAGGTTAGATTAACTGGAGAGTGTAACTGGCCCCTAGGTACTGTATGAGTGTGTGTGTGTGTGTGTGAATGGTGTCTGTGCCTTGTGATGGATTGGCAGCCTCTTCAGGGTCTATTCCTGCTTCTCACCCATAGACCGTATAGCTCTCACCCAATGCATGCTGCCTTAGGCTCTGGCACCCCCTGTGACAATGACCAGCAATAGGTACACTAGATAATGGATGGATGGGCGAATGGACATAATACATCCACATTTTGTTTGTGCCCCCTGAAAAGTTTTTGGTGCACTATGCCCCTGCTGGCAGTGTTTGCATAGTGGCTCATAGTGGCCTGCTTTGTTAGAATTCAAAGCACTTGTAATGAATTTGAGTGTCTTTCAAGTGTTTTGCCCTATTCTTTAATGTGGGCAGTTTACATACTGTAGTGTAAGTGATAGGTGGCTCAGTCATGTGTAATGTTTCATGCACCAGTTTACCATTAATCTAGAATACTGCCAACATTTATTGGAATATTATTGTAATCTTATTGTGCATAATGTGGGGTATTAGTATCTCCATGATATATATTATCTGTTCAACTTTACAGTGTTCTGATATGTGCTAGATTTCCCTTAGAGTGGTTATAAATGGTAACATTTGTAAAATGTTATCCCATCCCCCTGTAACAAAAGATTAGGCCTACATGCTGTAGAGTACACAAAAATATACAAGAATGAATGATTACATATTTAGGTATGTGTAGCACAGTGTGTTACAATTTTTCTGCATTACAAAAAGCATTTTATTCATTTTTGGAGAGGTTTTTGGACCCAAAGATATCTTAGACCCCTATACTGATTGTAGTTCCCACTTGAAAATGATGCAAAAGTGAGTTTCATGAGTCCAAACTGTTGATTTGCAGTCCAATATTTGACTGTATTGATTTACGGCAATGCACATTTTGGATAGTTTTGGAGACACAGAGGGACACCAGGGTACACTGCTTACTTTTTGCTTCATATATTTTTAGTAGTTCTTGTGTATCACCCTCAGATTTTGTACGCTTGTGGTCAAGTTCATTGATTAGTGTATGATCGAGGACATGTATAGTTTTACCTGCTTTATAGGCTATATGTCATCTCTCAGTATTTAATTTCAAACTAAAGGAAACCAACTTCATTTTTGCACAAATAATTGTATTTGTGGCACTATATATCTGCTTAAAATATAAACATCAACTAATCTAAGTCTCTGTGATGCTCACATCTGGAATTATAATGCTTTAAATAGAACGCCCCCAAAATGGGTGAGGATTGGCATATGTGTGAAGGGGTTAAGATAAAAACTAAAACCTCTCCCTGTTATTCTCTGGGTCCAAGTTTCAGAACCACTGATCTGCACTTTATCAAGTTCATACTGATGTTTTTTTTGTGTGTAAAGAATACTACAGGTACTCTTACGGTAATTTATATGATGTTTATGAGGACTGTTGTTTATACCACTTTCATGCAGACTGTCAGTTATATCACATTTATGCAGACCGTTATACCTCGTTTATATGGAATCTATTTCGGATTGTTTGTGAGGAATACTGCAAGAAGCACAGGTGGGTGGTGCTCTCACCTGCAGGAACGATGACCCGCCTCTCATTGGTGGTCATGTTTGGGGGTGGTCCATTTTTTTCATCCATATAGCTCCCGTAGTTCATCTGAGAGCCGTCCGTCCCACCCGCCAGTTTATTGCATTTCCCCACACTGCAGTCGACCGGGGACTCCCTGCAATGGGGGCAGGCAGAATGAATGGGGGCGAGATCAGGGGTAAGGGTGTTGGGGGGGGCGGGGCAGAATATATCAGGGGCAGAGTCAGTGGTGAGAGTGTGGGTGGGGCAGAATGAATGGAGGCAGGGTCAGGGGTAAGGGTGTTGGGGGGGGCGGGGCAGTGGTGAGAGTGTGGGTGGGGCAGAATGAATGGAGGCAGGATCAGGGGTAAAGGTGTGAGGAGGCAGAATATATGAGGGGCAGAGTTAGGGGTGAGAGTGTAGGGGGGCCAGAATAAATGGAGGCAGGGTCAGGGGTAAGGGTGTGGGGGGGCAGAATAAATGGGGGTAGAATAGGGCCAAGGGTAAGGGTGTGGGTGGGGCAGAATGGATGGGGGCAGAGTCAGGGGTAAGGGTGGGGGTGGGGTAGAATAAATGGGGGTGAATCGTGAAACATATCTGTTTTAATGGAAATGATTGTGTGCCTGTGTGTGTGTTTGTGTGTGTGTGCATGCATGTGTGTGTGTGTGTGTGTTTGCGTGCACGCATGCGTGTGTGTGTATGAATTATGGATGTCCCAGTGTACACTGCAGTGAATCCAGCCCCAACTCTACCTGGATCCATTAATGTGGTCATATTCCCGCTTGACATTGACGCGTACGGGCTGGCTGATCCACTCTTGCTGTGGGGGTAAGGGGTTGATCTTGTGGGGCTGTCCGTAGTCCTGTGCGCCCGATGCAGTCATGTCAGCCTTGGGGAGAGGAGCAGCAGCAGCGTATGGCGGCTCGAACAAAGACTGATCTTCGCTCACCACTGACAGCGCCTCCTAGTGGGCAGGAGGAGAAAAAAGCAGATGCTCATTTAACAGATGCATCCAGATATTACAGTATTACAGGTGCACATCACCCATGGACATTCATTCAAGTGATAATAAACATTAGAACTCCTGACATGTCATGGAGTGCATGTATTAATTTGTGTATGAACAAGGCGCTTCAGTATTAAGGACCACAACAAGTGAACAAATGTCCTAAATCACAGAAATCATATTTTCAGGACAAAAACGTACATTTATAAATTTTGTTCCAGTGTATTCATCATTTGAATGACCTGCACGGAAGATGCACTAAATATGCTATCTTCACTGGCAAGCCAATGAAATCTCTAAAACGGTATTTCTTTATGCAAAATTTTTTTTTTCTTTTTTAGAAACAAATTGGCTAGGAAATGGTGATCACTTTGAGAAAAGCAAAGTGCATTATATCCATTTGCATTTGTGCAGTTTTGTGTAAAGCATTACAGTTAAGATAATGCCAGTATCAGGACTGTGGCAGAAAGATAAAAAAAAAATTCATGTTATATGGGGGCTGAACTCAGGTTGTGTTAGGAATGAACCCAGGCCCAGGTTGTATTTGGGCTGAACCCAGGCTCAAGTTCTAATAGGGCTGGACCCTGGCTTAGGTGTTTTGGGGGCTGAACCTATAGGCTCAGGTTCAGTTAGGGCTAAATTCAGACTCCTCTTCTATTAGGGCTGAACCTTGGCTCAGGTTCTGTTAGGGCGAAACCCAGGCTTGGCTGAAGTAGTCTCTGTCTGGCACATTCTGCAGCCAATGTAGACTCATTAGATGAAGACTAACCAAACTGAACAAAAGCAAAATGCTATCTTTGCAAAAAAAAAAACATTTAAAGAATGAAAAGACATGATAGATGACAAAAAAGTACAGTTTACCTGATTTGTGAAATGTGCATTTTTATGATATTCTGAGCCTTGCAAGCATTCGACAATCTGTGTTTTTTAAAAGAAAAGCTTGTTGTGGCATAGTAATATAATAACCTGCCTGCTTTATACAGACGTGTGTGTCTAATCTTGTCTTAAGTACTGGGTGCGGCCATTTAGGTATTAATAATAGAGGTTATTTTATGTGCAAAAAACACATTCTGAAATAACAGTGTCCTTATATAACAATTAGTATTCAAAGCTAATATAATGGCACTTTACAAGCAAAAGGGTTTTCTATGTGAAATGGTTTTCTTGTTGCTTGTAAGAAAAGAATATAGAAAGAAGGACCAAGAATACATACATAATGACATGGAATCCAGTTGTTGCATGTAATATATCTCACTATTTTCCATTAATTTCTCTAAAACTTATGAATCTTATACAGCTTAGTGTAAAGGACACATGTAAAGGACGCGCTGTAAAGCAGTGGTTCTCAAACTCGGTCCTGGAGGCCCCTGTGTATTCTGGTTTTCGTTCCAACCACAATTGCAATCCCAGAATTTTAACAAGCTGTTAATTTTTCTTAATTGGCTGCATTTCATGCTTTAAAGGGATTATTTACTCTCTTAAACCACATTATGCCAGAAATAGCTATGCATTACATAGAAGTAGGTGTTTTTATCAAATGAAAGACTAAGGTTAATTGATAGGTTCCTAATTTGGTTGTTGAACTCATATTTTATTTCTTTAAAATTTTCCTAAACTTATTAGCTCAGGGAACCTTTTGGGTTCTTGACTGCCTGAAAACTGGCTCATTGCACCAGTGTCTGCTGCTTGCTTGCCTGGAATGGATGTCTTGTGATCGATATTAATTCATGTGGGCCTCCTGCTAGCATATTCAAGTAAGGTCACGGTTCTTTCTATCTGCAGTTCTGTTGACCCTTTAGTGAAAACCACTGCCATCAATAACTCAACTTAGCAAGTGCTTCTTTTCTTTCAATTTGTTCTGTAAGATAGTCATTTTGTCAGACACTGAAATGAGCAGAAATTATAACACTGTGTAAATTTGTTTTGCAAAACAATGGCCTAAGATTAGTCACATTTGTTCCATCTATTGCTGTCTCACCATATTGAATGACACTGAACTATGTCTAAATACCCGTTGTTCTCTAGTGCTGGTTCAAAACAACTGAGAACAATCTATGGGAGTTGGTGGGATTTGATCCAAACCAAACCCTTCAGGCCATTGCAAGACCGGATAATGCCATGCCTGGAAAATCAGCTGCAGTTGTTCTACCTTTTCCATCCAGGTGAATTCAATAATCATCAAGAATAGCCACAAGCGTATTTATCAGAGTCAGGCCAAACCGAAATATTTAAGCTCTTTAGATTTAGGTAAAATGCTGTCTAAATGATTAAAGTATTTCAAAACATGATTTGACCCAAGTCTGGTTTTCACACATTACTATTTTCTCCAACGTGCTTAAGATATTGGCAAAAATATTTAGCCTCCCTACTCCTGAGAAAAAATATTCCCTCCATCTGGACACTAATTAGATGCAAAGAAGTTATTTTTATTCTGAGGAGGCATTCCAGTGGTGTATTGTTTTAGCCTGAAATATGCACAGTAAGTATTACATTTTATGAAAATAAGTTTTTAAAATGTGTTCATATTGCTTTAATTTGTTTGGATCGCTTTATATAAGTGGGCTCTACTTTTCCTGCACATAGTTTACCAGTTTTGCAGTTAGCAGTAAACAGCTTCATAATGGTGTTATGGTGGAGAATTTTCCTAAATTGCAGAAGTATAAAGAAAAGAGTCCCAAACTATGCTGGAAAGCTGTGAGTAAAATGAGCAGTAAAATGGTATTGAGAAGATATCAGGAAACTAGCAAATGAACACAGGGCTATGCTTATAGAGGGAAGCTCATAAGCACCAAATGCATGCTGGCAAAATGAATTGCATGTGAATACCATTTCTGAAACGGATCTTGGAGAGTGCACTGCACAGATGCAAACCGCCTACCAAATACAGTACTAAAGCTGTAAATACCTGATGACAAATGGCACAAAATGCTGCCTTAATTAGAATCTCATAAACCAAGCCAAAGGTTTTTTTTCCATAACATTTTTACAACGGGTTTTGTTATACTACACAATTTAATCAATCATGTTACCTTTTTTAAGAAAGTAATAACATCAGTAAAAGTTTACTGTAGGACATTGTGGTTGATAACAAATATGAAATGAAGGCTTACAGTTTATGGAAGCAGATAGGCCTACATCTCAACCTATCGTTTTCTACTGGCTAGCTTGGCTTTAGCACTACCTCTGTAGTATCTCTGCTTTGCTCTTATCTGTGTAGCTCCGACCTATCTCCTCTGGCAGCGCTGTGAACGCGCAACAGGATTCACAGGCAGGTAGAGAAGCCTCCTTGCAGGGAGCTATCCTGATTGGTTGTTAAGATTCCGGTGTGGTGAAATATGCAGTGACTGAATCAGAGCCTGGGGTAGTCAGAGAGGCCAGATTGTTTTGCTTAGAGCTTTTAATTTATAAATATCTGTTGGGATGTGAAGGACATTTTTACCAAAGTGTTTAGTGTGCACACACATGTGCATTATACTTTATTTTCTTTTGGAATTTAAAGGAGACTGATGTGTGTCTGATTTCATTAGGATCAGGACCTATAAGTGATTAAACATCTTTTAAAGCAGTTAATTTGTCGAGGTGATAGGAATCAGGCATACGTCTGGGTGAATGCAATTTGCATAGAGAAACAGAATCAGAGCTGGACATTCCAGGGGTCAAAAAGTAAAAGTCCTGCCATGTATTTCATCCACCCCTGAACTCAGCCAGCTGATTTAGCTCTACCTCCTGGCTGAAGAATGGTGCTCATTAGCAAATCCAGGTGACTTGAACAAAATCCTGGGATGAACTTTTACTTTCTGAACCTGGATTGTTCACCTCTGAACAGAATGGAAGTTTACTACTTGTTGAATGGAGTGAAGGCCCCATTGAGGGCTGGCTGGGAATATTTTGGACTAGAGCCGAAGCCTGAGAGGCTACTAGGTTTCCCTTTGACCCGATAACGATGTTTGTTATAAGAGATATACACCGAATAAGCTGTCTATTTGTATCAGGTTTTGAAGTAATGGGATGGTGTAGCGGGGATGGCAGAGTGGTACAGTGGGTGAAGAGCTAAGCCTGTAAATCTGAAGGTTGCAGGTTTAATTTTGAGGTGGGACACAGTTGTTGTACCAAAAATAAACAGTACCTAATCTGAATTGAATGGATTACATGCTTTATAAAAATAAGCTATCAAAACCATTCTGCAATTTATCATACCTGTGTTTAGTAGTTGTTCCAACGACCTTTGGTATGCAATTGTTATACGTCGTTTTGGATAAAAGCGTCTGCCAAATAAATGTAATGTGAGGTAATTCTGCAATTAGTGAAATGAAAGTTTAGCCAGTCATATTTTGTTGGCAGTAAAGAAAAGGTCAATGCATTATAGGATTTTGAACCACATTTACAAAAGAGGGGGAAGATATATTTATTTATTATGAGTTGTTTTTTCTTAAGTTAAAACTCATTTACATCTTAGGTATTTGGTAGATTGACACGATTTACACACAACTCTTCTACATATAATCGTTTGCACAGCTGGACATTTACTGGAGCAGTTTAGGGTAAGCACCTTTCTCAATTTACCTCTCCAACTGGAAATCAAACCAACAAACCTTTGAGTGGCAAGCCTGGTTCTCCAACCGTTGTGCTAGTTAAGAATGTAAAGTTATAATAATAATAAAAATAAGTTATATCGTTTTTAGTTTAAATTCAGATGTTAAGCCAAAATGATTTACTTAAAACCAGCAAACTCATAAAATGTGAGAAATGAGAAACAAAAACACTTTCTGAAATTCCTTACTGAAGGTTAAAGCCAAAGCACACTGTTTTTAGTCTCAATAGAGGTCTTTGAGTTTATTAAGAAAGTCCTGCTAAATTTATGTACCCATATTTTCCTGTGGTGTGCTTGATGTCGAGATTCCTATGTGAGGTAAAATAAATTCATATTTGTCATATTTGCTTGAATTAGTTGGCTTTTGCTTAAAATGCACCGTGGTCATGGAATGTGCTACAAAACAACAAAAGATGGATGGCCCTGACACTTTGGCTGAATTCAAAGCACTGTAACTGAGGAGAGTTCAGTGTTCAAGTGCCATTATCCTGAAGTTATTTTTTTCTTCTTAATTTTGTATAATTTGAATTGTCTTATATTGTCTTACTTATTGTCCTTCTTCCTGCTGTTTACCTATGACACCCTTGTCAAAGAGATATTGAACACAATGGGACTCTCCTGGTAAAGAATAAATAAATATAAGAATAATAAGAATGAATGAATAAATAAATAAATAAACAAATAAATACATAAATAAATAAATAAATAAATAATGCCCTCCATAACGTTTGGGACAAAGGACACATTTTTTCTCGATTTGGCCCTGTACTCCACAATTTTAGATATGTAGTCAACCAGTTCACATGTGGTTGCAGTGCAGGTCCTCATCCTTTATGTAAGGGTATTTCTATACCATTTATAGTTTCACCATGAAGAAATTACAGAATTTCTGGCTTCACAAGTGTTTTCAATTAGTCAGGTGTGTTTAATTGCAGGTAAGAGTCTTGATTCTAGGCTTTGCTTGCTTTGGAGTCTGTTATTGGTGTTTGTCAACATGAAGACCAGAATTTTGAAAATGAAAGTCAAGTAAGCCATGAGGCTGAGAAAAAAAAAAGATAGTCGAAGACATAGGCCAAACTTTAGGCTTACCAAAAAAAATGTTTGGAACATTAAGAAGAAAGAGATTATTGGTGAGCTCAGTAATCATAAGTGGCCTGATAGGCTAAGGAAGACTGTTACAGTTGATGAACAAAGAATTTTTACCATAATGAGAAAAAAACCCCTAACACCTGTCTGGCAGTCCAGAAACACTCTTCAGGAGGCCGGCTTGGATGTGTCAGTGACTACTGTATTCAGAAAACCTCACAGACAGAACTACAGAGGCTACACTGCAGGATGCAAATAATTAGTTAGCTGCGAAAACAGGTTGGCCAGGTTACAGTCTTCTGAGTAAGTTCTGAATAAAGATCTTGTGGATGGATGTGACTGAGATTGACTTGTATCAGAGTGATGGCAAGAACAAAAAGAACTGTCCAAGATCCAAAGCACCCCCCCCCCCACCATCATGGTGGTGGGGGTGTTATGGTTTGGGTATGTATGGCAGCCCCAGGTATTTGTTTTCATTGATGATGGAGCTGTTCATAGCAGCAACAGAGTGAATTCTGAAGTGTACAGAAGCATCTGCTCATATTCAAGAAAATACCTCCAAACTTATTGGATGCCGCTTCATCCTACTACAAGACAAGACAATGATCCCGAACATACTGCTTAAGCAACAAAGCCAAAAACTGGAATATTCTTGACTGGCTAAGTCAATTCACCTGATCTGCATCCAATTGAACATGCATATTACATGCTATAGAGAAAACCTAAGGCAACTAGCCCCTGAAACAAGCAGGAGCTGAAGATGGCTGCAGTATAGGCCTGGCAGAGGACCAACAGAGAGGCTACTCAGCACCTGGTCATGTCTGAGGGTCACAGACTTGAGGAAGAAAAGATCTGTAGTTTCTACCTGGTAAAACATAAAACACAGGTGATACATAGATTCAGCAGATGACTTGTGAAGCTCCAGGGACATGGGAACAGACTAGTAGTCTCGGGGTAACATACACCCCTGACTTCAAAGAGTATAGCAGTGTGTGGTCCACACCATCAATACAATCGTTCAAGCAGATGTTGCGAGTCATTGTCAACCCAAAAACGCTATCGGAACGGCCCATGCCAGCTAACTGAAGCCTGATTAGTACAGGACTGTCAAAAAAAGCGTCACAATATTGCCAGATAACAGCGACTGTGCCATTATGGCTGTTGCAAGCTGCTGTCGCTTTGACATATCGCCAACCCCACATAATCCTTGATTGGCAAGGAGCGTGCTCCATGATGATTGTGGAACATTTTAAAAATAGGATTGTCAAAATTGATATGTGATGGTGCACTATGCAAGTGCATTATGCACTGGGTCACAAATAATTTTCAAATGGGAGTGGAGATGGTGTGTGTGTGTGTCTGTGTGTGTGTGTGTGTTAGGGAATGGGGCTGGCATTGGAGGGTACACAGCAGGCCCAAACACTCTTGTTCCTAGGGAGCGACACCACAGTCCCACAGTGCCCTTTCTGTTTAAGAAAACAAAAGAAGTACCTCACTGTAACTTATATTATTGAATTTTACTCAACCAGGCCTTCATTTTTCCTGTGCCCATGAAATGTCCTGTCCTCTGCCCTGGGACTGCTCCTTTTTCAGTGTGACACAATGAAATCACTTGACTTGACATTGTGCTCTGAATGCAATGCACCACTGCTGCTGATACCGTTAGGATTACTGTATCTACGACTGCTACCAGAGATTGCAGTAACAGGATTATTATTAATAATAATAATAATAATAATAATAATAATAATAATAATAATAACGCTCTTGTAGAGCTACATCGCTAAAATTGCCACGTGCCAGAGCCAGTACCAGCGGCCGCAGTCGCAACTAATCAAGCACGACCGCGTCGTGACTTGAGGTCTGGAGGGATTCACGCGCTTGAGCGACACACTTCCAGTCACGACTTCACAGAACTGCGAAGTTGTTTTTTTGCGTTCACACGCCCTTTTCGTTGCAGATCTACTGAACATTCCTGCCTTTTGTTTGAGGAGGAAAGGGAAACCTGTCCGGAAACGAGATTGTGTAGAACAGGAAGCCTAACACAGCTTGATAAAGACTCCCCCATTTGATGCGTTCGTTTGGATACAGTTACTAGTCAATCAAGAATGTGGCTCTTGAGAGCCACAGAGAAATACACCATATTTATGTTGAGAGGGTGTGGGCAAGATAATTTCTTCTGAATACAAACAATTTTATGTTGCCTAAATTTGATTTGAACACCTTACGGATAAACAGGCGAACTACCACTGCCGTTTTAAAGCAAATAAAACTTAAATACGTATAAATACTGATAGCTAATCCTTATCCTTGCACACAGACTCTCTCTCTTTCTCTCAAGACATATATACATGCAGTAAAAATCTGCTTTTTAAAATTACAATATAAATTAGAATCAACAATATATTTTCCTTGTCTGTTATTTAATACGAATTGTTTATATTCCAATGCACTTGCTTTGCACTTTGCAATCTCAACCGCAAGCACAGTCTTGGGTGAAAATGATTTCATCTCCAGCAAGCAATTATGCTCCGTCAGTGCTTTCGTGGACCTCAGAATCACACCACACCCAACGCTGCTATGATACTTTTTCAACCACAGGAATCCCACTTTTTTTGCTTTCAAGGAAAACATATTCGCGTTTAATTTCTTTCCATTTTTCCTGAAAAATCAACAGCGACCATCCACAGACTTTTTCAAGTATACAACATGCCGAATTTGTCTAAATATTAATCCAGACACATCATCTTTATGATGATGCTTAAGGGAGCTGTTCACTGCGAAAATGTCTGAAGTTATAGACGCATTCCTGTTTAGCCCCGTTAGCCGGCCAAACCTTCCTGAACTCACTCATACAGGTTATGTTAACATAAAACGCGTCTCATGCATGTGAGCTTTATTAGTTGTATGGTAAACTGCGCAACAGGAGTCAATATGTGGCTTCCAGCCATGATATTATCGACTTATTGTACTCAACAGTTTTGCGGTTTACGCATGTAAGTGTGATTCTCAAAAGACAGTTTGACCATTTCTGGTTAACAAATAGTTAAGTGACCTAACTGTGAATGTGTATTTAACATTACAGCTTTAGACAGGCTGAGAACGAAAAGACGGGGGAGTATATATTTTAACGAGCAATTGCTTGTTCATACAAATAGGCTATGGAAATAAACATCTGGCGAATTCGTTACGCAGTTAATTTCATAAATATGGTTTTATTATTACTATTCTTATTTTCCTAAATAATTTAGCGTTTTCCATGTGCGCTGGACAGCTGGATTATTGGCGCTGTGGTGTGAAAGTCCATCTTTCACATTTCAGAATAATGTTTTCTTATGATCACTTTTAGCACTGCCACTAAATCATATTCCGTGCCTTTTAGTTTAGCTAAGTACAATGACAATGCGTCACCTAATAATCCGTTTGCATTTTAGTCTGGAAATGTACACACATACAGGCATAGCCTGTGTATATTGTTCGGACAAAATAACCACATTGTTTAGCTTGAGACGTGCGTCTGCGATGCGCTCTGCCCAACTACAACTGCAGATTTCGTTAAAATACTACGTCTCGTCCTGCAACGCCTTTTTACATTCAACAAGTTTCTGTACAAAGGAAAAGGAAACTTAAGCAGAAAGAGGAAAAAAGAAGGAAATCTGGTTACCGCTTTCGGGGCAAAAAAGAAACCGACACTTCACTAGCACCGCTCTACTCCAAAGCGGGACGACCCATGCTAAAAGGAGGCGCAACTCCAAAATTCGAGCTCTCCCTAAAGCCGTGATCCCCGTTCCCCACCCTTACCTTAATAGTTCCGTCCATTTTGGGAAATTTTCAGTGGACCCCAACAATATTCCAAACATGACACGCTCCTGAATTAATTCCAGCGCCCGATATGTCGCGGAGAGAAAGAGACAGTTAACCGGATGGTTTTTTTTTCTAAATTTGGGAAGTGAAGTCACTACTTTTGAGTAGGAAGCTATGTGTGTCACTGTTAGCCCTGCCTTCGTTACAACGCCAAAGAGCAGGATACTTGTCCTGAACAGATAAGCAGAGAAAACAATGGAATTTTTTTTCTTGTTTAAAAAAGTTTACTCTGAAATGTTTATGAAATTGTTCAACGCGTTTTGCACACAGCGAAGAATATTCGTTTGTTTTTAGTCGAACTGTCAGTGGCTGCGGGATAGATTTGCCTTTTAATATTTTCTTTAACTTTTTCCGGACATAAAAACGAATGCAAAATCGCTCTGCATTGCTCTCAAAAGCAAAAACATTACAATGATGTTCCGTTATTTTGACATAAAATGTCACATGTTTGTTTAAATGAATTGTCCGTATATACGTTAAAATCGAATTCGGACAACTCGAAACACTAACACGTGGAGTCATAGTATTCAAATCTCTTAAATCTTTTTATTAAACCCTCGCTCTGGTGCATTTAAAATTATCTCTGCCCAGTAAAGGGGTAGGATTAAGAATCTAGAATCGCTGACGCAAACTGCTACATTTCAGTAAAACAGCCATTAACTGATAGTAAAACATTCAGGACATAGACAAGCTTAAGAGTGTTACCTGTGACAACGAATTCGCCAATCTTTCCTTTTCAGTGGTAGTCCAAACCTCGATAAAGTTCCCCTGAAACACCATTAATAAATTCCGAGCAGGCGCGCCCCTGCTGCACTTTTCCAAGTCTGCGCTACACGTGCCTCCTCTACCCAACTTAGAAACGAATGATGGATCCTATATCTCCATAAGGTTGAAGACATATCTATTGGATCTAATAACGAAGTCCTTGTTCTGCATTCTTTGTATCTGCCCCCCTCCCACTGATATTAGACAGCTTACGATACATATTACAAACAGACTGGTTTAAAGCATCAATGTAAATAACGTAATATGAAATATGCTCCATTAGAACAATGAAACTAAATCTGGCACATGGTTTTACCTGGACACTAATGCATTCCGGATGGCCTCTAAAATTTACGCCAGATATATTGTCTATTATTATTAATATTATTATTATTATATTGGAAATATTTTAAAGCGAATATTTTATGTATTTTAAACGTAGCTGTAAAGTGTAACAAAATCTCAGCTAAAGGGGCCCGTCTCTGACTTTTTCCCTTCCCAAAGCAGTGTTTGGTGAGGCAGCATGCTGGAGCTCTCCCCCTCTATGCATTTTTTTCTCCTTCTTGAAATTACCCTCATCAATTCCGCCAAAATCTCAGCGCAGATGCTAGACAAGGAGCCAGCACTGAACGTGACCAAACCAATGGGGTCTCAGCCTGGAGGAGCGGGGCTGCAGCTCAGCCCAACGGAGTCTGCGCCGCCGCGACTGACATGAGGGGTCGGGCTGTCTGCTCTCGACTTGGGGGTTTGCGCAGGGGAGAGGCCCCCCTTGGGACCGCCACATCTGGATCCTGCTAGGGGTCAAGGCTTCTCGTGCCTTGGGCCAGTTCAGTGTGGTGTGATTAAGGGAGACACCTTGTTTAACTGTTTGGTGGCGGTCCACCTTTTTGCTTAAGTTGACCATATGTTGGTTTTTAAAATTTCATTCAATTGTCACTCGCTTTGATGTCATGCTATAGTCTATTTGAATACGTGAATTTAAAAATTTGACGGGAATATTTTTGGTTTCCCTTTAGTCGGTGAAATGTATCCTCCGATTTTCTTCATTGGCGTAGTTCGATATAGTGTTTAGGGCAGACTTTACACAATATATGTTTGTAACTGATTCTCAGCGCCTTGTCTGGAAACAGGACGCATCGCATGGAGACATGCATACCCCCCCCCTCCCCCCTCCCCCCTCCCCCCCCCCCCCCCCCCACCATATCACGCAGCTATTCAAAGAATCACTGAAGTTTGGAAGCGAAACATGTGCCTACCCGAGGGCCTGAAAAGTGTACACGCCATTGTTCTAATTAAAATAAAATTATCTCTAAATAGATGGCGAGACAGAGCTCTTTCTAGGCTCGGGGGAGGAATGGGCCATTTGTAATGGGGAGGGATGTTGGCGTGAGTAATGACGGAGCTCGAGGCTTCTTGGGAGCACGAAACCAATTCCTTTCTAAATTTCATGCCCGTTTCAATAGTCAATGAAAAACAGTCCAGAATAAGTTACCTCGCTATTTCACATTTCACAACTTCAAAAAAGCAAGTTGATATTTGAATTATTAAAATGTTATTTTGATATGATCTGCATATAAATATGGCCAAATAAATTAATAAATAAAAATAATGAAATATTAAATCAAATATTAAGCAATCTACGTGTTTAATGGTCGAGTACAAAACTTTGTACTTTAGCCTGGAAGTACACACGCCAACAGTCAAATCCAGTTTATTTAAACTGTAAGCTGTTAATTAAACTGTATGCGCGACACGTGCGCACATAATATAAAATGATGTAGTCTAAATCGGCCTAAATATTTATGGATGGGAAGCTGGAAAACGGACTATTTTACTGTCGCTGCCATTGCCTGCCAATTTTATTGAAAACAACCCTACTGCGGACACCCCGAAGCGGACAGGACAGCTAAAATAGAAATGCATCTACAAATAGACCTAACAAGTCAGTGACTGTAATGCTTGGTCGAAGTTTATCAAGGAGCGTTATGCATATATGATGTGGTCGAGACCGCATTCTCAGCCGCTTCCCTAGCTTGACCCATTTATTTTTTCTCGAGTGAATCAACTATAGGTGCGAACCAAGGTTTGTTTTGGCATCGACATAGTCCGGCATACATTTTTTTTTTGCATGACTACCATATTTTGACATATTGGTGGCCTATTCTTGAATGATTTAAATATTTTAAAAAATGTATCAAAGTAAGCCTAAGTTTTTGTGACTGGTTGTGCCGTCGTTGTCATCACCTAATTCCACTACATACAATGACAATTAACTTATTTGTACGCTTTGCCATTCTTTACACAAATTGATTTTGGTGTGTTAAACATAAAGTACTGGAAGGATAGAAGGACTTGTTTATAGTCACATTAATGTCAATCGGACAAATATTAAAACAACCAATAAATCACGTTTAGCAGCAGGCTTTCCAAGCACCCCACTTGCCTGGGCCCTAGTGCGGTAACAAACATTTTTGAAAGGCCAGTAAACAAATGCAAGTTGGTTTATACAGTGAACCACAGAACATCTGGATCTACGCTCACGCTTGACAGCCAAACACGTCCTCCCACCCTGCGCTGCAGGAGGCCAGAAATCCTCCACTGCTGGGAGGGAATCTGGGAAGTGGGCGGACACCGTAAGGTGCAGGCTGGATTTTGACTATTCTGACTATCCACAGCCACTTACCTCACGTGGGCCACAGACGCCCTCAAAAAAAAAAAAAAGATTTTCGTTGAATTTCAAAAGCAAAATGAACAGCTATATGAAACGGAATGTTCAAATAATATCTAGGCCTAATAATCATGCTATTATTCGGGGGTCTTGTATTATTATTATTATTATTATTATTATTATTATTATTATTGTTGTTATTATTATTATAATTATTATTTCACTAACATTTTCACTATAAGTGTGCACTGTGGAGTGTGTTTATTGTTTGTTTATAGACCTCGTAATCACAGACAATGAAAGTGAGTACAATTAATTGAATTATCCACACCTCTTTTCCCAGTAAACGCATAAACAAAGTCCATGGGGTAGGCATCCAAATGTCACCGTCTCTAGTCTCTGGAGTCACCATATTTAGCCAAGATAAAAACAGCATTAAAATATGGAAGAGTTATAATGTTCATTTTCGTGACAAACCTTTTAAGACATCTCTCTTCAACCATGAAACTGTTCGGCCGACATGCATCGGGGCTTTCAGCCTCCACACTGAGTGCTCTGGTACGCCCGCTGCCTCTCTCGGGTAAAGGAAAAGCCAAAGTCAAAATATTGAGGGCAGAAAACGGAGACTGCTCCACACAGACTCGGACTGTCTGGCCCCTTGCTTGAGGCCATAATTAATTTGAGATTTATTTTTATTGGAGAGTTCGGGTCTCGCGGGTCTCGCCTGGCCTTAACCAAACAAAAGTACAGCTAGACCGTAGATTCGCTTGAATGAAGTTGAATATTTCTTTAAAACTTGTCTCGAGGCGTGCCTGGTTCACATTCTGACCGATATTTTGCTCCCATACAAAATAGAGGAGCTCAACTCTCTAACTGCCGAAAAAAATAAATCATTGCGCTGACCATATTTCTTTAATTTTCCGCTCCAGTCATGGCTCCTTTTCTCTTCATTGATATGTACGATTTAATGAACGTTTTACGTGTCTGCTGAACACTGCATAAAACATTGTACGACAAAGCTCTTAGAAAAGAACCCACGAGATCTGTTATCATAGTCAATGCATAGCACTTTCGAACGGGCCTACCCTGACTTTTAGTATAGCCTACTCGGTATCCTAATCATGCGAAAAAAATAAACAATAGAAATTAGTCTCAAAGCCTGTTTATTAAACTGATTCACTGTTAACCTGATTATTTAGAGACAATTATTTTATTCCATTGATTATTCAGCCATTATCAGATGGCATTGCGAAATGTGTGAAGAGGAAACCTAAAAGCAATTTGTGACATATTTTATTTAATCAGTGACCTTTGGCTTTCATTTGTCAAAAATTATGCCCGCCCCACGATAACACCGCCAAAAAGTATTCAGAGCTATCTTTTGATTCCCATTTTGGTATATTTTCTCACTCTTCTCACTCTGCTTTTTGTGAATTTTGAATGTTTTTTTAAGGATTATCAACTTCCGTTTTATTTTTATAATTGAGAAAAAGGAAGAAAAAATCCTTGTTCATTTTCATAAACGTTCTGTATTCCAGTCACTGAGCGCTCCATATCCACTTGGAGAGGGAAAGTCTGATTTCAAAGCATTTTTTCTCCTCAAACATTCCGTTGCAGCCGGTCTCTGGAAACAAATCGAGAATTGTTCGTAGTGCTCAAGCATGTGCCTACTCTAAAAAACAGTCTTTGTGCAAAGCAACACAAACGTTATAACTCTTGAGTGTGTGGAAAAATCTTCGGTGCCAAGGGTAATAGGTTTTCATAACATTACACAACAGTACACCTTTGAATTAGTATTCAGTATACTAAGATACTATAAGTCCTAGGGCCAGAAGAAATCTAAGCACTGCAGGCTTTGTCTTCGACCCCGAGCGAGGAGATCAGACCAGGAAACTGACATTAGATTTCAGAAAAATCTTTTTTTCTGGTTTCTTGCACGGAGTTAGAGTCGATGGCTTCTGGGAAAAATAATACACAATGAATGAATGAATGCATTAATGAATGAAGGACAATTGCTTCCGCGCATTATTTATAATCAAGGACAACTTGCTGGACTACTGTTAAATGGGACAAAAACATTTGTTTTATAATATGTAACTTACCTAACATGAAGTGACGTGTTATACTGACAAAATATCTGGAAAATAGCTACAGCATTCATTCTTATGAATTATTCAAGACAACTCCCTTCAAATAAACACGACAGAACATGCGTTGTTTCGATTGTGATAGTTTTCATCAGTCTGTAAACCAGTAATGTTCGGAAGACCGAGGAGAATATGTGACACATATTTTATTTGAGCTCATAAAGTTCCAAACATTCCACCACAGAAGCTTGCAGTTATACTCCTGGATTTTTCCAAAAAAATACATTTTTGTTCTGGAGCTGTGCCATGTCAAATGAAAATAGGACAATAAAAAACTTCCCCCCATCTCCTTCAAATTGTCTCGAGGCATTAAAGTTACTGGACGAATTCCATAGCGTTCCATATGATCTGATGTGCGGGGTGTGTTTTAAAACGTGTAAACCAGATGTCGGCTATTTGGTTTGTTTACATTCTTTGAGACTGTGGTGGAGAGAGACGAAAAAACTGCACGATGTCACATATAATAAAACATGTTGAAGTAATCAGAATGACCCACTATAAAGGCCACGAGATAAAATTCGTCCTGACATCTATGTAGATGAACAAAATCATATTTTATGGCCCAAACGCATTGGCAGCAGGCCGTTGTCCTCCTGCACAAAATAAACGCAGCTCTTCATCAATTGCGGTGACGTAACAAATCGTTGTCCTGCTGTCCAACTTTATGACGTCATGTCGTAAACACTTCATAAATGGTAGGCTATTTGCAATAGCTCGTGTCTCATTTTGGGCCATGAGGTGCAATAACGAAACGAAAGGTCGTTATCGCAATACAATTCAGCTCAAGAAAATGACCATGCATACGTCGCAAGAGTCATTTAAGTGCAAAGAGGTAAAGGTGCGGCCCAGACCCTTTCTCCTACATTACCTGTTCGAAGAGGCGATGGTGTCTTACCTTGACGTAAGACGCGGTGTCTGGAACAGTCTGGAACATTTTCTTCGTTGGAAAGGGCCTGAAAATGTGTGGGTGCGTTCACGTTACAGACCCTGAAAATACCGACGGGAAAAGAAATTCATTAGAAAATAATTAGAACAACTTAACCATTAAATTATTATTATTATTATTATTATTATTATTATTATTATTGGTGTTGTTGTTTTCTTTGTTTATTGTTGGTCTTCTTGTTGTTCTTGTTTTGCTGAGTAGTGCAATTACATTGCAATGGCATTAACCATCACGTACATGCCAGTTTTAACCAGAGCGTCCTGACAGGAGCGCAGCATCTTGATTCTGACTTTGACAGCCTCCTTGAATCTCTGGCGGAGACATGCAAAGTATTATGTGTCATCTTGCCCGCTGTGCTATAAACAGAATTATCACCGATATTTGGGTTGCTGTTCCAATATCAATTCCTTTGCAAATGCCTGACCTGCCGACGACGCTGTTCGCATCTGTTTGCAAATATTTTCATGTTTTTAATTGATCTCAGATTAACTGTGTTATTTGCTGAGGCTACAATAGATTGTATTTTAAATTACTTAAAAGAGAATTAGACACGTGTACATGGTAAATAGGGAAGTAACACACCATGAGCACCACAGTGTTTAAAGGTCTCACTATAGACCGCGACCATCAAAATAAGAAAAAGAATGTTTTGTTTTGTGAGCCGACTGGGAAAACTCAGAAACTGCTTCTAAAAACATGCTGATGGGTATAGGTAATTCCCATTCCTTAGACTCAGAACAAGAAGGTGGAATAGTCTTACCCACTGTGCACGCAACAGGCTAATTGGACAGACACATGGAAAATTGAGCATACTATTGACATCATGCGTTTGTAGCCTAGCCTACACACGTTATGACCAGGGAGCTAATTAAATAATATTAGCCACCAGGTCATAACGGACACACGATATGATCCGTTATATTTTTGGATAATGATTTGATAAGTATTCATAAAGATAGTCTAAACCAAAACAACAGCAGCCGCAACAATGTCAACACCTACTACTACTACTACTACTACTACGTATAATAATAATAATAATAATAATAATAATAATAATAATAATAATAATATAACGTGTAGTAATACATATTTTAGCGCTAAGGAAAATGGTTAGTTTCTTCCCTACCCCCATCCCGTTCTTCGCAAAAGCTTGCCACATATTGAAACACTTTTCTCTTTAATAAGTGCAGCTTACAAAGTCTGGGGCGAAAGGGCACCGCGAGGACGGTGTCTTTAGGTTTTGCCTCAACGTGCAATTATCGAGCGTGCAGTTTAACATTCCTTACTAGTCAGAATAGAATGAAAATAAGACCGCCACTACTTCCAGAACACGCTACAAGAATTAAAAAAAAAAAATCAATATATGAATTCAGTAGCCTACTTTTATCAGACCTATGGGCGCCGCCAAAGCCACCAATCCTACTGGCTATTAAAATATTAGTATGATGGCATCTCATTCATTCATTCAGTCATTCATTCATTCATAAAGTCATCAATACAGCAACATGATCTTCAGGAGCCATGGTATAATTTCATTTTTAGGTCTACATTACTTATCAATCTACGACTTGCAGTAAGAGAAAGATTTTTCCAAAAATCCAGAAAAAGAATTAACCTTTGCAATGCCTTGGCACCAGCTTGGATAACTTCGTTACACATTTCTAAAACAAGAACTGCAATACCAGCAATAATGATGCAAATAGTAGACGGAGGAGATCAATGCATTACCACTGTGCAATTCCATACGAAAAGCTTTTACAATAGCATTTAAATTAAATATATTTATTTGACAGACAATAACTCATTTCGGCACTTATACTCATTTCACAATCTGCTACGCAGAACAGGCTACCAAATGCGCGCGCACAGACATTTGCACACACAGGACATAACTTTTGGTTCAACAAACAAACCGCAGGAGTTACAACCTACGGAATAGGCCTATTAGATTACCACTTCGTGCAGCTACAAAACATGTAACCATTTTCTGAATGGTCGCGCAAGTACTTGCATTTAAGTATCTTTTTTTTCAGATTTAAGAACTTCATAATTGCATAGCTGTTTGTTTACCATTTTAAACATTACAAAAATAAAACGAACCACTCAAAATATAACCCTTTATATTAGCTGTAAATAAAAATAAATAAATAAGATTGAATAGTTCAATCAAGAATATCAGCAAATGACACTTTGAAATAAGTTTTGATCATTGAACATCTTGCTTTATTGTTAATTGGAAATCAATTGGGGTGTGTGTGTGTTACAGTGAAAGGAAAACGCTAATGCTTGAAACTTTTTTGAATCACTTTAAGGTAAATGTTGGGCTCGCCCCATAAAGTTTCCCGAATGCATCCAATTCCAAAAGGTAAAGGGGCGTACGATTCCGCATCTGCACCCAATTACTCGGTTGGGGACTCAGGAGGACTGTTAAATAAATGCCTGGACTTTCCTTTGGGAGGGCCTGTAGACTGAGTGCCTCTAGTGTTACATTTTAAGCATCTTGCCTTGCACGAGAGCCGTACTGTTATCCATCATAAATTAGAGCAAACTTATTTCGCAGAGTAAGAAATATTTATACATTGTATAGTGTTCATGTCTGTCGCATAGGACAGATTGAACTAATAACTGCTTGGAGAAATTTAATCCAGAATCCAGAAACCGCGAGGACGTGAGCATGTGCAAATTCTACTTAATTAGTCCCCATGCAAGTCGCAGGCTTATACAATTTCTAGGTATCGCATGCATTTGTTATGTTATCCAAGCAAACAGCGGGGCCGTAACCGATTGATTGACACGCTGTGCAAAACTTGCAAGTCCACCGATAACTCCACGAGGGAAGGAAGAAGAGAAACGAAATAATAAAAACAGGATTTACAGTGATGTTATTGTACGGAGGGAATCTTTCCAAGGAACGGCAGCTGGGAAGAAGAGAACACCAAAAGGTGGAAATTACGTATTCTGTCACTCACCTTTCGATATCTTCGTTGTAGCTGGTAAATCTTTCCCTCAAATTATTCCTCGATATAAATAATTAGTCCCTTTACGAAAAAAAGTTTCTAGCACAGATGACAGTTAGTACGGTGTGCCGGGATTTATGAATGAAATCGCTTCTGTGATGTCTCCCGTCCACAGCCAATGAGAAAAGAGTGACAAGACTCCCCCAGCATCCTTGCGTAGGAGGTAGTCCGGACTACAATCCAGCTGAACCGTGAAATAAGGAAAATTTAGCATAAATGGGAACAGCGCCGTGAAAAAACAAAAAGCGTGAGGTCCTTTTTTATTAAAAAAAGTTTCTAGCACAGATGACAGTCAGTTATTTCGAAAAGGCGTACGGTGTGCCGGGATTATGAATGAAATCGCTTCTGTGATGTCTCCCGTCCACAGCCAATGAGAAAAGAGTGACAAGCCTCCCCCAGCATCCTTGCGTAGGAGGGAGTCCGGACTACAAGCCAGTTGAACCGTGAAATAAGGGAAATTTAGCATAAATGGGAACTGCGCCGTAAAAAAACAAAAAGCGTGAGGTCCTTTTTTATATTTGAAAACAAATGACCTCCCTCCCGAGTCGCTAACTGGTTTCAATATTTCACTTACCGCTGAACAAAAGCGGGTGAGCTCAACCGGTTGATCAAAGTGGTACTTAAAAGTAATTCGCATTATAACACCTGCTGTTTAACGGCGCCTTGATATTTGGTCAGGATATGGGCTCGGCCTACAAAAAGTACAGTTCCACCTAGTGCCTACAACAATAACTTAGTATATGAAAAGAGAGAAAAATATATTATGTAAAATTATAGTATTTATTAGCTCAGATAAAATGCTTAACTAATTACTGTATGTATATGGAATGTACTTTGGAATAATGTAGCTCGACGCCTTTTTGTCAGCCAAGCTGGTCGGATATCAATGTCATAAAAATAACAACCCATAGGCTTCATAACCACTGGAATTGTTTCTCAACTATTCGTGACAGACCATGAATTTATAGATGCCCCATTTCCAACTGTTCCGCAGAAATAGTTCCCAGGAATATATATGTAAACCCATTGTCCAGATGTTTGGGGTTTCGGTCTCCATCACATTCACAAAACTGATAGTGTTCACGTACTTAAACAGATATTGACATTAATGACTCACTAGAGAGTCCTCGATAAAACGTTTTTAGTGACCAATGAGCTTTTCCGCAGCGCTAGTTTTGCTTTTATTGTTTCTGCCGCGTAATGTCTTTTTCAGAAACCATTTCATGGGGAAGTTTTGAGGTTGCAGGACCCGGTTTTGTCTGCCGGTTCCTGGTGGACAACCTATCGACAGCATCCGCGCACCATGGCCTCGTGACTGAGACACGCGTCTCCAGTGAGCCTCTTTTTACTGTTCTGTTGACCCCACTCACTCCACTAACTCCATTTCCTATACATGTTCTATATCCTGCACCAGAAATGCACTATAAAGGAAGTCAGTTAACGCACTGGGAGTGAAGTTGCTCAGGCATGCAATTCCGCTGTGACTCAGGCTACACGACGTCATCGTGACAAGCGGTTCACTCTTGGGGGTGGAAAAAAGGCTTACATGCCTATCTCACTTTGAGCATTTACAATGCTACATGCATCTATTCTCACAATAATAATAGCGTATGTAACTTTATCAATTAAAGCAATGTTGCTGAGATATTCAGGATCCTAAAATAATTTTCGGACCATATAGGGTGAAAGATGATTCACTTTGCAAATAAGGGTCATGCAAAAGCAAACACGAACCCTAAGGAAATAAGGATTCTTGATAAATATATTTAGAGTTAAAAGCAAAAACAAAATTGTTATTATGTGTATTCAGCCAAAGATTATTTCAAACTACTGGAAGAGCTCTTGTGATAACTGCAAAATATTTGAGAATATGGTGGGGAGTTGCATATCTGCATTTTCTGTGTGCTTTTTTAATTAGTAGTAACCAGAAATAAATACAATGTTGAGTTATAAGCTGTCAGCAATTTCAAATAAATGGCAGTTTATTGTCCTCTTTTTAGTTTGCTCTACTAATGAGTTCTTAGAGTATATGTGGCTCCTAGAGCATTCTTATTCTTATAGTAAATGTGGTTTGGCATGCTGTGATAATACAAAGTGTGTGATACACGTGTAACAGAATAATATCAATGAAAACCTTTCTAGGACCTGCAGGACAATGATTCATTTTCTTCACAATGCAGAACTCTGCCCCCCCCCCCCCCCCACTGCAAGTGAACATGAATAGTGCACAAAAACATGGTCAGACCTCATTCAGTCAATCCAGAAATGGGTGTGGACCACACAAGTTTAATTACATCGTTATTACAGCAGGAACACTGGCAATAAATAGGATCTATGGGATGTTTTGATGACCGAGCCAAAGCCAGTGCATGCATCTGTTGATAGATGACTTATATTTCTGGGTGTGTATTATTATTATTATTATTATTATTATTATTATTATTATTATTATTATTATTATTATTATTATACACAACCAATGAACAGCTATAACAATAATTTTGTATGGAAACTTGAACTGGAGAGCTTCATTTGTTAAAAACCACAAGTGAATAGGGAGGACTTCAATGAAAGGGCGAATTGTTGCGACTCAGAAAAAGGACTGCAGAGGTTTTATAGAAGGCAGGGATTTATCCTGAAATCAAAGTAGATTCTACAGAACAGCGAGTCTGGTTTTATGATTTGCTCCAGGTGTATCAGTAATGTAATAATCTTCTTTATCCCGCTGTCTTCAATATCCTCAACCTATTTTACTGATTTGCGTACCATGCTTTTGCAGAGGAATGAAGTAGATCACAGGTAAAATAGGAAGCTGATTTCAGGATGGGGTCACCTGAAAATGTACCTGTAGAGCAGTCTTTCCAGTCGCACAATCCCAGTCAAAATAAGAAATTCCTTAAATATGTTATCACTCAAATGATAATGAATAAAATAACATTTCTATGTGCTTACATAAAACATTGAAATCACATGAAATCAGTTATAATGGAGACATTTTAAGACCAAACATTCCTTCCTCATGCCATGCTGGAACTTCCTTGCAGGAATCCTGCTCATGCTCATTTGTAGCGGGATGCTAGCTCATGCCAAGCCGGGCCTTTGTAGTGTGAAGCTTGCTAATGCCACACCGGGCCTCCCTCATTGCAATCCTGTTCATGCCACGCCGGGCTTTTCTAGCGGGAAGCTACCGCCATAATGGACTTCCAAGTGGGAAGCCCGTGGGAGTGAAATGTCGCTTTCATCTGAGTGACAGTTATATTACAGGTAACTTCACAAAAACGTTTGCGCCTTTACATTGATGTTATCAATGGCAGTGCTGACAGACACAGCTGGCAGGGAAATGACATCAGGTCTAAACCATGAAAACCATTGAACCATTGGGTGGATTGTTGAGTTGTCAGTGGAGTGGTGTCCCAGCAATATGGCCGACTTTCTTCACTTAATTTTAAATTTCATAAAATACATTTACTAAGAAGGACAGAGAGTGGAATAACTGAAATTCAAAGATATCAAATAACTAACTAAAATAGGCTTGGGCACAATTCAAAATAGCTCCTGTTTGAACTGTCAAAATCCCTTTAAATCAATAAACCTCTGTACTTCTGAGGAAGTGCTTGTTGGTTTGGGGTTGGCACTGCATTTTCTCATTGATCTAAAGCGTTAACATGGCATGGTGGGCCCACTTCTCCTGGGAGTAACAAACATCTCAAAAATGTTTGTATTTGGGAATATGTACCAGCATACAGACATCTCTGATTGTATCACAGAGGGTAATGAAGCCCCTTTAGCTCTGAAGTATAATTTGTTATTTATTTAGCTGAAGGAGGTACCGAGAGAGATGATCTGGAGATGGAGATAGCCAGCATTCCAAGCCAGTCCTCGGGGAGGGAAAATGGGCAGAGTAAAGGTTCTATTCACGCTAACATGGTTAGCGCAGATATGGTGCTGGCCAGGGAGCCTGTGACCCCATGCTGAAGAGTGTTCAAGCACTGAAGGGTTTTGGAGGCTCTGTGATGATGTCCCAGCACTGAAGAGTTCTGTTGGTTCTGTAATAGTATTTCAGTAATGAAGAGTTCTGGTGTTTCTGTTGTGGTGTTCCAACAGTGGAGGGCTCTGCTAGTTCTGCAATGGTATGGGGCCTTTTCCCTGGGTGCACTAACACCTGATAGCATTCACTGCTTAATGCTGCTGAATGATCATCTTCACCCCATGTTAAAGCATCTCTGTCCTGCAGAGAGGGGGGTGACAATGCCCCCATCTACAGAGCTTGAGGCTTTTCTCAAAGGTTTGTGAAGAGGTAGACACTTATTTTATCCATGTGTCTGCTTTTTTTTTTTAGCCAGATCAGAACTCAATCATGCATTTCTATATTGTTGAACATTATGTCCCACTTCTGCTAATTAAGTCTTAAGTGTTGATTGACATTCTCATCACAGAGTGGTGTTGTGTGCCTCCTGCAGAATTCCATATGCTGATGGACTCTATGCCACAGGGCATAGAGGCCATTCCGCCCACACATAGGGGTCCATCACCCTGTTCAGTGACTCTATAGTGGTGTTAACAGTTGCACACTAACTGTTATTACTGGTGCTGGACTTGCTAGCTACTTGGTGCACTCCTACAAAATTACCAAGGGGTTGCTTACAGAAAACTTGAATCGTTTTTCAGCTGCAGCAAGTGAAAGTCATGTTGTTGTGATGAGGATGTGGAAGTCAAGTGTACAAGCGGTGCTGTAATCAGGAAACTGTTTGAACAGGAACATGTGTGCCAGAGAAGGCTGGTCCAGGTTTGGAGGAGGAACGTGAGTGTGCCAGAGAAGGCTGTTCCTGGGTTGTATGCGTGTGTGTGTCTGTCTGTATATAATATGTGTAATGCTTACAAGTGTTCTTTTCTACCTATATAACTGGGCACCATGGTGTTGTTCCACATCCAGCAAGTGGAAATATGTTCATGGTGTGCGATTGTGTGTGTGTGTGTGTGTGTGTTTGCATGTGTACGTGTGTGTAATTGTGTGGTGTGTGGGGTGTGGGGTATATGTTCATATATTATATGTGTAGTGCTTCATGGACAGAATATGGTGGAGACACACCTCCCTCCCTCCAAACTCACACAGACAGGCCAAGTCTCACCGCCACAGAAAACATCCGCAATGGTCTCATGCATATGCACAAACATCCACTCCCAAAGCACACATGTATACCTTTACATACACTGTGAGAAAGCCCAGTCTGGGTGGGGGGGGGGGGGGGGGGTGACCAGTGGATGCAGTAAAACACTGGCTACTGAAAAATACACCCCATGCTGGGACCATATAAAAAATCTGAAAGCGTCTTCAGCTGATATATCCAGTGACTGTTCCTCATTCAATAAAAAAAAAAAAACATTCAAAAGAAGGAGAGATGAAATGAAATAGATGCGCTGGCCCCTTTAATTTCTGCGTGTCCGTCTGCACGGAGAGGGCCCCGCTCGGAGAGGCTTGACGCGTTGTCTGCTTCGCTACGCCGCGCCTTCTGCGGCGTTCTCTTTGAGGCTCCCGTCCCCCAGACGCGCCCGACAGGCTGAACTCGATGTGGGCTGCTCACCAGACTGCGAAATTCATTCATCTGTGCCTTCAGACGGCCAAATCTGGATCTAATAACGGGACCTGGCTATTGATCCAACTCTCTGAGAGGGTGTGATTGCACGGACCGGTCACTAGAGGGCTCTATGCTCTAGGCTAGCGGCTGTTCCTAAGCCTGCACGCTTTGCCATTCAGTTTAAAAATATAAGACCCTGCCCACAGTTTTTCACAAAGCCAGAGGACCTGTCTTTGTAGACCATAACAAACAAACACTGTTCAAACTTTGTGGTAGCCTGGTGATCTTGGTAAGCATATTGTTTAAATGCTTCCTGCAGATTCGCACTCACTACATGTTGAAAAAGGGGTCGCTCCTGTTTGTCCAGAAGGCCCGGGTGAAATGACTGTTTTGGGTTATACTTGACGGTAGCTGTGTAATGTCACTGTGAACCAACGGCGTAGTTCCTGATGTTTACATGCAGGACAACTAGACCGCTTTGGACCGTGGCCTCCCTAAATCCCCGTCCCCGCGCCGACGTGCGAAACGGGAAACAGATTTGCATCTTATAGACGCAGGGCTGGCCAGACTAGGCAGCCAAGGGGGGAGTGTGGAGTGTGTTTTTGGAAACATACAGGGGTAAAAAAAAAAAGGAAAATAGGCCAGGCACAACAAGGCAGCCTCCTCCTGGGGACCGAGGGGGCTGCAGACTTCAAAGCCGGGCGAGGGGGCGAGCGGGTCCCGGGTCGTGTTTGTGAGTAACTGTGAGGGCTGGACCCCAATGCCGGGACTCCCCCGCTGCATTCGTCTCTCTCTCTCTCTCTCTCTCTCTCTCTCTCTCTCTCTCTCTCTCTCTTAAAGACGCAGGGACCCGCATTCAGTCTGAGTAAAACCTGCGTTAGCCTTCACTTTGCAGGAACAGATTTATTTCTCGCATAATACCCTTCTCCTTTACACAATATGTGCAATATGATTTTGTTATTGTTGTCGCAACAATGTGATGCTAGCACCTATAGCTGCCCAATGAGAAATGCAAAAGTTTTGGGAACTGAATTCTTGGAAACATTTGACTTTCCAAAAATTCAAAAGTTTTGGATCATTTTGATGGATCATTCATCAAAATTACCCAAGTCAGAAGAGCAGTTAATGAGTAAGTGAACACTTACTAATATATTCAACATAACATCTTTTTTCAACCCCCCCCATCTCCCCCCACCCCCTCAAAAAAATAAAAATAAATAAAACTTAAGAATGAGTTCTCCAATTGTCAATTCATGTTCATAGACCATTCAAATGTAGATTTATGATATCAGGGAAAAGCCATGTTTCCTCTGAAATACATTGTTGAAGTTAAGGAAGTAGAGTGCGTTAGAGTTTGGCCTCAGTCTCACAGTTACACTAGTGAATGCAGCACCCACTTAAAAAATGTTACTGTCCCTGGTCTCTCTTGTTACTGACACAGTGACCGTTAGTGGATGACAGACTACCCAGGCACTTTAATGATCAAGCCAGAAAAATAATACAGGTCCTGAAAGGAGATATGAGAAAACTCCTGTTTTTGTGACTCTGGATGCTGCTGCTGTTAGAGCTTGAAAATTCCATTGCAATTTTGCAAGTCTGTGCGCAGTCTGTACAATAGAGGGCGCAGTTGAGCTAAAAAACGAATTGCCTCACAATCATTGTAAATTCACAGCACCAGTGTTGATGCTGATGCACACATTTTAAATATGGGTGCACCAGCCAAATCCCTGATGCACGTATATAACAGTGAGTTGTAGCTATTTTGGTGGTGTCAGTGAATGTAAATGTGTCCTTCATTTCAGCATGAACATAGTTCATAGTTCACATAGTTGTTGTAAAACAACATTATCCATTTCTCTTGCAGTAGAGGAAAATAATTACCTTGTCCTCAGTGATCAGTTAAAAATTAAAAAACTTACGAATTCTGATACCAACAGATAAGCACAATACGAGATAAAAATGTATGTGCCGGATTTTCCTCTGAAACACTATCATGTGTTTCACTGAATGTGCAGATTGAGTTACACATCTGTGAATTTTCTATGTCAGTGACATTCACTTCTAGGCCAGGGATCCACAGTCATGAGATTTCACACAGATGTTTCTCAGTGGTTGACACCTGGAACCCCATGGTAGTCCGCACACATCCAGCCACTACATTTGGAACCGTCCTATGAAGACTGAGGTCATGTAGATCCCCACTGGATGCTGCATGCTACATAATGTCACTGAAGAGCGGGCAAATTTTCAGAGAGATGATTTAGTTAATTTGAGTTCAAATAATGACATCTGAGTCATGTGAGACCCCATTGCCTAGGGGAGTTGAGACCCACAGAAAAAAAAGCCTGAAATCAGTAGTTCCAATGGAGTGATCCTGATAATTTGACAGGATCTAGGAAAATTAATCAAAATTATGCAAACCATTAACTATGGGGGTATCCATTACTGCAGCTGTAGCTCTGAAGGCCTTTGTGTTTCACATACAGCCAAACGCATCTCTCTGACTTCATTAAAAACAAAAAAAAAAAACATTTTGTCAAACATTATACATTTCAGGTGCTGCCTGCAACTTTATATTCTCAGCTAAATACCCAGATGGACAGCTTTATTGTTGCGTTCATCCTCTCTGCTTAATGACAAGGGGTTCTGGTTAGTAACGGGGTTCCGCTGCTGCTACGCCACACCTCTTCACAAATGAGCCCTTTACCATTTACAGTACAGGGCCTCTTTTGTCACAGTACTGCCCTTGATTCACACCCCTTCTTAAATATTTATGAGGCACGTCAAATTGGAATTTTTTGGCTTCATGACATTATATCACGCTGCAATCGCTTAGCGTGCTTCGATGGTTCGGAGACATAACGTTCTGTGTTAAGAACAGAGTTCAGTATCTGGCGGGTTTATAGTATCTGTGCTATAACTAAGTGCCGCAGAACTCCTTGTCCTGCTATGACACTTTAGAGGAGCCAAGATGACGTGCAGCAACATCCCAGGGCTACATCTGAATGAGGCGGCAACAAGCGTGCAAGCCTCTCTTGTTTTTATGTCCGTGCAAGATCTGTAATTATGCATGCCTGCAAACGGGCCAGGGGCCTGGAATGGGTGCACTGAATATTTTCCCATAATTTAGGTCATTTCTTACCTGCAGATAAGAGGGAGATGAAATGAATGGCAGTATTATTACGTCAAAGATGTTGTTCACTGAGGGTGACTACGATGGTGATTTATGAGTGAAATACACCTGCATTTTATTTTATTTTATTTTTGGGGGGGGGTGTTTTTTTTTGGTATTTTGCACCATATTTATCTTTCTGAAAAGAGGAAAATAGAATATAAATGAAGCAGCAATGAGAGGTTGAGCTCAGGAGGGCTGAAGCACTGATTATTTTTTGTGATGAGCGTGAGCTTGATGAGAGGGGTCTGGAGCCGGTGTGAACCTGTCGATGGAGAAGAGCAGTGTTTTTTTGTTTTTTTTTTGCAAGGGGGTGGGTTGAATGGGGCCTACCCTGTGGACTGCACCTCACAGATTCACCTGTGAAGGTGGGAACTTAACCTGTCTGCAATCAGCTGCAATCAAGTTTTTTTTGGTACATGTCACTCCTGAATGAAATTCATTCATTTCATTACATCACACTAGCACACACTATATTAGATGTTATTGAATGAAATTATAAGAAGATAAAAAAAGAATACTGAGGATGACACCAAATAAGTTACAAGGCTCAGTACAAAATGTAATAACTAAAGAATTGACAAAAGTGAAAGGTAAGGAGGATGACGGGGGAGTGATGCTCATTAAAATCTCTACACTGTAGGATTTTGTCTCAGACAATTTATGCCTGATAAGAGTGTACATGTGGAGAGAGAGAGGAAGGAAGAGAGTGGCAGAGATGGAGAGAGAGGGGGAGGGAGAGAGTGGCAGAGATGGAGAGAGAGGGGAAGGGAGAGAGTGGCAGAGATGGAGAGAGAGGGGAAGGGAGAGAGTGGCAGAGATGGAGAGAGAGGGGAAGGGAGAGAGTGGCAGAGATGGAGAGAGAGGGGAAGGGAGAGAGTGGCAGAGATGGAGAGAGAGGGGAATGGAGTGAAAGGCAGAGATAGAGAGAGAGAGGGGAATGAAGAGAGTGGCAGAGATGGAGATAGAGGGAAAGGAGAGAGAGGCAGAGATGGAGAGATGAGGACAGAAGAGAGTGGCAGAGCTGAGCTAGAGAGTGTTAAGGTGTCAGTATAATCAGAATGAAACAGTCGAACAAAAAGACGTGGTGTTTTCAGTTTGAACGACTCGGTGTGTGCAAGCCCCCTGCATGAACTGCTTGCAAGCAGCTGATACATTTGCAGACCCCTGTCTGCAATTGGTCCATCCAAACATCACATGCTTGGTTGCGTCACGGATGACTGGCTGGGGAGTAGAGTTCAACTCTATTTTCCTGTTCAACTCATCACTGTACTGTCCTATAGCAGGTTATGTGATGGGAGACCTACATTTTTAGCCATACTAAGGATAAATCATTTGGACAGAAATGTAGCCAAATAAAAGATGAGGAAAAGCTAGGAAGGTAGTAACTTCATTACTAGTTTATATGTAGTTTCCTCATCTTTTATTTGGCCACCTTTCTGTCCAAATAATGTATTCTTAATTTGACAAATGAGGTCATAATTTCCTAAATTTAATTGGTCTATTGTGGTGAACCTATCAGATAGCACACTACTTCCTGAAATCTCCTGTATCCCATTTAGACATAACCTAGTAGCATCATCGTCATGACTGGAATACTTTTGAGATGAACACTTTTGAGGTAAGAGTTGCTGAACTTCTGCAAGGATGTCATCATCTTTATAATCGATCACGCATTTTAAAGACGGTGAAATGCGGGCAAATTCCTGGCACAAAATTTCCATGGAGTTGGGTTCCAATGATGCTGAGCTGTGCAGTGGTTCTTTTTTGGGAAGTTTGTATGTCGTTTGTAGTATACCGCCTACTATAAGGAACCAGGGGGCTTCCTAGATTTGTACCATAGTAAAGACAGACCTGGAAGGGGGGGTGTCATTACTTGCACCAGAACCAGAACAGTGGTCCATCAATTATTTACAGCAAAGGCTCCATAAACATTTGGATCCGGGCATGGAGCAGGGTGGGAGGGGGTGGGGGGTTGGAAAGGCTGTTCTCAGTACCTGTCGGGTGGGGTGGTGTGGGTGAGGTTTAAGGTGGGAATTTGAGAATTCATGGTGCCCAGACATTAAAAGGATAAGCTGTAAAGAAAGAGTCCATTTTAGCACCCCAGTGCACTTCTTGGAAATCGGTGTCTAGATGGAACAAGCAAATGAAAGAATGGCCGTTTTTCTGGGAATCTCTTCTGAAAATGGAGGCGCAACCCCACCCATTTGTTTGTCCTGGCTGACCTGCTCCTTCTACAGGGGTGGAGACCTGCAGGGTCTGCTGGCGTTTCATTGGTGCTCAGCTCTTAGTTGATCAATTAAAGCATTCAATCACTCACATCAGGTGGTCTCCTGGATTTAAATCAGCAGACCTGACTCTCACTGTTCTCCAGCCATGGCCATCTCAGCCACCATGAGCTGCACAGGTTTGCGGTTGTAGTAAACGTGCACGTCCATGTGAATGCCCATGTGGTGGCCAGGCGAGTATTCAGTAAGGCACCAAACACATTGCTACAGTTGACCTTGAATGCGACTTTCACTCTGAATGCTTTGCAGCGTTCAGAAAAAATGCATGCTTGCTTCTGCAAGGTCAGCATGCTGGGGGTACTATGGTGTGAACACAGCTGTAGCCAGAAGCAGCAAGAGAGGCATTTAAGAATCGGTGTCACACTGTACGCAGTTTCAGAGTTCAGAGTTAACATTTCACTGTGTTTCTTCACTGTTCACAGGGTGAAGGGACACAGGGTAGAAATCAGGCGCCCCCCCCCCCCCCCATCCTCTGCATCTCCTTCATCTTCATTAGACATTAACCTGAACCCGCACCCCCCACCCTGTGTCCTGAACCCTACATCCACCCAGATTTCTTCATTTTGCATAACCATTTAGCACACTCCCTTTCTCATTACGAGATAAGCATCTTGCTTTTCAGTTGCTAATTAAGAGGACAAGTGGGGGTTAGGGCTAAAATGGGGGTGGGGGCGTTTAGTTTATTTTGGAATATTATCAAGGTATGAAGGGCATGCTGGGTCACACATCTCCGGTAGTTAAGGGGCTGGGGCTCTCTCTCCTCTTTCTTCGCCCCACTTCACTTTTTAATTTTCCACCCCCTTCTTCCTCGTGCTTCCTTTAGTTATTTCCGTCTTCATTTTCTGGAGTGTTTCAGTATTGGGCGACTGCGTGTAGTGTGGGTATAAAAAAAAACAGGCTTCCATGTTTTACTTTAATTTGCTGAGTTGGATGAAAGATCAAAAAGCACATGTTTTTAATTAGATGATTATTGATGGCAGGTTAATCAGAAGACTTACTTCCAGAAGACAAATATTCTGCTGACTGCAAAACTGCAACCAAGAGCAGATTATTTAGAGACATCACAGTTTTCTGTGTAGAATTGGTTTTGTAACGATTGTATTTGCACAACTGAAACAACTGAAAATTATTTTGGTTAGCTTTGCAAATCACAACTGCAACTGCACTGTATTTTTATTGTTATTTTTATTTGAAAATGAAGTAACAATGCCAAATGTATTTTTGTAATCTTAAAGGCTTGCAGTAGAATAGTAGAATACATAGCACACAGTCCCATGATTTCATCAAATAAGTTTGAGCTCAATCATATCCACATATTTCATACAAGAAACCATTTCATTTAAATAATTATCTATAAATTCTAGATATATGTTTTCAGGGGCTCCAGGACTTCCACTTTACATTGCACTTCACATGCATCAACCAGGACTTGATGAAATGAAAGGCAGGTAAAGTATTGCATTTGAATTACCAAGCACAGAGTTAATGCAATCTGAGATTGCAACGTGAGATCAGCATTTGTGGAATGATTCTTACATGCATCACATAAGCCTAATTGCTCGCTTTCAGGAAAGTATTTATTTTTGCCATTAACACATGTAGGTGCCACACACATAGAATTTGGTCTACAAGTGACTGATGCAACTTAGATGCTGGTGCAAAGTGACTGCTGAACTCAACTCCAGTCATTCAAACAGTGTTCTTCTGAGCATGCCCAGATCATCAGAATTTGTGGGTGGGGCGGGGGGGAGGTGTCAGGGAGTCACTGACAGGGCATCGCCACACGCGTTTCTGCAGGACGGCCCCGCAGGAGTCGCTATGGAGACAGGATCGCTGTCCTGGGGCTGTCACGACGTGGCGCTCAACACGAAACATCTGGACCCCTTTTCGCGATGTTCCGAAGCCACAAGGAGCCGAGGATGTTTGCCTGATTTAAGAGGCCTGTTTAGAGCTGTTTGGACAACCCGCTGCATGGATTAGTGCCTTAATTAAAGATAATATCAACTCGTAATATCTCTCCCACAGAATTCCCTTTCACACAATGTAACAGTCTAAGCTCTCTGGGAGACTGACCCCCGGGTACTTGACCTGAACCAGCCAATGGGGGGCAAGTTGTCACCATCACCAACTCTCAAAATTCCAAAGCTGAGGGCCAAGTTATAATGTTCAGTGTGCATTTTGTGTGAAACCACACAACGTGAAAATGCAGCCTAATGTATGGTCAAAATGGAGTAAACTACGCCTTAGATCTAAATTATAGATTGTACACTGACCAGTGCACTGCTTAGTTTGCTTTGCATGAATATCTGGAGATGTGGTTACATACATTACCCTATGTGGTTTTCCACATCTATCTTAGACACCTTCCTCCATGCCTCTCCTGGCCCACCAGTGGATCCTAATACACAGCATGACAAACACTGACATTACAAGTGCAGCAACATTTATAGGGCACATTTAGCAGGCTACACTTAATCACATTTGGACTCATGTAAACTATAAACTTACACTGAATATGCTACAATAGACCGGCTGAGTTGTTGGAACACTCTGAAGCCAGTTTCAGTTTAGATAAAGCAGTTATTCATATTAGTTCAAAGTTTCTGGCAGGGTAGTAGACCTGCAATGGACAAATCCGTTGAGAAAAATATAAAGGAGATTCTACTTCCATGACATAGCTTACTTTTACCAACGTGAAGTTCCAACAAAAATATTTACACTAAGGCTCTCAATTACTGATGGATAGAGGAGAGCAGGGAAAAAACTCTTCCTTTTTTCGAGGTCTATATCTAGCCTGGTGATCAGAAGTTGATAGTGTCATAAAGTATTATATCCTCACTTTATTCACAGCAACACAGCTTTAATCTAAAAATACCCCAGCAAGAAACAGAGGTCTCAGCACAAAGATTAGGCTTCTACCTCTCAAAGCGAACAACCAGGATACTCAGGTCCCAAAATAAACCGACTCCTCATAAAGGGCTCCTTCTTTGTAGTCTGTGTAGAAACATCTGTGGGGCAGTCTCTTATGGGGAAAGATTCAGGCAACGTATCAAAGCGAAACCCCGACGATTCTCCTGAAAGAGCAGAGTGGGAGGAGAACTCTTTCTTCCTCAGAACGCAGAAAAGAAAACCTACAGCAAACAGAGCCGGCGCTAATAAAAATCTATTAATATGAGCTGTCGGACATATATCTTCAAATATAACCCAAAAAAGAGTGGTGCTCAGATAAGGCTTCAAGGTTCGTCCTCATTTGCAAAGCGAAGAGTCTGGGGCCAAGGTCACTTAATTACACTAAAATACTTGAACATAGTGACATTTAAAAGCATGAAAATACTATTTTGATGACAACAGTATTCCCACATTGATGTGAAGAGTATTCCCACACTGATGTCTTGTAAAGAGGTGAGATCTCGATGGTCAGAGATCAGACTGCATGGTTGTTCTTAAAAGTATTTATTTATTTATTTATTTATTTTTACAGTTGATTAGATTTAATATAACTTGTGGAATTACTTTTAATCATCAGTAGCCTTATATGTAACTCATGTGTGTTCTACAAGCGTAAATTTAAAATCACTCACTTATTTTGCTAAATATCTTTAAGTAGTTTGTGAGTGCTTTCTATTTTAGAATGAGCATTACAATAAAAAAAGAATAATGTTAAAATAACGCATTCATTAATGCAATCTTTTAATGTCCCTCTTTATACTACATAAATGAAGGAGGCTGGAATAGCCTTATGACTGATAAGACCCCCCCCCCCCCCATTAGGCTCAGTATTACATTGGGGTCTGAAGAAAAAAAAAAAAGATTAGCCTCATAGAATGCACATATCTACTGCACAAACTGCACCAACTCTGCATCCGGAAATGTGTATCCAGCGAGGGACTATACTCCTGTACTTTGTGCGCTGTCTGTAAAATCTCCTCAACCAGGTCAGGGTATGCTATGCATGGCACAATCAAGCTATGCGGTATACGTTGTTGTAGGAAATGTAATTACCACATCTGACCAAAATCATACATTCAGAAATCTGACTAGGGCAGTAAGTTCAAGCAACACTCATTACGCATCCCGCAAAACATTCCGAGACTTCATGGTGATCTCCGATAAAGCGGCCTTTTGAGTGATGGGTTTTAATAACGGGGCTTTTTTGCCTGTTTAGTGTAAAAGCGTGACCGCGAACGACCGGAGGAGGAGACAGTCAGAGAGAGAGAGAGAGAGAGAGAGAGAGAGACGGACACAAGGTTAGTGATGAGAGCGGTCTCATGTGGAGCAGAAGTGTATCGAGGCCTCCGCCTTTGAACTCACAAGGTCCCTAATTGAAACAATACCGTGGCATCAAAAAAGAGAGATCTGGATCGCATTCATTTCCCTTGATTCAATTTAGCCTGTCAGGAGGGAGCACCCAGATCTCCGCATGGCGATAACTCATCCCCATCTCCTTTCACCCTGCCCATCTGCGCCCTCCACGCCCGCCTCGCCGCTTCAAAAAAAAAAAAAAAAAAAAAAAAAAGTGTAGACAGAACCGTCTGATCGTAGCTCTCCGTGGCACGGTCTAACCTTGAACTTGTAGGAGCTTTTAAATTTACCTGTAGGGGAGCAGCTTTCCCCGGCTTTGACCGTGCACCTTTTAATTCAAACAAATGTTGTACCCGAGGGTCAGGGAGTGTCAGCATAACAGAAGGTGTTTCGGAGGAGCTGCGGGTGTTTTGCTGATAACGTTCATTTTTGGGGCTGAGAAGTCATCTCTAGACGGGAAAAAATTTCTTTTTTGCCACTTTCTTCGATGCCTGTATATCTAAGCTTGTGATCTGCCTTCCAAAATTGTAAGATGTCACGGCACAAGGCTCACCCTTCTCATTTCGCACAAGACTGCTTTAGACACCCGGACTGCTGTAATCGGTGTAGCACATCCGCAACTTACTCCAACTCAGCCTGAGAGCTTCAGTGAACACTGCTGACATGAACACTCATTGAATATTCAGGAACCAAGTGCGCTGCCGGGCGCCTCCGCCGCGGTGTGCAGCCTGGTCTGCTCCCTCGCCGTTAGTATTGTTTGCTATGACGTCGTGTGGGTGGTAAGCACATCCTTTCTCGTCTATAGTGCATGAGCTGTTCAGTTCGGCACAACACAGGCGTTCAGTATAAGAGGCCTTGACTACCTTTTCCTGACCGACCTCTCCCTCTAAATTGCTCCATGACAATTCTGGCGTAGTGGTCAGGACGCGTCAGGGGAAGTTAAGTCACGGGAGTAACCATTGTTTCCCCTTCCTTTATGACTTTATATGGAAATTTTCCTGGTCTGTTGTTGGAAAATAACGGGTCCTCGTAAATGCACAGTAACGGGTTCGGAGTGGAAAGACACAATCAGTCTATCCCTTCTTCCCGAAAGGCGTCGGTGGGCATGATAACACGTGCGTCTGGACTGAAGAATCCAGGACAATTCTCAAAATGTTACTCCGAGAAATTCCTGGTGGGAGAGATTTGAGTGTCATGTTCAGGGTCCTTAAATTAGTTTATTAGTGGGGCAATACCAATTACAACCTGTCTAGCTGTTTGTACATATTCATATGTTAGACTGGACCCAATTTTATCAGATGAAAATGAGTAGGCTACATGTGACCCCACTTCTGAAACGAGTGGCTTTTGGTCTGGTTTCACGAATGAATTCGAACATTAAACAGAATCTACACCTAATGTTTTATCATCAAAATGTGTTGTGCGCTAATTTATCATCCACCCCCCCCCCCCGCCCCCCATACACACACACACACCTGAACCATTAAAACAGATCTCCATTTCTATATCGAACTGCCACTGAGCTAAATTTCACTTGTGTCCCACTATGATATTGATAGATGATTATAAACGGTCTCTTATCAGTTTCAGTTTGATTTTGAATGACACTCAACCTCATTAAATTAATGTGAAAAAAACTTCTCATATGGTTTGGTTAAAGCTCCGACGATAACATTCAAAGAGATGCCACTGTATAATTTATGAGCACTTCACACAGCACCCTGCTCCATTCTAGCCCATTTTAAATACTGACACGCACTTCTTCATATTTTAAGGAAACCCCAAAATCGGTTTTCAGTGGACCCCTGTAATTGCCGAGGGTGGGACTAATCCGCAAAGTGTGCCTTCCCACCTCCTCGCAGTAAACGCTACAACTGGCAGGTAGAGCTGCAGTCCGGCCAAGCACAGAGCTGTCAGGAAATCACGGAGAGAACGAACGACCAGGCAGAGTTTCACTGTCAAGCAGCGGTAAGTTTGTAGTTTTGTTTACTATTTTGTTGTATGCACTAATACTTGTAGAGAACTAAAAATGAATGAAGTAGCCTACGATTTTGTTTTTAGATTGTGCAAAGACGACTGAGATGTGCCATAAATAATTCGCGGTTGAGGTTTCAGGTTGAAAGGCAAGCTTTGAAGTTGCGTTCAAGGGTGCGCTACTTACTAAAAGGGGGGGCTGTGTTTTGATTTCGCGTGTTTTCAGATGGGCTGAACAGCTTAATTATTTGGCAAGAACAGAATAGAATAGGAATAATTCAATTTAAATTAGACATTTGGCAATGCGATGTGTTGGCTTGCCTATCACTGACATAGCGTTTTGCGTAGCCTACTGTAATGTGTTTAATGCCGCGAGGAGCATGCAAATCAATGTATCCTGTATTATAACGAGTCCGGTTAATTTGGTGGACATCCGTTTCTTCGCGTGGCAATAAGCTTCTTCATTTTTATTAAACGAGTTGGGAAGTAGACGTAGCTTATTTTATGTAAATTATTTAAAAGTAAACACATTTTATTATTGTTTTACATTTTTTGTGAGAGCTATTTTGTAAATATATAATAATAGTAGGCTATCACATAGAGACATTTATTAAACTGTCCACCTTTAAAGGATCACACACGCTGTACTATAATATATGTTTGATATTTTGAAACTTTTTATGCACCGATTACCTTTGTTTTATAGTATATCGACGATCTTTTGTGCATTACCTTTAAAGCGGCTTGAACGCTTTAAACGACTCGAAATGTGCATTATTTGATCATATGCAAAGTTCCCTCAATGCTTTATGGTGATCGACTCTTGGTCCAAATGAGGTATTTTCCTTCCGCAAGGAAAAGCATACAGATCAGGCTGCGGGTCTGCGTTAAAATGGTCACGTAGTTTTGATATATAGTCCAGTATACAGAGAGTCTGGGGGGGGGGGGGGGGGGGGGGGCGTAGTTCCCAGCTCCTTTACATGGATGGGCCCTACTTCATTTTTTGGATTGAAGATATAATTCTGCTGCTGTCATGGTTATGTGTTTTCTTTTGTGAACTTTTTTCACATTGTTCAACATATGTGTGAGCATAGATAGACTACATTAACACAGCTCACTGACACTTTCCCACACTACAGAGAGCTCAGAAAAGTAATTCAGCCACTGGTCACAAATAAAAAAAAGTACTTGCAGGGCTCTGCATTTTCTAGATCATCTGTAAATATAGGTAGCAAGATTAATGTCTTTCTGTGTTGCAATAGAATACACCTAATATTGATGAATGAATAAGTGGACGAATGAGTGAATAAATAAATAAGAAACTGAACAAACAAACCTATAAATAAATAAATAAATACATAAATAAATAAATAAATAAGAAACTAAACAAACAAACCTATAAATAAACAAACAAATAAATAAATAAATAAAACCAAGAAAGATGTTTGGTTTGATATAGCAATCACACTCAGCCGAGAACTGCAAATTGCATTCCTTTTTGTATACTTGGTAACCCTACATAGCATTTGGTTAGTGTTAAATTGACCCTGATTAGACTGACATTCTCATCCCTTGTGAACTTATATAAACACAGTTAGTCTTAAATTAGTACTAAATATATATTTTTAAAAAAACAATCTCAATCAAGCTCTTGTCAGATATGCATGAAAAATTGCACATTAATGGTTACTTCCTGCGGAATATAGAGGGGTGGCCTGAGACCTGTATCCAGAGCTGGCAGAACGTTGTGAGAACATTACAGCATGGTTGCAGGCTCCATGGTCCGTCCGCCTGAGCGCTGTCTCCCAGGGTAAACAACCATTGATTGATGGATCCTCTCTCCTCTGTCCCTTACTCCAGCACCCAGGACCTCCGCAATGAGTTACTACATGGATCCTCTTTCTGTCTACCCTGTCCCTCACCCCTCTGACCGTCTGGACCTGACGGTAAGACCCCGCCGTAAATCCTGCCCCCGTGTTTAGCTTCCGCACCGAGCAGCGTGGCAGCCAGTACCTCTGGACTCCATCAAATGGTGATGATTGCATTTCCGCTGTTGCCTGAAATACAAACCTGGATAAGGCCATGATCAGAAATCATGGTGAAACTCAGAAGTCTTTTCTATTCATAATTTCTGAAAATATACAGTATCTGTCACAGACCAAACCCCACTTGCGTGTGGATCAGTGGTTAACCCAATGAATACAGCGCTGACTACATCACTGTTTTGTTTTTTTGAGACTAACTTTGAGGTTCTTCACTTTTGTCAGTTGCTCTGTATTAGAGAATCTGCAAAGCAATTGTCCTGAAACGTAATGTCTGACCGTAATAGTGAATCGTGGTTCTCACACTGCACAGGCTGTGGTTGGCCATTTGACCACAGCTGTGTGCCACAGTTCTCACACCGCACAGGCTGTGGTTGGGCTGTAGGGTCACCAAGGAGGAAGGATCACGTTGGGGCATCTCTCACCTCAATCCTCAGCGGCGACCACAATTAGCCTCCACCAGCAGCAACCATGATCAGCCTGCACCAGCAGTGACCAGGATCCATCTCTCCTAGTGGCTGGCTGAGTGAGCATTTCAGAGGGAGTTCCCACAAGGCCAGCTGTGCCTGAGATAAGACTGGGCAAAAAAAAAAAAAAAAATCTCACTTTCCTGCCATCAGTCACAGACAGGTGAAATGACAGTATTGTGTGTTTTTTTAAAAAGCCTTCAGTGCAGTCCTGGCCACAAACAATGAGCTCAACTCTGAAATGTATTTGCTTTTACCTCAGCCAGAATGTGGCCTGATCTCAGGCAGGCACTTAAAAACCGCAGGACTCGCACTAGCACACCTGAGTGTTTCTTACTGAGCTCTATAAGTACTGAACACCCAGTATATGTAGTGCTTGGAAAAGGCTTGGCAGCATTCATTTATGCCATGTTTGGGTCTGAGGTGGAGGACGTATTGTGCAAACAGCAATATCGCCACAGCAAAGGCGGTAATCAGCACAGGCGCCGTGGCTAAGGAGGGGTGGTCAGGAGGGCGTGGAGATTTGCATCGGGTGGCCACATAAATGTTCTCATTTGTATGCGGAAAGTGGGCCTATTAGGTGCCAGAGTGGAGGCCACATGCTAATAGCCACCCAACCTGGCCTTGCGCGGAACCTTCCGGAATAAAGCTCCTGTGTGCCTAATTGGCTCAGGTGGTCCGCGCTGCCTTTGAAAATGAGCTGGCCGCACGGGCCTCATGCGGGCTCGGCGAGGTCACAGGGAGGGCTTCGGGGCATATTCCCGCTCTTTTAAATTTACATGAATTAAAGAGGGGATTGTTCCTCGCCACACACCCCCTCCACCGCACACACACAAACATAACCACACACGCACATGCACACACATGCGTGAATGCCATACACTTGCCCCTCTTATCCATGGTCTGAAACTCTGAGCAGGAGCTCAAGGTTAGCCTTGACCTGGCACACCTGGATTCCATTAGCAGTTGTGCTTAACTGCTTAAATGCAAAATCATAGACTTTAGTTTCTTCTCAGACATGTTTTGGTGGGTTAAGTTTGGCGTTCACTGAACTTGCCAAACAGCGTTCATGAAGATAATGTCAAACATTTAAATGTGCATCAGATTTTAAGAAGACATGGGTCCAGGGTCCAGGTCTTGGATGTATCTTGTATCACATCATCATCACTTATTCATTGTCTCTCTCCTTTTCACTCACTCAATCACTCACTCACTCACTCATTCACTGAAACAGACATGGGGTAAGAACATGACAAATTTGAAATTGCCCCTTTCAAAAGATAAAAGTCGCTGTGGTCTAATTATCTGTACTCAGTACACAGTTTAAAAACTTATATATAAATATATGCATGTGTATGTATGCATACATAGTGTATTTCTACATACTTGCAGCATTAGATATGTACATATATCTCCATAATCCTTTGTGCATTAGGAGAAAAACTGTGACTGAAGCCTTGATTCAGTCATCACTTGTCTGTGATCTCGACCTACAAATGAATACATGGTGTTTAATGAGTTCACTTACATTGCTGAACTCAAAAAGCAAAAAGAACACATTGCATGTGTCTGCTGGTCACAGGACACATAGTGATTGAATCCAGGCCTAGGTTATGGAAAAGAGTGCTGTGCAGTTATATTTCATTCCACTAAGCGTGTCTCCTTTTTGCAGAGACAGAGTGGCAGCATGGACATTGCTCCACAGAGCTCCATGCTTAGCACCTGTCAAGCACAGCACCACTACCCACCACGACCCGTCTATCCACAAGAGGTGACCCTGCAGGAAGTGCCCAACGGACCGGAGTTCTGCCCATCAGGTAAGGGCACCGACGCTGCTGGCAGTAGGAGTGGCTGGCAGTAGGAATGGCTCTGTGTGTTGTGTTTCTTGCGGAATTGCCTTCTTTATAAGAAAGGTGTTGTAAATCTAAGGTACAAAGGTTTAAGAAGGAAAAGGATCAAACAATGTTTCCTGACAAAAAGAACAACAAACTGTATGGGAAAGCTGTAGAGACCAACATACTTTAACAATTTGTTACAGGTAATATTCAAATGCTAACAAAGGTCTTTGAATTGTAGGTCACTTGATAGACCCTTTTTTCTTTTTCACTCTCATACACAAACACACGCACATACACTGAGTCTCTCTTGTGTGCACTCTCATGTACACTCACTAAAATATTGTGACTCTCTTTCATATTCCTGTCCCTCTCATGAAATGCATTAAAACGGCACACATTCCTGGAGCAGATCGCTGCTGTCCATATTTGGGTGAAAGTCCTTTGGGTGGGGGACTCTTGCGGTCCGTGTCCGACCATGGAGGGGGGGGGGGGGGGCTCGGCGACGTGCGACTCTGACCCCGAGGTCGATGCCTTTAGCAGATGCCTCATACTTTCCGCCCCCGGCCGCCTTGCATGCCCCACATTTTTTGCTCTTTTTGCCTGTTTTTTTCGGTTTATTTTTAACCGGAACATTCCTCCCACTGTGTCGCCTGCCTTTGACTCCGGGGCTCCCTCCTTGAAAGAGTGATTTATTCTGAGGATGGGGGACGCACGCCACGGGGAGGGGGAGGTGGAGAGGCGGGGGGGTTGCAAGAGCGTGCTCGACGGCCACCAGATTTCTTCCATCAACTCCCAAGCTGGCCCCGTGGGCGTGAGACTGGGGGGCCCTGGGGAACGCGGCCCCTGGGATATATTTGATGGCGTTTGCTGACGCTCGTTGCCGGAAACGCACTCCGGGCCCAGTGCTGGACCTCTGACTAAACACTGTCTGTCAGAAAGCAGAGCACCAGCTGAACTCCCTCTGAAGCCAGCATTTCTAGTGTAGTACAATGATGGTACAATATGACAGTAGAATGTAGTCTAATGGTAATACAGTGGCTGGTCTGAGAACTAGGCTTATAAGTCAGGGGTCGCTGGTTTGATTCCAAGGGAGGGCACTGTTGTTATGCCATTGAGGATGTCCTGAATTCCTTCCATAAACATTCAACTGTTTAAATGAATTTTATTTAAGACAAAAATGGAAAAAGTAAGCTCATTAGTATGCAAAAGAAAACAATTTTTTTCTGCAGTATGCCTAAATATAATAATCTCACTGTAAGTGGAAGGTTGCTGTACACAGTGACACCAATAGTGCAGAAAATTAGGGCTGGATGGGGGGATTGAGGTGGTTTTAAAAGGTGGCCAAAATGTACAACATGTGGAGCATGTTTGGCACTGTACTGTATCATTTTGGCAAATACGCTCTCTAAGTTGGAGATTGCAGGTTCAATTCAGTGGTGGGGCACTGCCACTGCACCTTTGAGCAAGGCACTTAGCTTGAACTGCTTCAGTGATGGAAGGCTCTACAGCTAAAGCTGTTATCTGAGTTCCCCTATCCAAGGAGCTTTGCTCAGTAAATGAATTATGTAACGTAACTTGAGCTTGGACATCCGTGCTTCAGATACATGCTGTTATTTATTAGCTCCATTATTTTTGGGTAATGATTATCAATATAAATGTGTGGTGATGGCAGAGAGAACCTTCATTAACCCCGTAGTGGGTGGAGTGGCTGTAGCAGTGGCTTTCACACACGCTTGTAGGATTTGCGCACACAATAGGCATCATTCACAAAACTTTTCTTTAATTCTTAAATTCTAAAAAAAATAAAAAAACAGCACAGGCTTCATGAAGCCAGGCCTTCGATTTTGTGCATATCTCCGGTGTATCAGAGGAAGGATGCCAATCGTTCGTAAACTGAAGGAAGCACCTTAGCAATCGCATACAAGCCATGCATACTGTAGGCCCGTGTGCAAACACCAGCCGTTCGTCCCTCTCCGCAAACGCGTCTGCGCCTCAGAGCTTATGCGTTGTCCCCAAAGACGCGTTCTCTCTGCAAGGCACGAGTGGCCAAGTAATCCAAAAACAACAAATACGCCACTGCTGTGTTGGGCTTGGCAGCGCGTTTGTGGGTTTTTACATATCATTATCAATCATCATAAATCACTATTATCAATGGACAAAATGAATTACCCACAATCCCAACAAGGTTATTATTGTAAAATAAAAAAATAAGTGCGTGAGGGAAAAAAATGAAATACGTTTTTGAAAAAACAAAACTAAAACTGCCAAACCTGCTTTTAAAACTACATAAAGCTAAACTGGAGTTGAAATCAAAAGCTAGTGAAAAATTAGAGGTTATTCAGACAGGTTAGTTAATGTAGTTAAAATCAACACATATTTAATATTTTAATATACTATTATATTGATATAATAATTGCACCGATGAACACTTGTTACCATGAGGTCTGTTACTACTTAAAATGATTTGCTTGAAAAAGCATTCTGAATAGAAACATTTTTTGTGACTGCCAAAGAAACATAGAAATAGTTTTCATAGAAACGTTCGTATGTTCTGTATGTTCATATGGAAACTTGTATGTAAATTGCACAATTACCACTGAAACTTGAGCTGGAAATACTTCCATTTCCTGCCTACACTGCTTATTTTAGTTTCGCTTCCCCCTACTAAAGGCTTAAATGAAATTTTAGCTTGTAAGGTATATAGGCAATGTAAGTGTGCACCTGGGTCTGTTTTATCTTGCATGCAACATTTTCATTTGGGGATTTGGAAGATTTAAAAAGGAAACCCCTTATATGTATGTGCTACTGACTATAATGAAAATCACCCATGTCTTGTGACATAGGAAATGGGCTTATATAAAGGAAAAGGCAATAGAATGGGCATGTGGGCAGGATGAGGTCACTTGTGTGCCACCCAGTTTGGAGTAAGGCTCCGCCCATTTTAGGGTTTGTGACGCCTCACTCTGACATCACCGAAGATGAGGGTCAGGGGGCAGCTTCAGAGAGGAGCAGACAGGGAACCCCACCACAGGTGTGCTAACTCAGGTTTCCACAGGTCAAAGGTCACAGGCTCCACCAGCACAGCTCTGTCACCAAGGTAACCTTGGCTGCCTAGTCTCACTTTGAACATTTTTGGTCCTTGCTGAAATATACAATTAATCAGTTTCATATTTCCTGCTTTTGAAACCTCAAGGTTTTTCCACATTTTTTTCCATGTGTAAAACCATGCTAAAAATGTCTGGTTCATATTTTTTAATTTTTGAAAAATGTAGCTGGTGAATGGGCGTCAGCTGAAATGTGGCAAATGTTTCATAATCAGATAAAAACACTTCTTTATGTGCTTGTTTGAATCTCATTCAGATCTTTACTTGGCCCTCAGATTATTACAAGTGGATCTAATATCTAGTCTTGTGAATATTCTTAGGTTTGCATTGGTTGATACATTACTATTTTACAGTGCAAACACCAATTTAATGTTTTAAATAAAAAAGCAGATATTCTACTCTCCTCTTTAGTGATCATGATGGGTTAGTTTGTTTGAACATTGAGAGGTAATGATTGTATAGCATGTAGTCATTAAGCATGTGTGTAACTGGAAAAAAGCGACCCTGCTTTGAGTGTCTTTCGTGTGGGGTGAGAGCTGTATTAACGGGCCGTGTTTGGCTCTAAGCCGACTGTCACACAAAGCTGTCTGACGTCCTCCATGCCAGAGCCGTGTTTATAATCACTCTCCTCCACCTCCACGCCCTGAACACTTTCACAAGCGCTGCACGATCTGCTCCCAGTCACACACACATGCACGCACGCACGCACACACACACTCACATGCACATACGCACACATGCACATGCACACACGCACACACACACACACCCACACACACATTCATGCACACACACACACACATGCATGCATGAACTCACACATGCACATACGCACACACACACTCTCTGTCACACACACACTACACACACTAACACACACAAAGGCACACACTCTCTCGCACACACATGCACACACACACACTCACACACCCACATGCATGCACGCACCCACACAAACACACAAAAAAAAGTTTAACACACAAACATGCACACACACACACACACACACACACACACACGCACACACACACACACATATGCACACTGCTTTCCAGTGTGTTTTTATTTGATGTGATTTGACAGCTGGACAGTTCAGCGAGGGAGAGGAGTGGAGGGAGGGTGCGGGGTTTGGGGGGGTCACCGCTGAAGAGGGGCACGTCCTCACGGGCGCATGCACATTTTTTATTTCTAAAAGTAAACAGGCGGCCTGCGGGGGTCTGGAGGTTATGGGAAAGGAGGAAGCGCAGATGCTAATCACAGCTCCGCACACTTCCCCCCTAAACACCAGAGCATACAGGCCAAGCGTAGTGACACAGGCTGGCCTGGGCCAGAGCCTAGGGCCCTGCGCAGTAACACAGGCTGACCTGGGCCAGATCCTATGGCCCTGCGCAGTAATACAGGGTGGCCTGGGCCAGAGCCTAGGGCCCAGTAACACAGGCTGGCCTGGAGCAGAATCTAGAGCCCAGTAACACAGGCTGACCTGGGCAAGAGCCTAGGGCCCTGCGCAATAACACAGGCTGGCCAGGGCCAGATCCTAGGGCCCTGCACAGTAACACAGGGTGGCCTGGGCCAGAGCCTAGGGCCCTGCGCAATAACACAGGCTGACCTGGACCAGAGCCTAGAGCCCTCACACAGTAACACAGGTTGGTCAGTCACGTTTTATCCCCCAATTTAGCAACAATGCAAGGTATGCTGTACAGCAATACAATGTCCCTCCAACTGATATCTTCAGAGTTATGGTTATAGCTGGTTAAGGCTTGGGGTAGAAGTTTGGAGTTACAGTTTATGGTTAGGAAAAGGGGTTGGGGCAAGGGCTTGGTTTCAGTTTGGAGTATTCTTGCTGCTATCACAGATTCGACACAAGCGGTCCTTAAATGCCCATACTACATGCTATCATATCACCAATTAAGATGTTGTATGACATGTACCACAGGTTGTTATTAGTGTTGTGTTTAAGGTGGCTGGGTTTATGTTTTCTGAAACTCAGCTTCTTGTGAATGCCTTGTCTTGTGTTTTCTCTTGTGTTTATAGTGGTTCTCCTGGGGTAGGTTTAAATAGGATCAACCAACCATCTTTTCTCAGTGATACAACACACACACACACACACACACACACTCACATAGACACACACACAATCACTTGTTTAAAACCAGCACTTTGTTACTGATCATGTGTGATCGCTGTGCCCTACTCAGGAACTGAACCATTGAACATGCAACCCTGCAGTTGCAAGCCCACATTTTAAAAACACTTGTAGCTCTACAGTGCTACCTAAATGAGCCCGGTGTGTGTAATTAAGGTTAAAGGAAACACAAGCGGGGCTCCCCTACTTCAGCGCAGTGGCCTTTTGTGAAAGACAATAAAGAGGAGATTAAGACATGGGTCTGAAAGCCGACATGAGAAGGGGGACTTTCCTTTTGGCTGGGATCTCAATCAGTGTAAGGGGAGGGAGGGGGGGGCGGAGGTGTAGACAGCCAGGAGAGAGACATGCCTCCCCCACCCCTCGCTCCACCCCCGGCACTGGAGGCTGAAGCAGGGGAGGATAATTGAATTATCTGCACAATGGACTGCTGGGGGCACGTGGTGGCGCTAATGGAGGAGAGAGAGATGTCCTTTTAGCGAGGCTAATTGTTTGGAAAGAGCCTGGCCTTTGTGCGCCGTCCCGCCCCGCCGCCCCTCACCAGCTCCACGGGGGTCCTGTGTGATCTCGGCAGGCCTGCGTCCTGCCCACAGACCTGATCAGACAGCCGGGACACCAGGCAGGCTGGCCCGGGACACCGGGGGCAGGACGGAGGCCACAAGACTCCCATTCATAGAGCCAGACGGGGAGGGGGTGGAGGTGGTGTGCTGGGGACGGGGGGGCTGAAGGGAGGATCATCCTCCAAAATCTGATCACAGGAGAAGAGCCTTTCCAATCTACCCCTGGGAATAAAGGCATGCTAATTTGTTACTTGAGCTTGTGGGTACGTGAGCTTCACTATTTACTGTGTGTGTGTATGTCATACATTCAGTACATACATTGCTTAAGCAACCAGGGAGTTTTTCAGGGCTAAGTCAACCACCTGACCTGAATTTATATGAATTTGCTTTGGAGGGTCAGTACTGCGAAGAACAGAAATAGAGCTATTTCCTAAGAGGGTGCGTGGTCTGTGGTTGCTGACTGTCTCAGTGTAGTCAAATGAGAAGCTCATTGATGGTATCAGTGGAGGTGCACAAATGAAAAGTACACACTGCAATAAAAGCTGTTTGCTCGCTTTGCACTATTTCAAGGAACGGCCGATGGAGGTTGACCTCAGCTGTGGAGGACTGACGTATGAAAGATGTCACAAAACCAGAAAATGAAACTCATGTTTTTCAGTGTCAGATAATCAAGCGATGCTTCAGCGCTGTTAGCCAAACTGGTGACAGCAAAAAAAGCACAGAGCGGTGTTATTTTCAAGAAAAACATTCTAAACCGAAGCACATTGTTAGTACCGGGAACTCTCTTTTCCCTGCTTTAGATCACTTAGTCATGACGAGAGTTTGTCAAATCATTAACTCTGTGGCAATCCGAACTAGAGAAGTCTCTATAAAGGCAACTCCCTTAGCTTACACTGTTTATTTGCATGACAGATGCCTATTCAGGGTGACTTACACAGCTGATAAATGCTTATTCAGGGTAACAGGGTAAAACAGCTTACATTTTTTAACTCTATCCATTTATACAGCTGGATATTTACTGAAGAAATTTCAGTTCAAGCCACTTTCTCATGGGTAAAACTGCAGTATTCCTTCTGGGAACTGATTACATTTTGCAACTTACTGATTACAAACCCAGATCCTCACCTGGTTCTCTACTCCACCACCTCAACAGTAGCTTCAACAGCTGGAGAATGGTGGTCCATAGGTACCACAGAATTCCAGGTTGGTAAACCGCAGAGTTTGATCTGGACCAGAGGCAGATCAAACAGCAGCACTCACACCCCCACAGTGTCGGAGGACCAAGTATCCCCCTTTCTGCTTTATGGCATTTCCCAGCTTGCGCCCATGGTAACGTGGTTCGCCAGGTGTTGAAACAGATGAGGCTGGAACCCAGGACATCATGTTGCCGGGATACGGCTCAGAAGCGTAGTCTATGATCCCACTGAGCGTGTCTAGCTGCACCAAGCCTGACCTGCCTGCCCTGCATGCTTTCCCCATCATCCTTATTCCCACGCACTTCAGGAGAAGGCTTTTGGAAATGATTGTGGTGGAGAGAGCTGTGCGTTCAGCGAGGAACCATGAAAGCTGGCTTTGGGATAGAAAATGACATACACACATCAGTATTGTCCTGGCAGTGGCTCATTTTAGGGGGGCTGACCAAGAGCCTTATCTGGAGTATGAGGTTTATTAAGTGTTTTTATAAATATCCCAAGACCAAATAAACCCATTAAATCTACATGTTGCTATATCTGTCACTTCTGTTTCTCACAAGCTTTTGGGCCTATTCTGCCTTTATGAGCTCCTTACTGGCAATTTGACACATGATAAATGCATGAATACTAATATGAAAGATGTAGGCCAGTTGCTAGTTCCAAACTGCAACACTCACTATCTAGCCAGTACAACAGCACATGCAGTTAGATGTCAGAGCTGAAGACCCAGGTCCCGTGAGCAAGGACCTTATTGTACTTTAGTTGTTTCAGGGACTTCACGTTCTTACACTATCCTGTTCCAACATGTATGCATGGTTGTGAAAAACCGAACACTGGAGGATGCAGAAATTCCACTGAAATATTTCTATAGGTTTGTTCCTGTTCTGTACGTATTTCTGAAGCATAGAGGCTTATCTGTAGCCATGAGAACCTTGAAGGTTGTTTTGATGCTTTTTGCAGTAAAACATCAGAACGGCATGCATGTTGCCAATAAAAAGTCTCAACTTGGCACGCAGCAACAAAATTTAAGTTCACGTGTGCAGGATTGAAACGGAACTCATCTCTGTTATTAAAGACTACTCAGCAAGCCCCAGTCCAGATAATAGTCAAGGGGAGCACCATTAGTCTTAATGGCCACCCCTCAGGCACCAACCGGCCCAGACCATCCTTTTAAGAGTAGATACAAGGAGCTCATTAATACAAAAACAGAGGGGGAACACAGTGAGTGAGAGAGAAAGAATGAGTGAGTGAGTGAGAGAGAAAGCGAAGGAATAAGTGAGAGAGAAAGAGAGGGAATGAATGAAGTGTATGCCCCCCACCACCCACCACTAAAGGCCACTAAAGGCTCCTTGTGAAGACCTGACCACGAACCACACCACATCTCAGAGGTTTCCACTCCAGCTTCCATTTCTGTCAAGTGAAACTCTATCCAGGCCAGCTAATGGAAACCTTGTGAGATTCCGGTTTTAAAATCCATATGTAATCAATGCAGCTGGCTGCTCCCTACCCACAATTCCATTTTGAAGGAGTGCAGTGTTGTGATACAAGCCATGCAATGCAAATCCATATTGAGTTCTTTCAACAGTTATGTTATGAGTTATGGCATTTATACATGCAGACCCTGTGACAGTACTGCATGTTACTATGATAACACCAATTTTCAAAATTTCTAAATGTCATTAGGATTGCATGCATGCACATGTGTGTTGCAATAAGTACTCATTTTTTTGAAATCACATTGTGGTTCTTTGGACTTGCCCATGTGCACAATGTTACATTATATCTCTCTTCCACATGAACCAACCTTGAACATATGACAATTGCAGTGGCAATCTGTTGCTATGGCAGCTAATTTGCTTAGGGCTCATTGTCAAAAGACGATTTCTCTCTCTCTTTCGCTGTTCCCTCCTGCATTCACCCCATCACTTTCCCTTTCTTTCTCCTTCTGTCTCTACCTCTTTCTCATATGGTCTGTTTAGACATTACTGGCTCCCTGCTCATGGTAATAAGCCTGATTCAATTACAGAAATGACATGTTCATTGTGCTTAATTCAATTTTCAATCTCAAAATAAATACAATAAAATAAAAATATTTAAATGAATAAATTAAACAGAACCTCACACAAATCAAATTCCTGTCATGGACTGTGATGACGTGACACTCCCGATTCAATTTAGTTGCAATAAATAGCCTATTGACCTGAATAGTATGCTATTTCTTACTTGTCTGAGTGGCTTTTGAACATGCAGCACATTCCTATATAAAAAGGAGTGGTGGGGGCCCTTAAATTGGACAAAAAATGTGTTGCTCTCAGAGGTTTTGTTTGGTAGGTGTAGAACAGTCATAGATGAGGCCCGGAGAAGTGATTCTGTAAAAGCCAAACATGGTTTTTATTTATCAGGACAATGTGAACAGGAAGTTCACAGGGGTGTTTATGAGGAGAAGCACAAGTTATGAGGACTCAGGCCCCTTTGAGCCAGACAGTTTCCTGGGTCAAAATGATGTTTTATGTGGGTCCACGGCAACCATCTACCACTCATCAACACCCCTCTCCCACACACCCATGCACACGCACACACGCAAACACTTGTAGACACACCCATACACATACACACTCAAACACGTGTGCCCGACACTTTCAGTCACACATGCACACTCAAACACATGTATTTAAACACCCATGCACATACACACTCTTTTTCATATTGACACATGCTTACACACACGCGCGAACACACACACACACACACACACACACACACATTTGAGCATGATTGCTGAGAATTGAAAAAAGAAAATAAAAACAGCTCTGCCCTTATTTAGCCGTCTGTCTAGCCTGGAATTATGTGGGTGATGGGCTGTGTCATTGTGTGGTGTGGTGTGAACATTGCATTGTCATTTACAGCACTCTTTTCTGCATGTGCACTTTGGGATGTACATTATGTTTCAAAAGTGTTGCTCAATATGTTTCCTCACATCATTATGACCAAGTTCGAGAGCTCAGCCTTCTGTTTTCCGATGCTGGCTTTGTTAGACGCTGTTCCAGCTGTAACGGTTTAAGTGCCTTGTTTGTAGGATATCTCAAAAAAAGTATGGGAAATTCCAAGAATGAATTAGTCGACATCTCGGGGTGTCCTAACCAGCTATCAGCCTTTTTTGGGTTGTGTAATTTGCTGAACACATGTATTGGCGCAATCACTGTTCCCCTACGGGGTTGCACGATAATGTCACCGCATTTTGAAAGTGAGAGAGCAGACAGGAATGTAATTGAATTCGGCGTGCTAACGCCGCCCCTTAGAGATGACATGCGTGTGTACGGAGTTGAGACCAGCCTCTTCTGAGCATAGAGGGACAGAAACGCCCTGGCGGGAGGGAGGGAATGAGAGAGGGAGAGAGAGAGCTAGAGAGAGAGAGAGAGAGAGAGAGAGAGATTTGTACAGAAGAAATTAAATCTATTGAGGGAAAGAGAAAAAAACGCGTTTAAGACTGGGAGGAAAAGGAAGGAGCGTGCGAAAGCGCTTATTTCTGCAGCGCCAGAGAAGAGTTTAAGTGAAAGCAATTGAATTGGATATAGTAAAAGAAAAACGAGAAAATATTATATTTTTGATCTGAAGATCATGACGGCAGCTGTTGATATGAAACCGACGTTAACTATCATAAAATCAGAAAAAGTGGACGGTGAGTACTAGCCTAACAGACTTTTTATTGCATGGGGATACTGCAGTCTCGCCGCTGTGTTCGTTTCTGAATTGTGACTGATGGACACATATAGCGCCACAGAGACGCAACTTTTGAAAAGATGAGTTGAGTTCCTGTGGCGTTTTAATGTGTGGGCTGAAGAAAGCCTCCCATCTTTAAGGTTATACTGCGTAACTGCTTGCCCGGGATTCATTACAAACCCATCTACTTGTATCCACTGTAAAACGTCAGTAGCAGTGCGAAACAATGTATCGTTTCCAATATGAAAATGTAACTGAAGATGAGAGTCAACAATCGTTTACAAAATAATGACAGGTTATTGACATGCCTTGTGGGGAGATCGTTGAATTGAGTGTTTATTTTACAAAACAAACAACCATGGAAACGCGTGTCTACGGATAACTTTTTTGTTAACATCATCATCAAGTATTGCTTGATTATTAGTTATTTTCAATTTCGGATTGATATAACTGTTGATTGTTTTCTGTTCTAGATATGTGTTTAATTTCTAGGTGTATTTGTCCACAGAAGTTCGATTAGAGTTAACCTCTGTTGAAATTACACGAAGTCGCAATAATTGTGAGAAGTGTTAAACCGTTTCATTCAGAGAAACGTCTGATAACTTCAGTTCCATTCTAACTCTGAATGAACACGGACTGTTAAGACTTGACTGCTAGACCTGTTTTTGCGCAAGACAGACAAACGGGCCTTTGGTTACAAAAAAGACAATGTCCCTTCATGGTAAATCTTGTGTTCGGACATGATGTACTACGGTATGCAGTGACGATCAGGGCAAAGTTTTTGAGTGGAGCTATACAGACCCGTGCTAATGTACTTTCATTCCATTCACTAACGTATCAGGTTCCCCAGTGTATTGATTGATATTATAATTCTTTTAGCGAGTAAGATACTGCACTGAAATGCATTTGCCAAACCATTAGGTCTGCATTTGCTCAAGCAATGCTTGTGGTCATATTTTGTCTTCCAATAGGAAGTATAAACTTAAGGCCACATGAAAACATGGCCTTGAATTTTTGAGTTATTTTTAGTTTCAACTTATCCCCCCAACATGGGGAAATTGTATCTGTAGTGTTTTTGTAGTATCCCATGGCTATTTCAGGCTAGAAAGCTCTTTTTTTGTGAAAATTTTATGCTCAGTTCTGCGACAGTAAACTATAAGTATGACTGCTAAATAGCATTACAGATGATCAGTGTGTACACCCACTGGCCTTCCCAGTGTTAATTTATGTAGGGGTGGCAGTTATGTGTGTGTGTGTGTTTGTTGGGGGGGCATTTCTTGGATTCACTTGGATCCTCCACATGTAAAATTGAAAAACACGGCAACCCACATCTGTCCTATGCCTTGCAGCTGGATCAGCCTCATGCTTCAGTGTTTCTTCAGGGTGTGGTAGCGTGTGCGGTAATGTTCTGCGCTTGGCTCAGTCCTGGCATTGTGTCAGTGGCAGCCCCGCCCCTCCCAGTGAGGTTCAGCAGAGTCGGGCAGCGCCCAGGTGATGGATCTGCCAGGCCCTGCCCGTGGAGGAGCCGGCCGGCGGCTGCACGCGCCCACACACAGCCCAGCAGAGACGCCGCACACGCCGGCTTCCTGTTTCAGGTCCCACTGGGGTCCCCTTCTCCCTGAGGGTCAGAGCCGGGTCGGTTCCTCTTTTTTTAGGGATGAGTTTGGGGCTGGCAGTGTGGTAGTGAGCAGTCTGCGCTCAAGGTCTCACCCCCCCCCCCCATCGCTTCCTCCTCCTTCGTGGGCTGCATGACTGCCTCGGTATCGTAGGTGAGGTTTAGAGACGTCATGGAAACACAGTTCTCACTTTTTAAACCACTTCAAGCTGATGAGAGAAGGGTAATGCTGCCTAGAGGGGTGGGTTTGACTCAAAACCCTGTGAAGGCACCTGGAGAAGCCATAAACGCGCACACACACACACACAGACACACACACGCATATATTCTCACAAACTCACAAACACACACACGCACACAAATGCTCACACACAAATATTCACTGCCATAAATAGAAACAAGCATGTATGCACACCAACACATACACAGGTGCAGGCACATGTATGCACACTTCAGCAAACATGCCTGCACACACATTCTTGCATAAGCCCTATTTCTTTGCACCGGCTCTTTCATTGTCATACACAAACACACACATGCACCTGCATGCGTGCTTATGTACATACAGTACAAACACATGCATGCACCTTCATTCATATTTATGTATGTAATCACACACATGCATCTGCTTGCATGCCTATGCACATACAGTACAATCACACACATGCACCTGCATGCATGCTTATGTGCATACATAACATATGGATATTTTTATAAACACACTTATGCATATTCATGCATACTCTCTAACTGACACAAACACAGATGATTCAATGTAGTCTTAGACGTTATAACTGACCACCTACTGTTGTTTATAATTTCTTTCTTGTGAAGCTGCAAAGGTTCACGATGGGAGTTTGCTAACAAAAACTTATTTCACAGAATGCCCTCAATGTCCTTCCTTCTCAAGTGCTACTAGTTTCAGAAGGTCAAACAAAGCCTCCTAAATTTTGCTAACCACTTTCCAGGGTGTTACAGTGACATAATGACATTGTAAAGTAACAAAAGAGAAAAAACTTTCTGCAGAACAGGAAGAACCTGAAACGACTCTCTTCAAACATGGATCCAGAGGTTCACGTCTGCATAAATCTGCCAAAGCAATGACCTTTTGAATGTTCTACAATAGTCTCATTACACAATAGGCTGTGGTGGTACACAAAAAACGACCTTGAAATGACACAAGTGCGTAGACTGGAGACAGAAAAACAGCCACTGGCCCGGCAGACTTGGCCTGCCAGACACCCGTACTCCGGTAGATTCTCCTCGAGACTCCGGGTCGAGGTTTAAAATGAGACATTTTTGGCACAGGCTTCAATGCACAGCAAGAAAAAAATAGCATTTGAAAAATGAATAAAGGAAATGTTGGGAGCAGATGTGCAGTACCCTGCCAGTTATGCGGGGGTGAGACCGTAGTACACAGAAGGTAGGGCTTGTCGAAGCTCCATGCTTGGGTGAGACTGTAGTGCACAGAAGGTAGGGCTTGTCTGAGCTCCATGCTGGGGTGAGACTGTAGTGCACAGAAGGTAGGGCCTGTCTGAGCTCCATGCTGGGGTGAGACTGTAGTGCACAGAAGGTAGGGCTTGTCTGAGCTCCATGCTGGGGTGAGACTGTAGTGCACAGAAGGTAGGGCCTGTCTGAGCTCCATGCCCTGGTGAGACTGTAGTACACAGAAGGTAGGGCTTGTCTGAGCTCCATGCTGGGGTGAGACTGTAGTACACAGAAGGTTGGGCTTGTCTGAGCTCCATGCTGGGGTGAGACTGTAGTGCACAGAAGGTAGGGCCTGTCTGAGCTCCATGCTGGGGTGAGACTGTAGTGCACAGAAGGTTGGGCCTGTCTGAGCTCCATGCCTGGGTGAGACTGTAGTGCACAGAAGGTAGGGCTTGTCTGAGCTCCATGCTGGGGTGAGACTGTAGTGCACAGAAGGTAGGGCCTGTCTGAGCTCCATGCTGGGGTGAGGCTATAGTGCACAGAAGGTTGGGCCTGTCTGAGCTCCATGCCAGGTTGAGACTAGTACACAGAGGACAGAGCCTGTCTGAGCTCCATGCGAATGCCAAACATGCAGCTCGCTGGTGGAAACGTGCTCGACGTGGCACACGCAATGTGCAGAACCTCAACAAAGATAGTGCAAGGATTGATAAAGCAGTTTGAAAGTATTCTTGATGCTTGGGCACCCTTGTTTGACAATTGGCATAAATGCCATATAAATAGAGAGTGAGGCTATTTTTGGTAGCGTGAATGGCTCCTGGTTCTGGGGGGCGGGGGGGGGGGGGTGTGTTTGTTTTCCTGCAGAGCGCCTCTGCAGCAGACAGGGTTGAGCGATTGGCAGGAATCTTCAGTGGGAGGGGTGGGTGCTTATCTGATGAAGACGGTGCGCCCGTGCGCCAGCCCCGGTCGGGGAAGGAGGCAGCCTGCGCTAGGCAGCGGCGGAGCTGGAGGGCTGCCGGCAGCGCGAAGCTAGGGCGGCGTCACCCCAGGCGTACGCTCCCGAACCCGCGCTCTCTCCAACCTCGCCACGCCGCCCCGCCACCCACGCCCGGCCCCCCCCCCCCCCCCAAAAAACCAGCAAAAAAATGCACCTTTGATTTGGGCCTGGCTGCAAGCAGCTGTGTAAACAGTTCGATGTTTCTGGTTTTTCTGATGTGGGTCTCCTGGCCGCCCAAAACAAATGACTCTGCAGTCGGGATCGGGATGTTGCTTTCCTGCGCAGAATACATTTGCATCAAGTCATCAGGTTGGAGGGGAGGGTTGTTGGGAGAGATCAGAATTCATGAGGTGGGGGTGGGATCATAATTGGGTGAGTTTCAGGCAGTGGGTGTCCTGGTCTCGTAGTCTGGCTAGTCTTACGGTGTCCGTCAATTTTCTTTTTCAAATGCATGGACTCAGCATTATCTTTTTACCCAGAAGTCTTTGCACTTGTACCCAGTGGACATAACTGCCTCCTGCTGTGAATGGGTTTGGGGGGGGGGGGGGGTTCTTCTTCCCAGGATTCTGCTGTGAGTTCAGTCTGGGAAAGAAATTTGTGCCTCCCAAAGGACGGGGTGTTCTTCTGTAATCAGGACATGGAGGGGTGGTATTCTCCATGACTGGCCTTAGGGGCCACGGACCGCCCCCCCCCCCCCCCCCCCCTCCCCCCCCCCCGATCACTAATGGCCAGCGGAGTCTTCCTCTCCGGGCCGGGACTCACCGGCCACGCGTGAGACTGTTCCCCTGTTCCGGGGGCTTCTGTCTCCGCGGCTTCATCATGCCTTTTGAAGCTTTAGAGCACACTGCCCGGTGACGCATCAGAGTTCTGCAGTAAAGGAAAGCGTGCATGAGAGTATCTGGATGAAACAGTCTCGTCGTCTCGCAAAGTTTTCCGCTTATCAGGCATCGCGAACCAATTCACCTCTGGCTCAACCAGCATTTCGTAACACTTCGGCACGCTTAAAAACAGACAAAGTGTTGGAACTTAAAGGTGATATTAGCCACATTTCCCAATGAGAGCTGCAAACATTTAAAAGGCGTGGGGGGGGGGGGGGGGGGGGGGGTTAACCCTAACCATGTAACATGTGGAGCTGGGCTCCCATTCCCCAAGCCCAGCACCCGCCCACCCTCCCCGCCCCAACAGAAAGAGTGTGTCGCGAGCTGGAAGTTAACAAGCATGAGGGGTTTAAAATTTTACAGCACCCCTCTTCCCCCCTCCCCAGGCCCCTGTGCACCCTTTGAGCCATCCCCAGCCTCTGTCTCACGTCGCCTCAGCCCTTGATGTGGCGTCGCTCGGCCCCAGCGGACCGGCGCGGTTAATTACTGAGTCACAGGCCCCGAAGCCGTGTGCCGCGCTGGCGAGGCTAACGCTTAACGACGCTAACGCTTAACCACTCCATGCGCAGGCCTCCCACCACACTCACTGGCGCGGTAGGAGACTCCATCTCCCAGAGTTCCTACATGCATCTTGTGCCTCTCCTTTGAGGCATTGTGCGTGGATGTCATGAGTCATTTGCGTTGAGATCAGTTTTGTCGGCAGGTGCGTTACATTGTCAGGCCTGTGTTTAAAATGCAGTCCTCTACTGATAGATTTGTTCTGCATGCAAAGGCCCATGTGCGTCCTTTAAAATAGAACTGTGCTCAACTTTATAGTTTTAGTTATTGGGTTTAAAAGCAGACGTGAGTAGATGAAAATGATTCACTAAATGCATCAGAACCCTGTCGCTCAATCGGCCCCTCTTTTCAGATGTGAGGCTAAAGTTGCAGAAGTCTTGGCCTGCTATATGGCTCTGCCTATGTACCTGCCATGTACCTCTCATCCTGCACAGAAAACGAGGGATGTGGTGGGCAGGACAGGGGGATGGGGGTAGGGGTTGGATTTGGGGGCAGGGCCCTAGGGGAGAGCAGGGGGGTCATGTTGTAGGTGAGACTTTTAGGGCCGCTTTAGCTTCGGAGGGGCATGAGTGACACGTGATCAAGTAGTGCCTGGGAACAAGACGGCTGGGGTGTGAGAGGGGAGTTGGAAATGAGAACAGCTGGATTTCTTTTCTATTCTTTTCCCATTCCAAATCATTTTTCTTTTTTCTGGTTTTTTTTTTTTACGAAAGCAAATGAACCCCCGGTTCAGAGGTGAATGTTGCTAGCTACAATTACCGGGGCCGTCTGGAGCAGGCTCCCCCCCCCCGCCCCCCCGGGGTCTCCCAGGGGTCCCCCTGTAACGAGACCGCTGTCTGTGACACTGAGCGGGAGACAGCCTGCTGCCAGATTCTCATAAAAGCACTTTAATGGCCGTGCTTGCTGTTTGTGACCCAGGCTAAATGGCAACTTGTGAAACAGGGAGTTAAAAAGGCAAAACAAACAAACAAGCCTGTTCCTCTTCACCGTTTTTGAGCTCAACTTTTAACTTTTGTGATTTTTTTGAGTCGTTATGCCAACTAAAATTCATTAGTTGGTTTGTTCAGAAAATGTAAATGCCAATCTTAGAAAAACCTAAAATTGAGAATAGAAAAATCTAGTGAAGCATGTTGAAATATTGAGGATTCTGAGCTTTTTTATTGTTCAGAGGTTCATCCAAATGTATTTTTCGCTACACTTTTTTTAACTTTTACCATACATATTATTTCTGATAAATTTCAATCTGTCTGGTTTGTTTTAGTACACTATATTCTCAGTTTGGATCAGGTTTCCCTTTAAAATGATGATTCTGAGATTGATTCCTGATTTTTAAACAGTTCCCTAATCACTAGATCTTTTTTATCACAGTGCTTTGATTATTTTTACTCACAATGTTCCATGAAAGAACACGCCCTGAGTACTGATTAGATGCGTGATTAGGTTCCCTGTAACAGCAGCAGAGCATCGATTACATCGCTTATACACTGGGGAAACTTCTATTTGTCTGTCTGCAACTGCTGTTCAACTCAGGGCCAAGTGGGCGAATTACAGTGTTGACTGTACATGTGGTGATAGCATGTAAAATAATATAAATATGATATTCTGTTGATACTTGTCAAGTCGGCTGAGATAACGATTCACGTCATACATTTTTTATGTGACAGGAATATGTGCATTATAGGGAATTACTAGTCAGTTTGATGTCTGTAATTGTTAACTAATTCATGTTTGCTCGCAAACTTACAAGATAAATTGAAGCTAAACATTGCTTTATTTGTACACTATTTGTACACCACATGCATTCACATGTGCGGATAACATTCAGATGATTTTGTAGATAGAAAAATAATGTTCATTATTCAATTTGGTCATTATATTCACACAAATGTACAATCATACCTTTTTAGTGTACATCATTTTATTAATGATACATCATAATTTGGTGTACAAACTGGGCAAGCTCTTACCAAACAGCAAAGGTAAAAGTTAAAGAGTAGTATGAGAGAATGTTCAAGCAGAGAATGTTAAAATCAAGCCGTGCAGTGTTCAATTTTACGTAATTGAAATAGTGTAAAAATTTCCATGGGAAATTTACCATTTGTAAATTCCTGGAAATTCGCAGTCCCAGCTGGGGGGTTGTTCCTTGCATAACCTTATAACCAGACCATCGCCAGACTGACGCCAGATCTGCCGCCCCGCCTCTCACGGCAGGCTCTTACTCTCGGTTTTGCTGTGTGCCACTGAGTCACCGGAATGCCGGCCATATCTATACCTTTGAGACAGCACTTTTATTTTCCAGCAACCAAATCCCCAACTCCCCCCCCCCCCCCCCCCCGTCATTTCATTGACTCTCTCAGTTCTCTCTCAACTGCTCGGTTACTCATTCTTTTAAAGGCGGGTAATTGATCTTTCCGTTTTAGCTCGCGGGGTGTTCGCGAAGACTCTGGTTAATTATGCCGTGCAGCCGTATTTGAATTGGTTTTTTGTCCCCTTTTTGGAGGGGAACGAAAATCAAGAGCGCTCAGAGTAGCGGACGGGGAACACACGTGTGATGCGTGGCGTGCGGCGTGAATGGGATACGGTGTGCGTGAGACATGGAGCGTCTGTTGCCTATGTGTGGGCATACTGGGGGCTGAACTGTGTCAGAACGGGGGATGGGGGGGGGGGGGTCATGTAATGAGTATTCCATGAGTTTTGAAGATTTTTTGTACACTGCTAGTTTTGTTATTTCATTTAACTTTTAGGAAACCGCTGTGGGCTTTTACAGTGTAGCGTGATGCAAGAAAACAACAAAAAAAAAGAAATGTTTGAGGAGTTTATGCAAGGGCTGACTTTGTTCAGCGGGGGTGTGGGGAGGCAGGATGGACAGGTCTTGGAAAGGGACGGGTGGTGGGGGCTGAGGGGAAGGAGGGAGTAAACAGTTTGTCAGAACGGCCGTGTGTTTGCTTTTTACACCTAAACATTTCCTGAGGCTTTTTTAAACCAAAATGGTGCGTGCGTTTCAGACCGCCGTGGTTGCTCTGCGACTGTTTACATGCAGGGTGGGGAGCGGGAGAGGGACAGTCGGAGGCCTGTTGGCCCGTTGTTGGGACCGCATCGTGGATACCTGTGCAGTGAGAGACCAGTTGAGGTTTCCTGGTCCTGACTGGTCGTGACTCTTGCTGAGAGTTGTGGTCCACTGGAGTGCTATCGATCTCAGTCAGTGTTTGTTGGGGTTTCTTTGTTAAGGGAGGTTCCTGTTCATAAGAAAGAGTTGAGACATGTAGCAATGTGGCAACATGTACGTTTGTGACTTCCTCATATGTCAAAATAAACATAGTGTGGGATCCTGTCTTGGTTTTGGCATGTGCTGTTTGAGAATCATGCTGCATTGAAAACTCTGGAGTGGTTCTGAGCCCGACAGCCTGAACAACACCGGTCCAAACTGTGGCGGTGAGTCTGACTGGCGCCTCAGCGGCTGGGCGGGTTTGTGTCCATTAGCATCAGTGGCAGGGCGGGTTTATGTCCGTTAGCATCAGCGGCAGGGCGGGTTTATGTCTGTTAGCATCAGCGGCAGGGCGGGTTTATGTCTGTTAGCATCAGCGGCAGGGCGGGTTTATGTCTGTTAGCATCAGCGGCAGGGCGGGTTTATGTCCGTTAGCATCAGTGGCAGGGCGGGTTTGTGTCCGTTAGCATCAGGGACAGGGCGGGTTTACATTCGTTAGCATCAGCGGCAGGACGCGTTTGTGTCCGTTAGCATCAGCGGCAGGGCGGGTTTGTGTCCGTTAGCATCAGGGACAGGGCGGGTTTATGTTCGTAAGCTTCAGGGGCAGGTCGGGTTTACGTTTGTTAGCTTCAGCTAGGCTAAATCTACCTGCTGTTTTAATGTACTGGTCCAATGGCCCTTCCCTTCTGTAGTACTGTGTGGCCTGCAGTGTTGTAAGCATTGCTGCTCATTAGCTGGTGCTCTGTGTGCACGCTCCAGCTGAAGTGCACTTTACATGAGGCTGTGAGTTGGCACAACAGCTACTGAAGAGACGCATTTGGCAGCTGTAAAAATGGGGAAGGCTGTTATAAAAAAAGGAGAAAATGCCGGGCTTTCTAACTGTGTGAAAGATTTGCGGTGGGTGGGTCCAAAAGTCCTCGGTTCTGCCCCAAGCTTTTTGCTTCTTCCTGTCCGCTGTCTAGGAACCGCACGGCCGCCCGACTCTCGTTCTGGCGTCCTCTCCTCCCGTCTCAGGGACCACCCAGGAGCCACCAAGGCCTAGGTCACACAGGGCACCGCCCACCTCCAGATAAATGCTACTAACTGACATCACTGAGAGAGAGAGAGAGAGAGAGAGAGAGAGAGGCATGTGGTTCCCATTCCGCCTAACCGCTGAATGCGGGGAATTTGCACGTGTTTCCGGCGGGAATCTTGTCGGGCTAAGGGCTGTGACGTCATGTGAGAAAAGGCGGTAAGACAGATTTCATGGGACAAATGTGAATGGGGAGATTCCAATACTCTTACACAGAGAGAGAGGGAGAGTCTGTGTCACAAAGAGAGATGATGATTCATTCAGTTTTATTAAAAATAACACACCACCAATATTTCTCTTGTTATCACATGAAAACTGACATTCATATAATTATAATTACACTCCAAACTTGTATTTATACTATTACAATAAAACTACTATTACATGACATTACCCTGTAGATTTCCATGACGTTAGTAACCATACTCTGGCAGTGCTGTGTATTAGTTGTAAACACATGGAAAAACATTTTGAGTTCTGGTTTGAGTCTGAGGCGGTAGCCATGGTACCCAGTGGGAGAGTGGTACACAGTGGGCCAGCATTTGAGAGCCAAATCCTCAAACATGGAGGAACGAAAGACGCGGAGCCAGGAGCCGTGTGCCCGGCGAGCGCTGAACACGCCCCGAGACTCCACGGCAACGGCGCCGGAGAGCACGGAGTGGGCAGCTTGAAGGGTGGAGTGGCTCCAAGAATAGAGCGCCACTGCAGGATGGGAAAGCCCCAGGCTGTGACCCCCCCTGTGACCCCCCCTCCCCCATGACCTCCCAGGCAGGGCAACTCTGGGCGCTCCCCGGAGGTTGGCACGGCTAGGCGCGGCCCGCCAAAAAGAGAAAGCCCTTCTATTCTTGTTGCCGGCCCCCGTATTCAGATGGAAATTTGAACAGCGGCAAAAGAAGCGGGACATTCTGCCCCCTCACCCCCCAGCCGTCCTCGCTTTGGCCTGGTTTATTGCCCCCATGCCCCCAGCCTGGGACAGATAAAGATCACTCTCAAAGGGAGGGGCTGGTAGTGCATCAAGTCTGAACGGGTTGCGGGGGGGCAGCCATTCGCTATGAAACACGTGGTGCCCCCCCCCCCCCCGGACGCTTGTCGAACCCTGGCGTTCACACACACTCCGAGGCCGCCCACGCGTTGAGTCAGAAACAAGGCGGGTTTTGTCCGTAGCAGCCGAAATAAACCCGCCATTTCACGGGCTGGGCATTTAACAAACACCCTTCCCGAGTGGGCACTTAGGCTCAGACCTGCTCCCCTTTTAGATCTCACGCCCACGCTTTCTCTCATACTCCCAAGAGATACTGAAATGCTCACACACATTCCCGCACAAACATGGACACACATACATGCTCTCACGCAGAAACGCCCAAACTCATAAACGCGCACGCAGTCACACCCCCATACGCACACTTGCATACATCTATGACTATATAAAGCCATTCTCTTGATGATTTTCCCAGTTATTGCTCGTTAAGTCAAAGTTGCCCACCTTGAGCATGAAATTGCATCATCTGGGGCTGGAGTTATGAATGAGCTCCAGTGGAGGCGAGCAGCTGTAAGACAGCATTGTTCCTCCTCTCTGTTTCTGTCCCGCTCTGATGTCAGGGCTCTGGGTGGGCTCAGAGCTCCTCATTCATTCATTACTGTCTTGTGATCGGCTCATAACCAATCAGTGAGTCACTCCCCCCAACGGGACACCAGGCTCTCCTAGCAGGCCACAGAATCCCCATTTCACAGTCTGCCGCAACACGAGGACAGAGGCGCTGTTAATTTGGGTCAGCCCTACCCCCGTCTGTCTGCACGTCCCAAGCCTACTCCGAAATTTCGCGGTTTTTAGCCAAAGACTCGCTCGGATGCCACCTCTCACTGCGACAGACTGGACCCCTCTCCTGGTCCAATGCCTGTGACAGGTAGCAGGGTTGGGATGCGCATTCAAATTCATTTGATTTTCCAAGATGAAATAGTCCAATAATCACCAAGGCGGTCACCCCCAAACACTGTATGTGATACTGTATTATGTTCAGTACTGGTAGGAGTGTGCTTGGTGATGCATTTTATATCAGGGTTCAACAATCACGTACTTGTGTATCTGTAAGTGAGGTTGGCTGATGATTCGGTGCATCTTCCCAGGGCCTCCTGACCTCAGTAACCTTTACTATTCTTTATCAGTTACAACTTGCTTTTGAAAGAGTTTGCTGGCTCTGCACATTCATGCCACTTTCCTAACCAAAGCATTGCACTTTCATCTCAAGTTGGCGAAGATCTAGTTCATGATAAATACTCACCACAAACACAACGATGAAGCAATGCAGTAATTGCACAAATAATCTTGCTTTTTAAAGGCCGATTTGCCTTTCTGAAAAATCAGAAAAACAGTATACTTTCTGAACTCTCTCTGAGCCTTGGTAATTTTACAGAAGTTGCAAAGAGTTGCACTTTCTTCTTTCCAGCTTAGGACCAGTAACAGCATAAGCTGTGGTGACCTTTACCTACCAACAAATGCTTTAATGTGAACAGTTTGCAGGTCTGTCATGCGCTTAACCACAAGCACTAGCTGCCGGCTACTTGGAGCGTAAGCACGAAAAAAAAAAAAAAAGAAATAATTGGTTTTGAGTTGACTTAAATTCAAGTTCAAGGCGTGAAGTTATCATGACATCACTCGAGGGGAAAATAAAGGAACACTCTGAAGAGAACGGGACTGCGCTTGGTCACCAGGCATAGTGTCCCACCCACGGTGAGGGGAAGGGGCTCTTTGGAGTTGGGACTCGTGCTAAACGGCGTCTCGCTGCGTGGGAGAGCGACCGAGGCCTTAAGAAGGTGAGAAAAGCAGTGCGAGCGCAAAGCGACTCGCTGTACCTGTTTCGTTTCATGGATGGGCCGAGGGGTCGCTGCCTGTGACTCTACCGCAGGGGCCTGGGAAAGCGCTCGCTCTCGCTCGTTTCACACCCCCAACCGCCCCAAGAGGGGCTCGGTCACATGGCTGAGCGCTGGGGGCTTGCTGACCACATCACGCTTCGCACTCTTGTCAGGCTTTTCAAAAAAAGCAACACTTTTTTTAGAAAAAAAGCAACACAAAGAGCAATGCCTCATCTTTGACGCTGGAAGACTCCGGTTTCACCTGAGCTCCGTTAGGGAAAAACCAAATGAGTCATGTGCTCTATTTCTCTCCTGCATTCCTTTCATCCATTTATTAACATCGACAGTGTTAGAAATGAAACCCTCCCTTTCATTACCATGCCCTGGTTTTACAAAGCCAGTCGCTTTTTACATAGAACACAGCAGGTACTTCCTCTTTTCTGGGCGGCTGTAGCTTCTTTCCTTCAGGAGCAGAAGCTCGGGCCTTGGGTGGGGGGGTTGTAATGGGGAGAGGCTGGAGAGACACAACAGCGATAAAACCCATGCCCTGATGCTCAATCAGGAGCTGTAAGTGCAGAGAGGGAGCGCATCCGGCTAATAGAATCAAGCGGCAGGACGTTATTGAGCACGGCCATTTGGATGTCCGGCATAATGCAGTGTGTCAGGTCCTGGCTCCGCTGGAGGGAGAGCCGGACGGCAGGCCGACGGAGTCGGGTTTCACAGGGAGAGAGGGCGGGCGCTTGTCTGGAGGGACAGCTGAAGGGACTTTCCGAAAAAGGACGATGTGTGGTGGTGGGCAGGGGGTGGATAAGGAGCTATAGGACATCCCTCTAACCCCCCCCCCCCCCCGGTGCTGGCAAATTCGCTCCTGTGAAAGGGCCAAACATCTGGGGGGATTCTGGGAGATTATGTGTTTCGGAGGACAGCCGGTGTTCCCGTTACCCACACCCCAGCTCCTATCCCTCCCTGTATTTACGTTTTACCCATAAGCACCCCCCACCACAAGCCCACAGTTCCTTCAGTTGGAGCCCCTAACAGCCTCCTCCTGATGCACTGTAACAGTAGGGGACTATGGTCCATCTGTGGGGAGTCTGATCTGTACACATCCTCCTGCCATAACCTGGGCAGTGGGTCCCAATTCATCCAGTGCCCTTGAGTAAAATAGCCAGGACCATGAATTTCTATTTTCTCTATCTTCATCATTCTCTTCCTTACTATCTCTCCATGTTTTTCTTTTTACTCTTTCTTTTTCCCTTTCTCTTTCTGTATCTATCTCTTTCCCATTGCTTATTTCTCTTTTTCTCTCTGTATATACCTCTGTGATTGCCTCTGTGATTTTTTCTCTTTCCTACATTTCATCTCTCTGAAACTCTTTTAATCTCTATTTCTGTATCTTTGTATCTTTCCCTCTCTTTCTACATTTTCTGTGTTTCTCTCATTTCATCTCTGTTTCTTTGTCTCTCTTTCCATCTGTCTCTAGTCTTCTTTGTATCTGGCTCCTTTTCCCTATCTCTCTATTTCCCTCTCTATATCTCCCTCTTTCCCACTGGGGGGGCTTGTCTCCTTAGTCTAGCGAGGCTAATTGAATCTGCGGCAGTCATCGGGCCATCAAAGAGCCTTCTTGTTTCCCGCTCTTGTCCTCTTGTGTGCCCACTAGCACCGCGCAGAGAACAGTGGGCTGTGTGTCCAGCCGACCCCTGGCTTGGCAATGCTCCGGGTGACATCACCACCCTGCCCTCGACCTCTGACCCTGCCCCCGCTGACCTCTGACTCCAGGGCGGTGTCCGTGCTACAGTATCCCCTCTGTGTGCAGGGGTGACCAAAGAGTTGCAGCTCATTAATAAGCATGGTCCCCCCACCACCCCCCGTTGCGTCCCACACACGTTGGAACCGTGGGCCACCTCTGGGCCACGGTTCTGGGATAGGGTTTCAGAGGTCAGGGTTGGGGGGGGGGCACACAGCCTTGTGTACTCTTTGAAGCTGGGAATGTCAGTCAGCATGTTCAGCCGAAGCCAAACAAACAAGCAAGGCTGCAGAAATGCACAAATACACAAGGCAGAGGAAGGAAAGAAGCTGCATTTGGACTCTTGACTTATAGTTTCTGTGGAGTTTGAACAGGATGTGATTTTGTTATTGTATATTTTATCAGAAAGAGAGTACTTGATTGGATTCCATGCAGGCTACTTTTCCAGTCTGGCTCAAATGGAATTGAATGCTATTAAGTGCTCTACACGCCTGATCTATTTGTGTTGCACCTGAAGTGAAGTGTTCAATGCACCTGATTTTTTCCCTTTTTTGATTGGCAGATCTGGAATGTGGTGATGTCCCTCTGCTGACACCTGGCAGCAAAGAGATGATGTCACAGGCTCTGATGGCCACATTCAGTGGCTTCACAAAGGAGCAGCTGAGACTAGGAATTCCAAAAGGTGATCCACGAGCACAAAAAGGCCAAGTTCTCTCTCTCACTTTCTCTCCCGCTCTCTCTCCTCCACTCATTCTCTCTCTCTTCCCTTTGCTCTCTCTCTCTATTTCTCTGTCTCTCTCCCTCTCTCTCTTTCTCTGGCTAGTGGGACATTATTACCTTGTGGGAAGTTTTCTGTTGATGCAAAACTAAAAACACTTCTCAGTACCATTAGATCATGCTGCTGAAATGTGTTCTGTTTTTTATTTTTTTTTTGTTTGCATTTTTTCTCTGTGCCAGAAAGGGATCATGGCGTAAAATAAAGGGTGTGTTTGAAAAGGATGACAGAAAGAAGTGGAAAACATAACCATGCTTTTTGGCTAAGGGCCTGTGAGACAGCGCTGAAATGCTGATTTTGGCTCCAAATTCCCTAATTAACCCAAAAATGTACTGTTGCCATTGTAGATTATAAATTATTTTACTTTATGGATTGAAGTAGACCCTTAAAATATACTTCACAGGGACCTTGGATAAAAACGAACACTATTCTAGATACAAGTGGGCATAAATACATGGATTATTAATAAGAGTAAATGTGTAACCGTTTCCGGGTTATCTCTATGTTGAGAGTCCCAGACAGTAGAGAGAAATGTCTGAAATGGGGGTGTTGTAAAGCCTGTAGTGTCAGAGACTGACTGAGTGAACACCCATTTAGTGTGTGTGGTGACTCCGCTGTGGAACAGATTGAGCACTCGTGCCATCATGAATGGACCATGAATGAGCTGTGAATGAGTTATGAATGAGAAATGTTTGGGATAAGACCCTTCTGCATTGAATTTACAAAATGTAGTGGCCCATGCGTGTGTAAGAATGCATACGTCTGTCAGCTTTGTGTCAATTAGCCCTTGTGTTACCTGCACGCTCAAATTAATTTAAGTCATTAACGCTATTAGCACTAGCATTAGCAGTGAAGTAATAGATGGACTATAAGGAGATATTCAATCTTACCTAAGCCCCACGACTGTGTGTAAATCAGCGAGTGTGGTGTCTTCCTTCATTTCAGCTAGCAGAAAACATGGTGCAGTGGCCATGACTTTTGGCTTTGAATCCAGGCATTTGAATCTGGCAGCGGGAGTTGCTAACAAGGACGGCCAAGCCGCACACAAAAGGTGTCTTCGTGACCTAATTTCTGTTCCTCCCCCTCCACAGACCCTAGGCAGTGGACGGAGAACCACGTGGGGGACTGGCTGAGATGGATGGTGAATGAGTTCACCCTGAAGAACGTGGACTTCCGCAAGTTCTGCATGAACGGTGCCAGCCTCTGCGGCCTGGGGAAGGAGTGCTTTCTGGACCTGGCCCCCGACTTCGTGGGCGACATCCTCTGGGAGCATCTGGAGATGCTGCAGAAAGGTAAGGCTTGAGTCCCAAATTCAGAGGCTCTGTGAAATGTTAGCGTTTCAACCTCTCCTTCATGCCTCTGAAAGATAGAGCTTTAGTCCCAGATCTAGAGGTGTTGCAGAAATGCTGGGCTTGACCTCCATTCCACTGAATACTGAAGTGTGGTTTAATCCAATGCACTACAGTAGGTTCCACAGTTTGCCCCAAACTCTGCACTATATCATTGTTCTACATAGCATAGCATAATACAATGAACAGAGACCAGCCAGGCAATGGTTTTAGTTCTCCAATGATGACGTTGATGTTTTTTTTTTATTTAAAAAAACAAAACAAAACAATTTTAACAGCAAAAACAGTCTCTGCTATATCCAGAAATCCTTAAATGCCCTAAGTTTAGCTCATTCTCTTTCATGAAGAAGACACAAAACATTTTCCTGTCAATGGCCTGACCTCCTCCTTCCAGGACTCCCGCTATACCTCAGATTACTTTGTCGGTAAGTACGGCTATAAGCGCTACATCAGCGGTGTCAACACCTCCTGTCCGTTTGAACCGAATGTTCCATCTCTAGAATTCTGCAGCTCCCCTCAAAGCAGATGTACCCTGCTGTTCCTGCACTGTGGAACAGAATGTTCTGTCGCTAGAATCCCTGCAATTCAAGCACTCTTAGTTCAGGAAGGAAAACCGAGCGCAGAGTCACACTAGTGATACATGCTAACTCCACCCGGCAGAGTCTTATCAGGAGCCTTTACTGTGAACCAATTTAGTGCCTTTGGCTTTGAGAGCAGGGTTTTGATTTGTACAAACTGGTCAGTAGTGACTGACAGTGTAATTTGGCTCCACCCATAGTTGGGCTCATTAAACTTTATCAACCATCACTAATAAACAGCCTGGCTATTCGCTTGCTGCCCCTTATTAGTTACTGACATTGTATGAGACCAGATGCATTGTGTCTGAATGCCTTCATGTATTCTACTTTCGAAAGCCAGTTATTTAGGGATGATATTTCTGAATCTTTGCCAATGCCTGTGAAATCAGTCCATTATGGAGGCCAGCCATTAGTAACTTGACAGCTTTTCTTTCAAAGCTAACATGAAAACACTAATACCCAGCACTTCCGCTTCCTGCCCAGGCTATGGCATTGAGCATGCCCAGTGTGTGCCTCCATCGGAATATACAGAGCCGGGTTTCATCACAGAATCCTACCAGACCCTGCACCCCATCAGCTCAGAGGACCTGCTTTCACTCAAGTACGAGAATGACTACCCCAACGTCATCCTGCGGGATGCCCCTCTGAACGCCCTCCAGGGTGACTACTTCTCTATCAAGCAGGAGGTCACCTCCCCCGACAACATGTGCTTGGGGCGCATCAGCAGAGGTAAGCTGCACTCACCCTCCATGCAGATAGGGGGCAGCAGTTCAGTGTGCTGGGTGGAATGCGCTATGCATGCGCACAGGTTTCCATTCCAAAAATAAACGAAATGGGGCTGGGGGGTACTGAATGCCGGTGACGAGCAGAGATTGCCACAGATTACTTATCCGTACCATAGTTGAATGAATCAGGACTTTGAAGTGGTGTAACTGTGAGCTGCTCTGTGAGTACCACTGTGAGTATCACTGTGAGCAGGACTATGAGCAGCACTAAGAGCAGGACTATGAGCAGCACTGTGAGCAGGGCTATGAGCAGCACTGTGAGCAGCACTGTGAGCTCCATTGTGAGCAGCCATATCAGCGGCCCTGCTTATATAAATGGTAAAGGAACAGTAAGAAAGGCCTTTTTTTGTAATCGCTAATAGCAGTCGCCTAGAGGTGTTAGCGGTAAGCCTCACGGATTGTCATGTTTTTTGGCGGGGCTCTCGCGTGTCTGCGTGTGCACATCTCTCGTCTTGCAAAAGGCCACATCTGCGAGCTTCCCAGGGCGAGGAGAAGAAAAGAACCTCTTTTGGTTTGGCTGTGGTTCACATCAGTCTGCCTCAGCCGCTGTGACTCTGCAGAGGCTCAAGTGTTTGTTTCGGAGTGGGAACTTCTCAAAGCCACACCGCCTTCTGAAGCACCGTCTGCCTCAAACAAAAAAATATATGTAAAACAGCAAGAACGAGGTAACCTTTAAGACAGCTTCTTCTTGAATTTGCACCAAACATGTGGTTTTGAAGTTCTCACTGCACATGACAGCAGGTGTCAAGAGTCGAGCAGCGTGCAGATTTCTTTGTTGGCTTTTATCCCTCCTGTCTGTTTTCACCTCCATATCCTAGCCCATGATAGTTTAAAAAAGAATTAACAGAATGTTTTCGGTGGGATTTGGCAAAGCCGGTGGGGTTTGTTCTGTGAACAAATGACCCGATCGCCAGTGTGCAGTAAATGCAGAATGCAGGCTTGTGAACCGCCAGGACATTTGCCCGCAAGGTATATCCAGCACTCACACACAATAAATTCTGGATTTGGCTGCACGCTGTGGTTTTTAAACGTGGGAAAGTATCTATGGCATCGTAGAAACCGACATGTGGCTTCAATTTTTGCAATTTTGAGATTTGTGGATCAGCGGTACATGGGATTATCTTTCCCTCTTAAATAATGCTCAGTGGAAACACTGCTTTTTATCTTGGCTTGGCAAGAGGAGATGGCAATTTGTACTTTGTTTCCTATTAGACTAAGTCAAATATCGGCACATGACAATTACGGGAGATGAACAGCCCTTGGGGGACAGGGGGGCACTCTTTGCTTGGCTTTGCCAGGGGAAGTACCAGTGAGCATTGACGCTTTGCGTCACTGCACTGAAACTCAGAGACTTTTCCAGAAACTATCCTTCCCCCGTGAAAGACCTGTTTCTTTTACAAACAAACATTTTCAGTTAGCGGCCACATTGACTGTATTCAGCTAAAACACCTGGGGGTTTGAGGCTTGGCAATGCAGTGTGTGCAGTCTGAAGGTGTGATTTCACTTCGATGACAAAGAAGTGTTTCTCTCGCGTAAGCAATGAGCTATTACAATTCAAATATATTTCTAAAGATTCTGCGAAATGAAAAAGAAAATGCTGACAATATTTACAGGTCTGCACAACAGTTAACATACAGAAGAGAAAATATCACACCTCTCAATGTCTGTTTATGGGGGTGTTGAATTCACAGAAAACCCCTGCAAGGGGACATGTGAAGTCTGTTTTTTTTGTCTTCAAGGCTTACTCCATCCTAAGACTTTTTTGCATCTTTTGTCTTAGCTTTTATAAACCGTTCTTATCTCTGAAAAGAGGTATCTACCATTTTATGTGGGGATAAATGCATTTAATGAATGATTGTCAAGGCTAGAATTTAAGCAGTGTTGTTCTGGCTCTAACAGCAGTTATAGATGTAAGCATAACAAAAAAAGTAGATCAAGTTAATCTAATCTTATTGTATCCCCTTTTGTTATAAGTCACTGACTAAGAGCCTCTGGTTGTTAAGTAAATTGTAGTTTTACCACTTTTGATAGCCTTGCCTGGTTATTTGTGTATCTGTAATAGAGTATTATATGTGCTTTTTGTGTATCAAATTCCTCCCAATAAGATCATCTGCTATACACATAAATGACTCCTTCCCTTTCTCATTCTCTCTCCCTCTCATCGGTTCAGGGAAACTGGGAGGCCAGGACTCCTTCGAGAGCATCGAGAGCTTTGAGAGCTGCGATAGGCTGACGCAGTCCTGGAGCAGCCAGTCGTCGTTCAGCAGCCTGCAGCGCGTGCCGTCGTACGACAGCTTTGACTCCGAGGACTACCCCAGCGCCCTGCCTGGTCACAAGCCCAAGGGCACCTTCAAAGACTACGTGAGGGAGCGGTCCGACCTCAACAAAGACAAGCCCGTCATCCCTGCTGCCGCACTCGCTGGCTACACAGGTACCCCTCACCCCCCCGCCTGCTTCTGTCGCCACAGCGACCTGTCCGCCTTTGGCGTCCGCCCTGGGCCAGCTCATTATGGGTCAGGAGGGAATATGAACCCCTGCAGTCTTGATCAAATGAATCATTAGCACAGAGACATGTATTCATGTGGGTGTTGTTGTTCTTCCAAGCATACAGGGTGTCTCTTCTGGAAGGGATAAAGACAAAAAATAATCAGTTTGTTGTGTCGCAGCGATTTTGTATTAGTCATGTGTTTGGGCTTTTGATGGTTGTAGTGGTTGAGCAATCAGCCGCTCTGGTAATGGGGAATATCACATCTGCCGGAAACTAACATCCAAGTTCAGATCGTTTGTTCTGAAACATCTGCACTCAAGGTTTTTTTTCATTTATTTTTATTTTTTTAAACTATTTTCTGTTACAACCCCCAAACAAGCTAAAGATCAAATGCTGTCAGGATTTATTATAAGAAGCAGCAGGTATGCAGGTAATTACAGTATATTCATTTATCAGACACTAATTCACAGTGACTTGCAGCGTGTATCCCCCTTAATTATATGAGCAGTGGTGTTACAGACTGTACCCACAGCACTCCTAGACCAGAGACAGTGTATGTGTAATATTAATGAATCACTAATTTAGGTTAATAGGATCATGACACGATTGTATGTACATGCAGTTACTTAAATGGTACTACCAATACCATAACATTTATTGAATGAATTACATTGCAAGGCCTGGGGGGTTTGGATGGGGGAAGCAAAGATGCATTTCCAAGAGGTGAACGCTGTGTCTGGGAAGAGTAACCATACAGTGTATGGAAAAATAATAAATAGCACTAGTCTCATTAATTATGCATTGTAAGGCTCAGATCCAGCTTTCTACAGTATCTCAGCATTGTACATATAGTAGAAGTGCACTGTAGATGATCAATGGTAGGCGGATGAACAAAGTGTGGTTTGAATGTTGACTTAGATAGCTGGGCATGATCCTTGCGCTAGATTTTAAAAGCATCACTTTGCCAGAAAGTGGGCACCTCTTTGATAAGCATATGAAGCTGCCGCCGCAGAAACCGGCGTTCCTTAGAGCACTCAAATCCGCGGCAATCCGCCATCTGTACTTTCACAAAGAGAGCTTCTTAGTGAATCTGAGGCACTTTGCAGGAAATGACATGCGCCAGTCTTTCTCTCTGTCTGCCTCTACTCTGATGGGTTTTTCATGTGCACGTTTTATCTACCCCACATCTCGACCTATTTTTCAGGTTGTCTTGGCAACCTTGGAACTACACAAAACGATACCTGGCGCCTGTATTTAAACACTACTTTCAACCTACATAGCAAATAACAAAAAATATACAATTGAAGAAAAATATCTAAAGTTTTAAAATACGGATAGAAAGTCTTCCGAAATCTACTTCTGTGAACTTTTCTGCTCTGGGTCTTTCAAAAAATGTGTGATGTGAAATGTGAAAGCTTAATTGTATTGTTAATGCTGTGCCCACTAAAATAAGCATCTTCTGGAACAAGGCTCAAATAATCTAAACCATTTTAGAAACATGTCAGGGTTGTATACACTGGTGTAGTGCTTCTCACATTAAGGAGTGGGCCCGTTACGATGAATCCAGACACACACCATCTGTACCTGCCCCTCTTGTCGAGGTGCCAGCCCTTCAAAGGAACAGGCCCCACCTATAAGCAGAGCTCATTCAGCTCATTGGCTGTGACAGCCCTGCAAAGGAACAGGCTCCACCCATTAGCAGAGCTCATTCAGCTCATTTGTTGACTGTATGGCAGCATGAATCAGAGAGATGAAAGAGGCTTGTGTTTTAAGGGGGGGGGGGGGATCATCGGTTCTGGATCATCCTCACCAACATGCATAAATGGCCTGCAGAGGTAATGGAAGAGCATCTGAAAGCTGGGTAAAGAAACAGACGGTCATGCATACAGACAGACAAACAGGCACACAGACAGAAAATTGACCCCAGAGCTGCAGGCCAGAAAGGAGCAGGGTGTAGGGACCAGAGACGCTTGTCCCAGTCCAGGCCTGGGTGGACTGGCGCATCTTGAGAAGCCTGTGGCTATAAAACACACTCAGAGGATTTTTTGAATCAATGTGAAATTGACATCACAGAGCAGCCAGGAAAGGCAACAGACATTTGCACGCAGATGCACTTGCGTCACAGTTTACGCACATTTCAGATTTTATTACAGCTCCCGGTTTTTTTTTTCTTTAATTTGCGTTTCATTCATCTAAATTACCTTTTTGTATCCATAACTATACAGTCAATGTTAGTCTGTGTATGCCTGATGCAAAAAAAAAAAAAGAAAGAAAAAAAAGGCAACTGAACAAAAGCATCTGTGTATGCGCTTTAAAAACATTAGGAGTCTACGGTTTCTTTGGAAGCTATAACTGAGTCAAATCTATTTCTGCTCTGATTATATTAGCACTTCAATGGGCCTTTGACTCTGGCATGCATATCCAACTGGACTTCTCAATTCAGTGTTAAAGCTACAGTTCCAATGATAAAACATTTACTTGTAAGAATGGAATATTTTGTGATCTGTAGTCCATTTATTGAATATGTGAAACACTGTGTATTGAGAAATGAGAAATGTTTGGAAGGCAAAATGAACTTCATTTGAGAAAATCAAATGCTGGCTGCATTTTCACAAAGATTCTTTTAATGCGACAGTAGCATACATGTTTTAAGAGAGCTCATTCAACCTTTGAGATTAGTCATACCACTTGATCCTGAACTTGATCTACATGTTGTCAACTGATTGGCCTTTGGCAACTGCTATTTAACCATTGAGCAAATCAGATCTGGAGGGGGTTCATTTATCATGTGAGCTTTGCTGTGTAACATGTGCTGTCACAGAAAGTGTGCACACAACATGGTCAGAATATATTGTTCAAAAACTGAAGGGACAAGAATTAATTGTTCTAAAAATCATTCAAAGCAAATATACAGCGGTTATAGATACACTACAAGATGCATGTGCAGATGGTTTGTCTCTTAGTTTAAAGTATACAGTTGTTTTATGAATTAAGTAATATTGTCAATGGTACTGTTAAACTCATTCCAGCAGAATTTTAAAAATGCCTCTTGTGCAACCTCTGCTATTGGTAGAGTGTGAAATATGGACTGAATCCATCTTGAATTTGGAAGATGAGGCCAAGAAACCTGCTTGATTACTTTCAGTTGTCTTGATTTTGTTCTGTTCTCAAACTCACTGTCTATAAATTGGTACTTTTTCTTGTTCTCCACTCCCTCCAAACACACAGACCATCTAAGAGAGATGTTGAATGCACAGGGCAAAGTAAAACACTGAATCCCCTTAAGTTCAACCACACACAGGAAATAGAAATAGGTGAGAAGTAACTCTCTCCACCTTGCAGTTTGGGATTTTTTTCATTTTTTCATGGGTCTTAGTGGGACCATCAGCACCCCCCCCCCCCCACTCCACCCACCTCCCCCACATGCACATGCACACACACACACACACACACACACACACAACCACCTGTTCAGACCCAGCACCACTCCAATGCAGGCAATGTCATCTCAGTGCCAAGTTGTTTTTCAACGGCATTAGATTCCCCCATCCACTGGCCAGGAAGAATGAGGAACATAAAGGGGGGGTTGAAATTTGGAACATATCTGCTTGTAAGCATTCACATGAACTAGTACAGTATGGCCTTCTTGTTTGTTTTCCTTGTTGAGAAATGTACTTTGGAGCTTTTAGTTGCTCGTAGCCCAGAGCCCAGATAAATAATGAGAACACAGTTATTACTGGCATGGAGAAGCAGCCCTTGGGTGATACCATTGCTTTGCTCTCCATTGATCTCCTACTAAGTGCAGTGGGAAGAAGGTACGCGCTCTTAATGTGCAAAGGGCGCCGTGCATACTGAAGTGCACAGCTGCTTCCAGGCTTTTAAAAGGTACTGGTTCACCTCGTACTGGGCGCTCCAGAAGGTTCCGAGTTTTGGGAGAGCTTTCAGAAGATAAGAAACGGTGCAGCTTACGGGAGCAAGATTTCAAGCGTGTGCGATTAAAAAGAAAACAAGTGCAGCATAGAAAAAGCTGTGGGTGTTCTCACCGATCAACCGCAAGATCAAAGCAACTGGTCCTGACCCACCCCATTGCAAACTACGCTATGGAAACAATTGTAAACACAAAGTCAGAAGCAAAGTAAAAGTGTTTTGTGTTGTGTTCAAATGTAGCTTGCTTACGAAATATTTGTCTTATCTTACTACGATTCTGTTATATGAATGTGGATAATATTGATTAATCCTATTTATCAAGAGACAGAATGCTATTTTTGTGTAACCTATGAATTTCATTGAAGATAGTACTGCTTTATGAATCCAAATATGTACTATTAAAAGTAATAACTTTATTGTGCATTTTTGAATATGTTCTCACTGGATGGCATTCAGGAAACATTTGTCCTCTGATTTAGATATAAATGCAAGACTTTTTGTTCACAAACTCAGTTTTAGTGTTAGTTGTAGGTATAGACAAGTGTTATACTTATAGACAGGTGGGTGTTGATTGAGTCTCAGCCATTATTTTCTGTGGTTATGTTACTAACTTTAAAAGTTAATGTGGCTGTTTGCACAGGACCTAGGGTCAGGAGGAGATGAGATGTTCTTCTGCACTACTTTAAACTTTAAAGCAAGACTTCACAACCAAAAATGGGACACATAGCGGTTTGCTGGCCATCTTAAAATCTAGTAAACAATTGATTAAGAAATATATTTTATGGGTATAATTAGAACTTAAAGACCAATTTCAGACTAATATCTGTTTGCATTATCATGTCGGAGAGTTGACAAAAGCATCAAATAGCTTGGAAGGACATGCAGTTGACAGAGAAATGCTTTGGCAGTTGAAGACCAGAGTCTGTATTCTGCCTCTAGCTGATCTAGGATCATAAGCTAACAGGCAAAGCTGATCCTGAGGCAGGATGTTCCAGCCTGGCACTGTGCTGGAACCTCTCAGGACAGGCCTAACTCAATCAGTGTATGTGAATGGACATTTCATTGGTGGGGGGGGGGGGGGGTAGATGACCACTCCACTGTAATGAGGCAGTGACGTAGCAGTACTAAATGTAGCACTCGGGAGTGTGTGTAGAATGAGGTGGATGAAGGCCAGGGTCTGTTCTCTGAAACACAGGCCTCCAGTTCTGTGCAGTGGTGCTGAATATTCACTGGCTGATGAACAAACTTTTTTAGGCCTGGCTGGTGTGATTTCATTTGTATGGAATTCATATTGAGAGCAAAAAAAAAAAAAAAACATTGGACTATAGCTCCAAGGAGTGGGCAGCGAACAAGGGCAACATCACTGCTGCTGAAGAGGGTCTTTGTGTGCAAAAACCCTCCAAAAAGGCAGCTGAGTTTTTAGCTTTTTTTTCTACAAGGGGAACCTCTCTTCCCGGAATTCCCCTCAGCTATCAAAACACTCTAGAACATTCTAGAATCCTTATATCATCTCAAAGTTTAAAAAAAGACTGCTGATGCACGGATTCCTAAAAAAGCTGATCCTTTGAGGCCTATTCCAGGGTTACTTGGGAAGCTTATGTATTTTTGTTTTTGAGGTAAGACAGGAATCAGCATGAGCAAGGAACAGCGTGAACTCACCATATCAGATTTAGCTACATTGATTATTTTCATATTTATTCTGCTGATTTTCATGTCACAAAGCTGTACGAAAGGCTCACAGGGTTCTGATCAGCATCGCCCGATTCTGTCCGACAGGCAGTGGGCCCATTCAGCTGTGGCAGTTTCTCCTCGAGCTCCTGACAGACAAGTCCTGCCAGGCCTTCATCAGCTGGACGGGAGACGGCTGGGAATTCAAGCTGTCCGATCCAGATGAGGTAAGTTTCCTGGATGCTAGGCTACAAGAATGCCTTGTTGGGTTAGAATGAACTTTTGTTTGAATTTGAGAACTTTATCTACAGCAAAATCTCTGTAGTCTTGCTCTGAAATAGCTGGAAAAGCATCATTACAAAAATCTGTCTGTTCTGTTCTTGAGTGCTTTCATAAACTTGGCATTGGGAGCCAGACCCACTTACTGGCTATAGTTTTGTTAGAGGTGGGTACTCCACTCTTATTAAGTGTCTTTCATGGTCAGACAGGAGCTGACCCCCGTCTGTCGACACAATCGCAGCAGGTAACCAGTCTTTCTGTGTGTCTCTTTGAAGGTGGCACGGAGGTGGGGCAAGAGGAAAAACAAGCCCAAGATGAACTACGAGAAGCTGAGCCGCGGCCTGCGCTATTACTACGACAAGAACATCATCCACAAGACCTCGGGCAAGCGCTATGTCTACCGCTTCGTCTGTGACTTGAAAAGCCTGCTGGGCTACACCCCCGAAGAGCTGCACGCCATGCTGGACGTTACACCCGACAGGGACGAGTGAATGCCTGGTGGGCGAGGTTTTGCAGAGAAAGGGGAGGAGCCATGGAGGAGCCCAGGGATCTGAAGGACTTTCTTTCCATACTGGTGGGTGTGGTCAGGACCAAAACGGGATCTTTTTTTAGCACGTTAGCTTTGGTTCCTTTTTCCTTTTTTGTTGTTGTTGATGTTGTTTTTTTTTGCCATTTGAGCTCCTCACAGTGCATAGTGTGATTCCGGCACCAGGTTTCTGCGCTGCCTCAAAGACATTATCAACAAAATGTACTCATACACACAATGACAGACGTACACATTACAGATATATAAATATTTAAACATATGCGTACGTAATTACGTTGAAGCTCAAGGTAAATGGAAAGCTATCCATTGAAAGTTTTGTTCATCTAAGTAGCACAAGCAACTGACACAGAAGTGGACCAGAAGCGAGCAAAGATTCTGGAATGAAGGGAACAAACATGGACTGTGAGTTCCTGCTATGATACTGTTGCCAAAATGAAAAAAAAAATAACTATATAGAAATATATGATATTTACTTAGTTACTGTTGCTCTGCCTTTCTGCACACATAATGCATGGACAGAGTTCTCAGTAAGGACCAAAAACAAGAAGATTGTTATTTTATATTATTTTAAATAGGTTTGTGCCAGTATTATTGTCCTTAAAGGGATATTTCACTTTGGAATTATTTTGCGGACCTTCCCCAATGTATTTTCATTGCAAATACAATGGGGTGAGCTTCACAAAATTAATTGTCATAGACCAAAGTGAAATATCCCTTTAAAACTTCCTGTAAGAGAATTCTATGTTGTACAAGTTAAGTACTTTAGCTCAACAGACTTTTGGACTTATGTAACTAGGAAACCATCTAATTGTGAATGCCTACTGCCTGCAATGTTTCCACATGTCAGTCAAGTATTTTTTTTTGTAGGAAAATTTGAAAACTGATAGTACTGATCTGGTTCTGAGATGACACTGGAGACAAGGGGGGTAATTTTACTCATTACCGTAGACATCAAAAACTGTGCTTGCTCATTTTGCCAGTGGCTGGCTTGCACAACTGAAAGTGACCGTTGCCTTTCAACTGCTACTGTGACTCCACAGTCAACCACAAATGCATCCTCGCTACTACAAGAACACCTATACAGGTTTCTGTACCATCTGACACATTTCCATTTTCTATCAGTCCTGTCGGCATCAGGACAACTACAAAGCACAGGGATTAAAAGTTTATTACAGGGGTAAACTGTTAAGATCACAGGTTTCGTGTGCTGCAAAATCTCCACTCCTTCTTTAAGTTCTCTTAGAATAGCAGGGAAGATATCGGAGAAATTGCGTTTTGGGAATGCATGGCATTGCTGCCTCTCTGGCATGCCCAAGATTAAACTTCTGTCGATTTTCCAGGAAGCTCTTATGAAGATGGATCTTAATTGAATTGTGAGGCAATATTCCTGAGGTATTGTTACAGATAAGGAGCCTGAGAAGGTTAGTTGACTATGCTGTAATACTGTTCCATGAGGGGAGTGAAATGGCGTCAGTAAAGTGGATGATCTTCCATCAACTTGGGCTGTGCTAAGATGCAGAGTCTAGCCGTAGAAGACGTTTGTAAAGTAAAAGTGTTACTCCAGAAAGAGGGGGAGGACTTGGTAAAAATACAAAGGAAAATGTAAGAAAGGTTTGAGTCAAGGAAGCCTATATTCTGGAAAAGTATAGACGTGAGTTGTCTAAGAAAGGTCTGCTGGCAAACAAAGAGGTTTCTTTTGCATTGAGTATTGCCGGCTGATGGGAAAAGGCCACTTTGAAAAAATACAGGGGCAACTGATGTAGCATTTGCATTAGCATTAGTGAACTGTATGGATGCATTTTTTGTATTGTTTTGTACAGAGAGCTTTGAAAACCACTGAAATAAGTTGTTTCTGTAATGGTGTCTTGTACATCACTGATGCAGGTTGATGGGGAGCTAAGTACTCTCTGATTTCCGGCCTATGTACCACATGGACTTGCTGTACACAAGTCTGAAAATATGAAGGAACTCATTCAAATTGCTCATAAGTAGCTGTAGCGCTGTTGGCATGAGCACGGCCAGCCATTACTGAACTCCAGGTCATGAATAAGTAAAACACCGTTGTATCACTGCTGCCTTCTGTGGGAAGATTACTGCATGTAGGCCTTTAGGGGGAAAAGAAAACTGGTATAGAAATCTTAAAATACAAATGTTATTGTTTACAATGGCTGAATGTTACCCATCCTGATTATAAATAGTGTTACAGCTGTCTATTTGTACAGATTGTATTTCATATGTTATTAAGAGACCTCAATTAAACAAACAAGCTAAGACAAAGTACTAATAATAACCAAAACATGTGAGGTCTCGGGTAAGAGAGTTGGGCTGGGCTCATCAATGATGTTTGAAGACAGCGACCATAAATCCTCTGCATTAACTGTATTATTATTGCTTCAGTTTGACTTGATCCATGCCGCAGAGCTTTAGGTATGGATTTGATGAAAAGCTCTGACCGTTTTGGTGGGACTACTTTTTTTTTCTCAGATTACTGGACAGTTTCTATGCTTTTACTCTTATCCTTGCCCTGGGAAAGAGATGCAGCTTCTGTCCACACTCACAATCTCTGTCCTGGACATACACAATCTCATGACTGTCTTGGCTACTTTCTGTTGGGAATATTTTTGTGAAAATTGGATTGCCACGTCTGTCAAAATTTACACATCACCTGCATATCTCGCTATTATGCAGGCAAAAAGCAAGAAATCAGGTTATCATACAGTAGCCTCTATTTTTCTGTTACTCCAAAGAATGTTTTATATAGTTGCATCAATGATCAATTTGTTTGCGTGTGTGAAACAAAGGTTACAGCTATTGTAAAGGTTTTTTTAAAATGCCACCCACAGTGTTAATTAGAATCAAACATCTTTTGTGTCGATTGCAAGAAGCATAAATTACAGGAAGCGGTTACACATTTGGATCAGTAAAATTGTTCTGCACACCCGGACTGTTGTATAATTTACATAAACCATAGTATTATGTGAATCTTTCTCCACGGATTTTACTTTTCAACATTATTTTGGAAAATACATCCATACATGGTATTTTGATGCATACCAGAGTATTCAAATGCATACCAGAATATTGTGTAAGGAAACCATTTTTGTTACTGTTGTTGTTGCTTTGTATATTTTATAGTGTTTATGTATTTTTATGTTAATGAAATCTTTTATGTATTTGTTTCACAAACATTTGAATATTTTTCAAATAATTTATATTTTATAAACTTTGAAATACAAGAAGCAGACAGCTGGTGCTTTCATGGGAAATAATGGTAGTGCAGGAGAAAAAATAAAATATGTAGCGATTTTACTTTTTTTATACAAAGAAAAAAAATGAACAAACAATGAAAAAAAAACCTGTCTGCGTAAACAGTTGTGTAGAAAATTAAAGGCTGATGCTGGCCCATCATTGATTTCTGCTGGGAAGTTTTATAAACTGCAGCTTCTATTCTTATTGTACTTCAAATTGTTATGTTACAAAATATATGTGAAAAAAAATATTTCGTAATCTCTTTGAGTTCCGTGTTTTCCTTTCTTCTTCATGCTGGTCACCATACACCCAACAGCAAGCAGAGTGAAAGAACTTAATACTCTTGCAAAAGCACTCATGGACCAAACAATTCCTAAGAAACAGGCTCTTGGTGACTGTGTGACCTTGGCTGCTGATATTATGAAGATATGGAGTTTGTGAGATACGTGTCACTGTGGTGGAGTCTTTTCTTCTTGCAGTGTACAGACTGCAGATAAAAAAGCAGTCATGATCACTGCAGTGCTGAACAAGGGACCGGCTTCATGTAGCAAAAACAACTGAACGACAAATACAAGGCTGCTCCAGCTTAAAGCTTTGATTACAGTCATGCATGGGATTCAATGTAAGGACTCACAAGACTTACAGCTCACAGTCAATAGTTTTCATTCTTTGATTTGTGCATGATGCATTTCATTAGTCAGATTTTTTATACTATCATTTATACTGTGTGAATGCCCAGACCCAGGAACCGTTACACATTTCCTCCAGAGAGTCAAAATAACACAGGACTTGATTTCTGGCTCCCTGATGCCTGTGGTTAACTCCCCCTTCAGGACCGAAATAAGAAACAGGAAGAAAGGGAAATTGCGTGGAACAAGCTAAAATTAACAGGCTGCAGCCAAAATTACAAAAAGAGAAACACCCAAGAAGACTAAAAACAGGTGTTATTATATCCAAACGCATGAAAGAAATTCTCCTCTGGTTCTCTTCAAACACAAGTGTGCTGCTTGGCTTGTTCTCTCCCTCCTGGTCTGTCTCTCTCTGCTATGATTTTTAGCTCGCTGCAGTGGGTCTGAACGGCTGCTCTAGTTGGCTGTAGAATTGGCCCCATCTCCCTCATGGCTGTGTCATTCCTCCCCTTGGCTCTATCTCTCAGCAGCTCCTCTCTTCAGTCCTTTGCTTATTCATACACTCCTACCTTTTACTCACCTTGAACATCACAGGCTGGCTTTTTCCACAGCTATCTCATATTCTTTTTCTTCTCTGGAGATTAAGTGACTCGCCTGACAACAGTGTGGTCTCACGGTCTTTTCTTCAGCCTTTTATGATGAACTCATTCCCCACAACAGCCAAGACCTTAACCATGAACTTTTGCCAACACTTTAGTTTGTATTTTTCAAGAATTTAAATTTTATATTGTGTTGTTACAGAATCATCTTTCAGAGCATACAGTGTTGCTCAGTCAATTAAATCTGTGCGCCTTTTGGTACATCCCAAGGCAGACCTTGAGTTTAGTAGGAAATGGTTATTGAGCAACTCTATGTCTCTTGTTTCCAAAAGCATCAGCCACAAGAAGACATCCAGGCATGACTTCAGTTGCCCATCGCCAAACCATGTTTTGCATTGGGAATGATGGGAGTTGAAGTTCATGGAAAGGTTGTCACAGAGTTCTTGTAGTCCAACTCTGGACTTAGGGCTCATTCCAATCACTTATTTTTACCTACTTGCATCCTTTCCTCATGTCCTTTCCTTGCTATTTAGCTCTTCCCAACAGAACACGCAAGGAAAGGACACAAGGACGGAGGAATCGAGGAAACACATATTACAATTACAGATGTGGCAGATGGGGAGGGGTGGGTCCACAGGTCGAACATCCAATCCGAAAAGGATGCAATTGTGTTTCCTTGTTTCAATCACTCTTCAGGAGCCACCTAGCTCCTCAGTCCCAGCTCCTTCAAGGAGCATTTAACAGGTTAGAATGTCCATAAAGATGGCGGACCTTGATCAGTTTTCGGGTCACTTGAGGGCCGAGAAGACAAGTATGGATAAAATAAGCGGTTGGAATGAGCCCTTCATCTCAGAGAAGCACCTTTGTCAAAAACCGTTTGACATTTTTCCTCTTGAGCAATTTGAGCAAACTAAGTTTGGGAAATGGTTAAGGTATATTGGGCAGGTATCCCTGAGTGAAAAAATTGGACTGCACATGCCGCTGTAAGGGGAATGACTATAAAACACATGAGAGGTAGAGGAAGAGAACAGCATCATGAGTAAGAAGTGGCTGAAATGACTATGATTTCTGAATGAGCATCGCAAGCTTTAGCAGCAGCCAGTGTAACATCAGAGCTGGGAAGCACCACTGTGTTTCCCAGCATGCCTCCCCATGGCGTGTAGCTGGGTAACAAGCGTGTCGCTTCCACAGCGATGGGGTGACGTCAGTCCAGTAACAGGCACAGTGGGCCCATTCACTCTTGTGTAACCCTAGGCTCCTAAAAATTCCACATCTAAATAAAAACATGCAGGGCTGTGTCTTGCTCTGCCTCCCTCCCTCCCTCTCTCATTTTCTCTCTCTCTCTCTCTCTTACGCTCTCTCTCAGGCAGAGCTGGCAGCAGTACGGAGTAATAAAGGAACTGGTAATTCACTTCCAGTCGGTCTGAGCGACCGGTTCTTCCCGGCTTTTACCGTCAGTGAATGTTCAACCTCATTATGGGCTATAATAAGAACCCATCACTGGCTGGGGAGTCAGGCTAGAGAATGAGAGAGGGAGAGGGGGAGTGGGAGAGAGAGAGAGAGAGAGAGAGAGAGAGAACCAGTAGATGAGAGAGAGAGATCTGCTCATCCTTACTGCACTGCAGCAGTCTGGCCTGCTGAGCTGTGGTCATCGCCTCTGTTTTATGAATGAACGATGATGGGATCTGTTTCCTGCTTCGGCAAAGCACTCTTTTTTCTCTCGCCCTCTCCCCAAGAAAACAGATCTCATTCATTTGTTCAATATTTTAACATGTACAGTATACCCTGGTTGTTGTTTGTTTGTGGGTGATTGTATTTTTTTCCTCACTTTATCAAAAAGGAGAGGTCAAACTCTAGATAATCAGCACTAGTAATGGCCCATCATTTTTTTCCCCATCACAGAAAATGATTACTTGGTGATGTTACCATGGCTACCACAGTCTCAGCTAACCACAGACTTTTCAATACAAAGTGGAAAAAAATGTTTTTAGATACTCATCAGGTACCCATAATCCTCTTGAAGGCTTGTTCCCCTCCATGATGATCAAACCCCTTGAAACATTGCCCTTAGACAATGTTAGACGCTGGGGTTCAGGGCAGGGGAATGGTTTTATGGTAAACAAAATGTGTGCTCTGAATTAAGGATAGTGCTGTACTATACTTCTTTTCATTCCTGACCATTTGTGAGGACGCTGGAGGGTTAATCTGCCTCAGTCACATCTCAAACGTTAAAGCAGCCAACAGAAGAATGCAGGATTTATGAAACATGCTGTGCTAAGCAGAATCACTAGTTTACCAAGCTCTTGTGTATCTGCTGTGCAACCCATACCCACTCAAGGACCATTAAGCCTGTTTATAACTGCTTTATAAAATAGATGCATAAATATTAATTACGTTTAGCAGAGGTCATATGTAATTAAGGAAATTCAGATTAGCCACGGAGCCTTATCCTCGATCACTTACAAGGTATTACATTTTTTATGATTACAAAATCACCAAAACAACTTTGTTGGTCTTATACAAGTGATGGTTATGCCTTTTTTTAACTGATATTTTACTTCTTGGTTGCACTGAATTTTGAGTTTGCTTCTTTCTCAGAATTTCTGTTACTGAATATAGTTTTAGTTAGAATAGAATGGAATAGTTTTCTGTTATAGAGGTTTTAACTCATTTCAGTCTTGCTGTTTTGGATCTTGGTTGATGCTGTTGTGGACCTTAATGTTGAAATCTGAGCTGGATGCCGTTTATCAGTGTTCTGTTTGTTTCTCTCCTTCCAGTTTCATCAGTTAACTTCCTCTGTCAACACTCGTTATGTATGGTTCTAGGTTGTGAAACTCTGCCACCCCATGAACACACGCGAAAACAACCAGAGCTTCATTGGCTGACTTGCCCCCTCATTGACTGACGTTCCCACCCTGAATGCATAAACCCCACGTGCACATAATTTGACGCTGCTTTTGGCTCTCTCAAATGGAAAAAAAAAGATGCACATCGATGGGGGATTTCACTGGTTATTTTTATCTCACAAAAAAGTTTCCATTGCTTTTTGACAGAAAAAAAAGAAAAAAGCGCAAAAGAAAAGAGAAGCCACACACCTGCCAGGGGTACAGTGCAGATGTCGAGCGATGTCTGGCATTGCAGACGCGATCTGGGGAGCTCATCTGTATCTTGATACCCCGCTTGCTCACTTCAGAACATCCCCACGATGGGAGAGAACTTGGTTGCCAGATTTCAAACCAAATATTTACCTAACCGGCCACACCAGGGCCATTAGTCTCTGCTGGATAGTCTTAACATAGCAATGAAAAAGTGCAGCAAAGGACCCAGCAGAAACAGGAGAGTCCTCAATTTGAGCAATATAAGGGGCCATGAATCATGCTGTATATATATTCAATATATAAATTCTGCCTAAAAGTAACAATAAGTGCTGCTTTTTTGTTAAAACCTCAACAGATGTAACGCATGAGTGGTGGGAAAACACTATAGAACATTTTTGTACATAGAATTAGGATTGTATTTAGCAGCACTGTGTAAAAATCTGTGTTTAAAATGAGAAGAAAATACAATTGAAATAAGATTTCCTGAAATTCCTCTATAGGTTTCTGGAGAGGAGAGTTTCCATATTACATCTTTTGAAAACCATTATTAAGTGAAAAACCTTAACATTTTTCTTATTTTTTCAGCATTTACCTTAGTGATTATCTGCCTGGCAGACAAAACAATTTGAGGATGTCTGTTTTGATGAATGGGTGAGGGTTAAGGAGGGATTATAATGAGTGAATTCCTATAAATCGAGTGAATCAATTTCACATGTACTGCATGCTTCCAAGAATAACACTTGGAGCAGTCACAGGCTTATATTATCTTTTGACTGTAATCTCATTAGTTCATAGTTCACTCCATCACTGGTGTCTCTGAGTATTTGGCCATTTCAAACAGATTTTGCTTGCATTTAGTGTTTCTGTCTTACGAAGAAATGGTTACTTGTGCAAGAAGGAATAAGTGGCTGATTTCAGGTCCACAACAAAAAACATGGCGGGTGGTGGAAGGAGATGATAATAGAGCAAATGGCAGTTGGTGGAAATAGATAAATGTGCCACTCCAGTCTTGGACACATTTGTTGTTGAAAACTATTCCATCAAAGGTAATTTTGTACCACCACATTAAGGTGTCCGGTTACAGCACACAATGGAAGAGAGGATGCATGTGGAGACAGCTGTATTGACAGTCTTAAGAACAGCTAATAATCTGTTTACCAGCCAATGGATAAATAGTGCTGATAAGATGGAACATTTCTGCAAATTATAAGTGCAGTCATAATTCATGGCTCTCACTTGGCTAGAAGCAATGAAACATGACTCCAGTCAAATTGTTCTTCATCAATGGCAAACTAACAAAGCAGTTCTATTCTGGTCGTACTGTCTCTCTTGGTGAAACTCTAGCTTAGTCTGTAATTATCAGAGACCAGGGAAAGGTGTCCCGGGTCTCTTAAGAAAATACCAGTTTGCGTCCGTAGGTTCAGTGGTGTCAGATCTGATTGAAAGTTCTCATGGACAGAAAAAAAGAAATAGTAAGGGGGGAGGGATGCTTATGAATGATTACCCCTGCTGGAGGTTCTGCTCCAAGTTTCCATGAGAAATTCAACAAACAAGAACATCGGGGGCCTTAACATTTATAATATCAATGCTTGCACAACAACAAATATGGGTCTGTCTTTGTGAAATCCAAATAAGTGTGTCTCTGTGAAAAACATCCCCCTTGGATTGTTTACTGAAGAAGACAGAAGAAGCTTGCTTATATTATTTATCCTGGATTAGCATTATCGGAGCGAACACCCAGCCCTGTCCTTTGTGTTGTCCTTCCCAGCCCGCCGCGTACGGGCGGCCGCTGCTCCCACGGAGGCGCACTGGCGGCGGTGTCAGCGCAGGTGCGCGCTGTATTATCGCTGCTTATGAAGGTCAGGGCCGGGGGTGCGTTTCTGCAGCGCCGCCATTTGCATTTTTATTGCGCCTGTCGCCGCCGTCAATAATACGGGGGCCGCCCTCGCCGCCGACTCCCGCTCCGCCCCGCGCTGCCCCACCGGCCGACCGCTCGCGGAGATGAGGCCTTCCCCCGCCGGCGCAGCGCCCGCATTCATGAGGGGCCGCGGCGGGCGAGACCTGGCATTCTGGACAGGAAATGGACCGGGGTGGGCCGGTGATGGGGACCTTCGCGGGTAATGATGATTGATCCGCGTGGCAGCTTGGCGGTACGCGGGCAATAAGCTGGCACAATGAGAAGCGGCCCAGGCATTTGTGAGGAGGTGAGGGGGTCGGTTTGGAAGGAGGCGCTGTAAGGGGGGAGGAGGGCGGGGAGAGTGGAGTGCGAGAAAGCAAAGGTGTTGGGTTAGCCACTGTCCTGCTCTGTGTCCAGCCTCTTTAAAAAATGATGGATGTTGATTGCAATCTGTGTGCAGGGTGCTCAAGGGGGTACCTCAATAGTTTTCATTTTAAATAAATCAGAACAGTTATCTTTTAACATATATCTTAGTGGAGATAAGCTTTCCAATGTTTCCATTTGTTCAAACATATACATTGTCTGTAATTTAGCTGTAACACTAAGAAATAGTAATCCAGTGTTTTGGGTGTGTGAAGCCTGCAATAGTAGTCCAAGGCTTTAGGGCCTACCTTGTAGTCTTGTAGCCATCTGAGTCATGAATAGAGTTGGGTACCAAAACCTGGTAGCACTATGGCACCGGTTCCCATAGGGTTAGGGTTAGGGTTAGGTTGGTGCCGTCTTCACTAACATTACACTTGCTCTGTCAAATAAGTCAGTAACATCAGGTACCATTAGCAAACTAGCTAATGTTAAACTTCTTCAAAATGGCACAAGTGAAACTGTCTAAAGTGTGGCTGTATTTTACCCAAAACGGGGACTTACCTTTGCAATAAAAAATATGTTGTCATTTCCTCTTTATTTAAAAAAAGGTAGACTACCGGTTCAGGGCAGGCACCATTACTTTGCTAAGCTGGACATAAAACACACACACAAACACATACACACCTATACACTCATACTGTATATTTTATAACTTCCATTCAACCAGGACATCTGATTGGAGCTTGAAACCCTTGTCAAATCAAAAGAATCATTTTCCTTTTTTCTCATTAAATAACCATCTAAAAGCATACCTGAGCCCACCTTTTAATATGTAACATTCTCAACTGAGGTAGTTGCAAACATTGCCGAGTATTCATTTGACAGATGAACACGCATGAATATGATGGTAAACTAGAACTATTTTTAGCTGCTATAGCAGCTGAGTGGATTGTGTTTTCTACAGATGTTACTTAGCATGCATGAATTTGGTGGTTTGCAGCTTTGCAAGCACTGGCACCTTCTTGGGTGCTGTGTCAGTGTTTTTATTGATCTAGAAATGTGTTGGTAGGTAGGGTTAGGTAGTGCGGAACGGGTTAGCGTTGGGGTAAATGTTAGGCGTTAGGTTAATTAGAAATGGGTTCGGATTAGTTAGAAATGAGTTATGGTTAGGTTAGTTAGAAATGGATTAGGGTTAGTTTAGTTAGAAATTAATTAGGGATTAGGGTTAGAGTTAGAAATGGAGTTCCCCTTAAATAGAGCAATGAGAAATGTTTGAAGTGCAGTGTGGTTTTTTGTTCTTTTCTTCCTGCTGGTTTCTGTCACAAATATGATTCAGAATTAGACAGAATAATGCATGAAGATGCAAAGCAATGCCCAGAAAAAAACATTTATATCAAATGTTGCCTCTTCAATACAGTTTTTGCTTGATCACATAGTCAATGCAGGTTTTGCACCTTTCTGCCCACTTATATCCACATTTCTGTCATCACTGGCATGATTAAATATTTTAACAAACTAGCAGTTCAATCTGGGCATGGTTTTTAGTGCACAGAATGCAGGCAGCATTAAAAAAAATATATATATATATAAATGGCTAAATGAAACAAATCACAACATTTATGTATTAACTTTGGTGCAAAATCAAACGTAGAACAAGGTATGGCAGGATTACTTGCATGTCCTTCCTGTTCTCTTATAAAGACTTTATTCAGAATAAAAATTCTGAATAAAGCTCATGCTGTATACTATATTTGAGCATCCCTGAATAGTTTAGTTTGACAATGAATTTTCCTGTTAGAGCAAAGAGAAAGGGACATTGTGCAAGTTTTTTTGTGCGTGTGGATGTGTGTCTGTGTAATTGTGTGCACACACATATGTGAGTGCGTGCCTGCGTGCGTGCGTGCGTGTGTGTATGGGTGTGTGTGTGTGTGTAGGTGTGTGTGTGTGTGTGTATGTGTGTGCAGCTGCATTGGAGCAGGTTTTGGTTGCTGTCCAGTTGCAGCGTTTAATGTTTTTGCTTCTTTTACTGTGGGTCAGTTGGGACTCAACAATGTTCCCAGGACATCTGCTCTCTGCGCCCACATCTTTCAGCTTGATCCTCTGACCAATCAGAGGCCTTCAGGGTCCCTCAGACCAGGCCATGCCTCCCTGCGATTGGATGCGGGGGCTATGGCCCAGAAGGGAAGGCAGAGGCCTGAGAATTTTCCGAAAACCAGCCCCTTTTCTGCCTCTGACATCTGCTTCCAATCAGAGCGCTCCGCCCAGTCCCCCCCCCCACATCTCTCTCTCATTCTCCACCTCCCTTTGAGCACCCCTTTACTCAACCTTCAGAACACTTTTTTAGTGATTTTTAGAAAATATATATTTTCAGTTGGTGACATTTAAGTTTCTCACATGGCAGTTCACATGCATAATTTACATAGTCACGCTTTCATATTCTCTGCTTGTATTTTCACATTCCTCACTGAATAAACAAATTTCCTTATGCCCACAGTTATAGTTCAGCTTAATGACCACAGAAGGTATTTATTAGCTTGTAAGACTCACTGATATGCCTTGTAAACACGGTGATTTGCATTGCCGTCCAGTTTATGCAGAAACAACAGGCTGAGATCATCCAGCAAATTTTAGCATCGCAAATAATTTGCTCTATATTTTTCATGTGAATAACAGGGAAGATAACTGGTAAGTAATCTCATTCAGTTCGTGACTGTATATGATTAAAAGATCAAAAACTTCCCTGATTAACAAGGAATGTGCTTTTTTTTTCTAGCCTGACAGAAAATTCTCACAATTGAATGCAAATGGACACCCAGACATGGTTGATTGATGTTCTTGGCAATAGATGACAGGACGGTAATGTGAGAAAATTACAGGGTAAGAGCGCGAGATTAATCTGTGCAGTCAGAGACTTAGGAGTTCTACTTTCGGTTCCGTAAGTTACCATGGAGTGCCTAAAACCAAAAACAAAAAGTAAAATATTTCAATTAAAAACTATAAACCAGGAGCATCAGCTTGTTGCTCATTCGATGAAATAAGTAATTGTGCCTAAATGCATCACCTCACCCGTCCTTTACCTGCACATTAAAGAGCAATTAAACTCTAGTGTTATTACACTGCTGTCCTTGGTTTCAGCCCAGTATTTTTAAAACCGGAATGCCATGGCAACCTGTTCATAAACTTTCTCATATTCCACCTAAAAAGTGCATTAAAATATGTTCCTGAAAACATTTGAGATGAGAAATAGGCCATGTCATTGCTGAATCTTGATTCATATTTGATCTGCAACGTCTGGTTTGACAGTTTGATCTGAGTTTCATGAGCCAGGTGCAGCTGTGCTGTATTAATTCATTTGCATAGAGAAAACTTTATGCAAATGAGATGGACACACCTACTCCACCCACCTCTAGGAAGAATTTTTCAAAATTGTGTAGTAGGCGGAGCCTGGTTGAAACACTGAGGGCAATTACTCTTTAATATACATTTCATTGCTTGGGCTTTTCTATTTTACCAGCTAGCTTAATACTTCAGGTTACAATCTGCCCAGTCACAATTAATCACTGACAGACTCCTCATTACTTATCTATTACCATTTAGCTTATCTTTAACTAACAGCCAACAGAGAATGGGCTTCCGGCTGTTCTCAGTTCAGTTCAATTTTATTGGTATTGTGCTTTTTAGATGTACATTGTCACCAAGCTGTTTTACAGAGATCACCCCACCCCCCTCCCAAAACCATATGTAGGGTATCAGTGGCAAGGAAATATTCCCTGTCTGGTAGTAGGAAGAAACCTTGAGTGGAACCTGACTTTAGTGGAAGCCCATCAGCCGCTGACTGGCACTGGATAAATTGAAAGGGCCTAAATACATAACATGCATAACTAAGAAAATGACAATGGAGCCAGGCAAGGATAACTCTGGTCATGTGGGGAGATAGGCTGTTTGGGCCAGTGGGCGGTATAGCCAGGCAGGGGGGCCTGAGTGGCACTCAAGCTGAACCAATGGAGCCGGGGGAGGGGGGTGTTTGCTCAGTCACCTGAATGGCTACAGCTCCCAGCAGGTACATGAAGTTCGGAGAAGAACAGAAAAAAACATAATCATTAGGATAGTTCAGGTAGGTAGGGTAATAGAGCAGGACAGATACAGGCTCCCGTGTGCAATAAGGAACACACCAGCAGACTCTCGCAATGGCAGCATAGCTAGAGGGACAAGAGGCAAAGGACAACACTGTCATGATGCCAGTCCAGAGACAGTCACCACCAGACCATGACTGGATCAACTTAACACAGAGATGCCATGCCTGATCTTGTGACAGCACTGACAGCTCATTCTTCAGAGACACTGGCTTATGTCAGCCACCCAGTCCTGTCCCTCAGCTATAGTACTTGCTAAAAAAAATAGGTTTTACACTATATTCAAGTTCCTCCAGAGATTTCTCCCCACCAGGGAATTTTTTCTTGTCACTGTTTTGAGTGTTTTCTCCTCCCACTGGAGAGTTTTTAGAGGGGGATCTTCGTGACAGTCTCTGTAAAAAGTGTTATACAAATGAAATTGAACTTAATTTAATTCAACATGCATTACTGGCATAAACTACAAAGAGCAAATAGCCAAATTGTACCATATAAGTGTTCTCTCTGCGACTCATGGGGTAAAGGAGATGGAGGGAGTGTGAGAATCAGAGATGAAGGTAGATAACTCAGATGGTGAAGATGGGCTGAGTGAAAGTGCTGGTGATGGTGGTAGGGAGGCCTAGGATGGGGGAGCAGAGCAATGAATGGAGGGAGAGGGAGCTCAAAGTTAGATAAAGGAAGTGTGACAATTATGAAGGGAGTATAGAGTCATAGATGGAGGTAGAGAGAGCTCAGAAAGATAGTGTGAGATTAAGAGATGGCGGTAAAAAGAACTTGTATTAGGAAAGAAGAAGAGATTTAGAAATGGAGATAGAGAGAACTCATACTGTGAAGGAGGGAGAGTAAGATTCTCAGATGGAGGTAGAGAAGATTCTCACAGCTCCAGTAGGAGGTCATGCTGAACTCATGCTGCCGGGCCAAGGAAACGCTGTTCTCAGCAACCCCCAAACCCTCCCCCTCCCTGAGAAACCAGGGTGTGGGTCAGCGCTCCCTGCCAAAACCTCTGGTTTTCTCTCCTCCTCTCTCTTTTCCACCCCTCTCCCGTAGCTTACTTCTTCCCTCCTTTCCCTCTCTCGGTTTTTTTTTGCGAATATTTCAGTTTTTCCCCATGTTCGCTCCCTTGTTTTTCTTCCCTGTGTGGTCTCTGTTTGAGCTTTCTTTACACGCCTTTCAACTCGTTTGTGTCAATAAACACTAAACCTGCTTGTAATAACAGGTACTTTCCATAAATATTCCCAAATATGCTTGGCCAATCTCCGGAGGGTAACCGAAACAGACAAGCGGGGAGATTTTTAACTTCTTTTCCCATCCCAGCTTTTGGCTGCTGTGAATTGTGTCAGCTGGGTGAACCAAGCCGAGAATGGTTGAAGGACGCTTGGCTCAATGTCGAACTTGGCTTAACGTCAACTCGCTTCTTGAAATTCAGCATTGGTCACACATAACCACAAGATATTTACGCGTTATTCTTCTTGTAATGTTTGCCACACATGTCAATGTTTTTTTTTTTTAAGTACTGTAATTTAACCACAAATGATGTCATCGTTTTGCATGCTTAAATGAAATAAAAAAGACACGTGCTAAGCAGTTGAGGAGTCCTGCAGCTGAACTAACATTAAGATGAGGTCATGACCATGCGCCCAGGTGAAATCTGCTGTGATCTTTTCCTAAACAGGGAAAATGCACATTGCGCCTACCTGGTTACAGCTTCCTTCTAATGAACTTTGGCCTGTCACATCTTTTCTAATCTCTGCATTACTTAAGCATGCAAGCCTTTTCCAGTGTGCCTGAAAACAGAAGCCTCAGTTTTTAAACATTTTCCTATTCACAGTGGGTGTTGTAGTCTGTATTCCCGGTCACTTGTCTCCCCAGTACTGTCTCTGTGTCTGTATTCCCTGAGCTGCTTCACTCCCCTGTACTTGTGTGATTTCACTATTCGGGTGGTTCCGGGTTTTCGTGGTTTCCCCCCTTCTTTCCAGTCTTGCTTTACTTACTTCCTGCTTATTTCTAGTTTTACTAATTTCTACTAATCCCTACTAACTTATAGATTGTAAAGTACTAACCTCACTAATATACTAACATGTGAATATTACTAATGGACTAACACACACTAGTTTTGGGTTTTTGATAGTTTAGATCACTATACTAATACATTAACCAGTCTCCCCTTTTCCATGCTGCGCTGTAGCTCCGCCCCTTTTATTTCTAGCCTGCTCTAACGCTGAGTTCTGCAATTGCCTGCACCTGTCTCTTGCTCTGACTGCACCTCTCTCTCTCTGCACGTGTTTTACCTGCTTCACCCAGGCCGTCTATTATCATTGTTGTCTATGTGATTCCAGTCCGCGTTTTGTCAGTCCCCTGTCATTGAATTAGTTTTCCTAATGTTCTTCACCTGGATGTTGTTTGTTACTCCTCCCTCACTCACTTAACCCCTCCTTGATTGTTATCTTCCCCAGTGTATAAATGTCAGTCTTTTCCACCTGTTCAGTGTCAGAATGTTGATCGAATTCATTGTGCCGATTGTTAGTAAGCCTTTGTCTATCGAGATTCCTGCGACACCCCTTTGTACGACTTCGAGTTTGCCTGCCCCTTTTGGTTTTGTTTGCTTCTGGTTTGACCTTCGCTTTGCCTTGACTTCTCTTTTGCCTGTCCCTTTGTACCTTCGCCACTCTGATCTCCTGGTTTTTGACTTTTCGCCTGTTTTTTCACTATTCTTTTGGAAACTCGAATCGGCACCGTACTCTCTCTGATTACCTGGCTTCGAACCTCGGACTGAATAAAGACAACGTTTTTTGGATTTCCCTGGTCTGCGTGTGGGTCCTTAAACAGAACATCACAGTGGGATATGTATTGAAACTTCTTACACGCTGTGCTACTCCCCTTGTGGGTCGCCTCTTCTTGCTTGTCCTGGCACCAGCTGGTCTATGAATCCACCCTATCTAGCCACACCAGGGTCACCACAGACTGGTCATTTGTTCTGGGCTGCTGGCTAGGCCTTGCTGGAAATCCCCTGGATGACATGGTCACCATGCCAGGGCAAGGACCGGCATGCTGCATGTGTTCTTTAACGCGGAACCCACTGAAGGGTAGCACGACGATGAGTCTTAGGATGAATGGTCCAGTTCATAAAATGTTAGGCAATTGTGCATAGCACCTTTACCTGACCTTTAAAGAAGCTAATTGTGCAACTATGCAAGAAACTGTAAATCTTGTTCAGCCTCATAGAGCCCAGAGAGTAGAGCTGGCTCTACAAACAATCTGTTTCTAGGAAATAAAGATCCTCTATACTGATTAGCTGTTCCTTTACTGGTGTGGCCAAAGTAACCTCTCAATCCACTTTGAAGAAAAGAAGATTCTCTTTCAAGGAAACTGATTTTAAGTAAGAATAATTTTATAACCATATTGAAAGCTGCAAGAATCAGATAAATCATGTTAAGTATGTCAAATGTTAAATAATATTTGTGATTAAAATTATTAGTGGGCAGAAATTATTTATTAATGGATTTTAATCATCGTTATTTTTTTGAAATATTGTCAGCTCACACAGAAAAGTTTTCCATTTACAAGCATTATTTCGAATGAGGGATACCACTGTACCTTATTGAACATGTAACTTTGAATATAACTTGACTCGACGATGACTTTCAAGCTCCAATTAGGTGACATTGTCAAATCTAAATGGTAAGGTTCCACTGTTCAGAAAGCAAGCCTCAGTGCCATTTAAGGCCAATGACAAGGGCAGATTTTCCTTTACCAAGCCACTAAGAGTTGCAAGTCATGAGAAACAGGCCGTAAGGCAAGACATGTTTGGGTTATGGTTTTGGTGGGGCTGCATCACTCAGCACCAGTGGTCCGGCAGGCGACCATGGCCCACAGGCACACACCCCACTGAAACTGGTGTCAGACGGTAACAGGATGATGTTAAAGTGCTCAAATAACAGCTGAGGGGAAAGAAAAATGCTGAGCACCTGCTAGCCTGACGCTCCAGACTGACTCATCAAAATCTGGGGGTATCTGTGTTTTCATAAACGGTTCACCACATTCCTGGGTCAGGGCAAGGCTCTGCATAGCTCCCATGATGCACTAGGATGGGCCGACTTCCATGAGAAACAGACATTTGGCATTATCTTGAATTGTGATATCACACTACAAACCAAGGCTCCTCCCCCGAACCCCATCCAGGACCAATGAGGAAAGCTCCTGGACCAGGAAATGTGCTAAGCTCTCATGGGAGGACTTACTGTAGTTTTATGTTTTCACTACATATTACAATATTAATGATCGAATCATAAAATATAACTGAAATTATTCAATAAAATTATAAATTTTATCAACATAATAAAGTAAAATACTAATTTATTGGTTTTATTTGCACTTCTGAATGTACTATTATTATTATTATTATTATTATTATTATTATTATTATTAATAATTAAAATCAAACTCCTTATGTAAGAGGCTTAAATAATCTAGTCACTTGGGATTGCACATGTGTTCACTTTCTATGTGCATACTTTAAAGGACAGAGTGTAGACGGACAGCATTAACACTGCGAGGAAGAGCCAGGTTTACACTGCCAGTGTGAACTGTGCAGCTCTCGCATGACATTCTCAGCCCGCCTCGACACTCAGGCACACTTCTGTCCCCAAACAATCCTGCGCATTTCTGGCAGCGAGTTCTGGTGTAAAACAGCAGAAAGCCTGTGCCGATACTGTACTGTCCTCTGGAGGAATTTACCCCCCCTCCCACCACCCCCCTGGGCTTTTCTGCATCCAGAGGCCACAGTGAGTAAAGTAATCCAGACTAACCTTTGGCATTGCAGAGGTTAAGGTTTTTGTGGGAAAAAAGACAAATCCGCCCGGCAGATTGTGTGAACGCGGCTGTGCGCGACATGAATGGGTTCCTTTCTCTTACAATAACACAGTAAAAATCTTACGGCTGCCTTGAGCCATAAACTATGCAGGCAGAAAATTATTGAAGAAAACATTCTGGGCTCAGCTCCACAGCAGGCCGCTGGGGCTCTGGCTGTGCCCGGGGGGGCGGGTTATTTCCCATGAGGCCGTGCCTGGGGGAGACTGCTGGGAGGAAGGGGCACTGGGGGAAGTGTGCCCACCCGGTGGTTGGCATCTGCTACCGGGCAGAGAGAGGCCAGAGCACACAGGGACCCCCCACCACGCAAACCCACAGGGGACGGGCACTGGCAGGACCATGACTCAGTACAGAGGCTGCAGTCTATGGTATAATCGCACAGGAAGTGGGTGTGAAACCAAAAGCATTTTCAATGTCACATCTCTTCACATCCACATCTTTTAACTTCATATATTATTCTCAGATGAAGAGACTTACATTCAGCGTGCACAAGACCAACATCAAACATGAAAGGAGACAAACACAATCACATAATGCAAACACGTTCCATTAATTTTCAATTTTATAACAGGTAAATAACTGTTGGAAAGAATCTTTTCCCCAGACAGTCTGTTCTGTAGTGGTATAAGTTTTCAGAAAACAGGGATATAGTGGCTAGTCTTTGTAGTGGATGAAGAGAACTATGACGGCTCCAGCCCTGAGTTCTTTCAGTGGTCATGCGGTTGTATGTCCTGATAATATGTCGAACACATGAAACATGAACTGAATAAAAAGAAAGATCTTCCAAATATGAGGGCAAACAAAACATGTAACTGCCACCTGTGTTTATGAAGACCAGATGTTCATGTGATTGGTGGTGTAGTAGATGAAAAATTAACAGGAACATTTCAACTTAAAACTGTTTGTGGTGATGGCTTGTCTGCTGTAATACACTGTTTGTGATTAAGGGCTAGCTCATATAATTAAATCATTTTTATATTTCTATCTCCATTTTTGAGTGCCTCCAGGTGGTCTACTAATTTGGTTTTATAAAACAATCATGTAATGTGACCTTTACCCCCATTCTTTGGTAAAATGTCTGTTTTCAAAATTTGTAATAACTTTCAAAGTGCTGTTAAAGGATTTCATATTCCTAGAAGCACTCTAGTATATTTTCCTCTTGAAACCACATGAGCTGTATGACCTATCTATGTAAAATAAATGCATCAGGGGCTGGTGGTTCTGGAAGAGGGGAAAAGTAAGCAAATGATGCAAATGTTGTATTTTTTAAACTTGGATGTTCAGTGATATAGCATTTTTAAATAGCTACAGAGAGAGAAAGATCATGGAGAAAAAAATACAAGCTCTATATATTTCACTCTCTCCATAAAAAGCTCACATCTGACACCATATGTCAAAGTTCGCACAAGCTAGTTTCATGTGGCAAAGAGGCCGGGTCTGTGTGGCTCACTACCTGTAGATTATCTCAGAGAGGGAGAGATGATGGAAAGATTCCACCCAACGAAAGCTTTGAGTGCGTAAAAGAGCGATGTCTTCACCACGGTAATCTCATGTTCTGTCATCTGTGTTATCACTAGTGCGGAAAGGGTGATCTAAATTTGGAAGCAGAAGAGTGTCACACACAGGCTGCCCTACACTTTTTAGAGAGCTTTGACATTTTGGTTTCAAGGTTACAGAGCGGCAGTGTCGTACCCACTGCTTCTCCTTAACAGGCAACAACAAATCTGTTCAAGCTTATTGCAGTTAGACTGGATATAGATGTAGGAGGTAACTTGCATGGTAGAGGTTTGTGGTACTGAGGCAAATAAGCCTTGCTATTTCATTTTTATTTGGCATATTTGTGGCCACACAACATGACACACAAATTCATATTCCTTCTGTTACACTCTATGGTGCGTAGTTAGTTACAATAATTAATGGTTCATTTTTTCCTTATACAGTCAGAGGATGCTGTAGGAACGAGGCTCAGTCCAGTACCTGCTGCACCGTGGGAAAAGTCCAAAGCTGGAAGCCTGTGCGAAAATGTTGAGGTCCATTGGAACCCGCTCTGAGCGACTGAGTCATACAGACGTGTCACCCAAGCGAGAGATATCAGAATCGCGTGAAGACAAGGAAGGGGGACCAGCACACTGCCTCGACGTCCAGCTCTGCCGGCCGAGTCAAGTACCCACCCCCCCCCCCCCCCCGCGCCCTCACCCCTCCTTGACCCCCTCCAGGAGTTTTCCATCCATCCCACAACCGCATGACGGACAGAGGGGAGGAGGGAAATATTCTCTGGGCCCAATTCCCAGCATGCACGGCATTGGTAGTGTAAACAAGGCCCTCAAGTGACTCAGGACTAATATAAACACCCAGTTGGGCACCACCCAGAGGCAGAGAAACTTTAAAGGACTGCAGGGAAAAAAATATGACGTAATATGAAGGACACAAGAGTGAGAGAAAGGGTGTTTTTTTACATGCTATGGCTGATGTAGTGAGCTTTGTGTTCTTACTGAGTTTAGCACATGGCTCCAGAAGCGGGTGGACATTGAGTCAATTTTCCCAAACTGAGCATTTGTGCCGCTTCCTCATGCCAGTGGAGACGCAGTAACAGGTCTGTTACTCGGGGCAACAGTAACAGGTCCATAAGGCTGGGCAGCAGTAACGGGTCTATAAAACAGGGCAGCAGTAACAGGTCCATACTGCAGGACAGCTGCAAATGCTCCCATGTTGACTGAAACATACGGATTTTGGGTAATTTCCCAGAGAGGGATCACCTGCTGGAAGCGGAGCGGGCCAGGTTGAGCTCATAGTGGGCCTGATACATGCTGCAAGCTCTGTCCTCTGTCTGAGTGACACAGACTCAGAGATAACTCATTACATTACATTACATTTATTTGGCAGACGCTGTTATCCGAAGCGACGTACAGAAGTGCATTTCATGGTCCTTGACAAAGACAAAACACAGATTCAATAAGATAACCTGTGTTACCTCATAAGTCACTGCAGTCACACACATTCACAAACAAGCACATGCATGCAAAGGCACACACACACACACACACACACACATGCAAACACACACACACACACACGCACAAACACACACATAATTCTTAACCTCACTCACAGGACCTGGTGATACAAAGAAATTAGAGCAATGAATAAAGTGGGGAGATTAAAAAGACAAAAAATGGAAAAAAATGAGAAAATTGTGAGAATAACCAATTACCAGAAAGAAAAATCCTTGTATTTCTCTCTCTGTCTCTCTCTCTCGCTCTCTCTATCCGTCACTCTCTCACACACACACATAAAACAAAAAAACTAAAACGCTTAGTTAAATAAATACAGACGTTTAACATTAGACGTCAATGATGTCATAGAGTTCACATCCAACAGCTGAGAAAAAGTACCCTGTCCCCATGCTCGTACCCCCCTCCCCCCCAGAAAGACTCACTAATGACCCTGTGACCCTTTATGTGGTGTTATTGTGTTGCCTCCTGCACTTGTTGCGGTAAAACAGCGAGTGGCATGAGTAAGACAGGGGCTCTGTGATGGCCGCTCTCACAACGTTCCCACATCAGGGCCGTGGGGAACGCCTTCCACTGTAATCTCCAGGGCCGCCGCTGGGAAAGGCTCTGGCCGACGTTCTCACATCATGCGACACAGAGCAGCGCATTTGTAGCACAGCGGCAGATGTGAGGCAGGGGTGGGGGAGGAGGTGGGGGCAGCCGGGGGAAACACCAGGCCGGCTCCCAGAGGAAGTGGAGAAGGAGAAGGAGGATGCAGGGAGGAATCTCCACAGGTGGCAGGGACTTCGTTACACAAAGACTTTGCTGGGGTAAAGATGACCCAAGGGAAGATTTTTACTGCTTCTTTTGCTGAATTCTATTGATTTTGTGCAGTTTTGACTGAAGCTTAACACCTTAAAGAAAGCATAAATAACAAAGAAAAAGTCATTGTGAGGCCAATATATTTGGTTTCTGAGTGGCTCAGTCACTAAAGTCATCAGAAGTGCAGAGTTTGGGCCTGTAGTCGCAGACTCCCTCTCACGTATGTTACTAATAAACTATGATTTGGAATCTACGCTGGCACGGCACAGTTGTCCTTGTCCCTCATGAGTGGGGTGAGGTTCAGTCATCCAGGACTCCATGGTTCTTTCCACTCTGAATTAGTACATCCCAGTGGCGTGCCTGGTGCCCAGTGTGATCTTCCTGGCTTCCAGGTACAGGTGGAACAGCACTGACTGTCTCAGTCACACTTCGGTGTTGATCCATTACCAAAACCTAGAAAATAGTAAACCCCTTCACTCCCCCTACAGATCATACAGTGCGAGAGAATCAATTTTAAAACTACAAGCTTGGTGTATGAAATATTAAATGTTACAATAGGAGTGCATGATATGCTATGTTATGTGCCTCAAGTGCTTTAGTTTGTGTTGCGAAAAGCAGTAAAACTGTACAAAACTTTCACACATTAAATCATAAAAAAAACAAGTTTGTGTGCCCTTTGGGCATTCGTAACACTTACTGCAGCCAGTTGTTTCTTTTAGTCACTGCATCTGATTGTATTTATTCATAATGTGTTTCTTTTTACAATAGTGGTTATTCATTATTATTAATTTTGACAATTTGTCTTTCTGTGCAAAATATCACTGAGAGTGAAAAGGGTAGTTACTTCAAAACAAACAGCACGACAACAACGAAAAACAAATGTGCATAAGCACGAATAGCCAGCAAACACAGAGTAGGCCCCGTTCATGAACTGCATTGTAACAGTTGAAATTCCGGCGGGTGGCTCACTTTTGCCCAAATGCCATGGTGTGCTGCAGCTGATATCTCACTTTTCCCTGGACACCGTGGTGTGTTGGAGCAGAGATTACTGATTTTCAGGAAGTGTGTTTCTAGGTCAGTGACCTCCGGGGCATGGGCAAGCAGTAAACGCAGCGCGTTAAACTGGACACCCTCAGTTGACCGCAGGAAGGCACCGTGATAAACAGGCAGCAGCTCGACTTTCTTCACCCCATTTTAGCTGCGATTGCACTTTCACAATCTGTTTGAACTGCAGCGTCTACAGGAAACCACCTTTATCAGTGTGTCACAACACCGCTGCCAACATCTCGCACTCTTTTTCACCGTGTTTAGAACAACCGTACACCCACAGCCCCGCACGCACGCATACGTATGCGCACTCATGCGCAAATACATACCCGTACTCTCGCATTCACACCAAGTTTAGAACAACCACACCCACACATATAGGCAGTTTCACACCAAGTATAGAACAACCATAAACCCATACACACGCAAACACACATGCACACACACACACAAACATATTTACGCACAAACTTTGATACAGATCTAAGGTGTCAAATATCAGGAGATCAGACCTTTCTTCGCATGAAAGGTCTTCACCAAACATGTGCACATTCATACAACCATATTATATATACAATATTCCTGAATTTTATGATTTGGTTTTCATAATACTTCAGTCACTCCAAAGGACTCCAAAAATGCTGGGAAGTCCATTTTGTTCAATTGATCTGTAAGGAAAATAGCTAAGTTATAAATGAAATTATAACTGTTTAGATGCACTACATAGACCTCAATATTTTAAAATTTAACTTAAACTTTAAAACTTTAAACTTTAAAATAGACACATGAGTATCTTGTTTTCAGATACCAACAAAATCAGCATTGCAGATGAGATACAAAGGTCTCTGGAGGTAAAATACATAAACAAGATTTTTTTGTATAATTATTCCTTTAAATTCCTCTAAATGTTTCTCTTTTTCAAAGAGAGGATCTATATTGTAATTTTAGTTGACATGAAGCAAAGCACGCTACGGAAGGGCGAACAGCACGCCCACAGCTCTGGAATGATTAGATTAGGAATCCTAACAGAGGAAGGCCCCTGGAACATTCTGCATCTCCGTGTGACACAGTGATGGTTAACAGCACCTGCTGACTTACTGAGAAACCAGAGCTGATGAGCCTTTTTAAGACATATTCACATGATATCCACCAAAACATAAATTAATACAATGCTTTATATGAAAGGTTAAATGTAAGAGTGACATAACATTTTTGATGCTTATTGGATTTCCAGGAACCACCACCACCCAGGTAAGGTAGGCTCCCAGTGTTCACTTCTGCTGGTTTTGAGACCTCCGGACTGGGGTTTGAGGAGACCACAGCGAGGGGGTGAAAGGGCATCACTCCTGAGGCCAATGCTCCCTGGATGCAGGCACTCCAGAACCCTCCTCAGGAACATCTGGGGCCAATTGGCCCAGGCAGGGAACTCAGGTGGGGTGTCATAGAATGCTTGCTCTCTCACTGGAAAAGTATTCAAAAAGCACTTGAGGCCTTGGATTCTCTGGTTTGTATGACATTCTCAGATTCTAAAATATTTTGTACCTTGCAAAATCCAATTAGGTGTTCTTTTCCTAAGGAATTCACAAAATCATATTCACATGGGCCATCCAACTTTACGGTTGATCTGAAGACTATGAGCCTGCAGACAATGTTGAAACTAACCCATGCCCCCTACCACAAAAACACAAGCATAATGGAAAATCATACCATATACATTGACAAACTGTGAGCCAAGCAAGGTGAGTAGGATAACCAATCAATGCTGAGACTGAGGGAGGGACAACAGGGTTCAGTGTGCTGGTTTGGGATCAGCACCATTTCAGTTTTCATTTAGTTTCACTTAAGTTTCTGCTGATCTAGGTTCAGTTTTTGTTTTTAATTCATAATAGATTAGGTTAGGATATGGACAGGGAAAACCTGTCCTAGATCAGTGCTCCTGCTAAGAGACATGGACCTACTGTAGCACCCAGAAGACTGGAGAGCAATTTTCAATAGGTGAACTTAATGTAATTCATGAGTGAACAGCGTGGCTGTCATCAGAAAAGGGGTCATTTCGAGTTGTCCAGAGGCAGCGGCTCTTCGTGGCTCTTTGAGGCACCAGCTGTGCGTCTCTCTGTTCCTCTCAGAACTCTTCAGAATGCTCAGTACCCTACCGAAGTGACACCATGAAGAAGTACCTGAACCATCCGTGACTGATGTAAATCACACAGCAGAGGTCAACCGGCAGAGACGCTGAAAAGAAAGACCAAAAAGAGAGGGAGGACAGGTCCCTCGGGTGCAGGAAAAAGAAATAATAAAAGAGTTTGTAAATTACAGCAGCCTTCCAAGGCCGGGGGGCTGGAGTAGGGCTGGGGGGGGAGTGTGTGGCACGACTATGCCTTTGCTTGAGACAGAGTCTGTGTATTTTTAGCAGCGGACGTGTTTTTAATTTACCTGCGGATGTATAAAAAATGATTTATCGATCTGCGTTTGGCCCCCTGCTCCACAAGAGAATTAATCAGGTGTCGGGTACATGGAGCAGGGGGCGAGGCAGATGGAGAAGGGGGAGGGGGGGTGGCACGAGTCAAATTGGAAACATATCCTTTCAACATGTCTAATCTGCGCATCTTATCGGCGAGACCTGCTGGCCCCCGCGGTTGAAAGTGGGGTCAGGTTTGGAGAACGGGAGGCGGAGTCACGGCAGCTCCAGTCCGGGCCCCGGCTCCAGTCCGGGCCCCGGCTCTCCCCAGGTTTACAATTGGGGCCTTTGATGTGGAGCTGGTGTATCTTAGCCACGGCCCAACACTCAGCTGCTATTTTTATCTCCGCCCAGGTGGGATTGGATCCAGACGGCCACCTGATTCCAAACTCCCCCCCCACCCCCTGCCAGCCCCCCTCCGCCCCCCCAAGGTGGAGTTTCCTGCCTGTGCTCTTTACTTTACACTCCTTGGGAACATACACTAGGGAGTCCCAGTTAAAAGAAAGAAAAACTAAAATGTTCAATCAGAAAACAGCCTCAAATCATGACAGAGAAATGGTTCCGGCAGCTGTTGACAGTGGCCAAAGAAAATATGAATGAGTGCACAGAAAAATAATGACTGTCAGCCAAAACTTTTAGAAGAGGCTTGAATTAATCTTGATTTAAGTGCCAGTTAAGTCCACAACGGTACTAGACATTGGGTATAGTGATTCATAATGTAACCACTCAGTGTCTAGTACACTTTTTAAAGCAAGGGGTCACTATTCAGGGAAGGCAATGTTACGTACCGGGTTATAGCAAAGTTCTGAAAGGTTGAACCATAAGGGAGGGGGCAGATGGCTGCAGTGGCTGGCCGAGGTACAACCAAACAGGGGTCAGCTGCTCAGGAAATGTGGGGGACGTGCCTTAATAGGCCTCAACTTCCTCCATCTTTAGAGGCTGGTGAATGCGATAGACAGACAGGGAGTGTGTCTGACGGAATTCCTTTCTCCTTTGGGTTCAGCTTGCATTTATTTATTTTTCATTTTTTACTGGTAATCGTGTTTTTTCTCACAACACTTTTTTTCAGTTTGAGGCTATGCCTCAGGCAGAGAATGTCATTTGGAGTTCAACTTGGTGTGCGATCTGTGTCCCTAGATCTGCTGAGCATAACGATGTGCAAGGGTTGTATATGTATTTGAACAGAGGAGCTTGAATGGGCACAAAAGTAGTAGCAAAAAGTATAAGACATAAAACCTGGGACTAATAATGTTTAAATAGAACTAAAATGAAAAACAGAGAAAAACTAAAAATGAAACATATGGTTGGCATGCACCTTCATCCAGATGGAATAAAAATACACATTTCATCTGCATTTAGATATTCCAGAAAGTTCTCATGGGAGATATTATGGAAATATTTAATATATCATATACTAAACGGATTGTATCTGCTTCTCAGTGCATATGCATACCATTTATTACATGTATTGACTATATAAAGCACTGCAAAGCACTGATTCAATCTAACCACAGTATGCTTTCTTTTTAACTTGGGCTGATGCTCCCAGATATCCATGAATTTGACAATAGTATAGAATAAATTATTAAATGATTTAAATAAACAGTTACTGCTATTATTATTATTATTATTATTATTATTATTGTTATTATTATTATGATGATGATGATAATGATGATGATGATGATTACTATTATTATTATTGTTTTGTAATTGTTTATTATCCATCCTTGTCAATGCCATTTTTGGTACCTATAACACAATTTAAATGTGTTTGGGGGGAGGGCAGAAAATAAATGTTACACATGAAATTATTAAATTCTGCTTCTGAATAAAAATGAAAATAAATAAACAAACAAACAAACAAATAAATAAATAAATAATCTAGATTTTCTCACTTTTCTAAACTTTTCTGATTTAACTCAGGTCATTTAGAATGGAGTAGAACTGTAAGCCATAGAGTGTGAGTGTGTGTGTGCGTATGTGTGTCAATATATTTTAATCCATGTTAGAGGTGCACTCTTTGTATTGCATCAAAACTAATTTATGCCTGTATTCAGTGTGCGCACACACACACACACGTATACACACACACACACACACACATATGTATACACACACACACACACATATGTATACACACAAACACACACACCCACATGCACACACACACATGCACACACGCACACACACATGTATACACACACACACACACACACATGTATACACACAAACACACACACCCACATGCACACACGCACACACATGCACACACACATGTATACACACACACGCACACACACATACCTATACACACAGACACACACACCCACATGCACACACACACACATGCACACACACACACACACACAGATGCAGAAACTCCCACACAGTGATGTGAATCAGGCCTCATGGCACGTCAACAAAAAATTACGCCCTGAAATTACAAAACCGTAAACCAAACAGGAAACAGGACGGTAATTCATTAGGGAGAAAACCCCACATGATAGCCTTGTGCGTCAGCCAGAGCTGCGACAGTGATCATATACAGGAAAATGAGACGCTTGAAGTGACAATTATTAAGAAGCAACCATGCCCCCTCGCACCAACCCCACTTTCTATAAATGAGATGTGAAATTCAGGAATCCAGCACTGAGGCCTGTCTGGGTGGGCGGCTGCCTGCGTGGGGGCCCGGGGTAGAGGTGGCATGTAGACAACCGCAGGGCCCTGCAGCGGACTGCCTCTGTCGCTGGTGGATTCCGTCAAACCCTGCGGTGATGTCACGGCTTTCTCACCACTACCAGCTTCTGCAGCTTCTCACACTGCAGTCCATGCTGCAGCTTGATTGCACGCTGTGCAGCCCAGATGGTGTTTTCCACCAGGAGAGAGAACTGCAAGTACCGGGATGTTTAAGACAAGGGGAGAAACTGCAGGTGCCACAGAGACACCCGCACAACAAACAAACTCCTCCTTCAGTTCAAATTAAAACATTATTGAAAAACAAAGGATAGTCTGGAACATGCTCTGAGCACAAAGTGCATGATCAACTTCACAGAGACAGAATCTCTTGGGCTGTATCCAACCAAAGCAGAAGGTCTGGTGTATGGTGATGTGCTCCACATTCTTGATCAAATCCAAACCATTACTGTGCTGCCTGTCACCAGGACTCAAGTAAGAGGATATATATTCTGCCTGAACATTATCCATGGAGGAAGGTTTCAACTGTTTAAGATTTCCCCACCTCACTGTGCAACAGCGATTCCCCTGGGAAAATCAAAATTACATGATTACAATTGGGCATTCCGTACTGGGAGTGGAATGGAAACATTTGGATGGGATTTCATGAGCAGTAATCTGCTCCTCAAAAAGCCAGCAGATCTGAGATCTGGCCCGCTTGACATCTGACCCACTTTACCACCACGGCAAACAAATAATGTATTGTAAAATCGGATCTTGCATCTACTCCTTGCTAGTTGCACCCCCTAGACGGCTCTAAACAGAATGAAGGAATCTGCCATGAAAAGCAGTACATCCATCTTCTGCTCCAATTGGGCCAGTTAGTCGTGGGAGCCCTCGTGGTGGAGAACAAGCTATGGGCAAACCAGCTCATCTATAAAAAAGGGGCCTGCCATGGATAATTCTGCATTTTTACACTAGTTTTTTAAATTTGAGGACATTATAATTGAAATGTAATGTAAGTCTGCAAGCTTTCATTTTTGATTCTGTGATTAAGGTCAACTGGATGACTATCAGAGGTGTTTACAAAAAAAACAATGCGAAGGGGGAGAGCCGTGTTGCTTGTCACGTAGGCTAAACATATTTGCCAAATTAAACAGCTCCTTTATGGATCATTCTATACAAGCACCTGGAGTCGTCCCAACAATGAATTCCTCCCCCTCCCCGCTCAATGTATTTGTAAGACATCTGTGATTCTATTATAGATGCATGTGAGCCAGACACAATGGATCCTACTGATGTTCTCTGTCTTTTTTTTTTTTTCTCTATGAGTCATTACACAACTGAACTTACAGCAAAAGGATGGCATTTTGGAACTGTTTAGCTGCATTGCTAGGCAACTGTTGCTGGTGACAAGAACCCCCTAGTGAACAAAGCTCTGTGGAGGGCGGGGGGGCAGATGCTGCAGCACAGTGGCTGGGGGTTGTGGATTGAGGGTTGGGGGTGGGGGTCGGGTCTGAGTTTTCGGGCCTTCTCCCTCACCAGGACTAGGAAACATCTGGACTGCCGACAGCAGCAGATGTCCCCGCCTGATAAATGCTTGCACAGATTATCAGCAGTTAAAATGAACCCCGAACACCAGCGCACACACACACACACACACACACACACACACACACACACACACACCAGTCTAGGATGCATTTTATGTTCAGGGGGGTCCTAGCCTTGGCCCCAGACTTTTAAAAGGGTCTGGTAGCCACACTGAACAAGCTCTTCCATAAATCTAGGACATGGAACACCTGGAAAAAACTCAGAATAGACTCTTTCTTCATGTTTGAGTTGGGTTCTATTGTCTGCATCTAGATTTTGATCCATTGTCAAAGGAAGTCTCAGAGGGCCCCCTTTTTGTCTGTCCCCCTTCTTCCTGTCCTGATTGTCACTTCCTGTATCTCCAGCGAATAGGAGTATCCTTTTCAATGCATTTATACTCCCCCATGCGACGTACTTCCAACTGTCTGTGTTAGCACTGCTGATGTCAAGTCAAGTAGTGTACACATCCCTATAAACCATTGTTTTAGTTGATGTGGTTTATATCTAAAAGTTGGCTGCGTTGTTGACCACTATCTGGCTAACATTCAGAAGTTGACTTGAAATAAAAAATCACAGAGGCTCAATTTCAGTTCAGTATTCCAGTATCAAAGGAGAACACTTTCGTAGAAATAGTGAAATTAATTACTACAACAGAGAGGCAAATAAGAGACAGATTTCGGTTTTTCTTCTTTTGCAGATTGCCGTCCTGCTCTCCTTCTTGCAGGTGGTACTGTACATTGGCTACTTTTCCTGCTGTACCACAGAAAACAAACCTCCTTATAGAAGAACATGATGTGCCATAAACATCCACAATTCCCGAAGAATAGGTTATTCCTGTGTTTCTGGTTTAGATTTTACTACTGTGTATAAGACATGTCCTCTAACTACATTCAGAAAAACCAAAAACCGCTAAAACCAATACAGCTAACTGCACTGTCAAAATATTTATTCTACTTTATTCAAGCTTGCAATCTGACATCAGAGTATATGCATGTAAATTAGATAACAGTGTTTTGATTATGTCCATAAACTACAGTTTGGATGGAGGAGATGCCTGACAAATGCGTTTCACTGTTTAAAAATATACTAATCTGAACAAAGGAGAAAATAATAACATTCATAAACAAATGTTGGGCATATGAGAAAAAATATGTTTATGTTTATTTTCTATTTATTTTAAGTGTACGTTCAGCTAATGGAATGAACAGAAACGTTCTATTTCATTGTAAACAACAAATATTGATGTTATTTACATGACCGCCATCTGAAGATGCAGGTAAATGTCAGCAGAACTTCTGAGGTGGAACCTCAGAGTTAGAGACTGACTGCTCGACTGAACCGGGTAAGAACCCGTCAGTAGCTTATGAAATTACGCTTTCTCAAGCTCCTACTCCTAAACATAAATATATAAATTATGTCCTCTTTCATGTTCTGTTAAATTCTCTTTCATATTCTCAATGATGCCGAAAAAAAGCCCGGTGTTGACACAAGAGGAAGGGACAAATTCAGCGTTGGCCCATTAATGTGCAGGAATTTGTAGATGGATTTTGAATAAGATATGAGCGCCCCCCCCCCCCCCCCCCCCCCCCCCCCCCCCTTGCTTTCGTCCCGGCCTTGATGATGATTAAGAAAGGCGACTAAACAACCCCAGAGGACCACCAGCGGGCCTGGGGAAACTGCTTCACAAACAGGAAGTGGAATAAAGGACGACGAATGAGAAAACAGCAATTGGGGAGGGGGAGGAAACCAGGCCAAGGGGGGAGGGGTGAGTGCAAAGGACAAGAACAATGAGAGGGGAGGAAACAGATGATTAAAAATAGGACCCCTTCTCCACCCCCCACCCCTTCCCCCCCACAGATACACACACAACAGGTCACGGTCGCAAGCTGAAACAATGGAGCACGGCAGAGTGGTTGAAAACCGTCAGACAGTGAGCAAGCTGGGCGAGGGGGCGAGCCCAGGACGCCCCTGTCCTTCCCAGCACCCTGGGGGGCTACTCGCCACAGAATTCCATTCCAATTTATCCCTCTTTCACCTCTGAGAGGAACTCCCCATCCCACACAGAGCACATTCACACAAACAGTGTAGGCAGTGTGGGCTTATGACTTTCCAAACTTGAGACATCAAGAGGTTACTCTCACACTGTCCTCCACACATTCAGGCCATTGGCCTAGTCAGTCAATTGACTTTAAGCTGCTTTAAATAACACATGTATGCCAAATTACCTCAATTACTTAATGACTTAATCTAGAGGAATCAGGGTTAGTTGGATAAAAATCAAACCTGTTTGTGGTCAGTAATTTAGAACAAAGTGGTTTTTATTTACAAAATTAATTCAATGAGTCAACAAAGAAAAGAAAAAGAAACACACAATTAATTCAAACGAGTCCAATTTTTGAAAGGAAGGGCTTCTGAACTCAAACCGAAACATTCAGCTTGACCAGGGATACAAACTTGAGCAATGATGCTCCCAACTTGTCAAATGACAGGAAAGCTTCCCGCAAACTTTGTTTGAGGAAAATGTAAATAAATAAATTTATATTTTGGGAATATAAATGTGGTTCATAAATCAAATTGGCTAATGCAATAGAGATTGACACCAGTGGCAGAATAGGGTCTGATTACTGTTGTTTTTTAGAGAGAAAAGGCACAGGAAATGATGAGTGGAGATTGAAACGTCCACCACATTAGCGACAGAGCATTAGCCTTTACCTGCGCTGACCCTGTGCGTCCTAAAAGAACATGCTTGCTACTTCCGCTCCGTTTTTAGAAATTGCCATGGACCGAACTATTCCACTTTGTTTGCTGGAGCGATTTTTGCCCTCTGTACATCTAACTGCGACGGGCCACAGATTGAGTCTGTAGAAAAAAGTACGGCGCAAGAAAACATCCGTGCCTGGCATTAGAATGCTATCTTCAGAGCGCTGCTCCCAGATAAAAAATGACAGGAATAATTCTGGAAAAAAGACAGAGCACTGTCTATGCCGGTCCAGGATCAGGTCTCAATTATTGCATATCAATTGGCTCTGACAAGTTCAAATGCAGCCTACAAGGAGATATTGGCCTGTGAGATAATGGAGCGCTCTGTGAGGGAAGTACATAACGACTCTGTCAAAGAGACAAATGGCCGGGTTACGGCTGGGTTAGGAACCAAAAATGAATAGATATTTATAATTGTAATGCTGACATGTATTTTAATGTGCTTCACCTCATATTTTCAGCTGGAGTGCAAATAACATGCTTTGTATGCACTTTGTGTGGAAGGATGCCAACAGCTCTATGTGAAATATTGGGGAATGTTAAAATTGGGGTCTTAACTGTTCTGCACTGTACTGCCCCCATTCAAGGCAACAAAATGATCACACATCATGACCAAAATGTGAAATATATAGCCAGTTTTCGGATAGCTACAGTTATTGTGTTGTATAATATTCTTAACAATAATGGAATAACACTAACTGAGGTCATTCTGTAGTAATATTTTCCTAACTTGTTTTTCCTCTCTCTTTTAACACCCAGATAAGCTTTTACAAAGAAAATAGCCTTGCAAACAGAATAATCTTGTGTGTGCTTATAATAAATGCCTGTGACCAGGTGACTTTTCCATTAATCTCTTGGAGCATCCAAAAGATGAGGCTGTCAATGCAGCAAGCAAATTAGCAGAGCATATTTAACATTAAACAGTGAACTAACTTAAAATTCAAACATGTTGATGAGTAAAATTAATTTCTTTAATAAATTTTAATACCATTTTAAATGCCTATGGTCTCCCAAAAAGGACACTACATTTAGATGGTTTTCAACATCTATTGTCTCTGATCTCCAATCTGAAGCCTTCTCTATGATCTCCCTGGGTACCAACCCTCTTGCTTTCTCTTTAGATGGCATTCTGTAAACTTATAAAAGTAAAAAAGCACATTGTTTATTATAGCAACTCAGAGGTGGCATAACTGTAACAGCTGTTACATTTATACAGATTTACACAGACATCATGTTTTTTTATTCAACTCGCATCCAATTCAAGCTAGAATAGACTCCAAAAACCATTTAAAGGACAGTTAACTTTTTAAAATGATGTATGACACAGTAATATTGTGTACATTTGTTATGGCAAGGAGGTTAGGACCAGTAATATTGTATACATTTGTTAAGGCATAGAAAGTCAGGAACAATAATACAGTGCACATTTGTTATGATATAGAAGGTTAGGGAGAGTAATATTGTGTGGATTTTCACACTGAGCAACCAGAATTTTGAATGAAACGGAACTCTGCTGGGGCGGCAGGTGAGTCTGCTTTGCTGTAGTGGAAATCGCCTGTGTTCCGTTTTTTTGAGACCGCATTCCACCCCTGGTCTGACCGTGCTATGTTCACTCTGGCGGGTCAGGGGGAGAGACCCCGACTGCGGGGAGTGCTAACACGGGGCATTAAGAGGGAAAAATCCGAAAGGCTCGCCTAGTAGCTGTTAACAGCCAGGGTCGCGATCTCTGGCCGGTTAAAGACCCCCTTGAGTTTTGGCCTGTAACCAGATAGTTGAATAACAGAGGAGAGAAGTTGGGGGGGGGGGGGGGGGCGGTTAGGGCCACCTTCTAGGTCTCTAATGAGATGTTAGTATTTGGACTGGGTGCTGTCATAGAGAAAAGGACAGGTCACAGTGACAAGTCACCTGAAAGCGTATTTTATCACCGCCTGCACACAGCAAGGGACAAGCGAGAAGCGGGCCTGGATGCCTAAATTATGGCCGCAAACCGTGACAGGGATTTCGGAGGGGTTCAAAGTTGGACACGCTGTCTGCTTTAGCAAAACATAGCCAGAGGAGTGGGCAAGCAGGGCCGTAAATACCCTTCGAACCCTTGCTTCTCGGATGGCTGGGGTAGGCCGCACACCATGGCCCACATTTGCGCCCCATCGCTGGGGTTCAAACGGAGGACGGGCCACCTGGACCCCCACGCTCCTCAGACTTACCAGCTATGTCAGACATGGGCAGTACTTCAAATACAGATATTTCAAATATGCATTTGTGTATTTATTTTATATGTAATGTGTGTGCGAATGAGAGCATCGTTTAAATTAATGTGAAATACGTTGCACAATAAATGCTCAGACCTTAAGGTTCTGATCAAGTGATGCATAGAAAAAAAACATTTTATTTTAAGGATAACATAAAAGCATCGGACTTCTATTTTTTCATGGCTTATAAACAAGTATGTGACATAATGAACATAGAAAAATCCACAGTTATCGTGTAGAGAAAAAAAAAAAACCCATAAATTTCCCTTGTCAATGATGGGAAAATATTAGAATACAGAAAAACTAAAGATTATTGGCAAATGTTAGGCATTGGCCAAGACAATACCTGAAATTACCTTCTTTTTATAGTGACATAAAAAGCAAAATAGCACACACAACACATAGCCTCTCACCATTAAAAACAACTTGTCAAAAGACCCTTAGTCACTAGATAAAAAACAGCATTGCAAAATGTACCTCAGAAACAAAAATAAAACCATCAGTTTTTCCTGTGATTATCAGATTTTCCTAGTTCACATTTTCCACTCGACAGTATATTTGATATTTTTCGAAAAAAAAAATTTGAATCAGATAAAATTTGACCTGAATAACATGAATGGCAAAAGATATTGCTTCCTTTAAAGATATGTAGAAGTCAGCATTGCGAAATTTAGACAGCACATACTGTAGATTGTCAGTCTTGAACTTAGGAAGAGAGTTTTATTTCGACTCGTTTATTAATTCAGGAAAGGATGAATAAACAAGAATTGTCAGCTCAACCATTATGAGGGTGCTCTGACCTGATTTAGTTCAAAAAAATAAATCCTAAATGAGTTGTAGAAAATGGAAGTAGAAAAGGCTGCCAAAACAAACCTATGAACTATAATTTCTTAAAACCATTTTCATTCATTTAACCTTTCAGCACTTACCTGGTGACCTCCCTCACACCATATTAATGGGCATAATCAGCAGAATACTCAAATGGAGGACTGCACTGCTATCCAGTCTTCCCGGGCCTATAAAGTTCTATCCCGATTAATGCAAAATGACAAAAAGATTTTGATGTTGCTGTGAGACACCATTATAATGAGAAAATGCCCATTTCTCCATACATTTCTCATTGTTTCCTAGAAGTTCTATCAAAGTTTTAGAAAGTGCATTCCAGTCGTGTGGTATACAAACTTACCATGGTTACCATGGCTATCATGTAATTTAGAAAAAACACTGAGAATTTGAGGCAAATACATTTTTACATTTGAGGAATGTTCCCAATGAAAGTATTGAAACAGACTTGGTTATCATTGCTAATATTCCTGATGAAGTTAACATGATTGACCATCCACTGTTCAAAAAAAAACAAAAAAAACTTGCTGCTGCCGCCTGTTTTCACACTGTGGCTGAAAAGTTGGGCTCAAACAGACATGAGTTGAAGGAAGCCTCAACAGGAGAACTGCAAGTGCCAGCAGGGCACCTGAACGATCAGCGGGGCACCCAAATGCCCAGCGGGGAGCCCAAATAACCAGCAGGGTACCTAAATGACTAGTGGGACTCCTGAATATCCATTGGGGTACCCTAATGGCCAGCAGCTTATACTAATGATCATCGGGGTACCATAATGACCAGCAGCTTATACTAATGACCATCGGGGTACCCTAATGACCAGCAGCTTATGCTAATTTCCATCGGGGTACCCTAATGACCAGCAGGGTACCCGAATGGCCAGTGGCACACCTGGCTAGTTGAGGTAAGCATCATTTATGCATTGCCCTGTGAAGTTGCCAGTCACAATCTGCACTGGTAGTGTCCAGATTTGAACCTAGACTATGGGGCTCATCTATGCACTGGAACATCTACGCACTGGAACAGTGCCTTAACAGGATGCACCTCCCAGGACCCCCCTTCAAACTCTATTTTAGCTTGAATAACAAAACTGAATAACATCCTGAGGCTGGTCTTTTGGCCTTTAAGATAACATTTATGGGACAATCCAGAAACGGGACAATTGCACGTGCTGTGAACATTTAACCTAACTCTTCTAACACTCCAGTAATATTTTTACTTTCAAATCTTTTAAAGTCCAAGACAGAATCAAATATAGCTTCTGATATGCAAACAGAAATCTGTGTCAAAGGTCTTTCTAAAAAAGATATTCCAGCAAAACATATCAAATTGCCCATATACAGTATATATCAATTAAATCTACTAAAAGTTAAACTATTATCAAAATGGCATACATTACTTTTCCTGAAATGAAGCATGGAAAGGCGTTGCATTAAATCTATTACTGCCGTAAGTCCTCAGACTGTGAGGCTTCTATGGTGGTCAGATAGCACAGAATGGATGTTGCAACTACAATACCCACAGTGCTCAGTGCGGATCAGTTCAAGCAGGTATGCAACAGTGTCCCTGTGACTAAGGATGTCAAAGCAGCCATTTGGATGCTTGAGGTAGTGGATGGAGTGATGTAGGCCCCTCAGGAGGGAGGTGGGGGGTTATGGGAGTTCAGTGTTGGAACTCACCATGACGTTATTTATGTGCCCCTGAGCACACCCCTGCTGACCTCAGGCTTACATCTCTGGTAAAGGGATCAGGTCCCACACCCCTCCTCTCTGCACTGCCTGTACCTACCCTGAACAGAGCTGTCAATCATCACATTAACAGCACAATAGCTTCTATAAAGAAGTCCATTATATGCAGTGTTCATACAAGTTTCTCAAAGAGCAGGGTGAGATAGAAACTACTAATTGAGGGCAGGGAAGTCACTCTTTCAATGTAATAAAGCAGGAGAAAAGCCTCATAACTACTTCTATTACAGAAAGGCCACTGGCCAAACGGTGTCTTTTGCAGCTGAGAAAGGTCAGCTTAGAGGTAGGTTGGAGGTTTGGATTTAATCAAACCCCAAGCAATGGAAGAAAAGGCAGACACGACATGTGTGGGCGAGGCATGCAGTGCAGGGGTAAGCACACTCTGCCTGCTCAGCCTCAGAGTCAGCGTTCAGGGTGACGGCCTCACGGGTGTCACGCTTACATCACTGAAGTGACCCGGGAGAAACAGCAAACTGTGGTCATCTCTGGGGTGACTTTGTGGACATTTAGGAACAAGATGTACATATAAAAAAGGGAAGATGGAGAGAAGCAGAGAAATAAGTTAAGAAAGAGAGTGAGAGAAATACAGATTTAAAGGTAAAGAGAGTAGTGTTGGTGATAGTGAATAGAGAGTAAGAGATGGAGAGAGACGTGGAGAGAGAGGAAGGAGGTAGAAGTGTTTAGCTCATACATAGCCTTGCCTGAAGCTTGCTTCAAACTTGACACCTTAAAAAAAATATGGCAAACAAATGGTCTCCCATGGGTGCGGTGCTGGTGAAACCACAGAAGGTTCGTCTACCTCCCCTCTGAGGGTATATATTTATCCCACAGAAGGGCATAAAAGTACCGAGAGCAAATAACTCCCTGCTGGTTCAGGCCACTGAGAGCACAGGCACCTGCTGCTCAAACCACAGCATTTGTCAAAGAGGCCAAATTAGAACATCGCCCCGGCAACTGAATTGAATCTCCTCCAGCTCCTCCCCCAAAAAAAGAAAAGAAAAAAAAACCAAGCGAATGTATTTACGCAAAAGAGCAGCGGCATTGATCTCACCAGCATCCAGATCAGCTGCCGGATATTTATGCCGCGTTAAAAACAGGCGGCGGGTTTTTTTTTTATCACGTTGCGCCACGCGGACGGCAGAAGCACAGGAAAAAACACCCGCTGTGTTTGCGCACAGCTCTGCTTAGCAACGCACTGAACACACCAAATCGGACGGTGCCGTTCTCTCATGATTTCCTGAATGCAAATAACCAAACTCCAATCTCCCAATCACAATAAAGAGGAGACGCTTTTAGCCAAAGCAAATCACAAGGCCACATTTCAAACACTAAGCAAAAAGACGGGTACAGTTACGATCATATAAGTGCCACCATCGCTTGCCTCAAGACCTGCAAGGTTAATGAAGAGCAAGGACGAGTCCTCTCAGCACGAAAAAACAAAACTATTTGTGTTTTACACAAATGCAAAATCTGCAAAAAAAAAAAAAACTTTCTCACAGGAGCAGTCACCTAATTTTGGGGCCTATGAGTCAAATGCAAATGAAGGCCGTTTCAAATGACTGGGCCCTCGCAAGGATGTCTGTCTTGTGGCCCTTAGACCGCAGCTCCTGCAGCACTCGCCTTATCTGTGTTCTCTGTAGTTCACACTTAGCATGGCCCTAATTCTGACGCATGTTTCTTTTCATCTGCCCTGGCCAACCTCAGGAACAAATGACAGCCTTTTGTTTTTGAGCATCAGGCAAAATAAGGGTGCCCCAGAAAGCAGGTTACCAGTGGATGGTGCACCACAGGAACACTTGCAGCCACCTTCGAGGGTTAAGAATGAATCTGCTTGGGATATGCACATACAGAGATAGATGCACACACACACACACATACAGACGCACATGTGCGCACACACACACAAATATATACATACATATACACACCCACACAAGTACACACAGAAATATACACACACATTTCACACGCACACACACAAACACACACACAACACACCCAAGTTTTTTGTTGCAATGGGTTGGTGGTCAGTAAAACAAGAATGCTGTGTTTAGCAGGTCAGTGACACTGCTCTGAATAACGTCGGAAAAAAAGTCTGGTAGCTGTTTAGCAGCAAAGGTCATGAACTCGCCCTTGTTTATTGCCACCCTAAACGTGCAGTTTGTAACGAGACCCAAGGAATAACAGAGTGGATGTGCGCACCACGGAGAGCCCATCCATCTGCAAATCAGTCACCCCTCCGAAAAACCTGCACGAGAGTAAACACGCATTTGTGAAAGCAAAGCAGGTATATGGGTTTCTGTTCTGTACAGGGCCAACGCCACTTGCTTTCTGCAAACCACTGTTTGGTCCCGTGTGCCCCTGGTTTGAAGTTTCAGTGGCACGTAATGTGCCTTCTCCAGTTGAAGATAAAAGCTATTTCTGCAACACCAACAGAGTCTCGTTCTGCAGTGTGCCTCTGCAGGAACATTTGTGCTAATCTGCCCCTCAATTAGAACATGCATGTTCAATGAGGAAATTACTGTTGAACTTTTTAGTTATGTGAATGCAAGTTTACCTATACTTACGTGCTTGTACGTGTACTCATGTGTGTTTGTGTATTTGTGTGAGAGGTACATAAGAATGCATATCTCCATTGACTGCTGTTCTTTCCAAGCATGGCGCTGCTGTGTCACCCTTATGTGCTTATGTATCCATCTGTAAAATGTGAAAATACAAGCTATCGTGCCCTCCATAAATATGGGAACAGTAGTGTGAAATTTGTTATTTTTGCTATATACTTAAGGTGTTTGCATTTGAGATCAAAAAAATGAGTGACAAACTTATGGGCAATCAGCTTTTATTTCATATGTTTACGTGGATGTATGTTTTACCATTTTACAGACACAGCTGTTCTTGGGTCCTCCCATTTTCAGTTGTGCAAAAGTAAGCCAACAGATGACTGACAGGTGTTAACTGTTCCTCTGGTGTTTACTTTTTTGCATCGATTGTTTGTTTTGCATCACGGTCATCGAATATAGGTCTTTCCCATAGATCTAAATGCAGATGTCACTTTTGACACTATTTCCTATTGAAACACTAGCCAGTTGAGCAGTCTTTGTGACTGAAGCTTCTGTCATCCATGCCCCAATAATGAACACTCTTTCAAAGCCTCTTAGAGCTTTTCCTTTTGTCATCTTAATCCAAAATTGAGGTCAACTGAGCCTGCTTAGCATTTTTATACATGCCACCAAGCATGATATGATGTTAATTGCTTAATTGTATCATGCAGTACACCTCTATGGAAGTATCTGCATTTGTTATGTTTCTCCACTCATTTATTCAGATTTACTGGCACACCTGTCTTCATAGATGATGCAACTACTGATAGCAGCAGCAGAATGATTTCTGAAGTGTACAGAAAATCTTATCTGCACAAGTCTGTCCAAAGTCCTCCAAACTCATTGGACAGAACTTCATCCTATAGCAAGACAATGTTCCCATACCTACTGCTAAGCAACAGAGGAGTTTTTTCAAAGCCGAAAACTGGAAAATGCTTGACTGGCTAAATCAGTGACCCAATCTGAATCTAATTGAACATGCATTTCATATGCTAAAGGTATATATATATATATATATATATATATATATATATATATATAGTTGTCTTTCGTTCATACTCGGTTCCATGTTTAATCCAGTAATTAAAATATGACCCTGGGTCTTGAAAGGTTATTTACATGATTTCTTGACATCAGTTAATTGGATGAATTAAATTTACTCTATAAGTATACCAAAAACCTGAAATTTATAGCGCATGATATATGAAGTATGTTGTATGACATATGAAAGAAATGTATACAAACACAGGGCCTGTTACACTTCAGCTGTTCCTCTGTGTGCTTACAAATCTTACAAATGACCTGGATTATACTGTTTACTATGAGGTAGGGGCTCCTCTAGTGGTGTAGTGGTGTTACTACATGTAGGTGAAGTGTATACTGGAATTCCTGATCTCAGATCAACTGTTGGGGCCAGACATTTACACTGAGGTGTGCATCATAGAGGTTAAAAAAAAAATTGTAATCAGCAGCAGAAAAAAACACTGTCAATCACTTTATTAGAACCACATTCAAAATAATATGCAATATAATGTGAACAGTATTTATTAATGTAATAATAATAATAATAATAACAATAATAATAGGTCACACATTCACCTTAATAACACAATGCATTGTAAAATCACTATGGGCCATATGGACCCACATGCCTGTGCCTGTTCTTTCATTATACTTGGCATTTGGGATCTTATTACATAACAGATGTGTGATGTGCACAGTGTAACCCATGCAACGTGTGTGTGTGTGTATGTATGTTTGTGTGTGTGCACATGAAGGGGGGCAGGAATTATAGTGTATCAACAGTGTGCATATGTGCATGTGTGTGTGTGTGTGTGTGAGAGAGAGAGAGAGAGAGAGAGAGAGGGCATGTGTAGTAAGGGGACCAGGGCTTTCTTCTCAAAAATGAAATTTTAATTGGAAGCATATGAGACATGGCCGGCGTTGGGGGGAGGGTCCCACTGCTGCGAATGAGCTTGCAGCTGAGGGAAAACTAAAACTATAGGGGTGGTTTGTGGGGGTAGGGGGTGTAGGGGCATGAGAATGAAGACCCCTAAGTAAGACCTCTGATTTGAAATGCCCTGGGAACACGCAGGGAGGGGAGATTGGTGGGGGTGTTGGGAACAGGCTGGGGGGGGGGGGGGGGGGGGGCTGGCCTGTATCACATAGTCATAGCCACGATATCACATCAGCCAGAAGCCTGAATCATGTTTCCATGATTAGAATGTACTAAATAACAGGCCTGCATCTTTCACAGTGGGTGCCTCTGTGTAGCAGTAGTGTGCGAAAAGCAATGGCTATGATATGATTTGAATTCACACATTTCTCTAGTCTTGTATGTATATAATCTTTCGACTGGAGCAGCTCAGCTCGCTAATATGAATGCCCCTTATTAAAGTGTGTTATGGCTATGGAGCCTTATGGACAGCAGCTGTATGAAAGACCTTTGGGGTGGGTTGGGACTTGGGACTATTTGCATCACAATATTGTGCCCATTGACAGTGTATTAAATCATTTTGTTCTGCTTTCTCCTGCAGAGCCAGCGATGTGTTAGGAAAGCACTGGAGGGCTCGGTAGAGCCAACTCTGTTCTGTCCAGGTCCCATTATATATAGTTTCATAAAATTTGGCCCGAGACTGGCTGGTGAGCGTTGAAGTTCTTTTTCTATGTTGGAAGCAAGCCAGGAAAAGTAACAGTTACAGCTTGGCTGAAATCTACCCTCTTTCATCTGTTATAATAAATTAAAGGAGCGAGAGCGAGTGAATGAGAAAAAAAAGGAGGAAAGCTATAAAAGAGTGAATGATATAAATAGCAAGGCAGAGAGAGGGCCCAGCAGCCCTGGATCCGACACTGGGTCCGGAAGTACTCTCGCCCCCCCAACCCCCCCACACCCAGCTGAACTCTGCGTCTCATCAGAGCTACCTGCAGGGGGATTAGCCGGGACCTGCTCTGTCTCCGCCAGAGATGACATTTCTCCCAGACCTGTAATGGAGACCAGCTGGATCGGCACAGGCGTAGGAGCAGATTTAGGCCCATTCATAACATTCAGAGTTTTAATGAAAAAAGGGGGCGTTATATGGGTGGGGGTGGAGTAGGGTGAAAGCCTGACTCACGACCCAGACTCTGCCCTCCCGGAGACTTCAGGGCATTGCCCTTCTCCTTGGCTAGGATCCTCCAAAACTTCCTACACCCGGCTCTTTTGTCTCCTCAGGAAGGGGCGGGACGCTGGAGGAGGTCGCGGTGATTTACAAGACCAGACCAATAAGAGGTGTGACATACCTGCCAGACTGAAATCCCAGGCCCTGAAAATGCTCTCCAGGCCATAGTCTGTACAACAACTTACATTGCTTATAGCTCTGACCCACCCACCCACACACACACACACACACACACACACACACACACAGTCTGCTGTGGGCCTCTGACCCACACACACATGCACGGGCACACAGTATATATGTCTGTAACAAATAGTTAATACCACTCTTTAAACAAGTGAACTGAGGATTGAATTTTATTTTCACTCAGTCTGGAAAAAGCCCACAGGAATTTTAACCCCCGGGAAAGTCTTTCAGTTGAACACTTTTACAGTATTTTGGTGATTTTGTTTTTGAGCAGTAGTTTAAGAAGCTAACCTTTCTTTGCTTTGTGCAATTCTGAGATGCAGTTTTGCCTCAACCTTCCATTTTTCCCATTCTGCTATCTCACTCTGAGCTGAAAAGCCCAGCCCAGGTCACCTGTCTCTATGAACTTCAGCAGGTGGCCTCATCTACCCCGTCACGACTTGAGAAACACTGAGTGTTGCGTTCATGGATACTTGCTTTTTGCAGGTTATGAAAGGTTGGAGTCCTGTGCAGAATGCCAAAATAAATGCAACCCGACTCAAGTAGCTCATCCTATCAACTCTTAATAAATGAATTCATGTTTAATTGATTCACTTCGCACACAGATTGCTGAGCCTATATCCAGGCTACATTAACCAGGCACATATTGTGGTACTGGATGCAGGTAGGGTAAAATAAATATCCAAACTGGTTGTTTTCTGATAAACTTCAGCTTTAGAAGTGGAAAGTTTAAGATTTATGGGCGATTCAGCATGGCTGCACTGTATCTATAGCAGGCTCCCTTCTGGGGCGCCTTTCAGACTGTCGTTGATGCATTCCAGACTCCACCTGCAATCGGGTTACCGCTCTGTGCGTCGTTTATAACGGGCTGCTGTGTGTTTGTATTTATTTCACTTCCTGTTCCTGATGTGTCACCATCTTATATTCAGTTTGCCAGCTGTCTTGACTGTTTTTTGGGTCACACATTCTGCACACTGCGTAAACACTCGTAAATCCTCACATGAATAAATGCATATAGGTATATGTGTGCTATGTCACCATCTGTGCAAAAAATGACCTTGACATGATCTTGACATACCGAATGACAAATAGTTTTTGCTTATTTGATGTTTTTGACATAAGCCTGAATGTCTATGTAATGCTTATGAAAAATGATCTAGCTTTTCATTGACTATTCATAGAAAACCTTTTTGTTATGATTAGGCATTCATTACACATTATGTTGCTATCGGAGATACAAATTGGAGTGATAAGATTACAGCTGTCGGATGAGTGCAGCATCTTCCATCATCCTCCCATTCATATTTGGACTAATTAAACAGTGGAATGTTTGCTTAGACCCTTACTCTTCCAGCATACAGTAACCCTGCTTAATATGGCACATGGTCTTTTGGTATCAGCCAAGCATTTCAGAGAACAATTGTCTCTTCTCCTCCCTCTCTTTCTCTCTCTCTCACTGCTTTTCTTTTGAGATAATCATCTGCAACAGTTTTTTCCCCCTGTATTTGACATGAGTATGTTATATGGCATCAACAACTGCAGAAATGTCATCCTGCTAAGCAGAGCTGAGGAGAGTCTTTACCATATAATCTGTATCTAACGGTGTTGGAAATTATTTTGAGGATTTCTGGAGAAGCAAAAGAACGTTCTTTTAAAAAATGAGCCCCATGGAAAGTTTAACCACACTGAGCACTCCCCTGGTAAATGATATGTACATAAATACTTTGATGACCAAACACTTTTCCTGTATTCAAATTTCTCTCAGGAACACAATAACAGTGATACCTAACACTTGTACTGAATGATCTGCTAGTTTTAGTAGTAACTCAGCATTTAATTTCTGAATTAAAGCGGTTGATTACACAGTTAACTCTCAGATTCCTGGGTTTAAACTGGTTTCTGATTTCTTTAAGGTGAAGACAAAAACCAGCAGAGACTGTGGCTCTCCATGGTCAGAGTTTCATATGCCCCTAATGGGGGGTCTTGGGAGAGGGTGACCTTGAGATACTCTGATTAAAGGGGAAGTTTTTCAGGGGAGTGAAAGTTCTTGGTGTCCTGCTGTGTGTTGCAGTGCCTAAACAGCCTCACTTGAGGTGGTATCACAACCTCATCTCCAAAAATACACTGCACCCCTACGAGGTCTCCTGGGAAGACAGCGGGGGACTGATGACACATGGATCCTTCCGGAATGAACCCGCGCTGTAACCTGACTCATGAACCTCTCCGACCGCCAGCTCGATGCCCGGTCCAGACCTGATGCTCGAGGGTATTCAGTTTCCCATTCAGAGTTTAATTACAGATCGATGGAAAATCAGGCAAAGTGTTTGACTGCGCCCAGCCCAATTTACAAAACAGGAAGAAAACAAGTTCTCACTGATATATCCCTCATCAAGACTCAGGACAATACTGAATATAATGGACATTATTTACGCAAAAGAGATTACACCTTGAATTAGGTAGATATGCACAAAACACAATCCCATGGAAGCTTACTGCCACTGCTCTGGAAGAGAGGGAATCTGTGTCACAAAACATGCAATGTGTCGAGTCATTTTCAGTTCTCCTGAGTCCACAACTTACCACATCGAGTCAAAGGGAGGAGGACGTGCTGGCTGTGCGCAGAGATAAGGAGGAAAAACGAGATTTGTGCTATTAGTTCCCTTTCTGCGGGAACAACACAAATATCTACTTTTAATAAGTACATTATTTTCATCTCTCCAGTCAAAACCCATACACTCCCGCTGCCACAGAGAGGGATGACTGACATCATGTCAAGTGATGGCCATATTTCTTTATGTCAACTGGTATCATATAAAGTTCTGTGCCTGCGGCCAATGGAGACATTTTTATAAAGTTGGTACTGAGGAGGAGAAATCTGGTGGAGGGCATGAAGGGACAGGTGGGGTTGGCGGAAAGGGACAGGTGAAGTGGGTGCAGAGGGACAGGTGAAGAGAGACAGGTTGGGTGAGTGGAGAGGGGCAGGTGGGGTGGGTGGAGAGGGACGGGTGAAGAGGGACAGGTTGGGTGAGTGGAGAGGGGCAGGTGGAGAAGGACAGGTTGGGTGGGTGGAGAGGGGCAGGTGGAGAAGGACAGGTTAGGTGGGTGGAGAGGGACGGGTGAAGAGAGACAGGTTGGGAGAGTGGAGACTGATGGGTGGCAGTCTCTACATGATCAGGACCACATTACAAAGGCAACAGCAGAGACAGTGAAATTAAAAGCCAAGGTCACACTGACAGCTCATTTACATTTACAGTTAGCAGATGGTGTTTTCCAAAGATTGCTTTTCTTGCCATACAATCCATTTATATTGCTGGATAGTTGCTGGAGCATTTCAATTTAAGTACATTGCTCAAGGGAGCGACAGCAGTGCCCCCGCAGGAAATAAAACCTGCAACCTCTGATTCACAAGCCGGCCCACTAACTATTATACTGCACTACGCCTAAAGCCACTGCCCCACACTCATGGCCTCCCCTGCGTTTTATGAAGGCATTTATTTTCTGAATAACACAGCTGGAATTTTAGACCCAGAGCCAGCCCAAGTTTGAGCGCTGACACGTCCTAGAGTCAGGTGTGCCAAGGCCCAGGTGAAGTGACCAGTCAGAAGAGGAGAGGGGCACTAATGTCACCCTAATTTTACTGAAGCTTTTTACTGAGAAAGGAGAGTTGCAGTCAGACCAGCGAAAGCCTCAGAGCTACAGGCATCTGGCTTCAGCTCCTGTTTCTGAAGGAGAGGGAGAGAAAGGCTCTGCCTGACAGAGGTCCCAAGCTTCTCCACTCAACAGAAAAATGCCTTTCAGTATCCTTGGATACGGTCATGATACTGTGCTTGATGTGGTTTAGATGTATTTTTAGCTTTCCAAAAAAAAAATTGGTTTCTGCACAATGAGGCGCTTGTTCACATGCATTGTCTGATTTCCATGCTGAAGACACAGAGGACAAACCTCTGTAGCAAGCTGACTCTGACCAAAAGGAGCACCATCACTGCACACTACAATGCACAAAACAGGGAGTGTGGACACAGCAGGAATGCTGTTCAGTTTAATGCACAATTAACAAACTGCTCTAAAGGAAGCTTTGAAATAATCATCATTAATTGCATTTTTTTATTCATCCAAGAATGAAGTTGTACATTAACTTTTCCTCCTGGAACAGAGATGGACTGTAAGACCAAACCTGGTGAATGGCAAGATAAAATGCCTCCGTATCAGCATAAACATCCATTTAAAAAGAGGTTACAGGGCACTGAGAATGCAGGATTACTGATATGAAATCACTAAAATAAACAAACAAGGATGTTGTAAACAGCTCTAAAAGAACAGTCCAGGAATGTAAATATGGAACACTCCCGGTCAGAAGTTTGGAACTCTCGGCTGGACTGTTTGGATCGAGGTAACCTTGTTTCACAGTGCTGAACGGGACCCTGTTCTCCTGGACATGGGGGAGAGATGCCAGGCTCTTCCAGTGGAACGCTGTGTCCTGCGAACCTTCAGTGAGCTACCTCTCAGCACAGCCAACGACATCTCTCTCCATCCTGGGTAACCTGCCGGAGCCGAGAGGGGTCAGAGACGGGAAGGCTAAATGTGCAGTGGAGATGAATAAGATATCGCTAAATCATCAGCCGAGTGGGATGGGCTAAAGCTACTGCTACAGCAGAAGTAGACAGACCCAAGTGAATGCCACGAGACAAATGTACAAATGCTAAATATACAGCTTTTCATCTGGTTATCATTGGATTTGAAAATAAAATGATTGACCTATTTTTAAATGTTATCTTATATTTTTATCTTGTAGCCATGCATAACCTGATTTCTGATACCAGGGGATCTGAAAATAGAATACTTTAATCAGCAATTTGTAAGAAATGTACCTTTTAAAAACAACCAGTCAATGCAAGAAGCTTGAATTAAATTAGTTATGACTGTGAGCCTCCAAAGATCGCTACAGTTGGCTTCAATGCAATATATCGACATTTTATCTTGTGAGAGAAGCTGAGACAACGCTAGAGCCAGGAGACAGAACAGCTTATCTGTGAAGTTATAAAGCATCATAGCGGTTTTCTGTCACACATCACCACTTTTCATTTTTTGTGAAATCCTTTAAATCTGTTACGAGAAAGCCGGACCTCCTGACCTGGAAGACAACAGAAAACGAGAAGAAGAACGAGGGCAACCTTAGCTTTATAGCTTGTCACAAGGGAGATCACCTTTCAATGACTGTCTTTTGTGGTGGTGTAACTCAACAGAGGTGCTTGACACAGGATTCTGATGAACTTGTTACCTTTAGATGCGAAGAGATAGCTTTAAAACGGCTCATGGGAAAGAGAGCATACTAACACATGCTGTTTTAAAACTGCTAAATTGAGAGAAATGTCTTGCTGGAGACAGACAGCTTGGGTTGTTATCCAGATTTAGCCCCCCCAAATTCCTTTGTGAGGAAGAAATTGCCTTACCAACTTCAGGTCATGTTGGAACAAAAATGTAAAAATGCCAAAAAAGGTGTTCTCTTGGAGAGCACAACACGTTTATTTATTTAGTTGATATGACACTGACCGTTAAAAGCGTTTCGATTGGCCCCAAACCCTTTGCCAGCCAAGAGGAAAGATTGCGTAAGACGGACCGGTGCCTAAGAGCTTGTTTTATGGCCCGATTTTAAGCCCTGTTTTAAGTGACAAATGGCCTGTCCCAAGAGAGGCGGACAGTCTGGAGTGTGATTCCTCTGAGCGCGCTGACGTTCCTGGCTGCCGCTCAAAAATGCGTCAGAAATCAAACAAACGAGCGCCAGAGCTTATGGGGAGACGAGGAGCACAGCGGCTCGAGGAGCGAAGCCCGTCTCAGCGGCGTGGGTTCACGGCTCCTCACCACGGCGACGCCAGCCAACAGGCCTGTCTGGCTGCCGCTCGCTGTTTCTGCAGCTCTCTGTCGCCCTCTGCCAGGTGTTTTGTGAAATTGCAGAGGGGTTTAGCTGAAACGCTGCGATCCTGCTTTTTGTTATTTTGAAGTACACATAAATAATAAAATGTAGCATTTGCAAACTATTTTTAGCGAATATTTCATTTAAAATTAAGATCTCAAACAAACCATGAGGCAAATTACTGCAGGAGACTAAGCCTGCCAATGCATGATGTTACTTAAGTTTATTTATCAAAATTTGAAGTCCTGGGAACTTATATATGAGTAAAATATGAAATCTTGAGTTTGAAATGTGAGTTTCATAATGCTTCATAATTTGTGGCACGAACATCATTTTTTCTTGATTTTGCTCAGCACTCCAGAACTGAAAATTATGAAACCCTGAGAAGAGCAATGCAAATCTCCCTTCACTATCACCGAAAAGACTCTAAATATTTACCCATTTGGTTTGAGTCCATAAATTCAGCAATCCTCTGGATGTATCAGTGGAGAACAGTATGAGCCATATGCAAAACTATAACCATCTTCAAGTTTCCTGTACCAGATAAACTGGGTCATGTTAACGATTGACTAGATGCTCCAATCCTGTATTGCTTCTAACCATGCTGTTTCTTAATAACAGGAGTTTCTAGTTGATAACAGGATTTTTTCTGTGGTATATGTAGAGACCATCCATAGCCACAGTACTCCAGTAGGCTACTTTAACACATGTAATGATGTCATCTGAGCTCTCGTTTGTTCAGCACCTTTTCCTCAGTGGTGTCTATCATTTTGATACTTTAATCTACAGTACAGTTTGGATTCCAGGTATATGCCGTATATCATAATTTAATTATAATTTAAGGCCATAGTGCTAGCCTGGGAAATTTCACTGGCAGTGATTCTCAGGGCCCCTACAGTTTATTTTCACTGGGCTATTTGTAATGGGTTTAATATTGCTATTTGAGTTGGTGGCATTTACTGTTGTCAATAGAATTTCCTACCACCTCTACTGATGCACATCTTGTGTCTGCTGTGGCATTTAATGTGATCTTTCCAATTTGTCAAGTCCATTTGGTAACCATGGAGTTACAGCATTCTGGTTTGGACAAACAGTGTGACCTTCATAGGTTAGTTTCAATGATGCCCATTGAGCTTAATCCTGATGACAACAGGAGATGTCTTAACTCAATTGTCTCAAACGAATTAATTATAATGAGAAAAATAACACATTGATTTTGTTAGTAGTTTTAGTAGTTAGTAGTTTCACTCAGAAACTTAGCCTGACCATTCAGGAACTGAAAAGCAATAAGACTGATTCTCGGAATCTCAAGCCAGATCAAGCTGCTAGTTACCATATTGGTTTCCATCAGGTGAACTCCTCCAGTTCAACCTCCTATGCCTTCCAGCTGGAACGGAGTGCAGTATCAGCCTTGGACTTAATGAAGATTTGTGTTTCCGTCGCGGAGGAAACACTGGCCCTTGTTTTAATGAAACAGGTGAGAGGATTAAACCAATAAATGGTGCCAAGAATACAAGCCAAGGGTGCTCTCTGCAACCAAATCCAGAGTCAAAGTCTAGATAAGGAGTTCAATTTACTGTCTAGGCAATGTGGTCCAATAAGGACTGTAAATAAAGTTTGAAGGACTGTAAATAAAGAATGAAGACATAATGATGACCCACACTGTAACTAAGTGCCAAGTCTGCACACACTTATTTTGTTATGATTGGATAAGACACATCTCTGAGCTCTGAGGATGCTTATGATTGGATAAGACATATCTCTGAGCTCTGAGGATGCTTATAATTGGATAAGACACATTTCTGAGCTCTGAGGATGCTTGTGATTGGATAAGACACATCTCTGAGCACTGAGCTCTCACCATGTTTTACTTGGCTTTAAAGGTAATCAATGAATATGCTTTTAAGTTCTATTTTGCAATTTGATAGCAGGCAGTATTTCAGTTTTTTTCAGTTAGGGTCAGTTTTTGGACTAATAACATACTCTCTCCACAAAATTCTGAACACGCGAGCGCAGCGCGAGGGAGTGAGCGGATTGCAGGCTCGCTGCTTCTTTGTTTTACTCAGAAAGGGCCTTTTTTTGAACATAAATAAACGGCAGAAAATGCGAGGGGTGGTGGGATTCGAGACAACCACGAGCCGCGTGCCAGATGTGTGCACGCTGGCAGCTGGGTGACAGACGCAGTGAAATTTTATATCATTCTATAAATACCGAGGCCAGATGTTTCCTATCGATATGAGAAGATTGCAAAAATGTGCTGAGGATTAAGCTTTGGTTAGCATTCATTTGGCAATTAATAACCTTTCTGGACAGAGTGGCCATAAGTGATGGAGTTGAAATCATATGAAGAATGAAGAGAGGTGAGCCAGTGTGGGGGTGGGGGGTGGGGGGTGAGTTATAAACAGCCCATAAAGTCAGTAGGACAACATTCACATTCAGAAACATTTATAGTGACTGTGCAGAAACTCATACAGAAGCATGCTTTCACGCAAAGCAAGAGTTGGCCCGTTTTTACTTGAAAGTAATTCTTCAGGTGCTCTGAACGAGAATTGGTATCACAGGCCACACATCTGGGACTTGAAAATGTGCAGTGTTGGGTATCCTGTGGTTTTCCATTCACTCCCTGTTTTTATTTTTTGCAGTTTTGTGCAAATATTTAGGAGAGAATTTTTCAGATGATCCCTCATGCTGCTATCTTAACCTCCCTTTTCCATTAATGACCAAATGGGGGGTCAACAACCTCGTCCTCATGACCATGATTCCATCCCCAGACTCCAATCCCTAGATCTATTACATCAAAATGGTTCAAATGCAGTGCAGTCTTTGAAAAATGCCTTTCAAATGTGTTTCTTTTGCTGGGTTATATGAGAACTTCTTCTTCTTCTTCTTCTTCTTCTTCTTCTTCTTCTTATTATTATTATTATCATACTTTGTTACAGTTATAAGAGAAATGGTAGATGTTAGATTGTGTGAGCTTGTGTTTTGGCTGCTAAAAAAATTATTGTGTCACCAGACTATCATTTTAGAATCCTCCTGTCGTGTGTATTTATGTACCGAGTTGGAGGACCGGTAAACTTTCAGAGGAATAATAAATGACCGGGGTCATGTGTTCAGAGCTGAGCACCTCTTTCACCACTTTACCCACAATCCCCTGCACCCCGGGGGGAGTTCTCCGCTTACTTGATAATGTGGCGTTGTGTTCCCTGAGGACCCATTGTCATCATGAGGTTTTTCATTTATTTCTCGTGTTGCCACTCAACCCCCTGCCACCCCCCCCCCACCCCCCTCACCACCACCACCCCACATTCCATCGGTTCAATCCCAGCTCCCCATCCGATTATGAGTGCCGTTTAAAAAGACTGTGTTGTGTGTTAAAGTGCGTTTCGCGTTACGCGTGAACGGCAAACATCCCGTTCATTGTAGAATCATTGATGGCACATCTTGGAGGAGTGACCATAGAACATGAACTCACAGAGGCTGAACATGGCTCACCATTATGAGAGATGGGCCCCCATCCGTCAACCGCACTCTGCAGGAGACCCAGGGGCATGGGCTGCGTCCTGCTGGCACAAGACGCACCGCTGGGTTTGAGGCTTACACGGCGGGTATAGGATCTTTCACAGTACCATCAGCTTGGTTTTCACACGGGCCAGCTGTCTGAGACAGGCTGGAGTGGGTGAGAGGAGCCGCTTCGCTCACAGCGAACCTGTTCAGTGTTTTCCCATCATCTTATAGCATCTCACCAAATGATGCCTTCTGATATTTAATCAGAAAAAATCTCTCGCACTGGATTCTTTCCTTACAGAAAGCTGGTGTGCACATCTGTCTGCATGTGTGTGTGTGTGTGTGTCTGTGTCTGTGTCTGTGGATCTGTGTGTGTGTGTGTGTGTGTGTGTGTGTGTCTGTGTGTATGTGTGTGTGTGTGTGCACATGGGAAAGCACACACTGTACACACATGTGGTAATATTCAGCAGCATGTGGTCTGGCTTTGGGTGTATGATTGATGCTCACTTTGACTGTCGCAACTGAACGGCTGCTTGGAGAATCTACTGCTCTCTCTCTCTCTCTCTCTCTCTCTCTCCAGCTGTTTCCTCCTTCCCAACTGCTATGGTGGTGCGGAAGGCTGCCGGTCAGTCCAGCACAAATGATCCCCCCTTTGACTTGCCACCAGTCACCTTGCAGCACACGCTGTTGCAGTGAGTCATTTCCTGTTTGTCCCCTTGGGGTGGGCTGGGGGGGGGGGGCTGGGCAGGTTGGTGGTTGGGGGTGTTACTGTAAGGAAACTGCAGCCGGGCTAGAAAGTGGGGATGAAGGAAGGGCCATGGGACTGTTTACTTTCTCCTAGCCAGAACATCTCACTTTCTTTCTTCCTTTTGCTCCCTCCATCTTGTTCAATCCTTTGCCGAGAAATGAATCACAATGACAGTGATTAAACCCTGATTATCTTGTCTCACATATTAAACTCGAGAGAATAGCAGAATATACTGACGTTTTCACAATGTGAAAACTTCAGCTGACATAAAGGCCTAAGCAGGTGCCTGTTCTTCTTAACAAAAAAACTCGCAAAATACCTTATCGGTCATGTCTTGGGGGAAAAAATAACATCAGGAGTTTACATTCTTCCAGAAAAGCACATTTTTCTCCTTAGCGATGACATATCAGGAATAATTATAACTGGTAGTTTATCGCCCCTCTCTAAACAAAACAAAGCTTTCTGAATATCTAGGCACCGAGAGTCCCAAATTTAATTGGAGACACTGACTGGCACAGACATCAAAGCAAAGCAAATGGCCTTAGTCATAAACATTTTTCTGCCCCTCCAAAAACACAAAAAAGAAAAATGCAAAGAACTTCGTAGGAGAAAAAGAAAGCAAGAGTGAGGTGGGAGGGGACAGATTTGTGACAATTAGGCCGATGCCAGATAGAGGCCAGCAATCACCTGTTCCCATCTCCCACCCCCCCCCCCCCCCCCCCCCCCCCCCACTCCCCTCTGTTTATGTTCAATAGCAATTTGGAAAGTACGCTGGGCAATTAGGTTGAGGGAGTGGTCTGGAGGACACGCCCAATTCCAAAACAAGAGGCCAGTGTTTGGATCCCTTTGCACGCGGCCCAGAGGGGTATTCCCCGGGGGGGTGAGGTGGGGGTCAAACGGCCAGTTGGGCTCTGGCCCGTGGGGGTTCTCTCTGCCAGTGCGGCAGAGATGTCTGGAGTAATTGGCCGCTGGTTTCTGTCAGCCTGTGCTGATACCATCACTACCCTGGCCTGTGTCATTAATCACTGGCTGGCGGGGGCTTTCTGTGGGAGCGCCGCGGGTCGTGTGCACACGGCGGGCAGCAGGGGGCGTCTCGCCCGAGCCGCCGGGGTCCGGGACGAAGGTGCCCGCTGACCTGGTAAATGCACGTCCCGAGGTTTGAACCTTTTCGGCGGTGCCCCCGATCCATTTAAGAACGAGAAGACAAGAACTGCAATGGAGTAAAAGATAGAGACTGAGACCCAGGACGGGTTGGTGGTGAGTGTGCACATGGCCCACTGAGACTCAGGCCGGGGTGGTGATAGTGTGCACATGGCTCACTGAGACACAGGCTGGGGTGGTAGTGCGCACATGGCTCACTGAGACACAGGCTGGGGTGGTAGTGTGCACATGACTCACTGAGACACAGGCTGGGGTGGTAGTGTGCACATGGCTCACTGAGACTCAGGCCGGGGTGGTGATAGTGTACACATAGCTCACTGAGACACAGGCTGGGGTGGTAGTGTGCACATGGCTCACTGAGACACAGGCTGGGGTGGTAGTGTGCACATGGCTCACTGAGACACAGGCTGGGGTGGTAGTGTACACATAGCTCACTGAGACACAGGCTGGGGTGGTAGTGTGCACATGGCTCACTGAGACACAGGCTGGGGTGGTAGTGTGCACATGGCTCACTGAGACACAGGCTGGGGTGGTAGTGCGCACATAGCTCACTGAGACTCAGGCCGGGGTGGTAGTGTGCACATGGCTCACTGAGACCCAGGCCAGGGTGGTGCTGGTGTGCACAAGGTTCTCTGATCTGAAACCCAGCAGAAGCAGCACAGGGAGCCACAGGGAATGCTTTTATGGTCAAGTTGACCACCGATGAAAATTTGATCCACACATGAAAGCTCTGTCTCTTTGTCGGAGGGGCTCATGACAGCTGAGACGATGACAGATCCTTTTTTATTCACGTCTGCCGAAGAGCAAGCGATGATCAAACTCTGGAACGGGGAAAAAAAGCTAACAGAAAAAACATGTGTGAATTCCATTCTCCCAGATGAGAATTCCATCAAATAAAAGGCAAAAGAAACAGAACAAAAATATATTTTCACATCAAATTGTACACCTTGCCTTTTCAGACAAAAAAAAAAAACAGTCTGTCTCACGGTTCTGTCAAAGACGCAATATTTTGGGTGGCACTCCTAATTGTCTTCACCACCTAGAAAAATGTGACAAGATTTACTGCCATCTTTTGGCAAAGAAGTGTAATTGCAGCTTTTTGTCTCGGCTCCCTGGAGTTCACGCTGTGTAGGACGGCGGCGGCGGCGGGGGGGGGGGGGGGGGGGGGGGTGGATCGGGGGGGGGGGGGGGGGGGGGGTAGTATAGCTGCGATGCATTAGCTGACTTGATAGTGTGAAATTCTACAGATTTTCAGCTCTTACAGCTCAGCCTGTTAGCCTGAAGATGTTTAAGACACCAGAAAATCCCTGTATTCTCCCTTGCTACACCATTACACCCAATACAGCTTCATCTGTGTGTTCCCTTGGGCCCCTCTAACAGCCAGCACAGCTCCCTCTTAACATATCACACACACGGATTTGCCTTTAATTGAGTCTGTCACAATGTGGGGCTAAAATATCGCTTGTTTCAACGGGTTACAGGAAAAGTCAGCAATTATTATAGAGCCCTCCTGGCATATGGCACACAGTTTCTTTTTCGTCCATGCTCAGTGCAGTTACCCAGCTGAACAATAGTGGCTTTATAATGTCCATAGACATGGTGATGGCACATTGAGACTTTTATGAGGCCCAGAGTGGGTGGAGCTTTTCCATGTAATAAGTGACTTACTGATCATTGTTATTTATTTATTCATTTATTAACCTGTAGTTCCTGAGCTGGTTCTTTTCCACAGCAGAGCTCAGGGAATGTGATCACGCAGAGCATTTAGGATTCGCTATTTTCAGGGCCTCGGTCTGCTTGTCAGTTTGATACATCCAATGACATATTCCATGGCTGGAGGTAATTATACTTCCTGGCCTTTTTATAGGGCTCTTCAAATTAAATTTAAGCACTAATTAAATGTATGTATGTAAGATTAATTTCTTATAGAATAGCCCTTGGCACCCTATGACATTGTCTACAACACTGGTGGTAAACTCCAGTTCTGGGCAGCTGTAATGATTGCAGGATTTTTCTGTTTACTTTAAATCAGCTGACAATGTAGCCTTGGTAACAAGGCATTTGGACCCTTTAGCCAATCAGAAACTTACGTGAAGTGGTTAAGTGCCGAAGAACATCAAAAACTAACAGCGAGAAAACTCCGGTACAGGACGCTCAGCTACTGGACAAGCTAAGACACTGAGGCTGAAAATTACTTTCACACTTGACCTCCTGTATGAAGCTAGGTGAGGGGTGGGGGTTGAGGGGGCTCTGCTCTGACTCAATTATCAGGTCTTCTGTAGACAATCAAAACTGCTGTGTTGGGGTAATTAGGAGGTGTCTGAACCTGGTGTGCACTTTGAAGACGTCCCCTGGCCGAACAGTAGAGTAGAGTGAAAGTGTGGAAGCTGGAGGCTGGTTGGAGGTGTGGCCAGGTGAGAAGCCCCCTCTCCATCAACCCTCCATCAGCCAGAAATAGAAACAGGAAGGAAGCTACCCCTTGTGCATAGCCAAGGAGAGAGAGAGAGAGAGAGAGAGAGAGAGAGAGAGAGAATTGAGAAAAGGAGAAAATAGGCAAAAACGAAATGCTGGCAGCACTCTCTATGACTTTAATTGGTTCCAAGTGTCCCAGATTCACTCATATTAAGTCTCCCAGCTCTCGTGTACACCAGGCCCCATCCATAACTCCTGCCTGCTAGAAATGTGGACTTCATTTGCTGCTATTTTTATTGTTATTAGTCAATTTCCTGGGGTATTGCTTGGCATTGATAGTGGCAGGTGATATATAGGGGTTTGGACCTGCACCGTGGCTCCTGCCGCCCCTGTAGTCTGTGCTCTGCCAGTTGAGCCACAGGTTAAGTGCAAGAAGCCTCAGGCGAGACTTGCCTGGGCCTGCAGTGTGAGGGGCAGAGGCCACCTCTGCAAACAGTGGGTGGGGAGGGGGGGGGGGCTTGGTGCTGGACCTTAGCACTCAGTCTTAGCACCCTGCACACATCCAAGCTCTCTAGTCCTCTGTAACTCAGGACAGGATTTATTCAATCAGTACAGAACCCCAACACAGAGCCCCAGCACAGAACCCAAACACAGAGCCGCAGCACATAGCCCCACCACAGAACCCCAACACATAGCCCCACCACAGAATCCCATTACAAAGCCCCAGTCACCCATATGGGCAAGCCATGGAGCATATAACAGGTGAGAAAGCTTTATTTGAATGTAATTCCAATACACAGGTAGCAGCCATTGTTCAAGTCTTCTGTTGAAAAATATCAGTTCATTTAAAATACTATTCAAAACCTCCGGTTGTGTAAATGCTATAAGGAATACATAAAATGCGAGAGTAGGGGTGTGCGACATGCAAATAAACAAAACAATATGATTTAATATGAATGAAAATATTCTGCTGTCTGGCTGTCTCATAAACAATGTGCCTGTGAGGTCCATTGCTTCTGAATGATTCAGTCTCTCCTATTGTTCTTGTGTTCACATACACTGCTCATGTTTTGACTCGAAAGTGCGGTTGGATTTTGATTGACAGAATACATGTTGTATTTATTTCTTGCCAGCAATGCTGAATGATCTTTAGTGTCATTTCAGGAAAATATTTTCCCAAAACCATTTGCATTTCAAAGGCTTATTTTCCCTCAGTAATGATAGCGTACCCCTGTGTTTTTGTATAGCAGGGAAATGCACCGGCTACCGTTTTTGATTACTAATGACCCATGCCTGAGTCTACATGGAAAGGCAACATATGAGAGAGGTTAATATGTGTTTTCATTCGCCTTAAAATATATTGTGTAGACATAACACTGATGTTCGCCACTACTGCTTTTTGCTCTGGATAAGAGTATCTAGCAATTGATTGCAATATAATATAATGAAATATTGTATTTATACGTTTATAATGTATATATTCTGTTGCACCTTTCTCTAATGTTATTTCTAATATATTTCTGTGAAAAAAAAACTTAATTGCTCAAATGTATGGTGGAGCATATTCTATTGTACATACATCAAATTTTGGAAGTAAAATTTCCATTTATATATATCGGAATACATCCTATGCATAACAATATTATGTATGTACACTTACAAAAGTATCCATTTTAGGACATCATAATGGATTAAACGGATATACATTACATTTTAACGATGGGGAATTCAATTCTTTTTACCGAGGACAGGTGGGCAGCATGGGATTCTGGGATAAATTTGCTCTTCACATATGGACGGCATTTAAATCTTTCTTGGCACAGAACACTGAAGTCTCCTCCCGAAGATGCACTGGAATCCCGCCCATGCCAAGAGTCTGCCGAACGGTATCTGGACAAGTGTTCTTCAACTCCTGCCGAGCTGATTTGGGTCTGGGGTGTCTCGCTCTGTGTCCAAATCCTAGGATATATCTGAGAGCCTCCAAGTGGCTCCCACCCATCCTGCAGAACCCTACAGATAAGGCTTTAAAGGAGGCCGGAAGCTAAACAAAGGTCATTTATTCTCTTCTCCTCTGGGCCCAGTCTGCTGGGCCTGAGCCGACAACAAAGCCAACACGTGTGCATGTGGGCCTGTTGATTAGGGACCAGTGTGTGATTGTGTGGAACCAGAAGATGGGGTCCAGTGAGTGATCGTGCCCATGTGGTGCCAGAAGATGGGGTTCAGTGCATGATCATGTGCGTGTATACCAGGAGATCTGGTCCAGTGCGTGAATGTGTGCACCAGGAGATGTAGTCTAATTCATGAATGTGTGTGCCAGGTTTGTGAAATTTGACATCAACAGTCTCCGGACCCAGCCTTCCCAACACCAACAAAGTTCTGAATTATAAGCACAAGTAAACACTGTAATCTGTAAAATAAGATGTCAGTAGAAATCTAAGAGAAACAAACCCACATCTATTGTAATTGGATTATATTGTTTTACTTCATCACTGTGTTGTAAGGGCATTGTGTTCAGAAGAAGAAAATTAAAGTGATTTGTAAGTACGTATGGCACAGTATGAACTACAGTAATCATGAGAAAAGCCACATTTCCAGTCAAAAGCAACCTGTTATTATCCCTTCGCATTTTGGTTTTCAAGCCCTGTCTCTCTCTCTCTTTCTATATATATATATATATATATATATATATATACATTCAGGTTGTTTACTTCATTTTTCACTCGTATATACATATATATATATATATATATATATATATATATATATATTAAATTTCCCGTCGCATCATTTATAAAACTTCAGAAAGTGTCTGTATTGCTAGTGCTACCAAAAACAGGCATGGTGGTCTGTTTCTCAGGAGACAAGTGCATTTTTTGCACTTGAAATTAGAATCTGTTCTATGTCACAAAACCGGAAAAAAGAAAAAGTGTCTTGGGTTGGGCTTTTACCCAGAGGGCCTGTGAATGTGCAGAGGCTTGTGGGGGGAGGGGGAGCTCAAATTTCACTTGTTGGTCAGCGTGGACGCACACCAAGACCCAGGCCCGTCTGCTTTTCTCAGGGGCTAAAGCCCTTTCTGGGCTTCTGGTTTGTGGCCCCTGTGGCCCCAGTGTCTCTCACGTCCTTTCCTGTTTTGTGGCTGGAGGGCCAAGATAAGGGTCCCTGGCAGGGGGCCTGAATGCCGGCGTTTGGGACAGGAAGTGGAACATGAACAATGAGCTCAAAGGAAACAATCAGGGGCTCAAAAGATTAGTCCTCCTCCTTAGCCTCCCCTCCACCCCCCCCCCCCCCCCCCCCCCCCCCCCCACCCGACCTGTCAGCGGATCCTGCTGCAGAGGCCACTCTCCAAAGCTGTGAAGATCATGCAAGCATCCATCACTTCTGCCAAAATGCTGTCCAGAGAGGGAGATACATGTATATCACGACACCAAGGTATTTCCTGTTGTCCTATTACATACTGTGTCATGGAGTTCCACTCATTTTTTTACTCCAAAGATATGAGGCGAGCCACGGTCTACACAATGCTGAAGAAACGTGTGATGCCATGTTTGCATACAATGCCCAATGTGACAGTAATGGTCATGTTTAGTGCTAGGCTGCAGGAGCCAGTATGTGGTAGGGTTAGAGGGCACACGCCCATGTTTGTGCACTCTGTTGGGGTCTGCTGGTGAGTATGTGGTTGGGTTAAAGGGAAAGCACCAGATATAAAAAGTGAAATACATCAGCCAATGAATGACCACCTATATCATACTCTATGATATGATAGAGTGAGGAAGTGAGATAATGTGAAATTAGCTATAGCTAGCCCCTTTTCCATTAATGAATTAGCCTATATCGCTACAACTTGATACGCATAAGAAAGTTATTGCGACAACACTAATGCAAAACAATGCAAAACGATGCTTGATTAATTTACTCACTCGAGCTCGATTAGAGTAGATTCTAAGGTAGGAGCTAAGCTAATGCCGTCTATCTACAGCCATCGATAGAGCTAACACTGATAGCATGCAGACTGTATTTTCCAATATCCTTGCACTGGATGCACAGGGACATACAGAATTGGTATCAGTCTTCTCAAATTAATCTAGCTAAAAAACAAATTGCCCAAAAAGTGCTCTGGTTTTTGGCTTCGGGAAGAATCAGGAAGAATCCTCCAACTGTGACATTTTATTAATATTTAATGGTTTTCTACCGTTATCCTATTTTAAAATAACACAACTTTGTTTCGTGCAGTAAATTATAGGCTACCTTACCAGCTAGCAAGACAGTTAGCCAGCTAACAATTGCAATAGCTTATTTTATGCATTCATTTTAGTTAGCTCTCTCGTCAGCAGTCTTTGGGTGTTTTCACACTTGGTTCATTTCAGCCTCTCAAGTGGACTCATTTATTGTGCATCTGTGAACACGCCAAACAAACTCAGGTGCCTCTGAAACAGGCTGAGTTCAGACCCCATCAGGAGCTGGTCTCAACACGGTTCATTTGTGCTTCTTTTTGAGATACACTTAGTTTGTGCATAGTGAACACAGTGTGGCCCCGGTCCACAGCATTGTGCTTGAGACTTCCCATGCATTGATTCTACACAGCTGCGGTGACTTCTGAGTGTACCTGGCTAAACATAAATGGCAGAATGGCTACTGGTAGTGTTCAGGGGATTGTGTGGTCAGAAGAAACCTATGTTCCTACATCAGCTTCCTCAAAATGTAATACAACCAAATGATAAATGCATCTGCAGAGGCTGTCTGGAAGAAAATTATCTATAATCAGGGGCTGACATAAGTGGTACACTAGTACACAACGGCAAAAAGATTAAAATGTATGGCAATTTTATGTCATAACTGTGCAAATGGCTACCTATTTTTAGGTATGCATTCCTTAGGACAGGGGTTCTCAATTTTATCCAGGAAGGGCCAGTGTGGGTGCAGGCTTTTGTTTTAACCGAGCAGTAACAATCCTGATTTTATTAATGAAGGTCCTTAGCAAAGATTCTAGTGGTTGATTAGTAGAATCAACGTGAACACCAAAAAGATGGTCAGCATTTGGTTAAAGGGTGGATGCACAGATTACCGCGGGGCTGTTGGGGTCTGATGGCAGTTACCCCCATGCCTACCAGACGGCCTGCCAGAGGTCTGCGGCCATGTTGACAGGCGTGCCGCCGCCGGGCCGCCGGCTGATGATTTACTGTCTGACTTTTATCAGGGCGGCGCACATGGGGGGGGGGGGGGGGGGGGGGGGCTGTGGGGGTGGGGGGCACGCGGTGGGCTGGCTGCCACTGGCAGTTGAGGGTCTTGGGTGGTGTGTACACACTGCTGCCTTCCAACCGCTAAGCCTGCAGACCTCCACAACTCCCCCCCCCACCCCCACCATAAATCTACACCTCCGAGCTTGTCAATCCAGCACATCTGCCCTCACACACCATGCAGTCTTAATATGCTTTCTCATCATCCATGTTACCCTAGTTCCTCATTTTCATTCCAGTGTTTCATGTCTTTCCACTATGCCCATTTATATCTCTGATGTTTTTGTCTGTCTTCTTTCCCTGCTCTTATAACCTTGAAATTATCCTTTTTTGTGTGTTTTGTATTTAAGTTAAAGCATTTTGAGACTGTAAAAATGCAGGGTAAATAAACCTTTGCCTTGACATGACAACACCATCCACCCTTTATTTCTCTTTGGTTCAAGAGCAGGCTTATGATGAATGAAACATTTATTGAATGTTTATTTCAAAAACGCTCCTGTGGACACATGATTATTTTTGAGCGCATATTCATATGAAGAATTCATTCCTGAATATTGGTGAAAATAGGAACTTAAAAAGTAGATATTAATCTGTAGGAATTCTCTGGTGACTCATGAGTTAAACTCTTGCAAAAAAATCATTTTACCCAGTCTAGAACATAGCCAGATACCAATTTTTTTTTTTGGGGGGGAGGGTACCATTTGTGCCCTGACTTTACATAAATACTATCATAATGAAGCTGTTATTGGATTAAAATGTGAAAGCTTTACTGAAAATGTCTAATGGGTGTTTCTCTGCAGCCAAGGAAATTCTTCCTGGCCATAGTGCAGAAGAAGTGACTGTCTGTGGCCAGCATAGAGAAGTGTTTTAGGGTGGAAGAAAGCCCATTCTGATCGAGCCATCACTGTGGGATCAGAGCTGAGAAATACGTCATTGTGAGTCTCTGATCTTGCAGGGCACGGTGCTGCCGCTCTCCCCCAGCCCTGTCTTCAGTAGGCCTCTCTGGCCATTCACCTCTCCACAGAGCCGCTGCTGAAGTAATGTCTGAGCTGGTAATCAGTCTCCGAAGGGAGCAGGCCTGTGAACCGGCTTGCTTTTTCTATTCCAGTGATGGGAACGTGAGAGGGCACCCCCCCCCCCTTCCCTCTCCGTTTATCCTCCACCCTGGGGAATAGCCATCCCCCCCTCTTCAAGCACGAGAACTCAGGCGGGTTTGGACTCTGAGTCACACCAAGACTCAGGTTACAGAACCTCGCTGGGTCACAAAGACTCTGGGTGTTCCCGTCTCTGGCTGTTCCTCTAGTCATTTACCTTCTCGTCATCATTCTCATATGTATACATATTCAAAACTGAAACTGAAATGTAGACAAAGTAGTGAAAGCACAAATTAGTGCTGGTAAGTAAAATAAGTGCATTTATTGGTTGTAAATAAATGTCTTATTAGCCTTCTGAAATATGGCTAAAACCTGCTTCACACCCACCACACAAAACATCAGGTTTCTAATATAAGATTTCAAATAAGCTCATCAGGGTGTGTCTGGATCCTGGCTCCTGCTTTAGAAGTATAATGTTCTATGGCTAACCTGTTACAGTGTCTCCACAAGGCCGCTGAATGTTCCATCGTTTGCACACAGCTGTCTAGCCATATGATATCACTTTTTTTGGTTTTCAGATGGGCAGATTAATAAATAAAAATATATAGTTCTCCATGGATTCCACATCTGTGTGTATTCGCAAAGGTCATTTTTTCATGAAGGCTTTATTAGGTTTGAATCTCAACGATATTTGATCTCCCACTGTTGTCCCCCTTGTTGTAGTTTTCATATCCAAAGCAATGCATTTTCCTGAAACGTGCACAAATTGCATGTTCCAAAAGCTCAGTCTAAAATCTTTTTGCATTCTTTGCGTGTCTGAGATGTCAATAGCATTGCACTTCACGAAACAAAAAAATAATGAGTCTCCTCCAAAGTGATTTACACAAGCGAAGAGGGGACTGAGAATGGAGAATGGCACTCAGCCTAATCTGAGAATGTTCCAGAATTTACCACACCTTTCAAAACTCAATTGGGTTCCGACAGTAGAATGGGGAATGGGGGGGAGGGGGGGGGGGGTTTACACGTTAGTCATGCAGACTGATTCTATCCTCCTTTATCTGGAGAATAATATAAATGAAGGTCTTGTATTCCCAGATAATCCCTCTACTTCCAAATAGGAAATTATTATATTTGAAGTTATGGCAGGCCTTCCTCAGGCACTGGAAATAAACCAGATTTTTATTTATTTATTTGCTCATATTATGAACTAAGACAAACAAAGTCCTGCCCGGAAGACGTAGATGTAGAGAGGGAGATGTAGAGAGATCTAAATCCTCCTCCCTCCCACTCCCCCAAATCTGGCTGCCCTTGCACATTTTGATTTACATTTCTCTCATGTAGCTACAGGCTAGAAGCTGAAAGGTGCCTTTGGCAGCAAAAGTAAGGAGAGGAAATTGAACTGATTTAAATTTTCCTTTCTTGGCCCTTCGCCTACCTGTTTTCCTTTCTGAGGTAGAATGGTTTTTCAAACTGTTTGGTTTCAGATACACTACGATGCTTTTGTTCCCCCTCCCCGCATCTAAATGGGGCTGCTACTGTTAACAGCTGCCAAAAAGGTCGGGGCATCCCAGTCTCCCCCTCTTCGATGGAGTAAGCATCTCCCCCAAAGTAACAACAGTATCTCTGTTTTACCACTAGATGGTGCACCAGCAATATGAGTTTGACCCTGACAGGAAATGCATGAGAACAAGAATTACTCAGAGAGGGTATCAGTCAGCAGGGTACTTAGCCATGAGGTGGAAATTCTAACTTCTCACTGTGATTGATCGCCTTTGTGCAGTGAAAAATGAGCAAGATTTTATGTAATGGAATGAAATACAAGCGCTCATTTATAAATGGTGGTTGGTGACTCAAGACTTTTTTTATTTATGATATAAAAAATGTTCCATTACCTGAATAACAGAAAATTATTATCAGAATTATGTTCCAGAACCTTGTACATTTTGTGCTTGTCTCTATGAAGGCAACTGAAGCTGCAGCATGCTGATAAGAATTACTTTAACATATAGGAACAAAGAAAATGAGTAATAATCTAAGAGGCATTGTTTATGCATTCCACAAGAAACCTTTCTTTAAAATGCCAGGGGATGAATCACCATAACAATAGCATCCACTGTGTCTCAGCCATTGTGTTTTGTGTATCTCAGAGGAGAAGATCAGTTGTTTTAAGGGAAATATGGGAAGGAAGAGGTGGTGCCAGAGAGGATTGTGGGAAGAGGTGAGGGACTGCTGCCCTGGGGGGCTTTTTAAAGGGCACAGGGGTGCCTCAGTGGGGTACCTTGAAACAGGGAGGTCAAATGTGGGGGACCTCGAAAAAGAGGTCAAACTTGACCCGGCTGCAGTGAATGCATGTTTTTAATGAGGTTTCCATGCCTCGACCCAGGGTAGCCAGGCAGCCCACTGCAAATTCATGACAGACATGAAAAGATAAAGAATGTCTGATAACGTGTTTATTCTTGAAGCCAATGCATTGAATGCAAAGAAGCGATAGGAAACCGGAAAAACAGCAATGAAAAAAATTACAATAGTTAAATACGTATTTTATCAGCTAATAGCAGTTGATTCTTCAGGATAGTTTTCAGCTGAATGTATTTCATCAAGTACACTTAAATTTGCCTCACAGTTTGTCAAGTTCATTTTGCCAAGAGCAGTGGAATACGATACACTTGCATTTATTTCAAATTCAAGGGCCCAGCTTGATGACATCTTGGCCTAGTTGTCTATATTGAAAGTTACAAGAAACCTTTATATTTTTTGCAGGTGAAGGTGAAATTTCATTGCATGCCAACTATTTTTTAATACGCTTTATCTCCACAGCTTATTGTTGTGTAAGAGACTTACAGCCTGGCAAGTGTTCAGTGTGGCAGTGTGGAGGTCGATACTTAGTCAATATTTCTCAGTAAAGTATTTCAGCTCCCTATTGTATCCCCAGGGTATGGAGGCCAAGGTCTTAGTGCATTTAAACTTATTTTTCATTTTGTTCTAGCTTTGCCACAAAGTCTGAAAAATCTGGAAAGTATCCCATAATTCCTAGCAGTGGGGGAGGGTTTGAGGGCTGGCTGAGGAAGAGGAGGCAGCACAGTGGAATTGACAGCATCTTGTTCAACATGAAGCATCCCTTCAGTACCGCTGCTCCTTCAGTACTGCTGCCCTTTCAGTATCGCTGCTCCTTCAGTACCGCTGTTCCTTCAGTACCGCTGCTCCTTCTGTACCGCTGCCCGTTCAGTACCGCTGCCCGTTCAGTACCGCTGCTCCTTCTGTACCGCTGTTCCTTCAGTACCGCTGCTCCTTCTGTACCGCTGCCCGTTCAGTATCGCTGCCCGTTCAGTATCGCTGCTCCTTCAGTACCGCTGTTCCTTCAGTATCGCTGCTCCTTCAGTACCGCTGCTCCTTCAGTATCGCTGCTCCTTCAGTACCGCTGCTCCTTCAGTACCGCTGTTCCTTCAGTACTGCTGTTCCTTCAGCATCGCTGCTCCTTCAGTACCGCTGCTTCTTCAGTACTGCTGCCCCTTCAGTACTGCTACTCCTTCAGTACCACTGCTCCTTCAGTACCACTACTCCTTCAGTACTGCTGCTCCTTCAGTACTGCTGCCCATAAAAAAATATAAAACTATATTAACCATAAAAAAGATATGAAGAAGCTTACTTGTTTTGTATACATTTGCTCTGTCACGTTGTTAAATCATATTGGCTAGAAACTATTGCCTTGTAGTTAAGAAATAAATAACGTGCTTCAGGCAGCACCTATTCTGAGGATATCCAAGATATCTGGGGAAAATCCCCGGAAGGATCTGGCAAATAAGTAATGATTGATGGGTTGGCTGCTTTTGTTGTGACAGTGATCAATAGAAGTCCCTGTTCCCTCATTAAACGCACTTCTCTTAATCCTCCTACGAGACAGAGCACCACTAATTTGTTTGCTCTTGAAAAAAAAGACCAACCTCCAGGTATCTGCACATTCTTTTCATCTGACAGTGTCAGAGCACCAGCCTTCCCTCTCTCTCTCCCTCCTTCCATATCTCCATCTCTCTCTTCTTCCTTCTCCCCCTCTCTCTAACTCCCTCCTTTCTTTTCTCTGTCTCTTTCTCCCTCGTTCACTCCCTCTGTGTCTCCCTCCCTCCCTCGCCATCAGTAATCCTGGGGTGAAACCTTAGCCCACTATTACAACCTGACAGGCTCCCCTTGACATCTGAGAACACATTGGAACAGTTAGGGGAGACCCGACCCTTGACCTCTGACCTCAGCTCCAACGACACGTACAACCAGCCTCCCGCAAGACCCACAAGAGTCCCCCCTGGGAAGTCAAGGCGTTTTCTGGGGGACGAACGTGTGGGCAGGGGGAAGGGGAGGGGGGTGCGGGGGGTCGGCTGTGAAGTTTGGGGGAGATGTCAGCACCTTCCCCTTCAGCTCAGATGTCCAATGCTGTTCCCTGCACTGCCTGGCTAAGGGCTGGGTAGCTCTGGTCCCCGACGGCCAGGGAAGGCCCCCAGGTCCTCAGACAGGGTTCAGACCCCTGTCCTTCTCTCACGTCTCAGCGCAGACACCCCTTCCCACCAGGCTTGGTGCCACAAACTTGAGAGCGGAGAGAAATGTGTGTGCAGCCCCACACCAGTGCCCTCCCAAACCCGAGCCCTGTCCACCTGCACCATGGTAGGGCACACGGAAGAACAGGAAGGCCGTCCAGCACGCTAAGAGATCTCTGCTGTCAGCCTGAAAGGGCGGGGCCACAGTGCTGATCAACGTCACCTGGTATATGGTGAAGACGAATGATGCTCACGCCCGTGGCTGTAGTGAGAAAAACATGAATGTGCCTCCGGATCCTTCTCCTTAAAGCTGCTGGCCTCATCGCCTGTCTCCCCGTCCTCTGCCCATCAGAGAGAGAGAGCTGTCTGTCTGTTTCTCTCTCTCTCACTCTCTCCATCCTTCTCTTGTCCTTTTCTCTCCTGTTCTATTTCCCAGCATTCTCTGCTTCCTCCCCTCAGGTAATAACAGTTAGACTATGATATCATCCAGCAATCCCCCCTCCCCTCAGGTAATATTGTCAGACTATGATATCATCCAGCAAACCCCCCACACATACACGCACACTCACTCCCTTGCCATCCCCCAGTCAATTGCAGCAGATATTTAATATTTATGACCTCGGTGACGGGGGAGTGGGTGGGGGCTGGGGGCTGGGGGCTGGGGGCTGGCTGGTGAGGGCAGCTCCCTGGATATGGTCAGCTAAGGGCAGGACCCAGCGGTGGGTACAGCCACACACCAGGGCCCCATCAGCGTGCAAAGTCCAAAACCAGGGCCTTGGCAGCATGTGTAGCCCAACACCAGGCCTGGGTATGGCCAGCCAAGTGAGAGGCCCAGCGGTATGTACAGCCCCACACCAGGCCTGAAAAGGCCCACATACTGGAGTGATTAGAGGATAGGAAGCGGAACCTGACACTGCAGCCACTAGGCCTCAGTGCCACATCCTGCCCAAGAGACCCTCAGTGCGCTGATGTTTGATTGGCTGTGACACCCCCAGAACACCCCCCCCCCCACACACACACACACACCCTTGCCATATCTTATGATCAGGAGAAAGGGGGTGGAAAAGAAAGTCTGGGGCTGAAGCAAAAGGGTTTCTTTTCACCAGGAAACAGAACCACTAAAAACAGCCTATTGTCTGGAATTTCCTGCATCTTTCCTATCCTTTTCCTGTTTGGAGCAGCATGGTTAGCTTTGTTTTTTTTGTGGCTCTTTTCATGGATTTGTTAATCGAAATGACAGTTACAGCTGTGGTCACTGTCCCCCCCCCCCCCCCCCCCCCCCCCCCCCCCACCCCCAAGGTTAATTTATACCTCTAGCAAGCATGCTTGAGAGTCCAGGCATGCCTTCAGAGTTCAGCCAGGTTGAGAAACCATTGTAAAATCTGCAAGACTCTAGTGACAGGACTTACTGTGACAGTATCATAATTCACACAGCAGCATGGATGTTCAAAGCATTACCTCGACTATCTTCCAGTCACCATTTCAGGTGTAATTCAACCTTCTATAACCACATGATGTGTGTGAGTTTGTGTTTCATTTGTTGTGTGCAAAAATTAAATGGACGTTAGAATATTCTCACAAGAAAACAAACCTCTTTAGGGTGAAGATCGCTGCTGCCACCTGGTGTAAAAGTATGAGAACTGCAGCACAGAAAGGGAGATCCATTCTTCTTAAAAATGTTTCCTTCAGGGCACCAGAATCCGTGGGACTTACTGTGCACTTCCTGTTACCTTGCCAATGGCCTCTTTATTGGGGTTCCTGTGAAATGTCGACAAAGGTGTAGTAATCTTTTCTTGATTTATTTGATTTAATTATAGATAATATAAACATAATAATCTCCACTTTGTGCCTAAATCAAGTTGACTTTAATATGTTAATGTGGACTATGCTAAAACATTATGACTATGTAAACCATTTCTGATGTAGTTTTAAATGGTCATAATTATATTTTAAGCATAGATATGGAGATATGGATATGGTAATCCAACACAAGATGTTATATTTGCAACAGTTCACTAATATCTCAAATGGAACAGAAATGAATGCACAATAATAACTTCTGTCACCATTGCACATTTAATCATTAAAATACACTGAATGGCCAAAAGTATGTGGACACATGATATCCAGCATATCATCTAAAGTTATGGACATTAATATGGAGTTGGTTCACCCTTTGCTGCTAGAATAACCTCCACTTTTCAGAGAAGGCTTTATACTAGATGTAGGAGAATTACTGCAGGGATCTGCTTCCATTCAGCCAGAAGAACATTTGAGAAGTCAGGCAGTGATTGGTCGATTAGGCCTGACTCAAAGGCGTTGGATGTGGTTGAGGTCAGGGCTTTGTGCAGGCCAGTCAAATTTTTCCACACTGTTTTCCACAAACCATTTCTGTATTTCTATATATACTGTGTGCCCGGGGGCATTTTCATGCTGAAACAGGAAAGTGCCTTCCCCCAAACTGTTGGGGAAGCACAGAATCATCTATTGTCAATGTCATTGTATGCGGTAACATTAAGATTTGCCCTCACTAGAACTAAAGGGCCTACCCCGCACTATGAAAACTTCCTCAGACAAAGGGGTGTCGAGATACTTTTGGTCATATAGTGTATGTCTCTCAGTTAAGACCTGTCTTCAGATTCACGCAGAGGTTCCAGCCACATTAACGTGAATCTGAAGGCCATGGTGATGTCTCCTTGCTGTGGAATTTGCAGAAGGACAAAGGTGCGTGGTGAAGCATTGTCATTCCATTAACAGGAAAATGGTGAGCTGCTAGACTCCTTCACTAAGCCAATGGGTAAATGTTTCATGTTCACTCAATTTGGGAAGCTGAGGCTTTGTAAATCCACAATGGGCAGAGCTTGCCTACTTTTGAACCAATCAGAACCCTGCCTTCCACTGCAAAAAATAATAGTATGATTCATTCAAATTGGTGTGATGATACACAGCAGCTTCTCCTGGCAGCTCTCACTTCTCCCTTTCTGTCTTTTGAATGATTTAACCCTCTGGGGTCTAAGGGTAAAATGAGGCACACTGGTGATTGTGCGATGCTCTGACATTTGCGTAAATTTCATCAACTTTATATACAGTGATTCCAAAGTGTTTCATATCTTTGTTTTCAGCACAGACTCAGCTACAATAATATGGCAGCAGTAAGTAGGTCATAATCATGTGTGGATTGTAAACTGCTCTAAAAACATTTTTGAACATGCACAGGAATGTTGTAATAAAGCACACTGAACAATTGTGAATAAGACTTTTGGTCACTGAAATGTGTTCATCAAGGTCTTGGGTATCAAAAGATGACAAATATTTTAGCAAATCCAATGAGAAATATAAAATACATTGCTAAAAGTTAGTGTTGTGATTACTATTTTTCAACATCAGGTGAGAATGGGAGGGCAAATGGCCTTTCTGTAATGAATATGCATTGGGTAGGACGACCTGCCAGCTAAGTAGGCTATTCACACCTGGCCGCATGCCTCCCCACTACTAAGACAAAGACTCAGTGAGCCATTTAGAAGACAGAAACAAAGACATCTTTTGATTTTCAGAACCTTTATTGAAGCAAACTATACGCATGGAAGATGAGATGAGACTGGTGTACTCTTGCAACGCTTGCATGGCCTCTTAGCTTGTGGTGAACTAGGCCATGTTTCCTGATCAGCATCTCTGTAAATATGATAAAAACAAAATTGTTAGGAAATGTGACATTAAATCAAACTTTATTTATATAGCACATTTCCTTCAACAGGTGAAAATTAAATGTGCTTTACAAAAAAGGGGCAAACCACTAACTAATGAAAACAAAACTTAGGAAATGTGACATGGTTACATCATATACAAACAAAGAACCAAACAAACACAACCAGACACAGAGAGGTAGCCTATAATTTTGAGAAGCAATGGTTAGAATCGTTCGTAGTGTGGGAATTTACAAGCGCGCATATTAGTGAATATTCCTACAAACACACAGAGAATGTAATACAGCACACATTTACAAATAATGCAAGCTATCAACAAAACAACATTAGCTAAACTAAATAAACATTGATATTCCAGCTCAACTACACGCAACTCATCAATAACAATGCCTCAATCTGAAGTAGGCTAGGTCTGTTTAGCTAAGTGGTTATTATATTGCTATTTCCCGAATTTACTCACAGTATGCTAATATCGATTGTGCGAGGACATCAGTTTTAGAATCTTAGCCACGCCATGGGCTATTTATTACCAATAAGATCGAAAAACATACAGTCTACCTGATACTTCTAACAGAACCAGACGCAGAGAGCCTAGCCTATAATTTTGAGATGCAATAGTTCGAATCGTTCGTAGTGTGGGAATTTACAAACGCGCATTGCTAGATATTCCTACAAACACAGAGATACGTTGCAATACAGTACACATATTTACCAATATGATCATAAGAAATATACTTACGCATGAAGTTGATCCTCAGCTGGATCAGTTCGCTGTTCGAAATTACATCGCTCTTCATCAGTGTCGGCTTCCGGACGGACCATTTTCCAAAATTAAACGAAATGTTCACCTAAAAAGAAATGAATTAGGTGACACGTTGACATTCTATCCCGCTTTCGCAGACTTGGCATTTCTCACATGGATCTCGCATCGCCCCTCCTTTAGTCTCCTTCTATGGAGAGTAAATATAATATTGTTAACATGTGAATGCGATTTGGGCGGACTTCCTGCTGAGCGAAATTCACATAGTAATGAGTAAAGTTTAACGAAGCATGCATGATCTAATTAATCAAATTTAAAACACTTAAAACAATTCATATTATTTGCCAATGGGCGCATTGGAAAGTCGCGATTCTAAGGTTTCTGTCAATATTTTTGTTGTGTCTGTATGATAACAGCACGTGAAGTTAATCATCCAAATAGAAACAAAAGGGTAAAGTGCCCAAACTAAGGTTAGGGTTAGGGTTAGGGTTAGGGTTAGGAAAACGGTAAGTCTGAGGGTAAAGGAAAGTTCACGGCTGTGTACAGCAGCTTGAAGAATGGTTAGGACACAGGTTGGTTAATGATTTTGAACAAGCAAAATATTTTCTACAGTAGCATAGGTACCTATGGCCATTGCAACATTTCGCAATATATTAATATTTTTTCAAGGAAAAAATTATTTTAAAAGAACTGAACCATTATTTCGCATTTGTATTATTGTATTCGTGATATTTACCTTGCTTTTTAATTAATTTTAAAGGGGTTGACTGAATTTTTCCAAGCTACCAATGGCTTCAATTAGGGTTAAGGGCCCAAACTAGGGTTAGGGTTAGGAAAACGGTAAGTCTGAGGCTAAAGGCAAGTTGACGACTGTGTTCAGCTGCTTGAAGAATGGTTAGGACACTGGTTTGTTAATGATTTTGAATGAGTCAAATATTTTCTACTGTAGCATGGGTACCTATGGCCATTAAGGACATGTGCAATATATTCATATTTATTCAAGAAATAAAAATGTTTTCAAAAGACCAGAAACATATTATTTTGTATTTGTATTATTTTATTCTTTATATTTAGCTTGTTTATTAATAAATTTTAAATGGGTTTTCTGAATTTTTCCAAGCTACCAATGGCTTCAATTAGGGTTAAGGGCCCAAATTAGGGTTAGGGTTAGGAAAACGGTAAGTCTGAGGCTAAAGGCAAGTTGACGCCTGTGTTCAGCAGCTTGAAGAATGGTTAGGACACTGGTTTGTTAATGATTTTGAATGAGTCAAATATTTTCTACTGTAGCATGGGTACCTATGGCCATTGCAACATTGCGCAATATATTAATATTTTTTGAAGGAAAGATTTTTTTTAAATAACTGAAACATTATTTTGCATTTGTATTATTGTATTCATGATGTTTACCTTGCATTTTAATGAATTTTAAATGGGTTGTCTGAATTTTTCCAAGCTACCAATGGCTTCAATTAGGGTTAAGGGCCAGAATTAGGGTTAGGGTTAGGAAAACGGTAAGTCTGAGGCTAAAGGCAAGTTGACGGCTGTGTTCAGCAGCTTGAAGAATGGTTAGGACACTGGTTTGTTAATGATTTTGAATGAGTCAAATATTTTCTACTGTAGCATGGGTACCTATGGCCATTAAGGACATGTGCAATATATTCATATTTATTCAAGAAATAAAAATCTTTTTAAAAGAACTGAAACATTATTTAGCATTTGTATTATTGTATTCGTGATATTTACCTTGCTTTTTAATTAATTTTAAAGGGGTTGTCTGAATTTTTCCAAGCTTCCAATAGCTTCAATTAGGGTTAAGGGCCCAAACTAGGGTTAGGGTTAGGAAAACGGTAAGTCTGAGGGTAAAGGCAAGTTGACGGTTGTGTTCAGCAGCTTGAAGAATGGTTAGGACACAGGTTTGTTAATGATTTTGAATGAGTCAAATATTTTCTATTGTAGCATGGGTACCTGTGGCCATTGCAACATTGCGCAATATATTAATATTTTTTCAAGGAAAATTTTTTTTTTAAAGAACTGAAACATTATTTTGCATTTGTATTATTGTATTCGTGATATTTACCTTGCTTTTTAATTAATTTTAAAGGGGTTGTCTGAATTTTTCCAAGCTTCCAATAGCTTCAATTAGGGTTAAGGGCCCAAACTAGGGTTAGGGTTAGGAAAACGGTAAGTCTGAGGGTAAAGGCAAGTTGACGGCTGTGTTCAGCAGCTTGAAGAATGGTTAGGACACAGGTTTGTTAATGGTTTTGAATTAGTCAAATATTTTCTACTGTAGCATGGGTACCTATGTCCATTAAGGACATGTGCAATATATTCATATTTATTCAAGAAATTAAAATGTTTTTAAAAGACCAGAAACATATTATTTTGTATTTGCATTATTTTATTCTTTATATTTACCTTGTTTATTAATCAATTTTAAATGGGTTTTCTGAATTTTTCCAAGCTACCAATGGCTTCAGTTAGGGTTAAGGGCCCAAACTAGGGTTAGGGTTAGGAAAACGGTAAGTCTGAGGCTAAAGGCAAGTTGACGCCTGTGTTCAGCAGCTTGAAGAATGGTTAGGACACAGGTTTGTTAATGATTTTGAATGAGTCAAATATTTTCTACTGTAGCATGGGTACCTGTGGCCATTGCAACATTGCGCAATATATTAATATTTTTTCAAGGAAAATTTTTTTTTTAAATAACTGAAACATTATTTTGCATTTGTATTATTGTATTCATGATGTTTACCTTGTTTATTAATCAATTTTAAATGGGTTTTCTGAATTTTTCCAAGCTACCAATGGCTTCAATTAGGGTTAAGGGCCCAAATTAGGGTTAGGGTTAGGAGAACGGTAAGTCTGAGGCTAAAGGCAAGTTGACGGCTGTGTTCAGCAGCATGAAGAATGGGTAGGACACTGGTTTGTTAATGATTTTGAATGAGTCAAATATTTTCTACTCTAGCATGGGTACCTATGGCCATTAAGGACATGTGCAATATATTCATATTTATTCAAGAAATAAAAATCTTTTTAAAAGACCAGAAACATATTATTTTGTATTTGTATTATTTTATTCTTTATATTTACCTTGTTTATTAATCAATTTTAAATGGGTTTTCTGAATTTTTCCAAGCTACCAATGGCTTCAATTAGGGTTAAGGGCCCAAATTAGGGTTAGGGTTAGGAAAACGGTAAGTCTGAGGCTAAAGGCAAGTTGACGCCTGTGTTCAGCAGCTTGAAGAATGGTTAGGACACTGGTTTGTTAATGATTTTGAATGAGTCAAATATTTTCTACAGTAGCATGCGTACCTATGGCCATTAAGGACATGTGCATTATATTCATCTTTATTCAAGAAATAAAAATCTTTTTAAAAGAACTGAAACATTATTTTGCATTTGTATTATTGTATTCGTGATATTTACCTTGCTTTTTAATTAATTTTAAAGGGGTTGTCTGAATTTTTCCAAGCTTCCAATAGCTTCAATTAGGGTTAAGGGCCCAAACTAGGGTTAGGGTTAGGAAAACGGTAAGTCTGAGGGTAAAGGCAAGTTGACGGCTGTGTTCAGCAGCTTGAAGAATGGTTAGGACACAGGTTTGTTAATGATTTTGAATGAGTCAAATATTTTCTACTGTAGCATGGGTACCTATGGCCATTGAAACATTGCGCAATATATTAAAATTTTTTCAAGGAAAATTTTTTTTTTAAATAACTGAAACATTATTTTTCATTTGTATTATTGTATTCATGATGTTTACCTTGTATTTTAATGAATTTTAAATGGGTTGTCTGAATTTTTCCAAGCTACCAATGGCTTCAATTAGGGTTAAGGGCCCAAATTAGGGTTAGGGTTAGGAAAACGGTAAGTCTGAGGCTAAAGGCAAGTTGACGGCTGTGTTCAGCAGCATGAAGAATGGTTAGGACACTGGTTTGTTGATGATTTTGAATGAGTCAAATATTTTCTACTCTAGCATGGGTACCTATGGCCATTAAGGACATGTGCAATATATTCATATTTATTCAAGAAATAAAAATGTTTTTAAAAGACCAGAAACATATTATTTTGTATTTGTATTATTTTATTCTTTATATTTACCTTGTTTATTAATCAATTTTAAATGGGTTTTCTGAATTTTTCCAAGCTACCAATGGCTTCAATTAGGGTTAAGGGCCCAAATTAGGGTTAGGGTTAGGAAAAGGGTAAGTCTGAGGCTAAAGGCAAGTTGACGGCTGTGTTCAGCAGCTTGAAGAATGGTTAGGACGCAGGTTTGTTAATGATTTTGAATGAGTCAAATATTTTCTACTGTAGCATGGGTACCTATGGCCATTGCAACATTGCGCAATATATTAATATTTTTTCAAGGAAAATTTTTTTTTTAAAGAATTGAAACATTATTTTGCATTTGTATTATTGTATTCGTGATGTTTACCTTGCTTTTTAATTAATTTTAAATGGGTTGTCTGAATTTTTCCAAGCTACCAATGGCTTCAATTAGGGTTAAGGGCCCAAATAAGGGTTAGGGTTAGGAAAACGGTAAGTCTGAGGGTAAAGGCAAGTTGACGGCTGTGTTCAGCAGCTTGAAGAATGGTTAGGAGACAGGTTTGTTAATGATTTTGAATGAGTCAAATATTTTCTACTGTAGCATGGGTACCTGTGGCCATTGCAACATTGCGCAATATATTAATATTTTTTCAAGGAAAATTTTTTTTTTAAATAACTGAAACATTATTTTTCATTTGTATTATTGTATTCATGATGTTTACCTTGTATTTTAATGAATTTTAAATGGGTTGTCTGAATTTTTCCAAGCTACCAATGGCTTTAATTTGGGTTAAGGGCCCAAATTAGGGTTAGGGTTAGGAAAACGGTAAGTCTGAGGCTAAAGGCAAGTTGACGGCTGTGTTCAGCAGCTTGAAGAATGGTTAGGACACTGGTTTGTTAATGATTTTGAATGAGTCAAATATTTTCTACTGTAGCATGAGTACCTATGGCCATTAAGGACATGTGCAATATATTCATATTTATTCAAGAAATAAAAATCTTTTTAAAAGAACTGAAACAATATTTAGCATTTGTATTATTGTATTCGTGATATTTACCTTGCTTTTTAATTAATTTTAAAGGGGTTGTCTGAATTTTTCCAAGCTTCCAATAGCTTCAATTAGGGTTAAGGGCCCAAACTAGGGTTAGGGTTAGGAAAACGGTAAGTCTGAGGGTAAAGGCAAGTTGACGGCTGTGTTCAGCAACTTGAAGAATGGTTAGGACACAGGTTTGTTAATGATTTTGAATTAGTCAAATATTTTCTACTGTAGCATGGGTACCTATGTCCATTAAGGACATGTGCAATATATTCATATTTATTCAAGAAATAAAAATGTTTTTAAAAGACCAGAAACATATTATTTTGTATTTGCATTATTTTATTCTTTATATTTACCTTGTTTATTAATCAATTTTAAATGGGTTTTCTGAATTTTTCCAAGCTACCAATGGCTTCAATTAGGGTTAAGGGCCCAAATTAGGGTTAGGGTTAGGAGAACGGTAAGTCTGAGGCTAAAGGCAAGTTGACGGCTGTGTTCAGCAGCATGAAGAATGGGTAGGACACTGGTTTGTTAATGATTTTGAATGAGTCAAATATTTTCTACTCTAGCATGGGTACCAATGGCCATTAAGGACATGTGCAATATATTCATATTTATTCAAGAAATAAAAATGTTTTTAAAAGACCAGAAACATATTATTTTGTATTTGTATTATTTTATTCTTTATATTTACCTTGTTTATTAATCAATTTTAAATGGGTTTTCTGAATTTTTCCAAGCTATCAATGGCTTCAGTTAGGGTTAAGGGCCCAAACTAGGGTTAGGGTTAGGAAAACGGTAAGTCTGAGGCTAAAGGCAAGTTGACGCCTGTGTTCAGCAGCCTGAAGAATGGTTAGGACACTGGTTTGTTAATGATTTTGAATGAGTCAAATATGTTCTACTGTAGCATGGGTACCTATGGCCATTAAGGACATGTGCAATATATTCATATTTATTCAAGAAATAAAAATCTTTTTAAAAGAACTGAAACATTATTTTGCATTTGTATTATTGTATTCGTCATATTTACCTTGCATTTTAATTAATTTTAAAGGGGTTGTCTGAATTTTTCCAAGCTTCCAATAGCTTCAATTAGGGTTAAGGGCCCAAACTAGGGTTAGGGTTAGGAAAACGGTAAGTCTGAGGGTAAAGGCAAGTTGACGGCTGTGTTCATAAGCTTGAAGAATGGTTAGGACACAGGTTTGTTAATGATTTTGAATGAGTCAAATATTTTCTACTGTAGCATGGGTACCTGTGGCCATTGCAACATTGCGCAATATATTAATATTTTTTCAAGGAAAATTTTTTTTTTAAATAACTGAAACATTATTTTTCATTTGTATTATTGTATTCATGATGTTTACCTTGTATTTTAATGAATTTTAAATTGGTTGTCTGAATTTTTCCAAGCTACCAATAGCTTCAATTAGGGTTAAGGGCCAAAACTAGGGTTAGGGTTAGGAAAACGGTAAGTCTGAGGGTAAAGGCAAGTTGACGGCTGTGTTCAGCAGCTTGAAGAATGGTTAGGACAAAGGTTTGTTAATGATTTTGAATGAGTCAAATATTTTCTACTCTAGCATGGGTACCTATGGCCATTAAGGACATGTGCAATATATTCATATTTATTAAAGAAATAAAATTTTTTTTAAAAGACCAGAAACATATTATTATGTATTTGTAGTATTTTATTCTTTATATTTACCTTGTTTATTAATAAATTTTAAATGGGTTTTCTGAATTTTTCCAAGCTACCAATGGCTTCAATTAGGGTTAAGGGCCCAAACTAGGGTTAGGGTTAGGAAAACGGTAAGTCTGAGGGTAAAGGCAAGTTGACGGCTGTGTTCAGCAGCTTGAAGAATGGTTAGGACAAAGGTTTGTTAATGATTTTGAATTAGTCAAATATTTTCTACTGTAGCATGGGTACCTGTGGCCATTGCAACATTGCGCAATATATTAATATTTTTTCAAGGAAAATTTTTTTTTAAAATAACTGAAACATTATTTTTCATTTGTATTATTGTATTCATGATGTTTACCTTGCATTTTAATGAATTTTAAATGGGTTTTCTGAATTTTTCCAAGCTACCAATGGCTTCAATTAGGGTTAAGGGCCCAAATTAGGGTTAGGGTTAGGAAAACGGTAAGTCTGAGGGTAAAGGCAAGTTGACGGCTGTGTTCAGCAGCTTGAAGAATAGTTAGGACACAGGTTTGTTAATGATTTTGAATTAGTCAAATATTTTCTACTCTAGCATGGGTACCTATGTCCATTAAGGACATGTGCAATATATTCATATTTATTCAAGAAATAAAAATGTTTTTAAAAGACCAGAAACATATTATTTTGTATTTTCATTATTTTATTCTTTATATTTACCTTGTTTATTAATCAATTTTAAATGGGTTTTCTGAATTTTTCCAAGCTACCAATGGCTTCAATTAGGGTTAAGGGCCCAAATTAGGGTTAGGGTTAGGAGAACGGTAAGTCTGAGGCTAAAGGCAAGTTGACGGCTGTGTTCAGCAGCATGAAGAATGGGTAGAACACTGGTTTGTTAATGATTTTGAATGAGTCAAATATTTTCTACTGAAGCATGGGTACCTATGGCCATTAAGGACATGTTACATTACATTACATTACATGTGCAATATATTCATCTTTATTCAAGAAATAAAAATCTTTTTAAAAGAACTGAAACATTATTTTTCATTTGTATTATTGTATTCGTGATATTTACCTTGCTTTTTAATTAATTTTAAAGGGGTTGTCTGAATTTTTCCAAGCTTCCAATAGCTTCAATTAGGGTTAAGGGCCCAAACTAGGGTTAGGGTTAGGAAAACGGTAAGTCTGAGGGTAAAGGCAAGTTGACGGCTGTGTTCATCAGCTTGAAGAATGGTTAGGACACAGGTTTGTTTATGATTTTGAATGAGTCAAATATTTTCTACTGTAGCATGGGTACCTGTGGCCATTGCAACATTGCGCAATATATTAATATTTTTTCAAGGAAAATTTTTTTTTTAAATAACTGAAACATTATTTTGCATTTGTATTATTTTATTCTTTATATTTACCTTGTTTATTAATCAATTTTAAATGGGTTTTCTGAATTTTTCCAAGCTACCAATGGCTTCAATTAGGGTTAAGGGCCCAAATTAGGGTTAGGGTTAGGAGAACGGTAAGTCTGAGGCTAAAGGCAAGTTGACGCCTGTGTTCAGCAGCTTGAAGAATGGTTAGGACACTGGTTTGTTAATGATTTTGAATTAGTCAAATATTTTCTACTGTAGAAACCCTAACCCTAACCCTAACCCTAACCCTAACCCTAACCCTAACCCTAACCCTAACCTGTGCAATATATTCATCTTTATTCAAGAAATAAAAATCTTTTTAAAAGAACTGAAACATTATTTTGCATTTGTATTATTGTATTCGTGATATTTACCTTGCTTTTTAATTAATTTTAAAGGGGTTGTCTGAATTTTTCCAAGCTTCCAATAGCTTCAATTAGGGTTAAGGGCCCAAACTAGGGTTAGGGTTAGGAAAACGGTAAGTCTGAGGGTAAAGGCAAGTTGACGGCTGTGTTCAGCAGCTTGAAGAATGGTTAGGACACAGGTTTGTTAATGATTTTGAATGAGTCAAATATTTTCTACTGTAGCATGGGTACCTATGGCCATTAAGGACATGTGCAATATATTCATATTTATTCAAGAAATAAAAATCTTTTTAAAAGACCAGAAACATATTATTTTGTATTTGTATTATTTTATTCTTTATATTTACCTTGTTTATTAATCAATTTTAAATGGGTTTTCTGAATTTTTCCAAGCTACCAATGGCTTCAATTAGGGTTAAGGGCCCAAATTAGGGTTAGGGTTAGGAGAACGGTAAGTCTGAGGCTAAAGGCAAGTTGACGGCTGTGTTCAGCAGCTTGAAGAATGGTTAGGACACTGGTTTGTTAATGATTTTGAATGAGTCAAATATTTTCTACTGTAGCATGGGTACCTATGGCCATTAAAGACATGTGCAATATATTCATATTTATTCAAGAAATAAAAATCTTTTTAAAAGAACTGAAACATTATTTAGCATTTGTATTATTGTATTCGTGATATTTACCTTGCTTTTTAATTAATTTTAAAGGGGTTGTCTGAATTTTTCCAAGCTTCCAATAGCTTCAATTAGGGTTAAGGGCCCAAACTAGGGTTAGGGTTAGGAAAACGGTAAGTCTGAGGGTAAAGGCAAGTTGACGGCTGTGTTCAGCAGCTTGAAGAATGGTTAGGACACAGGTTTGTTAATGATTTTGAATTAGTCAAATATTTTCTACTGTAGCATGGGTACCTATGTCCATTAAGGACATGTGCAATATATTCATATTCATTCAAGAAATAAAAATGTTTTTAAAAGACCAGAAACATATTATTTTGTATTTGTATTATTTTATTCTTTATATTTACCTACATTACATTACATTCATTTAGCAGACGCTTTTATCCAAAGCGACGTACAAAAGTGCATTTTCATGAACGTAGACAACTGCTGAACACGGGTTCAGTAAGGTACAATTACTTATTTTGTAAAGCTATTTCTAGCCGAGAACAAAGAACACTATCCTGGTCTAACATCTGCAAAGCCAAACTAGGCAGAAGAATAAGCTAGAGTATTAGGACAAATACAATTTACCAAGAAGTGCAGGGATGGGGCAACATGTAACAAGTGACAGGAAAAAGGGTTTTTTTTTTTTTTTTTTTTTTTTTTAATATATATATATATATATACACAGCGTGGTGGTGGTTATTCTAGGTATAGTCTGAAGAGATGAGTCTTCAGGCCACGGCGGAAGATGGATAGTGAGGGGGAGGTTCGGAGAGGGACGGGGAGTTCGTTCCACCACTGGGGAGCTAGGGTGGAGAAGCTCTGTGATCCCTTTGGGCGGGTGGGAGGGGTTGCAAGACGCCCTGCTGCCGCAGAGCGGAGTGGTCGAGCAGGCACATAGAATTGAGTCATGTCCTGCAAGTAGATAGGGGCTGTCCTGTTGGCGGCAGTGTAGGCAAGGGTCAGGGCTTTGAATCGGATCCTGGCAGCGACCGGTAGCCAGTGAAGTGATCGCAGCAGGGGAGTGACGTGGGAGAATTTGGGGAGGTTGTAGATGAGTCGGGCAGCGGCATTCTGAATCATCTGTAGTGGCTGTATGGCACAAGCTGGCAGGTTTGCAAGGAGAGAGTTGCAATAATCAAGGCGAGAGGTCACCGTAGCCTGGACGAGCAGCTGGGTGGAGTGCGTCGTCAGGTATGGTCGAATCCTCCTGATGTTGTATAGGAGGAATCTGCAGGACCGTGATGTTGCCTTGATGTGCTCCTTGAGGTCCAGCTGGTCATCCAGGACCACCCCCAGGCTCTTTGCAGAGTGAGAGGCAGTCACTGTGGTGCCATCAACCGTGATTGAGAGTTCACGAAGCAAGGAGGTCTTGTACGGGAAGAAGAGCAGCTCAGTTTTGTTGAGGTTGAGCTTCAGATGGTGGCTGGCCATCCAAGTGGAGATGTCAGCCAGGCAGGAAGAGATCTTATCATTGATCTGTGTGGCTGAGGGGGGGAAAGAAAAGTAGAGTTGTGTGTCATCTGCATAACAATGATAGGAAAAACCATGTGAATTAATGACTGAACCAAGAGATCTGGTGTATAAGGAGAACAACAGAGGACCCAGTACAGATCCCTGCGGCACTCCCGTGACAAGTGGATGAGAGGCAGAGGCAGACCCCTTCCAGGTGACCTGGTAGGTCCTATCTGCAAGATAGGAAGAGAACCAGGACAGGGCAGTCCCGGTAATTCCCATCCCAGCCAAGGTGGAGAGGAGTATTTTATGGTTGACCGTGTCAAAAGCTGCAGACAGGTCAAGAAGGATCAGGACAGAGGAGAGGCGTGAGGCTCTTGCAGTGGCAAGTGCCTCCGTCACAGCTAGTAGTGCAGTCTCTGTTGAGTGCCCGGATCGGAAGCCAGACTGGTGAGGGTCTAGCAGGTTGTTCTGATGGAGAAAAGAGGTTAATTGTTTAAGAACTGCTCGTTCGAGGGTTTTGGACAGAAAGGGTAGAAGGGATACGGGTCGATAATTTGTTACATCGGAGGGGTCTAAGGTGGGTTTTTTGAGTAGTGGGGTAACACGAGCCGTCTTAAAAACAGAGGGAACATGACCAGAGGAGAGAGAGGAATTAACA